>NC_141688.1:12200000-12800000 GCF_964263255.1 Lissotriton vulgaris
TAGGTGACATCTTTTTTTATGTCTAAGCCTTATCACCTTGCAAACAAACTGGGTAATAGTAGGAGCTGTTTTTTAACAATCTTAAAGACAGCAGAAGTTTGAGGCAATACATATAAATAGTTATTGCTATAAAAAGTTATTAAGTTCACAAAATCATTTGAAATACTATATGCAAATACTGAAACATGGTTTTATTTTTTCCATTTTCATTACTTTAAATTGTTATCTGAGATTGGTGGATGCAGTAGTGTCCGTCGGATGGCAGAGGACATCAAATCTGTCATCATGAGGGTACTGTGACTACCAAATTTTGAGATAACCACATTGGCTCAGCAGTCATACCAGTACATCAAAAAGTACTGACATCACAGAAGTCTCTTTCAATGTATTAAACGTTTAGTGTACGGCCGCTGTTGGATTTGGTGGCTGTCCACCTAATAATTGACTTTTTAATTTTTCAAATCAAACTCCCAAAGCGGGATACATTTTTTGAAAAACAAAATGAATTATCCCACACACTGGGAGTATTCTAGCAGTATTCCCCAAGGATGTGGGGTTCATTACTGTTTTTTTTCTATCCCTCAAAACCTGGTGGTAACAACAGGAAAAAAAAGTCATTACACCTTTAGCCCTAAATAAGGCAGATTGTATAAGGTCCTTCCTCTGATGGCTCCTTCTTCATCGGGAAGTTGGAGGAAGTATTCTGTCGACAGAGTCAGTGGTGACTCCATCAATTGAATACTTATGGTCTTTGCATCTCTAAATGAGGGAGGGGCAGGCCGAAGATTTGGAGGGTAGAGTCCTCTGTTTCATTTCTAACTAGGTACCCTGCCCACTAAACTCTAAATCGGGGCCTAGATCTAGTGAAGTATATTCAACATGTGCTCTCTGAATCCCTATTTATTTGTACAACTCGTTCATTGGCCTGATTATGCATAGAAATATCTCTCATGATCATTTAAAAGAAGTCAAGTTTGTCATTCAATATCAATTGAAAACCGCTATCAGTGACCATCAGTGTCTATACTCTAGTATCTAGTATTCTGAACACAGTCAATTAATGTGGTTGTCAACACACTACCACACCTAGATAATAAGCACATAAAATTGAACTCTACTACACCAGCCACTATTTACCATTTTCCTCAAGTACAGGAAATGGTCCTTAATCATCACATTTTCTCCGAGTCTTGAAAGGCTTTTCACTGATACTGATTGAAAGTCTATCACTGCGATCATCTCCCTGCCTCCTGGCAGCTTCACCTGTTTGGCGCCTGTGCTTCCAGCCTGCTCCTGCCAGGGTTCAAAGCCCGCTTCGGCTCTGTCCTTGTTGGTTCGTTTTGGTCCTTTTTTTTTCCTTTTTCCTGATTGTTACTGTTTCGCTCTGTATATTTTGTGCCACTTTATTCCTGTATAATCGTTTTTTGCCCCCCACTGTCCCCCTGACCTCTACTCTACTCTCCCTCGCCAACCCCTCCCATCCCCGGTTCCCGCCACTGCATCCCCTATTGCCCTGCCCCCTCGTCCTCCATTGGACACCCCGCTCCCGCCTCCCAGCTGCACCTCCCTTCCACCTCTCCATTCATGGTGGCCGCGCTGCAGCAGTGAGTGCGATCATCTCCCTGCCTCCTGGCAAGTCGCTCCACGCACCGCGCAGCTCCACCTGTTCTGGACCAGGGCTCCTAGCCTGCTCCTGCCAGGGTTCGAAGCCTGCTTAGGCTCAGCCTATCGTTGGTTCTTTTTGATCTTTTTTGGTTTCTTTTTCCTGATTGTTACTGTTTCGCTCTGTATATTTTGTTCCACTTTATAACTGTATAATATTTGTTTGCCCCTCACTGTCCCCCTGACCTCTGCTCTCCCTCGCCACCCCCTCCCATCCCCGGTTCCCGCCACTGTGTCCCTTGCGGCCCCGCCCCCTCGTCCCCCATTGGCCAACCGGCTCCCGCCTCCCAGCTGCACCTCCCTCCCACTTCTCCATTCGTGGCGGCAGTGAGTGCAATAATCTCCCTGCCTCCTGGCAGGTTGCTCCATGCACTGCGCAGCTCCACCTGTTCGGCGCCAGTGCTTTCAGCCTGCTCCTGCCAGGGTACGAAGCCCGCTTAGGCTCTGCCCATTGTTGGTTCTTTTTTGTTCTTATTTGGTTTCTGTTTCCTGATTGTTACTGTTTCGCTCTGTATATTTTGTGCCACTTTATAACTGTATAATTGTTTTTTGCCCCCACTGTCCCGCTGACCTCTACTCTCCCACGCCACCCCCTCCCATCCCCGGTTCCGGCTGCTGCATCCCCTGCGGCCCCGCCCCTCGTCCCCCATTGGCCACCCCGCTCCTGCCTCCCAGCTGCACCTCCCTCCCCCTCTCCATTTATGGCGGCCGCACTACGGCAGTGAGTGCGATCATCTGCCTGCCTCCTGGCAAGTCGCTCCACGCACTGCACAGCTCCACCTGTTCGGCCTGCCCATTGTTGGTTCTTTTTTGTTCTTTTTTGGTTTCTGTTTCCTGATTGTTACTGTTTCTCTCTGTATATTTTGTGCCACTTATAACTGTATAGTTGTGTTTTGCCCTCCACTGTCCCCCTGACCTCTACTCTCCCACGCCACCTGCTCCCATCCCCGGTTCCCGCCTCTTCTTCCCCTGCGACCCGACCCTTCGTCCCCCATTGGCCACCCCGCTCCCGCCTTCCAGCTGCACCTCCCTCCCACCTCTCCATTTATGGCGGCCATGCTGAGACCGCATGGAAGGTGCCCCTAAGGCAAGAACAAACACACAAGAGAGCAGAACAGGTCTGGAAGTGGTGTGTGACCATAACAGTGACTCAGGAACAGTAGGCTTCATATGTGAACCAATGTTGCTGGAGGTTATGGGAAACACTAGGCTAGTACAAAACACATCAGACCACCCTTGCGGTGGAGTTTACGTCACGTGGGAATTGCAGATCGATCCATATCACAACCGGCCATATAGTGCCGGTGTAAAGCTGGATGTCAGAAAACTAGCAAGCATGTTTACCATGTAGTGGACTAAATAATGTGCAGTGCTAAAGAGAAAGTGATAAATAAAATTGACTACACAGACTCCGAGAGAGCATTTAAACAGAAGTCGGTGTGTCAAGAGATAAAAAACTGCGCCTGGTAGAACGACTACCATATGGCGCTGTGTGCAGTATGGTCAACATGTTTCAGCCAAAAGGGGTTTTACCCCGGCATTCTTCAGGACCTAATGTAAATCAGCTACTGCAACCATAACTACAATTGTTGTGTAAAGTGATAAGATTACTAGTAGAAGGATACATATCTACCAGGAACTTTAACGGTTCGATGTCCACTTGAGGGAAAGAAGGATGTCTTCTTCCCAGCATTGTGTGGGTGAAGACCTCACGTCACCCGGCAACCGCTCGGGAGTATGATGCCCCGCTCTGTCCGTCGGTGCCTCTGGCTTGGTCTGACCATTGGGGAGCGAGCAGACAGGTCGTTAAATATTCCCCCCGACCCTCCACACTTGTTTGTTTGTTAGCCCCTAAGGCAAGCCCATCTGCGCCTGGACCATGCCCAGCACCAGAACCCCGGTCCCCCGCTAACGCCACGATGTCCGACTCCACTACGATGACAGCACCCTCCACGCACTCAACCCTGGACGAAAACACACCTGCTTCCAGGCCTCCCCAAAGCGCACCCTCGGACCCTTCTCCTGCCGGAACTGCAGCTTCACCAGCATCCGGCCAACCAAACCTCCAAAAAAAGAAACCAACTACCTCAGATGCATCCTCCTCAACACCCGCTCTGCCTGCAAACACGGCATCGAACTCTGGGACCTTCTCGACTCTACCTCCCTAGACGTCGACTTCCTGATGGAGACCTGGCTGAACCCCACCTCAGCCCCCGACATTGCCATAGCCATCCCGAAAGACTACAAGATCACCCGCAGGGACTATACCAACGGCATCGGAGGAGGAATCGCCATAGTCCACAGAACCACCCTCAGAGTTTCGACCAACACCGACGACGCCCTCAGCACCGCCGAACATATGCACTTCTAGATCCACACCAACCCCAACACCACCCTCAGAGGAACCCTTGTCTACAGACCCCCCGGACCCCAACCACAGTTCAGCGACTCCATCATCCACTTCATCAGCATGCACGCCCTCGCCTCCACAGACTAAATCCTCCTCGGGGACCTGAACTTCCACCTAGAGAACAACAACGACATCAACTCCACCACCCTGATCAACAACCGCGCCAAGCTCGGACGTAGACAGCTCCTGACAACACCAACCCACACCGCCAGCCACACGCTGGACCCCACCTTCACCACAAGCCCCATGTCTCCTTCAGCCACACCACCAAACCCCACTGGACTGACCACCACTGCATCCACTTCACCTTCAGGAAACTCACCACACACCACCACACCCAACAAATGCCCCAACGCTGCTGGAGCCAGATCACAGAAGACCAGCTAATCAACACCCTCGCCCAGAACCAACCTGCCGACTCCACCGACCTCAACACTACCGCCCGCAACCTTAGACAGTGGATCGACGACTGTGCCAACACCCTTGCCCCGCTAAAGACACCCTCCAACAACCACACCAGCAAGAAAGCCACCTGGTTCACCAAAGACCTCCAGGCCTCCAAACGAACCTGCCGAAAACTGGAGAAGAACTGGCTCTGCGAACGAACACTGGACAACTACGCAGCCCACAAGGACGCCACCAGCAGATACCATTAACTCATTGGAACTGCCAAGAGGGCCTCCTTCAAAAACTGCCTGGATAACAACGCACACAACAGCAAAGAGCTCTTCAACATCGTGAAGGATCTCTCCAACCCCAGCTCCAACACCAACGACATTCCGCCTTCGCAAGATCTGTGCGATTCCTTGGCCACCTTCTTCCACTGCAATATCACCGACATCCACAACAGCTTCAACACCACGATTACCCCGACAATCACCACCCCCACGACCACCACCTGCACCAACCACCTGCTCTCCTGGACCAACATCAATGATGAGGAAACCAGCGAGATCATGAAAACCTTCCACTTCGTATCACCACTGGACCCATGCCCCCACCACATCTTCAACAAAGCCGGCACAGCCATCACACCCCATCTTCGGAAAACAATCAACACCTCCTTTGTGAGAGCAACCTTCCCAGAAAGCTGGAAGCATGCCGAGATCAACGCATTACTCAAGAGACCCAAGGACCTCAAGAACTTCCCACCTATCTCCCTGCTTCCATTCCCAGCAAAGGTCACTGAGAAAATCGTCAACAACTGACCTGCTTCCCCGAGGATAACCACATCTTGGACCCATCCCAGTCCGGGTTCCGCAGCAACCACAGCACCAAGACTACCCTCATCGCAGCCACAGAAGACATGAGGACCCTGCTTGACAACGAAGAAACAGCAGCCCTCATCCTCCTGGACCTGTCAGCCGCCTTTGACAAGGTCTGCCACCACACACTACGCACACGCCTACATGACGCCGGGATCCAAGAGAAGGCCCTGGACTGGAAAACATCCTTCCTCTCCGGCAGAACTCAGAGTGTTCGCCTCCCCCCTTCCGCTCCACGGCCACTAAAATCATCTGCGGCGTACCCTGGGCTCTTCCCTCAGCCCGACGCTGTTCAACATCTACATGACACCCCTCGACTACATCGCCCGACAGTACGACCTCAACATCATCTCCTACGCCGACGACACCCAGATGATCATATCCCTCATCAAAGACCCTCACACCGCCGAGACCAACCTCCATGAAGGAATGAAGGCCGTCGCCGAATGGATGAGGAACAGCAGACTGAAGCTGAACTCGGACAAGACGGAGGTCCTCATCCTCGGCTCCACCCCCTCTGCCTGGGATGACTCCTGGTTGCCTGCCGCCCTAGGAACAGCCCCGACACCCACCGACCACACAAGCAACCTAGGGGTCATCCTCGACTCCACCCTCTCCATGACCAAACAGGTCAACGCCGTCTTCTCATCCTGCTACAGCACCCTCTGAATGCTCCGCAGGATCTTCAAATGGATCCCCACCGAGACAAGAAGAACAGTCACCCAGGCCCTCGTCACCAGCAGGCTGGACTATGGAAACGCCCTCTACGCAGGAACGTCGACCAAGCTCCTGAGGCGATTGCAACGCATCCAGAACGCGTCAGCGCATCTGAACTTCAACATCCCCTGCCGCAGCCACATCACACCCCACCATAGAGACCTGCACTAGCTCCCCGTCAACAAGAAGATAACCTTCAAGTTCATCATTCACGCACACAAAGCTCTCCACAAGTCCGACTCGGCATACCTCAACACTCGACTCAACTTCTACACCCCCACCCGCCAGCTCCACTTCATCAGCCTCGCCCTCGCCACAGTACCCCGCATCCGAAGAGCGACACCCGGCGGTAGATTCTTCTCCCACCTCGCCGCCAAGACCTGGAACACCCTCCCCACCAACCTATGTCAGACCCAGGACCTACTGGCCTTCAGGAGACTCCTCAAGACGTGGCTCTTCGATCACTAGCAGGACCCCCCATGCCCCCAGCGCCTTGACACCCTCACAGGTGTGTAGTGCGCTCTACAAGTGTTTTGATTGATTGATCAAATTCATTTTTCAATTTCAGCATTTTCATGACAATTTTTCATTATCTCCTCTAACTGAACATAAGTAACCACACTCTAAAAGGACTATTTGTTCTTGTAATATTCTACTCAAATCAACTTCATCTACTAACCCCATGATATGCTTCTTTGACACAGACTCAGGAAGGACAAACTAAGACCTTTTTTATCAGCCCTCGCTTTGAATGTAACTTGATCACATCATAATCTAAACCCTCAAGATGATGTCATCCATTAATCTCTAGTTACTTCACCTTGTTGACATTTTCAACTCCAGTGTCACATGTATCTATTCTTCCTCGGTTAGTGAGACTTTGTGTCAAACCATCATAACCTCACTCAAACTGCTATT
The DNA here is from genome assembly GCF_964263255.1 of Lissotriton vulgaris. Taxonomy (NCBI): domain Eukaryota; kingdom Metazoa; phylum Chordata; class Amphibia; order Caudata; family Salamandridae; genus Lissotriton; species Lissotriton vulgaris. Next base: position 12,206,973 of record NC_141688.1, read on the forward strand.
TTTCCATTCATCCTCTTCGCCTTCAACCAAAAATGGTAGACTAAAACCACATTGCACAGTCCCTAAGATCAGAGACTGTCTGTAGCAAAGTGGGTTCAACTTATGAGAACCCTCAGAAGTTTTGCCTTTGGGCCTCTGGTTTTTAAAGTCTTATAGAAGGACACTCCCAAATGGTGTATCACTCACAGCAATACTCTTTACAATTCGGAAGAGCAACTTCAAGACTCCAACTTTTCATATAAGGTCAGCTGCCTGTAGGTAAGGCATATGAGGGGTTCGAGCACTCTGCGTGAAACACATGTGAACTTATGTGCAAACACGTAGGCTGAGGGAGAAAAACTGCTGTATGCCTCTACATCATCTGCACACAGATGGCACTGTGGCAGATGGCACCAAACTAAACGTATGTAGCTTGATGAATAACAATGCAAATAGCTTATTATAATTCATTTGTGTACTGAAAAGGAATGCATCGTTCATGGCATACATAATTTGTGGTGTTTTCAGTTATTGAAAGAGCGAGCAGCAAAAGGCAAGTCATTTCCAGCAGCTTCCAGTAATTTCCAGTAGAGTTGCTGCCTCATATATAGGTTTCTGGGTGTAGATTTCACATATATGGTCAGAGTTTGTCAGAGGTGAATTATTTCATCCATGGCTGTCTGTCCAATGGCAGAATTCCAAGCCTACACTAATACATTCCAGCACAGGGAGCATAAACTGAGAAGTAGCTTTAAATGAAGAATGAAGGATCAGCTCAACCGTCAACACTTGTCAAAAGCTTTGCAGGTGCACCCTCTCCTGACCTGTATCCTTGGACTGTCTCCAACTCTCCAGAAGTGCTGGTACCATTTCCCTGACTCTGAATCAATCCTAATGGAGTGTGGCCCTATCTGTGGACTCCTGTTGTGACAGGACCAGCTCAGGAGCCTTGAAGGATCCAATACTAGATTTGTGTTTTTGAACTCAGTGATTATGCACACAAAAGGCTTTAGGAGGAAAGCTTGCAATAAGTCTAACCAATAGAAATCGCTCAGGGCAGCATTCCAACCTATTATTCTTTTGCCAAGCATGCCACTTTAGTTTGGACACAGCCGTATGCAAATCAGTCTTGATCCTGTTCCAATAGGAACAGTCTAGCCCAAATTGCCACGAAAGGTCCTCCCTGAAAGAACACGAGTTATGTTATGTTATATGTTATAAGTTCTTATAAAGGTTATGTCTGCCCCAGCAGAGGGGCCTCCCAGCGCTGAGACTGACAGGAGCATGCAGGGAAAGATTTTTACCTAGAGGTTAGAGAAAAGCCACGTTTTGATCATGTTTTAAGTAACTGATTTTGCCCTGAACAGGGCTTTTCCATTGGGTGTAGTTTGGTTCCAGTGACACAGTGAGCATGGGACCCATGTCTGGGCATACCACTAGCCACATAGTGGGATAATTCAAACACACAAAAGGTGATAGGAAGAATGCTTGCAATAGGTCTTACCACTGGCAATTGCTTGGGGTAGGCACAGTGGATGAAAAATTATCGCTTGGAATGCACCTGAGGGATTAACATTGGTTCAACTATTTTTAAGCATTCCTTCCATCACCTGTTATGTGATTGATGTAATGCCCTAGGTGGCCAAGGGTTTGCCAGATGTGGGTCCCTTTCTCACTGTGCCATAGGATCCTAGCTATACCTCACAAATAACACCTAACAAAGCTGAAACCAGTCTGGGGTTGCTTATGTTCCCTGTCTGGACCAGGCTCCTTCTGGCAGATCGGGGTGGATTTTTCTCATGAGGAGTAGTGTCAGTACTCATTCGGTGGAGTGTTGCAGTGGGCAAAAAACAATGGCAACCGCGGTCTGTGCAGGTAACAGCGGTAGGTCGGTGGGGCAGTGTAATGGGGAATTCCGAGGGACGATGCAGAGGGAAAGTAATTATTTATTTAATTGTTCCTCTGCATCGTCCCTCGGAATCCCCCCTTACACGACCCCACCGCCCCACTGCTGTTACCTGCACGGACCGCAGCTGAACAATGGGCTGAAATGTTACCCGAGCGATTGCCAGTAGTTACACTATTTGCAAGCATTCCTTCTGTCATCTTTTCTGTGTTTTTTTTTTACAATATCGTCCTGCCAGAGGATGAAGGACCAGGTGACTTAGGAGTGCAAGAATGGAGTGTCAATTTCCATTCAGCACCTGTGGGGCACTGCTGTGGAGTTGATGCACTTCAGATCAGGGTGACAGGCAGAACCAGAGGCCTTACATTGGAGGTTATGCTTGTAGGATGAGGGAGAAATAGCATTTAGCATGTGCCAGGCAGCTCGCTGGTCTGCCAGGTCAAGACAGGCCATGGCCTACTTGTCCCTTTCAGAGGATAGTGCACCATATTTTGATCTCCAGGCAGCCAGAGATCTCTAAGCCTTCAACCAAGCTGACACTGTGACAGCTCTACTGAAATAACTGACAGATGTCTTGCCAAGCGGACACCATGTTTGATGCCACAAAGTGAAATTGTTTCTTGAAAACAAAAAGTAACATCACTGATGCGCAATGCTCTTTCTCACTGCGCATTGGGGCCATTGTGCATTTTTTCTACCTGGTTCCCAGGTGGAGAAAAAGAGTGACTGTTACCCAGCACTAAAGAGGGACGGGTGAAGGAGAGCAGTGCCACTGTGAGTTTGGCACACAGAGCACCATCAATTTGCAGCTGTGTGCTTCCCCAGCCAAACTCTAAATGAGGCCCCAGGTCCGGCCAAATGTTCTATATGTGTCTATAAAGAGCTACTCTATGTTAACCTTGTTACATTTAGGCCTGGCCATTGATTTATAATTGTGGCTCCAGAGGGAGACTCCATTGTAATCACTTTGGATCTGGCTGAATTATTCCGCACTCTAGTTAGAGCCTCGTGCTACTGTGCAAGACTCTGGGCATGCTTTTAATGATTATAAAAATATTTGTTAAAGCTATTTGCCCTTTATTGTATATTGTGAATAGCAGGCTGAAGCTCGCAAAACACTGCTTTTTGATAAAGAAAAGCATATGTTGAAGCCAATAGGCCTTTCGGAGGAGATTGCCCTATAACTTTGATGATGCCTGCTTGGAAGTAAAGTTTCACATAGAAACTTGCTAATTACTGCAACACACAAGATTTAGGAGATTAGTTATCCTTCTGATACATTTTTAGTGTAGCTGATTTTCACTGGTAATTCTTGTGGCACACCTTGGAGAGGTTCTGAATTGTTTCCCACTATAAGTTTGCATGACTTTGTTATTATATGTGTCCTAATTACTTAAATGTGGGTGGCAAAAATGGAAAGAAGTGAAAATCCTTAAACCAGAATGTCTATTGACACAATTGCTTCTAATGGGTCAAGTTCAAACACTTACAATTTTTTATTTGAACATTAGAATCGTAAAAAAGAAAAGCTATTTAGGACGTGGGGTAGAGCGGCAAATGTGTATTATGTTTGGGAAATTGAAAAAGGACAATAGCTAAATCACTAGTTCGATTACCCAGAAATGTGTTTCTGCAGGATGTAAATACAAGAAACATGTTTTCAACAAACATTATTTGAAGGGTATTTGTATTATGGTTTATATGCAATGCAGGTGAAAGGGTAGTTGAGACAAAACTATTTGTTGTAGATCATCATTTTATTCATTTCTTGAATGAATAGGAGTTAATAATTATCTACTGAGCGATTTTGAGACAATGAAATTCATGTTGATAATTTTAGCCGGCAATATGATAGATGTCTCCATGGAAGAAGAGAACAATCAGAAAGATAATATAATTTACCCTTCACTGACTATACCGGGAAATTTATTAAATAAAGATTCTGAAATCCTGACAAAATATTGTTATCAAGAGATATAAAGGGGTCTGTTTATTTGTGATTGTAAAAAATTTGCTTTACGTCACAGTTGCTGTCCTACTGTAAACAAGCAGCGCCTTGAAAGAGCTACTTTGAGTCGATATGCTCTAGAATAAGGAAATACCATCACATAGTAAGTTAGAATAAGCAAGAGTTGCACTCTACAAGTGAGATTTGTGAGGACTGGAAAGGTCCATCTCCCACCCATGAGATATATTTCCATAATGGTTTCGTCCAATGCTCACGGTATGCCCGCTCCATGAATAAACCCAGGGACACGCCATAGAAGATGAGCACACAAACAATGTGCCGCCGGTAGTTCTCCACAAAGCGCTTGAACTGCTGGATTTTCTGGTGAATCTTGCTCTTTTGGTACTTGTCCTTCCTGGCCTCGGTGTACAGGTGAGCCTCAGAGGACCCAGCCCTGGAAGAGAAGAAGACGCGTGAGAGTGATCAGCGGTATACACAATATTGCACAGTGATTATATCCTAGAATAAACTCTGGCTCAGTAACAGCTGTAATTTACTTATATCATGTGCATCGTTGCTCCTTAGATGTTCAGAGAGACAGAGGTGCAGCAGTGCACCTAGTTATTATTCAAAATCTGGCATTGAGAACACACAGGAGCTGTGGCTCTCAATCATTAGTGAAAGAATCATAGTGCTTTACTGAACGATCTCAGCACGCCTGCTGCCTGTACACCATCAGACTGCAGACTAACAAATATAAAAAGCACAAAACAAGACTTTTCCAACTATGCACCCAGGATCTGGAGCAACATCCGCGTATGCATCAGAACCACCCTAACACTGCTCTGATTTAGGGAAGAGTTGAAGACGCACCTCTTTAAAGAACATTACATACCAATGCATTAATGGTGCACAACCCAACTTACTCTCTTCATACTCGCTAATGTTATACTTGTCTTTGACCATACAAAGCACGCTGATGCCTTTTGAATAGGTTTGCGTTATAGAAATACCATATACATACATACATACATCACTGTAGAGGCAATTTCTGACATTGATGGAAGCAGGAAAGTTAGTATGGTGACAGAATGACAGGCATCCTACATACCTACCTTAAGCCCCCTGCAGCTCGCCTAAAGCTACTACATTAAAGTGCTGACACAAATTTAGTTATTTGCAAAATGATTTACTAAAAATACAATCTGAAGAGTTTACTTTTAAAAATGAGATGAGTTAAATGCAAAAACTGTAGTAGGCAGCCATACTCAAAAACTATAGGTCTGTAACATAGAAATGAAACATGGATTCTTAACTTGACGTAACTGAAGGCTCCTTGAATGAATAATAAGACATTAATAGTAAAATGATTGTTTTTCGCATTAAACAACCATTGTGCAAGATGTTTTTGTTCTCTTTGCTGCAGACACTGCAATTTCAGAAGCTACTATTAGACGACTGAGGTAAGGTTCTCACCACAAAAGATACAGATGACAGGGAGGATTATTGTTGGGAAGAAGTCATGGGAAACAAGAAAGGATGTGAACAGTATTTAATGACACATGGTTAAAAGACAATTGTACTTTGGTGAGAAAATAGGGAGTAAACCTTTTCCCAGGAGTGTGCTTAAACCTTATTGGTCAACATGAAGAAGAATGAATATTAATGTTGCAACATTTGAAAATATATGTTTAAATTAATGCGTGTTCCTAGACTAGTTTCAGCTTTTGTTTTCTTAGACTGAGAGCAGTAGGTGTTTCCCTTATCCCGGACTCCCTAAGAGGAGACTCTTTACTGAGTTTTTCTTAAACATCTCTTCATTAGAAGTCCTAGCTCTTTTCTTGATCTGCTGTTATTTGAGCTGAGAATACTTTCCAGCTGATTACGCTAAAGCTTCATGCTTATGCTCGATTCCCTCATCAGGACCCTTCATGGGTATCTAGACTGGCACATTTTTATTCCTTCTTGCATTTAACTAACACTTATTTAGATTAGAGTTTCTTTATGGAATAAGCTTGTTGCATTATTATTGTATCAATAGCATTATTGATTAACATTTTGATTCACCTTATTATAAAATATCGATTGATTGATTATATTAACCTTTGATGATGACAGTTGGCTAAAGATATCTAATACAATAATGGCTAACTAAACAATCTGTTAATAAAACAATTTAATTCACCTTAACTCTCTTTATTGACTGAACTGAAAAAAAGGATAATTGATAAGGATTTATATTGACTTCAGCTACTTACATCTGTGTCGACATCAAAGATCCATTAACCTCTACACAGGGTTTATGATTTATGAGTAAGTGTCAGTGAAACCGCGTAGTCCAGCAAAAGGGAACAGGCTGGCCGGGTATTTAAGTTGGCCAAATGCTTGGTGGCAATGATCTGCGTTCAATGCACAAAAGATAAGTATTGTGTGGCACGTGTGATGAACAAACATACGTTTTCAAGTGGGGGAGCAAGAAAACATTACCAAAATAATTGGGGCTATGTTATTCCAGATGAGGCGGTAATCTCTAACATTTAAAACATATCAATGAGAACAGCATTCAATAGATAGCTTGCAAAGATAAAAAAAATTCTAGTCTAGTGGCACTAAATAACTGAATCTATGTGGATCACCTATTATTACTCTTTAGATATAAACACCAGGGTCACTTCCTCGAACGTAGCAGCATGGAGGCAACATTCTCAGATTCTAGATTTTCTTAAAGGAAATGATGATATAATAATACAGCTCAATTATACTTACATAACAGTCTATCCCAAACCTGTGAGCTCATACCAATCACCCTAGTAGTGGAGCCAATGATTATTAATATCATTGTGTGGTCAATTTAAGAATCTTGTCAACCACCTGATAAATGCACCCCACTAATTTCCCTAACAGATCATGGTCAGTTACAGGGATTTTGTTTCTCACTTATTCTCATCTCTTGATCCAGATGAGGATATAATTGTCCAGATCAAATTGTAGGATTCCCCATCTTGAGGGTTTGTTCTTAAACATGAATAACGTATAATGCAGCTTAAAAGGAGCAAATCATCCTTAGAAAGCACAGATGCATTTTGGGAAATGCTAAAAGAATTTGAATTATGGCATAATACTGTTTGGCTACAAATATATTTTATTCTTATGTGGTCCAGTAGTCATAGCTTTCCATATTCATCCTTGTTTGTCTTACCATTAAAAGAGCTTGGGCCTGATATGAAGCAACTGCCCACAATAATAGTTTTTAATTTATTCAAAGAAATGAAGGCACTAGCAGGATGTTTAGTAATTTTTAAAATGATGAATTTTGTGAGTGAAATGAAATGATGGGATAACTGGTCACAAAGATATTAGAAGTGCTTGTGGCTAACAGTGGGTTTACAAGAGATTAATATTATGAGCTACTATTGAAATGTCGACATATTTGTTATTATCATACCTTAATGCAGCAGGTTATGACACAAAAGAGTAATACATTGTTTTGGGTATTAGTCCCTGAAAGTCCTCCAAGATGCATCACAAATTCAACTGCATATCACCTAAGGAGCAACAGCAAATTGATTGTTTCTGCATCCGCAGTCCGGGCAGTGCCCAACGTGCAAATTAAGATGCAGGATATTTGCCTTAGCACTATCTCAGCAAATACAACTGAGAATCAGTTTGAGTTCTGCAAATCTTCAATAATCCTAGGCCTGATCTCAGGCATGCTAAAAAACTCCCCAAAGTATGATTAGCCATGATTTGGTCTAGCATTATGATATTTAGTTACTATTAGCAAGTGAGGATCCACTTGACTATTCTTTTACCATTAGTAGGATCTTTGGCAGGACCCTCTTATGTCATCTTAAATAGTGGGTGAAAGCGCCTCACTGGTAACCACCATTCATGACAACTTTCAGTGAGAAATTGGTCTAAACAGTCACGGCTTTGCAGTCACCTATATTGACTGAAAATCAAAGGGCAAAGGTCATCAGTAATATTTGTAGTTTTAGATTTTGAAGAATAATTTAAATGAATGAAGAGTATACCAAATAGATTAATGGTAATGGAACATATGTTTACGTCACTTAATACCACTGACATTACCCTTAAAGATAGCAGAGATAGTGAAACTTGGAAAACTTTGGCGATAATAAAATATGTCTGAAAATAACACACAGATAAGTTCTGATCATATAATACCAATTGCCTATTAATTGCTTGTTAGACTTGTCAGCCGTAGGGTGGCCTTTCCCCAAACATTTTGCCTTACTCCTCCATGTTTGCTAATCTTGTTTTTGTTGGCCCTAGGACTCTGTGCACTTTGCCATAGATAACCAGTGCTAAGGTTTGTGCGCTCTCTCCTTTAAAGATGATAAAAGTGGCTTACACCTAATTGTCACCTTTAATTTAGTTGTAAACCTCTGGTAAAATGGTACAACACATACCCAGGGCCTGTAAAATAAATGCTTCTAGTGGGCCTGATTCAGAAAAGAGGGAGGACCCGGTCACTGTTTTTGTTCTGCTATCTTTTTTATTTAAAGCAGAATCGTACACTAAGGTATTTAATCCTTAGGTGTATATCTTTTATTTATTTGGATTGTTCGAAAAACAATAAAACTATTTTTACATAATTACGACAGTCCGAAGATTTACTTGCTGTCCTACACATAGACAATTATATTTACAAGTACTACAAACATACATTACTATAAAGCACAAAAAATTCGACGTTTATAACAATTTGAAACAATAACATTTAACAAACAAATTTCATTTTTGTGGAAGTAACCTGTCCACTGCTTCTGTATCAGGCCACTAGGATGCAACTATTACTCTGTTTGGCCTGATAGCGCAAAGGCAAACATCACAATACCATTCAATTGTATTTCGTCGTTTGAAAAAAGGCCTTATGCGCAACAAAACATTCGGATTTAAGACGAATGAATAATAAGCCAATGAGCCGACGCGTTTCTCAGCCTGTCTCTCCAGGCCCATAAAACCAGTTCTTATGGTTTATGACGCCAAAGCCTTGGGCGCAACCCTTTATGGGGCCGAAGTCTGGGGCTTTGAGAGTCTTACCACCATCCAAAAATCTGAGAACAAGTTTTTGAGAGGGATAACTAGTCTTCCCCAAAGCACCCCATTAATACCGCTTGTCCTTGATCTAGGCAGAAAATCGCTCAGGGACCGTGCCCGACTGAGGCCAATCCTTTACTGGAGACGGCTTTGGACAACCATGGAAATAAGGCACTACGCCGAGGGGTTCCTAGCATTAGCCAAATTAGATGTTTTTCGTAAAATTAAATGGCTAAAAACGCTTAGGGACGTTCTTGCTGAACTTGGGCTCTCCAAATTATGGGAAAACCCCCTTGGGGAAGTATTCCCTAGTAAAACCAATATTAAAGAAATATATTGGGATTACATTGACCAGAAACTATGGAGGAGCGTAACCTTGGAATCAATGGGGGGAAGATTTCTAGAAATTAAACAAAGCCCATCCCTAGAAAAGTATTGGGACAGCATAACTGTCCCATTAGACAGGAAACTATTTTTCCAGTTAAGGGCGGGCTCTCTCCCCCTGAGGTGCTTGACGTCCGGCTGGAGAACTAGTAGTGGTTTGTGCTGCCCGTCATGTGGGGCCCCCAATGAAAAAACTTGCACACTTCCTGTTTATATGTGAGTCCTATGCAATCCCAAGAAAATCATGGTTGGCCCCAGTATGTAGGAATCTTGGTGTCCGAAGCGGTGTGGAGGGGTTGAGAATTATCTGTTCCTCCACTGAAATGTCCATCGTAGTTGGAACAGCTAAATATCTGGGGTGGGCATGGTCCATAAGGAGGCGGGCTCTACTCCCCAATGTGTTTTGAATTTTACATTTTTATATTTGTCTGACTAAATCTTGCAAATATCTACTGGGAGTTGTATATGAATTTTAAACCACAAAATGCGGGTAACATGTATGGTATGAGTTTTATTTGTGTAAACTTTGGGAATGGTCCGTAACGCGGAGGTCCCCATACCTCAACATGCATTTAGTTTTCGCATAGTATGAAAAAGCTTATTTTATTCCAATCGGTAACAATTTTAATGCCTTTGTATTATGTATTTTCAATTATAAATTGCTGTAACAGAATGTTTGATGTTTTAAAATGTATGAATTTATATGCCAGTGCTTTTATGAGTGTATAACTCGAATAAAGCTTTTTCAATTCAATTCAGGCCACTAGGATGCAACTATTACTCTGTTTGGCCTGATAGCGCAAAGGCAAACATCACAATACCATTCAATTGTATTTCGTCGTTTGAAAAAAGGCCTTATGCGCAACAAAACATTCGGATTTAAGACAAATAAATAATAAGCCAATGAGCCGACGCGTTTCTGAGCCTGTCTCTCTACTTTTTCAGGCTCTTTTTCAGGGCTTCGGGCTGGGTACCTGTATGAATGTAAGTGAAGGGCATATTTAGTTTGGGACCCTCACCTATGTTGTCACTAACTTAGTTAAGCATCTACGTTGTTATTACCTTGTTTTTCGGATTAACAGTTATCTTGATCGTGTCTCTGAATTCTTGGAGGACTCACTGTGTTCTGCAATGAAAGCAGCGGTATAGCGTCTGTTTCCTGATGTTATTATGTGGCGCTATTTAATAAGAATCATTGTACGCTTCACTCACGTGATTTCCAGGCAGAGCGTTTTTCGTCTAGTCTGTATTTTTCGGTTTATTAAGTCGACTGTCGTTAGGGCTGCAAAGTTAACAAACATGTTTTTTTTAAAAATGAATTTTATTTGGAGGGAAAACGTCAGGATGATCGGCAGGCTACTGCATTGGCAAACATTTACTTGTTAATGTTCAATTAGGCGTGGAGCACCTAGTTGTTCAAAAAGCGGGGCGCCACCTCTTATCTTTTGAATGATGTTTGTGCTGCAAAGTTTAAGATAATTCTACGTGGGTCCATCTGATGGTGTCATGTTCGAAGGTGAAGCCTTCAATAGTGCGTACAATGATTCTTATCAAATAGCACCACATAATAACATCAGGAAACAGACGCTATACCGCTGCTTTCATTGCAGAACACAGTGAGTCCTCCAAGAATTCAGAGACACGATCAAGATAACTGTTAATCCGAAAAACAAGGTAATAACAACGTAGATGCTTAACTAAGTTAGTGACAACATAGGTGAGGGTCCCAAACTAAATATGCCCTTCACTTACATTCATATAGGTACCCAGCCCGAAGCCCTGAAGAAGAGCCTGAAAAAGTAGAGAGACAGGCTGAGAAACGCGTCGGCTCATTGGCTTATTATTCATTCGTCTTAAATCCGAATGTTTTGTTGCGCATAAGGCCTTTTTTCAAACGACGAAATACAATTGAATGGTATTGTGATGTTTGCCTTTGCGCTATCAGGCCAAACAGAGTAATAGTTGCATCCTAGTGGCCTGATACAGAAGCAGTGGACAGGTTACTTCCACAAAAATGAAATTTGTTTGTTAAATGTTATTGTTTCAAATTGTTATAAACGTCGAATTTTTTGTGCTTTATAGTAATGTATGTTTGTAGTACTTGTAAATATAATTGTCTATGTGTAGGACAGCAAGTAAATCTTCGGACTGTCGTAATTATGTAAAAATAGTTTTATTGTTTTTCGAACAATCCAAATAAATAAAAGATATACACCTAAGGATTAAATACCTTAGTGTACGATTCTGCTTTGAATAAAAAAGATAGCAGAACAAAAACAGTGACCGGGTCCTCCCTCTTTTCTGAATCTAAACATTGTCCTACCCGGCCACAGTGCAGGACAAAACCCCACTTGTAATAAAGTCTAGTGGGCCTGCAGCACTAATTGTGCCACCCCGTTAAGTAGCCTTTTCAACATGTCCCCGGCCTACCATTGGAACCTGTGTGTGCAATTTTAAAAATAAAACTTCAACCGGGCAAGCCAAGCCTAAACCTTCCTTTTAATATATGTGAGTCACTCCTTGGGTAGGCCCGAAATAGCCCACAGGATGCACTGTATTTTAAAAGTTGGGCATGTACTTTTAACTTTTTCATTTTGTGGTAGTGACAAACCCTTAAATGTGTTTTTCACTACTGCAAAGCGTACTTCTCCCATTGAATAACATTGGATTACCTTATTATATTTAATAAGTGATTACTATCAATTGGGATCAGACAGGAATGTCAAGTACGGTGTCTAGACAATTGTATTTTAAATTCCTCTTTTATGGTAAAATCAGATTGTAAGTCACAAATCTGAAAATGACACTTTCAAAAAGTCTCAACTATTTGGTGCCTGCAGCCGGTACACTGTGTCACATGACTGTAGCTGGCAGCTGGTCTTTGTGTATTGGTTCCAGACAGGGAGACAAAGGGGGAATACGTGTTGGTGGGATGGGAAATCACTGACTTGAGAGTAGGCGGAGCTGAATCCTACCACACCAAGATTCTGCGTGAGCACACTCACAAAGGCTTTGATACTAGTCTTTTGTGTCTCCAGACAAGCTGAGTCCAGGGCAGGGAGGCAGGAAATTCCAAACACCTCTGGGGGTGGAAACCTTCAGAACGTTCTCCTACTTAAAAGCCGGCACCAAGTGGATGCTACAGAAGAAAAAGTGTTGTGCTGCTTTGCTGCCAGAAAAACTGCTACACTGCTGCAATGCTGCTCTGCTGCCTTGCTGCATGCTTCCTACAGGGAAGGAAGACTGGACCTGTATCCTTCGTACCAGGCTGAAATGACTCCAAGGGTCACCTGACTGATCTCCTTTTCTGCGCTACAGGGATAACAAGCTCCCTGCTTCTGCCCAGCTTGCCTGCTGCCTGTACCTGCAACTGTACCTGCAACTGGACCTGCCTGAGCCCTACTGGAATGGAACATATGTGTCTGCTGGAGTGAGCACCTCATTTCCAAGAGGTGTTCTTCAGGTCCTGGACTCTTTGTGTGGTATTAGTTGAGATCCCCTTAAAAAAAGAAGACATTTCGAAGTTTTGTGCACTTTGTGACTGTGAAAGGGGCTGTATGCACCAAGCTACTGCTGCCCGCCATGGCAAAGCTCCAGTAAACCTTAGTTTTCAGGTCAAAACGACCACCAGTGAAGCCCAGCAACGCTTGATCTAAAATACACACTATTGAAACAACAGCCTCCTGTGACCACCAAAGCGAATCTCCATCCATGACGTGTCAGCGATGCCCAACAGGATCTTCCCACTACAGCGACGACCTTCCGCGACACTCTCCTTGATCATCAAGGCCCCCTCCACCGTGAGCAGTACTCTTCACACAGGCCTTTTGAAGGTTACTCTTTCAGTGGGACTAACCTGGTTTCTGTTTCCGGCCAGAGCTCCATCGTGGCTGACCTGAACTTGTCACTTTGACCTGGTCTCGGACGACCAGATAGCCACGAGTGGATCTTTGTGCTTTTAGGCACTATACTTATCTGAAATCTTTGAAGTTGTATAACTCGGAAGCAACTCATTGGATTTTCGTCCCCTTGGTCTCAAATAATTTATAACACTATTGTCTTAATTAGTCTGGTATTTTTATTGTGTTATATTTTTACTTTATTTTTATTTGAAGTGCTGCATAAATACTTTGCACGTTGCCTCTAAGTTAAGCCTGACTGGTTTTGTGCCAAATTTCCAGTGGGTTGAGCACAGGTTAATTTAGGGTTTGCTTTTGTTTCACCCTGACAAGAATTGTGGGGTCTTACACGCTGGCCTACCAGTAATCCAATTTCCAAGAATGCTATACCAATAACTGGATACACCTAAAGTACCATATTCTTATAAAATACTCACATAACATCTCAATTAATGTTTTTGAAATGCACACTAACATAAGAGGGTGGTGAGCACACAATTATCGATTCAAAAATATCTTCTGACATGAATATTATGTCAAAAATATTGTCTCTACAAAAATATTCTTTAACAGAATATCAAAGGTAATTAGATAATTTTTTATGTTTATAATATTGGTTTTAACCCCTTCACTGCGGGGATGTTTCCCCCCCGCTGTGCTGGGGGGTGGGGGGTGCTCACAGCGCCCCGGTGCTCATGACGAGCACAGCTCGTCATGAGTCACGGCGCTCCGGTGCTCATGACGAGCTGAGCTCGTCATGGCCACACCCGTTCCCATGGAATGCTCAGCACATCAGCGGAATCAGCCCATCGTGCGAGCGTTCCCTTGTATGGGCGCGGTCATGACGAGCTCAGCTCCTCATGAGCACCGGAGGGCCATGGCTCATGATGAGCTGAGCTCGTCATGAGCACTCAAGGTGTTAAGAATCTTTTTGTATTTAATATCGTTTACTTTAATATAGTTGTAATAAAAATTGTTACATTTTTACTATATTAGCTTGTGAATTAATTTTAAGTGTTAACTTTATTAACATAATCTTTCAAGTTCATTTTAATGTACTTCTTAAATGTTGAGGGTGTAATTAAATCGTGTTCAATGTAATTAGCAATTTATAATGTAGTAGGAGGCTGTTAGGTTTATAGGAAAATAAGTTATTGTTTTTGAATGTTCATTTTTTACTGCAAATTGTATAGTTAATTGCTTATTAATTTTAAACATTGTTTCATTGTTTGTTATTTCATTTATTTAAGTTTACTTTCTGGTTTTTAGTGTATTCATTTACTCTTTAATTAGTAACATATGTTTGTAGTGGGTGTTGGGTTTGTATGGGAATAGGCTGAGAAGTTAAAATATGTATAAATTACAGGTTTTTAACATTAATTACATTTGTAATGCAAATTGAATATTTTTTTATTAAATATTTCAATTCCAATTTTATTTTGTGTTTGATATTATGCCAGTTAGGCAAATAAACTTTAAACCCATGTGTTAGACCTGTAAGTCCTTTTGCCTCAACTCCTCTATGTGTTTTGCAGCACTTATTTTGGGCTTCAGGACTCTGTGTACTTTGCTACTGCCAACCAGTGCTAAAGTGTTCATTCTCACTACCCTAACACATGGTTACATTGGCTTATACTAAATTGGCATATGTAATTTACTTATAAATCCCTTGTAGAGTGTTCACCGTATGCCCAGGGCCTGTAAATGTAATGGCCAATTACAATGTGGGTCGGTTAGCTACCACTTGTCAGAGGCTTAAATACCGAAATGGTAGGTCTACAGTCCGACCGCCCAATTATATTGTAGGCAGTCGGAGCATTTCTGCCATCAGTATTATGATGTCGGTTTTCGACAGGCTTATCAAGTCAGGCTTTCTGACATGAAAAGCCTGTTGGAAAGAGACTTTGGGGGCCCCTATCATCCCTCAGTGGCCTCCGGTTGGTGTCCGTGGGGCAACTTTGGTGCCACCATGTTAATTCCTGCACCGTGTGGCAGATACCATGAGGTGCGGTGCAGGGATTACCAGAACCTCCCATTTCTCAAGGGAGCTTGCGCAGGAGTAACTTTCAGACCACAGCACAAGCTCCCTTTGAAAAATGGGAGTTTGCTACCGCACCAAGTGCGGTCACTTGTAATTGCGATGATGGGATTGCCGACGGGAGGTCAGTCGGCCCGAGACCACAACGGTGTCCCAATATCGTAATCATGGCCTAAATGTTGCTAGTGGGCCTGCAACACGTATTGTTCCACACACTTAAGTAACATGTCTCAGGACTGCTATTGCAGCCTGAATGCAGTTTTAAACTGCATTGTCGACTTGGCATGAAAACCCTGTTGCCATGCCTTAAACTCCCCTTTAATTACACTGAACTGATGTTCTATAGGACTGCTGCCCTGCTAGATTGCCACCCTGTTGCCCTGCTCTTCTGCTGCCTTCTACCTGGGTACAAGGACTGGTACTAAACTTTTCCAGGGCCTCTAGAGTGAATCACAAGGGCTAGTTTGCTGGCTTCCTGTTCAGAGCCACTGAGACACTAAAGGTTTCCTCCATCTTGAAACCATACAGGGACCCAACAAGAGTGAGTCTTGACCCTTCAAATAGTGTCCCTCTGGTCCTGGACCCTTGGACGTGGTACTGAAGGTGCCCAGAAAGCTACAATCCAAAACTGAGGGCTTGGATACATTTTGTCTCAAAAGTGCTCCGAGAACCGGGAGGAGATCGGGACCAACTTACTTGCCTATCCTCCCAAAGTTCATTGCCAGTCAGATTGACTTTGCAGCTTCTCCTTCTATGTTCTTCTCCCCAGCAGTGAATCTTTTTCAGTTCTCCTTAGCCAGAGGGGTATCCGACTTCATGGAACTGTCTTCAGCTACAGCCCTCTGCCACATCCTACTGGAGATTTTAGAAATTTTTCATTTCGAAAACTAATGGGCGAATTCCGATGTCGGATGGACTCAGGTCCGTCTGATATCAGTCAGGAGCCATAGCCGACCGACCTGCTGTCGTCGGTTACAGCCCTGCAAGTACAATGCGACCGAACCCTGTTCAGTCGCATTCATATGCTTCACAATGGAAGCATGCATTCTGAGCGGAATGCATGCCTGCATTGTGTAAAGCAGGGGTGCAGTTCATCCCTGCACCCTGTGGCCGGTACCTCAAGGTGCCTGCCACCAGGTGCAGGGATCAACAGGTGCCCCCAGGCCACCATTTGGCGTCCTCGCACCCATGGGGGCCCTGCTGGGGGCCCCAAGAGACATTTTCCGACTGCCTTTTTGTGCCGGAAATACCGGCACGAAAAGGCAGTGAAAACTGCCATCGTACTCACTTGGTCGTAAAGAGGCGACCGGGGGAGTACTGAAGGATTTCTGGATGGCAGACGGGCTCTCTGAGCCTGTCGTAAGCCATCCAGAAATCCGAGTCAGATTCCTTTCCGATGGAGCACATCAGAGTGGCATGGTCCGAAAGGTATCTGGCCAGCACATACCGTACATGGTTCGGAGCCCTTCCGATCGGAATCGGCCCCTAAGTCAGAACATAAAAATCTTCACAGTGGCTTCAGCCCAGGGCTATCTGACAATGACACTCCCTCCTCGTACACCTCCTCCTCCAGCCTTTTTCTGCAGAACTTTACCTTTTGAGTAACTTTTTCTCAGAATTTCTCCTAAGTCTGAAGGAAAGTACAGACTAGGCCCAATCTACTTTGTGTGTCCGAACTGCACTCCATCGCGGTAAGTCACATTTTTCAACTTTGACCCAGTCTCACAAGACTAGATGTCCAAGGTTGGCACTTTCATATTTTAGACACTACTTTTTTACTAAAATCTTTAGAAATTTATAACTCCAGTTCTGGATATTTGTCATTTTGATGTCAAATAATTTATTAGAATTTACTCTATTTTACTAAATTGGTTTTCAATTTGTATTGTGTTGTGTTTACTTTATTTCTGTTTGTGTGCTGAAAAATATTTATACATTGCCTCTAAGCTAAGCCTGACTACTTTTTGTCCCAAGCTTCCCAGGGTTAGGCACAGGTTTCTTTAGTGACTTTTTGTGATTCACCCTGCAAGGGATTGTGGCTGTTGCTTGACCTGGGCTCCCATCTCAGTCAACAACCCAATAAGCAAACAAGTGTAAAATATATCAATTGTTCGCTCCCAGAAGCATTCATTGCAACAGGACAGCACAACAAAAACATTCCTATTCCAGACGTCACATATTTCAGAAAGAGTTAAATAATGCCATAGCGTCTTTTGAAATTACAATGGATTCTAAAGGGTGCATTACCTAACTATATTAAACAGGTAAATGCTAAAAGTTCATTATCATATTTCAGAAACAGCAACAGTACAGTAGTTCTATGTATAATAATCATTAATCATGTTAGTCCGCGATTGCCTATAAACAAATATTCATGTATCCCAGTCTAGTACATGTTGCAAACTTTGTACCATAAAATTAAATTCCTTGTAATGAGATCATAAAAAAAAGGGGAAAAATAACAATTTAGCAACAAACATTATCTAAAGTGTGTCTGAATCTCTTTGCAACATGATCTTATATAGGAGAATCAGAATTGGCAGGACTGTGTAGCTATAATCATAATTCATTGAAATGTGCAGCTAATAATTATGTTATTTGCTTAGTTGATTCATTGTTGTTTTATTTATTTTACTTTGATTTGTTATTCAAAATGTATATTTTATTTTTGAGTTGTTTAGTTAGTAGTTTTTAATTTAGAAACCGGTTGTTGGGTATACAAGTGAATAGGATGCAAAGTTAATTAAATTATACGTAATTGTTTTTTAACGTTAATTTCCTTTTAACAGTAACTTAAATATTGAATTGGTTATCAATAATGTAAATGTGTAAATTGATTAATTGTTATTTTATTTACATTTAGTTCATGATTTTTGATTAAGATTTTATTTTTCTATAGTTTAATTAGTAATTCACATTTTAGTAGTGGGCTGTATTTGTACAGGAATGGGATGGGAAGTTATTTAAATAGCTGTATCGATTATTGTTTATGTTATTTAAATATTCAATTATTAGATCATTATGTACATTTTGTAATTAATTATTTGCATGCAAATAATTTTTTTATTTTATAAGTTAATAATTGGGTAATACATCTATTTAATATACATCTTTGTAAGATTTATTTTGAATTTACTATTGTTATTATTTTTATTATTGAAGTATTGTTTTCATTGCATTTTTGGTGTATTTTTTATATTTTAATTGTTTATGGTGTTTGTAGCTTTATATTTGGTAGAAGGGAAAGAAGTGAATTTTATTATATATTTATATTAAGGTATTTAATGTTGATCATTTAAAAAGAATATTTTATATATTATGTATTTTTTTTAAATATTTTTTTAAAATGTAATGTTGTTACGTATTTAAATGTGTTTTTTTACAAAATGGCAATGACTGGGATTGGTATATGTAACCTCTCTGACGTCCAACACTTTCTTATTGTTGCTTAGATTGGATTGGGAATAGTTTCTCTAACCATTTCCATGTCCCATTAACGCCCTACTGTTGTTTAACTTGGAGTGGGAACAGTAAATGTAACCACTCCGAAGTTAATCACTTTGCTTAGATTATAGTTGGGATAGTACATATAATACT
The DNA here is from genome assembly GCF_964263255.1 of Lissotriton vulgaris. Classification (NCBI taxonomy): domain Eukaryota; kingdom Metazoa; phylum Chordata; class Amphibia; order Caudata; family Salamandridae; genus Lissotriton; species Lissotriton vulgaris. The sequence continues at coordinate 12,225,788 of NC_141688.1, forward strand.
TGCAAAGTCCAACACTTTCTCTACTGGTGCTTAGAATGGATAATACAATTGATTCCCTGATTCCCTGGAAATCAACACCTTCTCTAATGTTTTAGTTGAGCTGGGAATAATAAATGTAACCCCTCCGAATTCTAACACTTTCCCTACTGCTGCTTAGACTGGAGTGAGAATTCTAATTCTAACCTCTCTGAAAGTCCTTGTTTTTGATGATCTGGAGTGCGAGTATCATAAATTTAATGATCTTTTATTAAGCTTTCATGAGAACAATTCAGCAAAATATAGGGCCTGATTAGGATGTGGGAGGACTCACGTCTGCCTGCCATCCTAACAGAGATGGGGACCACCCGTCATAATGTCAGGGGTCCCACAGGACAAATTACAATGCAACCGCCACTGTGGCGGTCGCATTGTCAAGGGTTTCCTTTGCGGTATATGCCACTGGCTGCAGCACCCGCCGTAATGGAAAAAAGGGAGTGTTAAGATGACTCGTACAAATGTAGAATGAAGAAATGGGTTTTATTCCAATAACAGCAGCAACACCAAAGGACATCCGATACAAATGAAATCTAGCCTCCAACTGCCCCCAGAACCACACGACAAGGACCTAAGACTCAAGAACATCAATAGAGTCAAAGCAAGGTCTGTGCCAGCTGGATGTTTACACCATTGCCTAGAAACTAACATAACAGGGAGGTACCCCTCAAACCCACAATCAAGGGCCCGGGATGAAGGGAGGCCCGCTAAGGGCCCCCAAAGTCCATCCCCACCAGCCTTTCCATGGCAGATGAGCCACCATGGAAAGGGTGGCGGCGAGGGACATTATAATCCCTACAGCGGTTCCTGATAGGCACTGCCACCATTTTGGGGATAAGAAGGACTCTGACGCGCCAGAGGATGCATGGTGGTCAGAGTTTCCGACCGCCACTGAACCCCCCGCCATTGTAATATAGCGGGTGGAAAATGTCCTTACAATGGTGGTGAGACCACCACCGAGAGCTTGTCGGTCTTACTGTGATCATAATGAGGCCCTACAGAGACTAAAAAGAAGAAAAAAAGAGGCAATAATTGCAAGTGCATACATATATGGACCACAATGCACCATGATAAATTATATTAATGAGCAAATAAGGATTAATAAAAAGTACATAAATCATAGACTTAATCTACCACAGTCCTTCATCCATTGCTTGGAAATGAGCTAGTCCATCTAGTGGAGTGTCCATCTAGTGTAGTGGGAACAGTAAACGTAATCTGTGCAAAGTGAAGCACTTTTCCGATTTTTGCTCAATTTGGAGTTACATTACATATTTTTGCTACTATTGTTTATTTTTGATTGTTGTTTTTATAACAAATGTATTTTTCTGATGTGTGTATTTTTGTACTTTATTTAAAATTAATTCATTGTAAAATATGCTTCTAGTAATACATTTGTTTACTTATTATTTTTATTACTGTTAATATTATTCATGTAATTCTTTTTAATTGCGTAAATATTGGTTTGATATATTTAAAAAACTGCTAATGGTATAAACTTACTATAATTAATTCAAAATATTTTAATATTTTAATTTTAATATTTAAATTAGGTCACATATATTTATTCTCCTAGAACATTTAGGTTGGTATTCACTCATGTGATGATGGTACCCATTTTTATATCAAATTTGTCAGTAATAACTTCACTGTCATAAATCTGCAGATTATCGTGCTTGAAGTAAAAGCCTTGATGAGTCAAAAATTCAACAAACTTAATAACAAAAAAACTGAATTTATGATGTTTGGGGCCAAAGGTAGGCATAGCCTACCCCCTCTTTCTATTCCCTGACATCCCAAGGCAAACCTTGGCAATCTCCGCGAAGGTGAAAAACCTAGGTGCCACCATTGATGTTGACACTTCTCCCAACACCCAAGTCAGCACAGTAGTCTGCAGTTGTTACCACCATATAGTCAAACTGATATCCGTTCTCTCTCTCTATTATGCACCCATTTGAGTCACTAATAATGCCAGGCTTCAGCCTTATACCAGCCTTTTAGTCACTGAGATTAGTTGTCCACAGATGGTTCAGAATTAAGACATTAGATTAATAAAGGGATTTGGGAAGAAAGCTAACGCATCACACACAAGGTCTCAACATTTTCTCCCGCGCAGTACAGAATTAATTTAAAACATACTTGTATGATGGACAAATATACATGCACCTGACTAGAGGCATCTAAACCTATCTACACTCCTATTTGCTTTAATTAAAGTCCATAAGTGGGCATGCACTGTTCAGGTCTACCAGCTATGCTTTCTTCTGTATAACTCTGAAAACACCGCTTAAGAAAACACAATGACTAATTCCAAGAAGCCCAATGGGGTTGCTGGTAACAGGGGCTCTGAGAACAGCATGATCCCTGGGGAATCATGTAGGAGAAAGGGCAGGAAGGAGAATGGTAGAATTTAGGTTGCTGGTCATTGCTAGCTGCTGCAAATATGGAATAGGCGAGCTTTCCTAGTCAGATAAACATAGAGACAATTGGAGCAATGCCTCAATTGAAGGAATTTAAGAATCAACAGTTGTAATGGCCAGTTGTCCTGCAACTACTTAGCTGTATGATTCCAAGTTTGTACTTATTTTTCCATTGGTTTTTTTGCATGCACCTCTGATGTTTTCTCCAATTTCTTCTTGTTTCCTACCTTCTGCAGGCCGCTACCAGATGTATGTGCTGATACGTCTGTGTATTCAAGACTCATTGACCCTGCTCAACTGTTGTATAAACTTGCTGGCGTCCTCCTGCCTGTCTACAATCAGCTCCAGTCTCCAAGCTCTCCAAGTTGCAGAGGGGATCCCTGCACTCCTTGGCTCGTTACTGCCATCCCTTTGACGAGATCTAGTAATTCCAGGTCTGTATTACAGTATGTGCTTGAGCATGGTGTGTGCCTATTGCCATCTCCTCCATAATCCAGCCGTGCGTAGATTGTGGTGACGAGTGTGAGATTGATGCCCTTTTGCTTGACAAATAGTACCTACCTGAGACATTTGTACTACATCGCTGAGAAGTCGCCTGCTGTGTTGTCTTTCACCATGCCCCCACCTCCATGTACCTACCTCAATGGAGATTGTGAAGTTCTATCTCAAACCACAATCGTGAGCAGGTGGCTCTCTGAGGGTGGAGGCTTAGGGCATAGCACTGGAATCCAGAGGTCTGTATTTCCAGCACACATTCTCACAGGTGCAGAGTATGCCAGATAGATAGATATATAGATCCCTGTAATTTTCAATTTACATTGCAATAGGTTACCAGGATCTTTGATACACTCACAGCGAGTTGCCCTACCTAAAATATTGCCTGCATAGTGCGAACAGTCAATAAAATATTTTACGTTAAGGGATACATAACTACCTGAAAATGTGCCACGTATACAAATTTGGCAATTACTGTAGCAAGACTTTCATTTTTAATAATGTTAAAGTACAACTTTTCTGGCATAGGACAGGTAGCCACAGAAACTGTGGTTAATATTTGTGTCTGTGAACCAATTCTAAAAAAGAGAATTAAATATCATGAGTATTTGTTGCGCCAACATCTTTTGAAGCCCAGAAATGATTGAAAAAATATTTAGTTGTATTATATTAAGAAAAAATAAATAATATGATATGACTGCTGTTGATGGTTGGTAGTTTGATGTTTTAGATATTACAATTCATTGTTGATGTATAACACATTTAGAGAAGCCTACCGACTCCTGCCAAATCTCCTCCGTAGTGGTTCCTGTCCATGCAACTCTGTTGGGGACTTTCTTTTATCTGCTTCCTCTTCTATGGTAATCCTAATAAAAGGTAGGATTCTTTGAATTAGCATTTAAAGCAGCAAGATATCATGTTTGAAAAAGAAAGGTCAGGCAGGCAAATTTCAACTTTATTCCACAGAAATGAGACAGCATAATCAAAATGGAAAAAAAATCTTTACTTTTCATTTGTTTTTTTATCATAGGCTAATGCATTCTGGTCAATCATTACAATATTCTGTGCAATTTGCCTAAGGGGCTTATTACGAGTCTGGTGTTCCTCGGACTGCCAGACTAGTTGGGGTGCAGTGGTGGCAGTCTTCCGACCAGCCTAAAAGGGCCAGGGTGGTCAGACCAACCTGGGACGACCACAACCGCTAGAGATCACTGGCACTGGTGCAGCAGTCTTGAGGCCGCAATATGCTTGGCGGGGCTGCTGCCTGCTTTTAAAAATATTTTCTCACCTACTCACAAAGTGGAAGGAGTCCCCATTTGCGAGTGGTTTACCACCTACTAGAAGTAAGAGATAAACTGCGAGTGTTTTGTGGACGCAACTGCGGTTGCAATACAAATGTACATGGAATGGTGACTCGCTATTAGGAAGGGACGCCCCTCCCTAATAGCGGGAGTCACAAATGCTATTTTGCGAGTCAGTGGCTCGCAAAATAGCATTTGTTATGTTATGTTATTATTGTCTTATATAGCGCACGGCTACTCAAAGAGGGTCCCGGCGCTTTATTGCAAACCTGTATCACAACATAACGGAAAAGGAAAGGCAGAAAAATGAGAGGTCCCTAAACTAACAGTCAAGACTAATATCAAAGAGTAAAAAGCCAGGTTTTAAGGCCCTTCCTAAACACCAACAGATTGGAGGTACTGCGAAGTGTCACTGGCAGAGTATTCCAGAGCTGCGGAGCCAGCAGTCTGAAAGATCGACCTCCTATACGTACCCTTTTTATGCGAGGGACCACGGCAAGAAACAAAGACTCCGACCTCAGGGACCTTGCAGGATGGTAAAAGGCTAACCTTTTTTGGAGATATTTTGCTCCTGAAGCATGTAGAGCTTTATGGACCAAAGTCAAGGCCTTAAAGACTATCCGCTTCCGGATGGACAGCCAATGGAGTGACTGCAGGAGGCCCGAGATTCTCGCTCGGCCGGGTAATCCAAAGATGGCCTGTGCTGCCGAATTCTGGACTACCTGCAGTCGTTGCAACAGATACTCCGGCAAGCCGAGATAGAGGATATTCGAATAATCCATTCTCGAGCCGATGATAGCCTGAACCGTTATCTTCCTGTGATCCTCCGGGAGCACAGGAAGAAACTTGCGGAGCATCCGGAGGAGACCGAAGCAGGTAGCAGTGAGGCCAAGAATCTGGGATCTCAACGTCAGACCATTATCGATCTTAATCCCCAGGTTCTTGGCTAACTGGGAAGAGCCTGCAGGAGGAAACATATTAGCAGGCCACCATTCTTGCCAGTCTGGGTTTGATCTGCAGCCGAAGAAGAGTACCTCCGATTTATCCGAGTTGCACTTGAGGCTATTAAGCTGGAACCAATTAAAAACAGCCCCAAGGCAACCCCCGATACTCTCCTCAACAAAATCTACTCCTTTCCCACAGGTAAAGAGGAGCTGGGTATCATCGGCATAGGAAACGATCTGGGCCCCGAAAGATTCCGCCAGTGCCGCCAGAGGGGTCATAAAGATGTTAAAAAGAGTCGGGCTCAGCACTGAGCCCTGTGGGACTCCGACACCCAGTGACGGCATCTCGGCGGAACTGGAGGAGGCCCAGACCGTTTGTCGACGGCCAGCCAAAAATTATCGAAACCAGCTGAACACCGTCCCCCTCAGACCGATCTCATAAAGTCTGGCGAGGAGACCCTCGTGGGGGACGGTGTCAAAGGCCGCCGACAGATCGAGCATCACAAGCATTGCTTTGCCTCCTGAGTCCAGCACCTCCTTAATTGCCTCCGTAACTTCCAGGAGCGCTGTTTTGGTGCTTAGGTTGGTGCGGAAGCCGGATTGGGTGGAGTGCAGCAGATCATAGGATTCCAGATAGTCGGAGAGGACCGTGTGCACGTGCTTCTCCAGGATCTTAGCAAAGGCAGGCAGAAGCGAAATGGGCCTGTAATTAGCCAACACCTCCGAATCCAGGCCGGGCTTTTTAAGCAGAGGGATGATCAACGCCTGCTTCCAGGCCTGATGGACCACGCCCTCGCTCAAAGAGCGGTTCAGAATAGGATTCACGATGGGATTAATGACTTCGGCCATCTTTGCCAAAAATTTGGCAGGGCATACGTCGCGAGGTGATCCCGATTTAAGGCAGGCCATCAGGTCCAGGGACGAGGAAACTGTTTGTACATGCCATTACCCTTTTTTGCGGTCGCAAACAGTAGGATCCCGCTGGGCCGCAAAAATGGGTTGTCCATCTGACCCTTAGTGTCTTTTGCAGTGGTGGGCAGCTTAGGATTGTGAAACATCAACAGTAATCAAATGATCACCCAATAGAATATTTTAATTTCATTTGCATTATTAAACCCGCCCAATTCCTTCATTTATTTTATGCTGGCTTACTCCCATACATACATGTATTATTCTCAATTGCCTAGGTCTTTGGTCAATAGCCCATTAATCCTATTGTTTATTGTTCCCAAATTTCCATGGCAAAAATACTCATTCGAAGTTGCATATGGAATTTTATCCTTATTATCGTGATACAAGTTTAAGGTCGAACTCTCTGCTTAAAGCCTATAGACCTCAATTTCCTTGGAAATATTGCAGCAAGGTTCCCTCATAATCCCCACCACTTTAAAGGATACCTAGATAAATAAACATCCTTTTGAATATAGTTTCATTATCTTGTCCTAGCTCGGTGGAAAGTTGGTGACTGGATCAGACCAATATCTGGCACTGCCCTGAGCAAACTCAAGCCACCATGTGAAGCATTCTGGAGGTTGAAGTGGAGGGCAGTGAACACACCAAGAGGAGAAACACCATAGACGGATATTCTCAGGAACGGATGATAATTATCGCAAAATTAGCTTAACGCACCGCTTCACATCGCAGTCTATCGCGGGATAAGGACGCTGTGTTAACGTTGCATTCTCAACACGGCGGTACCATTCGATAGTCTTGCGATAATGCGTCAAATGACCACGTAAAAATTAACACACTGCCGAAAAAACGCGAAACACATACGCAAATATAGTAGCGATGAGGCCTATCGCGGTACAAAAATTAGCGATAACCAGCGACAGGCTTACAATTCCCACACAGCATGCCGGAAAATGCACCATAAAAGCAACAAAAAAAAGGGAGAAAAAAAGAAACTGCATAGCACCATGGATGCACCCGGACCAAGTGAAGAGGCAAACGCGAACCTCACAAGCCCCACAGACCACCAGCAAGGAACCCCAGGGTCGGGGAAGGCCAAGGAGATGAGGAAGAGGAAGACGGGGTTCAGTCCGTAGGAAAACCAGATTTACGTCATGGAGGAGGTAGAACACTAACAACAACTGTTCGTCGCCACCACTGTGTCATTGGCAACACAAATAGAAACATGGAAGTCCATCGTGAACAACGTGAATGCAGTCGGTGTGTCGAGGAGGTCAATGGAGGAGGTCAAGAGGCGCCAGCATGATTTAAAAAGCCAAACCAAGCAGAAACCCCCATCCAACAGGAATGAAGCCACAGCGACTGGAGGTGGGAGTCCTGCACCACAGGAGGAGCTGGAGGAAATGGTGGCTACAGTCATCAGTGTGGAGATGTGGCAAGGAATTGGGAGTTCGGACCCAGCTCTATATGACCTGACACAACATCAACAGGGTGAGTAACAACCAAGGACTGGAGGGTCGGGGGAAATGGGCACAATGGCACACATGCACAACGATGTGTTGCACACTACATACCCACAATGACCCTGGATCATGTCCCTGATACCCATGGCACACTGCAGCACACATACAATCACCAAGTAGGCCCCCATCCACCATGTGCCCAAAGGGGTCCCACTCCCACCCCACACATCACCAATCTCACAACCAACACATGCACACGTGCGAAACACAGCAAAGATTTGTATTTGTGAGCCACACTGACAATGCAAGTGACACTACATGATGATCAGCATGGCTGCAGTACAAACATGTTGACATTGTGCATGCCACGACACTGAGGTGGCTGAGTGTGGACCACATCCGTAAAGGAGCAGGTCACACTTTGACACATTCACGTGCACAAACAACCCCTGACATCAACAATACATCTGCTGACAAGCAATGCACAAGAGTACAACAAATATCCAAGAGCACAAATGACCCACGTCGCCAACATCTCAGCACTGTAATAGCACAAAAGTCAAAGGCACACCACCTCAAAGGGATAAGGAGCAGCAAAATCACTGCTGCAGGGACGACTCCCCCACAATGCAGCACACACATAGCAATAACTGCTCATCCACATTGACAACAATGTGGTACAAAGTGCAACACTTTCACCGCAGAGCAGAGGAAACAACTGGGTCCGCTTGTGCGTAGAAAGTGGCCAATCACACCTGACATAGCAGGAAATTGTGAGCTGAAAATGTACGTGTACAACCTAACATATGTGATGTAGTCCAAATGTCCACTGTCCCGCATTAAATAGTCTGCTCCTCCCAAACAGTCACAATGTACATTGTCATGCAGTCTGTATGTAAATGTGAACAATGCGTCAACATACATGTCAACAGAATGTCAAAATGCATCTCCCCTTAACATTGCAGAGGGACAAACAACACCTCCAGCAGAGCAGACCAGACAACTCATCAGTGATGCTGAAGAGGACCTTCACACCTTCAACACTAATGCCCTACAACAGTTCCTGGACATCTTAGGCAATCCACCTACAGGAGCAGGGCAGCCCAGCTGCATCGAGGAGACCCCACACCTTGCACAGACCACACAGCTGGAAGCACCCCTCACCACGGCTGGCTCCCAGCACCCCACCGAACGACACATCGCATTCCAAGGCCAGGTATCAGACTGCCAGAAGGAGGTGGCCGAACAGGTGCAGGTGGGGTTCGACCTCATGGAAGCTGTACTAGATCACATATGTGGGTGTCTAAGTACCATCAGGGACCACTTACACTCCCCAACAGAGACCCACACTGCGACAGAGACAAATGCTTTTGCACATTTCCAGTACTGAACCACACCCAGAGCCTTGGAATAATCATTCACACCCCCACACTGGACTTGCGTACGCCGTACCAGTCCACTCCTCTTACGTATTGAGTGGGGGACGACAAAGCTACATGTCCAAGGTCATACTTGCTAGCTGCGGTCACATGGTTGCGTCCGCTGTACACAGCACAATGTAATATTGTAGGGCCCGGGGCCCTCATGCATACATTATGACAACACTGACACACTCAGATAGTGTGTGGAACTGGCTACGGGCACGTGCGCCCGGCAATTTTATTGCCAGGGTTACATTACAGTGACACCTGTGCTGGGTGTGTGTGGGGTGATCGTAAGCCAGCCCTCATGGAGTGGTTGGTGCTGACAACAACTTGAGCAGTGATCACAATTAAAGCAGAAACCGAAAAATCAACAGCATAAAAGAAACAACTCTGAAGCATCACGGTGGTAGCCAGAGCAAGTACAGAGGTTACCCAATATGCAATCAGAAGGGTCAGTGAGTTGTACTGGTGCACTGAGGTTGCTGCACCAGAGCTGAGCATGCTCATGTGAACAAATTGTTCACATGCCTGGTTTCCACCTCTCCGCACATTCTGCTATTGTGTGGCTGGGGTGCCATGCCATTGTTGGCTCATTTACATGGCTAGCTCAGGTTACACAGTAAGTTGTGCTGTCTTGTCTGGTGGTTGGGCATGTTGTTTAGCATGTTGTATGTGAGTTTGTAATCTGTGCATTACCAGAGTTGTGAGTTGCATGATTGTGGAGTTTGAGTGTGTGGTGTGTTCATTTGGTACTTACCAACGGGCAGTGCATTTCCGTAGGTGCCATCCTGGAAGCACCGGTTGATGATGGACTGTTGGAAGATGTAGAAATCATGCACACTGCCTGGGTAGTTGGTGAGGACATTGGTGAAGAGTCCTCGGTGGTCCACTGTTGCCTGTACATTGATGGAATGCGTGTGCTTTCTGTGGTGGTAATTGTGTGCAGTGTCGGCAGGGTGCACAAATAGGACATGTGTGCAGTCAATTGCCCCAACACGTGCAGGAAGCCAGCTATGGTGTAGAAGCCTTGCTTTGTCTCCAGATATACCTGTGCAGTGTGGGGAAGTGAAGGTACTGGGGTACTAAACTGATGATGGCATCCAAAACTGGTGCGATGAACTTTGATAGGGCTGGCTGTGGGACACCTCCGACTCTGGCAGTTGTTGGTTGGAAGGTACCAGAGGCCAACAGATGCAGCACAGCCAGCAGCTTTGTCTGCAAAGGAATGTTAGTTGTCTGCTATGTGGGTATCGTCAGCCTGTGGGCAATGATGTTCAGGATGCGGAAGATGGTTGTACTTTTGAGCCTGTAGTGGGCAATGACATCCTCTGGTGGTAGGACTGTGAGGCTGGTGCGTTTTCTGAAGGACCACTGTCTTGGTCTGCGCTGCCTCTGTATTAGTCTGGGGGCATGGTGGGACTGGGGAGAGGCGGGCCTGGGGGTGGTGGCGGTCGGTGTTGTTGCCCTCATGGGGCTCCGGGCTGCATGATCAGTAGCTCCATGTCATCTGTTGTTTTTCAGGTGTGGCTCTGGCCTGGGCTCCCTTTTCTGGTGCAGGTTGTTGTCCGACTTTACACCAGGTCAGAGAAGGTGTTAAATTTCTGCTACTAATACACCTTATTGCCTGTTTTGTGATCTTATCGCCGATCTGGCTGGTCGTTGAGAATGTTGCGGAGTGGTGTTGTCACAAGTTTTTGGCAGGGGAATGCCTACTCTGCATCTCATTAGCGGTAGTTACAGGGGTCATCTGTGGTGATGTTTTTGGTGGTTGCTATGACAGGTAAACTGGTGATATCAGCTGTTAGCACCAGCTTGTGATTGGGGCGATAAATTTATCGCGACTTTGGCTGCAATAAAGTGCCGCTAACTCAGCGATAAATCCTTGAGAATATGTCCCATAGAATCTTAAGCCATGATACTGAACTTCAACGCTGGTTGACAAATTATATGAGCAGGACCTGTGGATGCGGATGACCTCTCCAGGGAATCAGAATAGAAAAGATGTGCCAAATGAGTTTCTTGTTCTATTTGGCTGGAAGCTTTTAGGGCTAATACAGCTGGAGATTCCAGTGAACTGATGCAGCAAGAGAGTCTGGCATCTGTATCAGAGCCTGAGTGTATCACAGCCAGAGCCTCAGTTCTTCTCCAATGATTCAGTAAAGCTGGCATCTGCCATTAGGCAGTGGCCTGACTACAGTCGTTTCTTGATTACAGGAGGCATGTTATATCTTGTGGTCAGTTCTCCTCTAAAGAAAAAAACCCAAATTAGGGGGGTTCCATGGAGCTCAGCATTGAGTCCGACCCTTTTCAATGTCTATTTATCTCCTCTAATGACACTTATTGACTCCTTTGATATTTTGTCTTCATCATATGCTGACGGTACCCAATTGGTTTTGTAATTAGACACTCACATACCCGGACAGTCAGTCAGACATCCCCTCACACACTGATGAACACAGGTACACAGCCAGTCAGCTGACACATGTTAGAAAAAGTATGACTCTTTAGTAGTACAGAAATAATAATGATTTAACTTATAGAGTAGCTTAGAATATATCTTTAAGTCTCAGAAAGATTTACAAAACTCAGTAATGTCATCAGTGATGTCACTGACAATGTCATGAGTGATGTAAAATGTGCATTGCGGGGGCGTACGTTATAGTTAGCTCAGGTAACTATAACTGCTGAATTTCTATGCTTTTGTGGGTGTGAAATCTGAGACTAACTATAACATCCCAGTAACCTTTTTTTTTAATCCGGTGCGCTGTTGAACTTGGTTTAATAAATTCCTTTTGCCTTACCTTTGGGATTCGTTTGGTCTCTGTTCGCCGGAGCTGGAAGTTCAGGACTATTTGTTTGAATGTATTCAATCCACGGAAGGTGGTTGCTTCCGTTGTGAATCCACTCTCCAAGAGCAGTCCGCCGTCATCAACCAGCCTTTTCCTTTCTTTGCGTGAGCAGAATTGGACGACGGACCCTGCCTGCAGTGACACGCCCACAATCAGCTTTGCCGTGCTGCGAACAACACTTGGAGTCAAGCTGTGAGACGAGTCGGGACCGGAGTGTAGTTGTTATCACAGCGGCACCTTTGTGTGGTAAGTGGCAACACTGCATTTCAGGCGGTGGGAGGATATAGGCAATAGCGTGGGGTCGGAGAGACATCAGGCACCCCCACGCTAACAACATTGTACAAACCAAGCAAGTCCAACAGAGCGTGAGCGGCAATGTCGGAGGAGACAGTGCGAGGGCGGGAGGCTGCCTCGATAGAGCTATTAAAAAATCTGCCCAAAATAACTAACAAAGGTGCAGCAACTTTATCGGGCACTCAGTTGAATCCTCTGACCAATGAAGGGAGGATAAAGAATCTCATGAAGCGCATGGAGAAATGCATGCGCAACGAAATCACTAAATGGTGGGAGCACAAGTCGTTGTCCATGTACATAGCAGAGGGTCGCTTTCCACGTGGGTTGCGAATCCTTCTGGCGCCCAGTTATGAGAAACCCCACCCAGAGATGATAAAAGAGTGGGGACAAAGCAACTTGGACGCGTCAAGCAACCTAGTCAAGATCCTCATAAAATACGCGGAGATTGACCGTCTAGAGCTATAAAAAAGAAATGGATGAAATCAATATGGAACTGTTGAAACTTGAACCCAATGACCTTATAACAATATCCAAGAAAGAAATACAGGAGCGCATGACAAAACATGAGGAAAAAATAAAGGCTTGTAAAGCTTACAAATTTGCGCGCGACAAAGATGATTATGAACATGGACGTATATATAAGTTTGCGCGCAAATTTGATAATGCCAAGAAAATAAACATAAGTCAAAAACTAGCCCCCGCAATTTCAACTTCAACATCAACATCAATGGCGGTGCAACAAAATAGTCATGCAGAGTCCACTCCTGGCTCTAGTGATACGGATTCAACAATCAGCAGCTTATATTCAGATGATGGCAGCTCTGCAGGGGCAAGTTCAGGGGGGCCCCAAATGGTACTAGACTTAGGTGAGGAGGTAGATTTTTTAGTGAGTGCACGCCTCCAAACTCTGCGCCCACTAAATCAACGGCAGCCGCAGCAACAAAAAGGGCCAGAATCAACCGACGACGCAAAGAACGCCGGAACAAACATAAACTTAAACAACAAAAAAAAGAAACAATACTGGCGCAACAAAAAGTAAAAGACAACACAATTGTCAATCTATCTACCACAACCTTAACAACAGCGGAAAATCAACTACTGAGTCTAAGATTGACATACTGCCCCCTTACGGACTTCAACTACACCTCTACCAGGATCGTTGTATTTCGTTATATACGCAAACTTAAATTGCGTAAATTCTTCAATATTAAAGATGGACTGAACAACACTGATGTGACAAACACAGAACCATCCTCTTCAACACTTGAGGCCCGGGATGTAAGAGCGTTACTGACTCTGCAACAAATGGGCAACATGAATACCGGGACAGATCCAATTGTGTCCACACAGCAAGAACTAGTGGAAGTGGAAATTGAACAAGTAGGCGCGGGTATGCGTCTGTTCAAACCCGCGTCTTGTTTTATGCCGACCATGCCCAAGGATACCATAGACTCCTTCCATGAGGTGGTGACATCTGATCTGAAGAAATTGTACCACCAGGTGAAACATCGTAAGAGAATAAAGAAAAAAAATATTGGGCACTTGTAACAAAACTCAAAAATGACCATAATAGCTCTGATAAGGGAGGCAACATTGTTATTTGGCCTCAGGAACAATACATCGCCGAGGCCAACAGGCAACTTTCAGACACTTCGTGTTATCAGAAAACATGTCTCAAACAATATGACAATGCCAGGGACATGTTGAAAAAACTGCTTCATAAATACAGAAGGGAAGGCTTAATATCTATCCAAGAGTTCAAGTTTCTGAATCTTGACCAACCGGTTATGCCCAGGTTTTTATTTAATACCAAAGGTGCACAAGGGAACTTTACCGGTCCCAGGAAGACCAATTATATCTGCCATCAACAGCGTAGCAGAACATTTGGCACAGTATACAGATTACTTTTTACAAAACCTGGTGACGAATCTACCTACCTTTATAAAAGACACAGGAGATTTTTTAAAGAAAATCAAAGATATCCCATGGACAGAGAACTCCATGTTTATAACTTTAGACATTGAAGCTCTATATACGACCATTGAACCTTCCACGGGTCTGAAGGCATTAGAATATTTTCTGAGCACTAGACCTTTACAATGTTATAACCATAATAAGATGTTGATGGATTTTGTGACATGGAGTTTTTATTATAACTATTTTGTCTTTGGGAAGGATGTCTATTTACAAAAGAGGGGTGTTGCCATGGGGGCCTGCTTTTCCCCCAGCTATGCGTGCTTGCACGTTGGCTGGTGGGAGAAACGGGTCCTCATGGGGGAGCACCACAATGCATTTTCGGAGCATGTGGCACTGTGGGTTCGTTATATTGATGATGTGTTTTTAATCTGGAGGGGGGATGAAGACAGTGCTAGAAATTTCGTTACAAGCCTCAACACCAATCAAGAAAACTTGAAGTTTACATGTAACATTAGCAAACAAACTGTAGACTTTTTGGATGTGAAGGTCTTTTTGAAGGGAGACAAAATATCTACTACCCTACATAAAAAAAGTACAGCGGGTAATTCCACCCTCCATGCAAGTAGCGCCCACCCACGCCATGTCATTGATAATATACCCTATGGGGAATTGCTATGCTTAAAAAGTGTCTGCAGTAATGAAGAGGAATTAATTCCATGTACCCCTGAAGCACTTACCCGATTCAAAGCTAGAGGGTATAGCTAGAGAATACTCAACAAAGCAGTCAGTAAGATGAAGGAAACGACTAGAGAGTCACATGGAAAGTTTTTATATGGAAATATTCTGTTCCTAGTATGGTTTTAAGTATATAAATTATTGCTTTTAACATGCTACTATTTTGCACAAATCTCAATGTTTACTACTGCGGTATTTTGCATATGTGTATTGGTTTACATTATGCAGTCTTTCATCAGTACTGTATAGACTATGCTCATTATTTCCTATATGCATTTATGCAGAGACTCGAGTTTTTGTTCATGAATTTATTCAGCATATGAATTGATCGTAGCTTAGATAGCGGCATTTTGCAACATAATACCCCTCGTGAGAGAGAGAAGGAGAGATCAAATATCTGTCTATGGACTTTGGCTTACCTCTAAAGAATGTTGTTTAAGTCTATATGTCACATGGTGTGCATAACACCATATAAAAACAAGGCATTTTGTATTACGTTTTACCGTGATCAAGGGCATCCGCCCGAAACGCATCAGTCCGCTGCGCTGCGCTGCGCTGTTGAACTTGGTTTAATAAATTCCTTTTGCCTTACCTTTGGGATTCATTTGGTCTCTATTTGCCGGAGCTGGAAGTTCAGGGCTATTTGTTTGAATTTATATATCTATATATATATCCAACGATATGGCTCCCTCTTTTCCCCAGCACAGGCGCTCCAACACAATACTCCAAACCACTTCCAGCGCGACACCGGAGAAGAAGGAGGACGGACCACTCAAGTTGAGGCAAGTTCGTATTTATTTCGACCAGTTCCCAGCAGTGACGCGTTTTGGGCTAGATAGCCCTTGATCACACGTCCTGCACCGTGAACTACCAGGTGTACTGGGAACGGCGTGTCCGGGTTTGCTTGGACTAAAAATAGCAGAGACCTAACCTCGCATGGCAGCAAACAACCTACAGAGGTTTAAATCAATCATATGGAGAATACTGTGGCATTTACTTTAAAATTATTGAACTATGAAGACCACAATGCAAATTGCATACACGCCCATTGGGGCGGGACTTAAACACTCATCGCGAGTGCGATGTAAGACCTTCTTGCCTCACTCCGTGAAAGCCGAAACCATTGAGAAAGGGAGACGGACTCCCGAAACGCGTTTGGATTGCTGGCGAAAGTACAAGCTGAAACCTGTGTTGTTAGAAACTCTGCAAGCCCTGCAATAAAAAGGAATTCAACACACTCGAGTGTTGCGCCTTCATTGTTGGGAGCAACGTCATATGGAATATATATATATATATATATATATATATATATATATATATATATATATATATATATATATATATATATATATATATATATATATATATATATATATACCTATATAAACCTATGTTTTTTTCATTGAATTTCAAAGGTTTTTTATATGTTAGTTCCTAACTATATAAAATATATATATATATATGTATATATATATATATATATATATATATATATATATATATATATTCGCTGAAAAAAACCATAGATTTCAGGCCTTATATAGTTAGGAACTAACATATAAAAAACCTTTGAAATTCAATGAAAAAAACATAGGTTTCAGGCCTTATATAGTTAGGAATTAGCATTTAAAAAACCTTTGAAATTCACTCAATAAACTATAAGTTTTAGGGGTGTTATAGTTAGCTGGACATTTCACTCATACAAAACCATTGAAATTGCTCCTATACACGCACCCGCAATCCACTGCTGATGATGTCACATATTACATCATTCATGACATGGTCAGTGACATCACTGATGACATCTCAAATGAATTGATTTGAGCAACATATATATCTATATGTGCTCAACATTCTATTGGGGATAACTTTGGCGCTAATTGAGGAATCTGTGTGTAATTTTCCAGAATTTTAGCCAGCTCCGCTCCTCTCCTTCCCTGAAAGTTTCGGGTGATTCGTCAAGCGGGGGCCAAAAGGGGGGTCCCAAAACGTGTTTTCCACATGTTAATTTCTATAGGGACCTTCAGACACGGCTACAGCCCGAACGGCTGAATGGATTTACACCAAACTTGGCAAAATGGTAATGGTATGCAGGTGTGCCTTTGCTATGTTTGGTGAAAATCCCTATAGTAGTTCTTGAGAAAATTGATTTTGATATTTTTCAAATGGCATTTTCTATGGACCTTTAGACAAGGCTACAGCCCGAACGGCTGAACGAAATTACGCCAAACTTGGAAAAATGGTAGAGACAGGTATGCAGTAGTGCCTTTTCTATATTTGGTGAAAATCCCTCCAGTAGTTGTTGAGAAAATTGAATTTGAGCAAATTATATATCTATATGTGCTCACCATACGCGCACCGTACGCGTACGGTACGCGTACGTGCGCATACCCATACGTGCGCGAGCGAGTTTCTGATTGGCTGGCAGTCAACTGTCAACATTCCAAACTGTCCAAACCAGGAAGTGTTGGCCACCATCTTGTTTTTCAGGAGAACTGAGGCACAAGAGAGCCCAAAACAAAAGTGGAAAACACGAAAAGGGGGCAGGGTAGAGACCCCCCACCCTCTAGCCCTTCTCAGGGGATCCCAAAAGGACCCCCAAGGGCAAAACAAAATTCAAAAAAATCGTGGGGTACGGGCACCTTACGCGTACGGTACGCGTACCGTGCGCGTACCGTGCGCGTACCCCGCGATTTAAAAAACAAAAATTCTCAACCCTGCCCCATTTTCGCGTTTTCCACCCTTGTTTTGTGCTCTTTTGTGCCTCACTTCTCCTGAGAAACAAGATGGCTGCTCAGGTGGTCCCAGAAGGATATTAACATATATAAACGTTATCCGCTAATAGAATTAGCATTTACAAAACCTTTGAAATTTATTGAAAAAAAATATAGGTTTCACGCCTGATATAGTTAGGATTTAGCATTTAAAAAACCTTGCAAATTCACGGAAAAAAACATAGGTTTCAAGCCTTATATAGTTTGAAATTAGCATTTAAAAAACTTTGCAATTTCACTTAAAAAAACATAGATTTCAGGCCTTATATAGTTAGGAATTAGCATTTTAAAAACCTTGCAAATTCACTTAAAAAACCATAGCTTTCAGGCCTTATATAGTTAGGAATTAGCATTTAAAAAACCATTTAAATTTCTCCTATATAGTTCGTTCTACTAACTATAATTCGCGCACCCGCAATCCACTGCTGATGATGTCACGTATTACATCATTCATGACATAGTCAGTGACATCACTGATGACATCTCAAATGACATCACTGATGATATCACTGGTGACATCTCATTTGACATCACTGATCACATCACTGATGATATCATTTATGTGATAATACGATGCACCTCCTCACACTCTAATATAACCTTTGATACACCCAGTGTTAACTACAGACTACCATTCTTGAAACCATTGACACACCAATACCAGTTACTACATACGCACTCACTGATTACTAAGTCTACACACACATTCACTCATTCACCCATAGAATCACTCATACATACAGTCACTCATCAATACAACACTATCATATGCACTCATACACCTATACAGACACTCACACACTGCCACTCATCCATGGAGTTACTCGCACACCTAGTCAGTCATGCAAAGAATCAATAACACTTCCATTTCCTCAACTATACAGTTATACATACAACACCTTACTTATTCAAACATATACTAACACAAACTTACTCTCTTATGCAATCACTGATACAAGTACACAATGATCCATACAGCCACTTGCACATTCACTGGCTCTCGTGTATAGTCATTTATATATGCCAACTCTCACATGCACTGTGTTTTACATATGTACTTACTTGGACATGTAGCACTGAGATATCCATTCACTCACCAACACACCCATGCACACAGTCAATCGCCCATATAGCTGTCTCCACATGCACGCTTGAACTCATACACCTAGTGAATCAACTGCTCACACATCTATGCACAGAGTCACACACCTCCCAGCCACCCACACACACACTTTGTCTCCCATTTAAATTCTTGGGCAACCAATCAATAACCCATATAGCCACTCATATAGCTACTGAACACATGCAGCAGCTTACACAACAACAGACCTACTGATGCACACATTCAGACAGTTTAGTCACTAACCCATGCATTTATGTAAATTTAAATGTAAAGGAATTTATATAGCGCAAATCACCGAGCGGTTTCTAAGCGCTTGCTTAGGGAACCCGTCCTGGTATTCCCCTGTGAGATAACCCCGGCAGGGTATCCGTAAGGTGAAAGCCAGGCATCCCGCCGCGAGGGCCGTTGTGGAGATTAAGCAAGTTATTGCCCAGAGTCGCAGAGTGTAAACCCGTGAATCGAGTAGGCACCGGAGCAAGAATTGTCGAGTCCATGGACATTTTTTAGGACTCAAGACCCCGCCGAGCCGGGAATTGAACCCTGGTCCTGGGCTGACCTCTGCTTCCAGGTCTGCCTCCTCTAACCAGTGAGCCACACTTCTCCATTTAGTAAGACACATTTAATCACTCACTCATACAGTCAGTCACGCACCTACTAAATCCTTCATCCAGACAATTATACATCCACTCATTCTTCAATATGTAAAACATATTTAAACTATACAGAAACACACAGCCACGGGATGATGTCATCAGTGATGTCATCAGTGATGTCAAACGAGATGTCATCAGTGATGTCATCAGTGATGTCATTTGAGATGTCATCAGTGATGTCATCAGTGATATCACTGACCATGTCATGAATGATATAATATGTGACATCATCAGCAGTGGATTGGGGGTGCGCGAAATATAGTTAGTACAACTAACTATATAGGAGCAATTTCAATGGTTTTTTAAATGCTAACTCCTAACTATATAAGGCCTGAAACCTATGGTTTTTTAAGTGAATATATATATATATATATTTATATGTAAGTAGATATATATAATTTCCACAACCATAATGATCGTGAAGCCTACTTCAGCTGACATGGTTTTGCAGGTTTGGAATATCAGACAAATCGTATGAAAATTGTTATGGGGAGGTATATTCAGTAGATGACAGCATTAATAAAATTGTAATGCCTTAGGACAACCCCGCGCCGCACGGCCACCAGCTGCTGCATGTGCGGTCTTCCCCCGCTGCTGTCTCAGCCTCGCTGAGCCCACCCTGACGACCCCGCCCCCTGCCGCTGCTTCGTGATTGTCTTGTGTGTTTTATAGAGTATTTTACTCCCCATTGTACTGCTCCCCATATTGTTGTATAATTTTTGCCTGTTCCCCTTTGTTTTGCTCAAGTGCCGCTACCCTCTCTGGCCCTGTGACCCGCTCCCCGATTCCCGCCGCCTGCGTGCGGCCACGCCCCCTTTCCTTTCTGTACCCTCCCTGCTCCCGCCTCCCAGCTGCTCCTCCCTCCCTCGCACTTGGCCTTAAATGGGGACCGTGCGGCGCAGGTGAGTGTGACCTATCCTTAGGACACCCCCGCGCCGCACGGCCACCAGCTGCTGCATGTGCGGTCTTCCCCCGCTGCTGTCTCAGCCTCGCTGAGCCCGCCCTGACGTCCCCGCCCCGCCGCTGCTTCGTGATTGTCTTGTGTGTTTTATAGAGTATTTTACTCCCCATTGTACTGCTCCCCATATTGTTGTATAATTTTTGCCTGTTCCCCTTTGTTTTGCTCAAGTGCCGCTTCCCTCTCTGGCCCTGTGACCCGCTCCCCGATTCCCGCCGCCTGCGTGCGGCCACGCCCCCTTTCCTTTCTGTACCCTCCCCGCTCCCGCCTCCCAGCTGCTCCTCCCTCCCTCGCACTTGGCCTTAAATGGGAACCGTGCGGTGCAGGTGAGTGTGACCTATCCATAGAACACCCCCGCGCCGCACGGCCACCAGCTGCTGCATGTGCGATCTGCGCCCGCCCTGACGACCCCGCCCCCCGCCGCTGCTTCGTGATTGTCTTGTGTGTTTTATAGAGTATTTTACTCCCCATTGTACTGCTCCCCATATTGTTGTATAATTTTTGCCTGTTCCCCTTTGTTTTGCTCAAGTGCCGCTTCCCTCTCTGGCCCTGTGACCCGCTCCCCGATTCCCGCCGCCTGCGTGCGGCCACTCCCCCTTTCCTTTCTGTACCCTCCTCGCTCCCGCCTCCCAGCTGCTCCTCCCTCCCTCGCACTTCGCCTTAAATGGCAAACGTGCGGACGCGCAGCGGGCGCGCCGACTAAGCGCCGAAGGTGCACCAAAGGTAAGCCCGTCTGCGCCCGTCTGCGCCTGGACTGCGCCCAGTGCCAGGACCCCTGGCACCCGCAGACCCCAGCCCGCCCGCCGGACGTACGACGCCGCCACCCTCAACGCCGGCCGAGTCCTGGGCTGCTACCGAGCCACCCCGAGACGCATCCACGGACCCTTCTGCTGCAACTCCTGCAAGTTCACCTGCATCCGGACCTGCACTACTCCAGCACCAACCAAGACCAAGACGAGCAACAGCAGCAGCCACCTGAAATGCATCCTGCTCAACACCCGCTCCGTCCACAGGCACGCCATCAAGATCTGGAACCTACTCGACACCACAGCCCCAGACGTCACCTTCTTCACGGAAACCTAGATGAACGCTTCCTCAGCGCCCGACATCGCCATCGCCATCCCAGACGACTACAAGATCATCCGAAGGGACCGCATCAACGACACCGGAGGAGGCATCGCCATCGTCCACAGGAACACCATCCGCATCACAACCAACACCGACGACACCCTCGCAACCGCCGAGCACCTGCACTTTCAGGTCCACATCAACCCCAAGACCACCCTCAGAGGCACCCTCATCTACAGACCCCCGGGACAACGCACAAAATTCAGCGAAGACATCGCCGACTTCATCAGCCCGCACGCCCTCTGCTCCGCTGACTACATCCTCCTCGGGGACCTCAACTTCCACCTGGAGAACAACAACGACAGCAACACCACCACCCTGCTGGACAACCTCGCCAACCCGGGACTCAAGCAGCTGGTCACCACCCCCACCCACTACGCCGGACACACACTCGACCCCGTCTTCTCATCCAGCAAGGACATCGCCTTCAGCCACGCCACCGGACTCCACTGGACGGACCACAGCTGCGTCCACTTCAGCTTCAGAAGGACCACGATCCACCACCACCAGCAACAGGTTGCACGCAGGAGCTGGAACAAGATCACGGCCGACCAGCTCGTGACCTCCCTGAGCATGTACCCTCCCACCAGCACAACGAACCCTAGCCAGGCGGCCACCAACCTCACGAAGTGGATCAGCGACTGCGCAGACGAGCTCGCCCCCCTGAGGACCCCGCCTAGCAGACCCGGTAGCAAGAAAGCCCCATGGTTCACCGACGAACTCAAGAGCTCCAAGAAGAACTGCTGAGCCCTCGAGAGAACCTGGCGCAGAGACCAAACACCGGACAACATGACTGCCCTCAAGCTCGCCACCCGAAAACACCACCAACTCATCCACGCCACCAAGAAAACTGCATTCAAGGAACGACTGGACAACAACGCACAAAACAGCAAGGAACTCCAACATCGTCAAAGAGCTCTCCAACCCCAACGCCAGAAAAAACCACATCACCCCTTCGCAAGACCTCTGCAACTCCCTCGCCTCCTACTTCCACAACAAGATTGCGGACATACACAACAGCTTCAGCACTCAACCGACGAACGCCACGACCGAACCACCGCCCCCCACCACCACCCTCCGCGCCTGGACTCAGATCAGCACCGAAGACACCGTCCGCACGATGAACTCCATCCACTCCGGATCTCCGACCGACCCCTGCCCTCACCACGTCTTCAACAAGGCCGACGCTGTCATCGCACCCCACCTGCGGGACATCATCAACACCTTCTTCAACACCGCTACCTTCCCGAAGAGCTGGAAGCACGCCGAACTCAGCGCCCTACTCAAGAATCCATTGGCCGACCCCACCGACCTCAAGAACTACCGCCCCATCTCACTGCTCCCGTTTCCTGAAAAAGTAATCGAGAAGACCGTCATCAAGCAGCTGGCCGCCTTCCTCGAGACGAACGGATCCCTCGACACCTCGCAGTCTGGCTTCCGGGCCAACCACAGCACCGAGACCGCCCTGATCGCAGCCACCGATGACATCCGAGCGCTGCTCGACAGCAGCCCTCATCCTCCTCGACCTCTCCGCGGCCTTCGACACTGTCTGCCACCGTACCCTAGTACAACGCCTCAGCAACGTCGGAGTCCAGGAGAAGGCACTGGAGTGGATCATCTCCTTCCTTGCCGGAAGGACACAGAGAGTCCACCTCCCTCCGTTCAGATCTGAAGCCACCGAAGTCATCTGCGGCGTTCCTCAAGGCTCCTCGCTCAGTCCAACCCTCTTCAACGTCTACTTGAGCCCCCTCGCAGACATCGCACGCCAGCACAACCTCAACATCATCTCCTACGCCGACGACACCCAGCTGATCCTCTCGCTCACCAACGACCCTTCCACCGCCAGAGCCAACCTTCACGAAGGGATGAAAAAGGTAGCTGAATGGATGAAGAACAGCCGCCTGAAACTGAACTCGGACAAGACGGAAGTCCTCATCCTGGGATCCTCACCCGCCGTTTGGGACGACTCCTGGTGGCCCCCCGCCCTAGGCAGCGCACCCAAACCAACAGACCACGCACGCAACCTGGGCTTCATCCTGGACTCCTCCCTCTCCATGACCAGACAAGTCAACGCCGTCTCCTCGTCGTGCTTCAACATCCTGCGCATGCTACGTAAGATCTTCTGGTGGATCCCCACCGAGACCAGGAAGACGGTCACCCAGGCCCTCGTTACCAGCCGTCTGGACTACGGCAACTCCCTCTACGCCGGAACCACCGCCAAACTCCAGAAGAGACTCCAGCGGATCCAGAACGCCTCAGCACGACTCATCCTGGACATCCCCCGTCGCAGCCACATCTCCGGACACCTGAGAGACCTGCACTGGCTCCCGGTCAACAAGAGAATCACCTTCCATCTCCTCACCCACGTACACAAAGCCCTACACAACCAAGGCCCAGGATACCTCAACAGCCGCCTCAACTTCTACGCTCCCAAACGCCAGCTTCGATCAACCAGCCACGCCCTCGCCGCCGTCCCCCGCATCCGAAGAGCCACCACAGGGGGACGGTCCTTCTCCTACCTCGCCACCAAGACATGGAACTCCCTCCCCACCCACCTCCGCCTGACCCAGGACTAACTCGCCTTCAGGAAGCAACTCAAGACCTGGCTGTTCGAGCAATAGCGGACCCCTCTCCCCCAGCGCCTTGAGACCTGGGTGAGTAGTGCGCTATATAAATGCGATGATTGATTGATTGATTGATTGAGTAGATTTTACAAACAATGACAATTCCCTGTAATAATCAAACAGTATTGCTTCTATGTGCTTGTTCGATTTGGGAGATTAAAAATAATAAAATGGCAACAGTGAGGTACATACTGTTCTCTACTAATGTGTGTGTGTGTCTATATCTATATTCAACTAAAAAAAACATTGGTTTCAGGGACGTTATAGTTAGAAATTAGCATTTAAAAAACCTTAGAAATTCATTTGTACAAAACTAGAGAAAGTTAGTTCAGCTAACTATAATTTGCGCACCCGCAATGCACTGCTGATCATGTCACATATTACATCATTCATGACATGGTCAGTGACATCACTGATGACATCTCAAATGAGATGACAGTTAGGATGAGATCCGGCAGGAGCTGGGTGTCTTAACCTGACATGTTTTTTCACAATCCATTCTGAGCTTTGCATTTTGCAGTTACTCCGTTATTTTGTGTGTGGAAATGACACATGACTCAATAGTTAAATGCCTGTTTATAGACACAGTGCAGAAGGTTAGTCCATTTCTTGGTTATTCTCATTGTTAAAAGGGAAAGAATCCAGAGAAACTGACAACAAACGGACGTGTCCAGGGTCACACAATTTGGTTACAGGGAGAAGACGTGATCAGTGCTCCGGGAAGTCGCAAACAAAACAATGCAACACAATTTTGGGGGCACAGACAAAGACACCCTTGCCATGTCGGTCACTGGACACCCAAATATTATTATATAATGATAAATCAATGAAACAACAGGAGGTGAGAGAAGGGTAAACCGAATGATCAAAGAGTGGTCCCCTAAAGAAAGAGCAACACCGTCACACGCAGCAGGAGTCCCGGGTTACAGGGTGTAGTATGGTGAGACGCAGTCTAGTAGTTGAGGGGTGGAGACAGAGGGAGGAGCAGGAACGGGAGGAGCCGGGGAAGAGGAACCACGGGGACAGTTAGAGTAGGGACGGGGACCTGTACAGATGTATGAATAAAGAGCTCAAGATATATAAGTCAGTGTCCGTGTGTAATTAGCATGGGACATGACAGCTGGCGACGAAGGTGGGATAGGCATGATCATAGCCTTCAGAACCCGACCGGAGTGCCCTGTCCCTGCAGCATCAAGTAAAGAACTTGTTGCCTGGAAGTACTGCCGCCAGAAGAAAGAGGTCGGCAGCCGATGACCCTGCTCCCCCCCCCAGCGACCGTGGGAGCCCAGAGGGAGCCGCCAGATCGAGCGTTGAAACGCCCAGGAAAGGAAAGCTGTTCGCGCCGAAAGCGCGAGTCCCGCCGGATGCGTGAGGATCGGCATCTGTGAAGAAGCAGGAGTCGGGAGCCCACTCCGACCCTGCCCAGCGCCCTAGAGCAAAGTAGAGACACCCTGGCGTGGTGGACATCGCCCCACGAAGGTCGGTTACCAAGCGCGGCTGAGCGCGCTGAGACTGGTGCCCGCCGGAGACCAGAGATCGGGAAACCCCACGCGCGATGTGTGAGCGTTAGCACGCTGTCGGTGCAAGAAAAACGGGAATCGAAAACAAAGAAGAAGCAGAGATCGGGAGCTCACCCCGATTCTGCCGGGTGCTCCGGTGACCAGAAGGCGTCTGAGACACCACGGAGGTCCCGTGAACGTGCCCTGAAGCGAGAGCGCGTTTCGCGCCAAAAGAAACAGAGCACCCGAGTGAGGTGAGGGTCAGCGTGGACTGGGCGAGGGATCGGGAGCCCAACCCCGACCCTGCCGTGCTGACTGAACGTGAAGACATAGAGCAGAGACCGTGAGGGCACTGTGCGAGGAAGCGCTGCCCCACCAAAGGAAAGTGTGCTGCCTCGATGGAGAACCCCACCCCGAGGCGTGAAAAGTGATATGCAAATAATGAAGACCAATCGGGAGCTTGCCATGACCCTACCTGAGTGTGCTGGAAGCCCAGGAGTGTGTAAAGGCTCAGAAGGAATTGCTGCCCAGAAGGAAATCGGCTGCCGGAGAGTCCTGTGAGTGTCAGGCTGAATGCAAGCACATCTCGCGTGATTTGGGCGGCCATCTTAGAGTCAGGCAGCTGGAAGGACATCCCTGTGAAATTTAGCGGCGGCCATCTTTAAGTCAGGCGAACAGTGGGAATAAGCATTGGTAAAGGACGAACAGTGGCAAAGACCAAACAATCATTGGCAAAGGCAACAGACATCCAAACAAGCATTGGTACATGCAAATCAACAAGCATTGGTACATGCAAGGACAAGTGAATCAACAAGCATTGGTACATGCAAATAAACAAACATTGATACATGCAAATCAACGAGCATTGGTACATGCGAAGACCAGTACAAGCAGTGGTACATGCAAATAAACAAGCATTGGTACATGCAAAGACAAGTGAATCAACGAGCATTGGTACACGCAAGTAAACAAACATTGATACATGCAAATCAACGAGCATTGGTGCATGCAAAGACAAGTGAAGCAACAAGCACTGGTACATGCAAATAAACAAACATTGATACATGCAAATAAGTAAATAAGTGAGCAGTGACGCATGCAACTGAACAAACGCTGATACGTGCAAATCAACAAGCACTGATCCACGCAAAGAGACACAAGCATTGAGACACGCAGATCAACAAGCATTGGACAAATCGCAGCAAAGAAAGAAAACACGTGTTGCTGAAAACCAAACAAGCACTGGCGAACATAACAGAATCAAGCATTAGCAAAGACCAAGCGAGCATTGGCGAAGGCCAAACAAGCATTGCTAACGTCCCAGCACATGACCAGACCGCCGGTTTCGACTAAACACAGATCAACTACGAAGACGAGAAGACAAATGAACGGCCCGTGCTCGGTGAACATGATCTATCAAAATCCTCCTCCTATGGCGGAAGAAGAAATCTCACAACAGTTCAATCCCTGCTTTGACGCACCACCCCCAGGGATGCAGACGGATACCTGGAGTTTGTGTCTCAAACGGAACCAATGGCTGGCCACATTGAGTGATTTCCTGGATGCCAATGGAGAACAAAGAGAGAGGAAATGCCTAATGCTGCTCCTCCACTTGGTGGGTCCAGAGGGCCGATGCCCAATCGAAACATTTTCCGACGAGGACACAGACATCTATAAAAGACTCCAAGAGAAGCTATGTGCCCGTCTCTCTGCACAAACGGAAGTGGATCGAGAGCGCATCGCTTTCAACTCAGCTCGGCAGGAACCCGGTGAACCACTGCCAACCTTCATCACTCGGTTAAAAAACATGGTACAAGGCTGCCACTTCAACACCTTTACGAATGAGGACGCAGTCCGACTCCGGATAATAGAAGGCTGCGCAAACCCCGACACGAAACTCAAGATCTTGCGAGGAAGGTGGTCACTGGAAGAAATCATCAGGAAGGCTGAAATTGGACTGCACGTCAATGTAAGAGACAAATCAAAGGCCCCGAATCTGAAAGCAAATTATCGAGACGCCCGGACAGACAACCCTCAGAAAACAAACGGAACTGGAAGGAGAGAGAGGGAAGACAGACCAGCAAAAAGACACCGGGAAAGACACTGTGACAAAGAAAATAACACGGATCACTCAGAGTCGGATTACTCAGCATCCAACTACTCAAGGTCAACCAAGGACTACTCGGAGTCAGATGACCCAGAGTCAACCATCCAAAAGACAATTCCAAAAAGTTATTCACCCCCCAGGAGTCCCTCAAAGAGTCATTCAAAGGAGGAAGAAAGAGCATCAAGTGGGACGGATCGCACTCCTGGACAAGAAGGCATCCCACACAGCAAGTGGGAGAGAAAGACTAACCATAAAAGAAAGGGTCGCACTGGTCAACACCGAAAGTCGGCGCAGGGACATCAGTCGACAAGCAGTGAAGACGAGTCCGAGGAAACATCTGGCCGGAGAACACATAAAACCCAAGTCAGAGGTGTTGGACCATCAAGCAATTGGGAAGGAGAACCAGATAACACAAGACGGACTGGTCCCTCACAACAACAACAACCAGCAAGAAAAGATCCATGCCTGCATGGGCCCCAAAGCATCCATGGGCCCCGCGAAAACGACGAAACAGAGCGCAGATGGGTAACATCAGACGAGAAGGACGAAGAGACGAAAGCTTGGGATCAAGCACAAGGAACAAGCACGGAATCTTCAAACAATCTCCCAAATGAGGCAGCGTTGAAGATATCCCAACAAAGACACATGGAGAAGTTTTTCCAACACAATTCCGAAGGGGTGAGCAGCTCGTCACGGACTACCCGGGTCCGAAGACCCCCTAGTAGGACAGTCCCAAATGAACACTCACAGAGGGAACTGACGGAACACCCCTCTGATTCAGAAAGCACGTCGGTCCGATCTTTTGAGTCGGCAGAGTCATGGTCCCGACAACAACCACGTGCAACATTCTTAAAGAAACATTCTCAGAGGGAAGTGAGGGAGAATTCCTCTGATTCAGACAACATGTCGGTCCGATCTTTTGAGTCGGCAGAGTCATGGTCCCGACAACGACCACGCACAACATTCTTAAAGAAACATTCTCAGAGGGAAGTGAGGGAGAACTCCTCTGATTCGGACAGCATTTCGGTCCGATCCTTTGAGTCGACAGAGTCGTGGTCCCGACACTGGCCATGGCGCCAAGCACCTGAACACATCAGCAAACCAAGAGACACTCCTCACGTCGAGAGCAACGTGTCCCACACCAATGCCAATGCACACTCGATCACTCCACCAGACAACCTGTCGCATCGAGCACAGGTGCATCGTGACACCAATACCACACCGTCACCCCGGGTAGGGGCAGCAAGGTTGACTCGAAGGCCCTGGTCCTGGTCCTATAAAACGGAGGTCAGCAACGTGGCCGATAGCACCCAAATAAAAATGGACCAACCAGTCAATCCGCAAAAGAAGCCAGACATGGCGGGAGAACTAAGTCATCATCGGAGGAGAACAAGACACACCAACATTCAGCCGACCCCAGGGTCTGCCTGTTCCAGGCGTGTGCAGGCGTGGGAGAAACAACCCGAGACAGCCAATCAATCTCCAAGTCATAAACTGACCTCCACCGTTCATACCTCACCGGCCGGCATCCCAGACTCGAAACAGGAAGACAGTATTGTTTTTGACCTGACGAAGCAAAAGGCGGTAAAGATAAAGGCGGTGAATGAATTACTGAACCAAGCCAAGACAGTCTCATCAGATAGCACCATACTGTCTGGCATACATGATCCTGAACTGGAGGACAGTGTTGCCTTCAACCGGACAAGACAAACGGAAGCAGCCGTGGATACGGGCGCTCGGAAGAGGACCAGAACACTATCCACCCAGGAAAGAGATCGAGCACCTACACCACCAGTAGTTACACCACGGGAAAGAGACATGACGACTGCGGAATGTGAGAGCAGACAGTTCACACGCAACGTGATCAAGAATGCCCTGATTAAGACAACCGAAAAATTGACCAAAGTCAAGCCCACCTCGGATTCGACATTACTGAGGTTCGAAGAGCAGGCTGTTCGCCAACCTGTGTGGCGGATTAAAGAACTGCGAACACTAAGGACATTAAGCTCATTTTGTTAAGAAAGGGGGAGATGTAGTATGGTGAGACGCAGTCTAGTAGTTGAGGGGTGGAGACAGAGGGAGGAGCAGGAACGGGAGGAGCCGGGGAAGAGGAACCACGGGGACAGTTAGAGTAGGGACGGGGACCTGTACAGATGTATGAATAAAGAGCTCAAGATATATAAGTCAGTGTCCGTGTGTAATTAGCATGGGACATGACACAGGGATCTTAAGATAGCAGGATTTGCTCCCCGCGTGCCAGTGAGACCTGGGCATGCGACTGCGTGGGCCTAATTGCAGTAAAATTCCAATGGGGTGTTACTAATGATGAATGGATGAAACCGGAGGATATCTCATCGGTGGGGTGCAGACGCCCCCCGAAAACATGCTGCTGAGAGAAGTATTGGCTTAAGACAGGTCGGTGGGCTGAGCCCCACGGCAGAGAGCAGAGTGTACTGGTCAAGGCACAGATTCCTGTCTCAGCCGTTCTCGCCTTGCACGATGGAGTGACCCATGCGTTGAGTAGCGCCAAGATATCAGGTGTCATTACCTAAATCCCCCCCAGCACATTAGCTCCCTCTAGCACCTGGGTGTTGTGCGCACTCACAATGTGCTGTGGCATGTCATCAAAATATCAATGCAGGTCTCCGATGGCTTTACCAACTAGTAAAGAGGGTGCAAGAAAACACAAGCCACTGTGAGGTTTTTTACAGGGTCTTTGGAAGCAGACAAACCGGGGGGCAGGGGAGGGGCTGAGATGGTCCCTAGTAGCAGACAAACAGGAGGGAAATCTTAGCGGGCCCTGGAAGCCATAACACAAGTGGGGAAAGTCTGAGAGGGGCTTCATCGGAAAGAGATCTGTAAAGGCATTGACTGACTCTAGTAGTAACAGGGGTGCAAAGAAAAAGGCCGGAGACGAGCTATCTTCTGTGCATGACTGCCTCACAAGGAAGATGCCTGTGAGCTATGTCTGGCCCAGGGAGCGTGAAAAAGTGCACAGGCAGGTGTTGTCCAGTAGTGGACGATAGACCTCGATAGGCGAGTAATGCAAGGTAAAAGGTTTGTGCTCAGGGAGGTGTGTGCAGCAATGAGAGGCTGAAAGAAGGTGAGATGCTCAAACAAGAAGCTGACAGGAAGATGTCTGATCGTCGCGGTGACACAAGCTCTGATTATAGCGCCTGGGACTTGTGCCTGAACTCACTACGCACCCGCCATTTTTTTAAGAAAAAAGAATAATATATATATATATACATATATATATATATTAATATATACATATATATATATATCCATATGCAACTGCTCAAACAATGAAGCTTTCACTCGACGTTCTGGCTTTCACCTTGTTTAATCAGCAGGCAGCAGCAAATGCCATCGCACAGTGTAAGCACAGTTTCTTTCAGCCTTTCGCCAAAGCGTTTCTGGAACAGTTCATCCCTTCTTCAAAGGCAGGCTGTGGGGGAAGTAACAGCTGCCTCGTGTTTCATTCTGTCTTTAAATGTTCATAATCCCACCCACTCGGGCGTAAGCACCGCATGGCATTCTGGTTCTTATATTTTTAAGGTGAGTAAAATCCATTGTGGTTGCAACCGTTACCAGCCCCTCCCGAAAATAAAATCCTTCAGGTTGCAGTCACTTTGTTGCGTTGTTTTCACTGCTCATCTCATGCCAGACTTGCGCCTGAACTCAATAAGCACCCACCATTGTTTGAATATATATATATATATATATATATATATATATATATATATATATATATATATATATATATATATATATATATATATATATATATATATATATATATATATATATATATATATATTATACATATATATGGGTTTTATTAATAATTTCAGCTGGATTCACTACCCCAACACGATTTCCACCGAAATTATAAAAAAAATGCTTTTTTGGCCCAGGGGGTCCTTGTGGGACCCTCTGAGCAGGCCTAGGGGGTCAGAGTGTTTCTACCCTGCCCCCTTTGATTGTTTTTAACCTCTTTTTTCAGTTTTCTTGTGACTCAGTTCTACCGAGTCACAAGATGGCTGCCAACACTTCCTGGTTTGGAGTGTTAGCATCCAATCAGAGTGACGCTCGTA
Organism: Lissotriton vulgaris; assembly: GCF_964263255.1. NCBI lineage: Eukaryota > Metazoa > Chordata > Amphibia > Caudata > Salamandridae > Lissotriton > Lissotriton vulgaris. Next base: position 12,257,541 of record NC_141688.1, read on the forward strand.
CTCTGGAGGGTTTGCAAACTCACTGCTGCCCTAGATATAGATAGTTTTTTCTTTTTCTAATTTCTCAGGAACAACTTAACAGATTTACACCATTTAACAGAAAGGACTCTTTCTGAATCAAGGGCTACCCTTTTGCTAAATTTGGTGTAATTCCGTTCAGCAGTTCGGGCTGTAGCTTTGTCTAAAGTTTCCTATGGAAAATATCAAGGGGAAAACACGTTTTGGGACCCTTTTTTTTTTCTCATACCCCAGTTGGCGAATCACCCCGAATCTTTCAAGACAAGAGCTGTCCGGAGGGGGCAACTAGTTTTGAAAATTTACCAAACATTCGTCAACCAGCGCCAAAGTTATTGGGAAAAGAAAAAAAGCTTTTCCTATGGAAACTAGGTCCTAACTCTAACTACCTACTGTAGGTAATATAGATATGTATATACATGCACACGTCAGATTAATGGCAGAATGAACATAAGCTATTGTACAACATTAACAGGTAATGAATCCCGATAAGGTTGCTCTTATGAAGGGTTGTGAAAGTTCTATACCATTAAGCCTGTACTGTTTCTATGCTCATGATTTAGTTGGATTTTATCTGTCTTTGCTATACTGACACGGTTGTGATAAAGGTGTTTTACTGAAATGCAAGTTAAGCTGTTGATTCACTAATAATTGTTGATATAACAATAAACTGAAAGCCAGGGACCTATGGTTGTGCCATTTATTCAATTTGATGGTAATGGATGTTTTTCACATTTCATGGGAGGCGTGGTGACGTCTTTGTCTTTTCAGCAGGAAAGTGTATGGCTCTCCCTTTGTTTTTCTTTCCACTAAAACAAGGGTGGCAGGCGTGGCCAAGATGGCGGTGTGAGCGGACGTGCCTCGCTGAGCTCCCGCCGCCGGCCACCGAATACAGCACAACCAAAGCACTTACCCGGCCGAGAACGGTCCCGAGAGACTTCTGGCTCCAGCGCCGCAGCAGCGGTGATCTTCTGGTCCGGTTCTGAGCCCGGGGACGGCCGGACCCGTGACCTGTTTGACCGTGGAGGCGGCGACCGTTGGGGCCTAGAGCGCTCAGAGTGACGAGAGCGCGGCCGAAAACGAGGCCGAGGAGGGCGGAGCCACAGCGCCGTCCAAGGACGCCCGGGGCAGGCATCGGCTGAGGCGGCGGGTCCGGCCCGCGCGGCAACGTGCGAGGCTTCCCACGGTTCTTCGTGGAAGCTACTGCGGACCTGCCGGCCCCATCGCACACTGGAGCGGACACTGCCCGGGCTGTCGCCGGCTCCCATCGCCGGACCTGGTGGCACCAAGTGGAGGACGCCGGCGGCCTTGAGTTCCGGCCTGCAGCACTTCGGAACGGAGGTACGGGGGGGGGATGTGACAGTGGTACCAGGCGCCCCCCCCCCCCTCGCCATACGCCCGCGACCTGACCCGCCGGGCCGGAGCTCCATCGGCGCGTGAGGCGCGATCCCCTGCAGCAGCCCGCCATTTTAGGCGCACCAGCACCAAAGCCACGTGGGAGGGCGACGGAGGCCTAGTCTGCACCCGGAGAGCGCTGACACCGCTGGGGGTGTCTGGGATTGACCACCTCCCTGCCCCCCCCTCCTGGGCCACTGACCGGCGCGTCGGCGCGGGGGCATCTGGGGGACACACCGAGAGTAGAGCCAACACACAGGCGGGGAGGGAGCCTGTCCATGCGCCCTGCACTGCTCTCACACCGCAGGCTCCAGCGACGACCCCAGCACTAGCCCAGACGCCAGTCGAAGGACGCTCCAGGTCCCCAAGACACGGGGTGGGCCCCATCCACACCTGAGTGACGCACCTTTGGCGGAACCCTCTCACCCAAACCCACGCTGCGGAAGCCACACCACGTTGCAGGCGCCCGACTGGACTCGCGGCTGGCAAGTGAAGCGCACCGCCTCCCGGCTATCCCCGTGCCGGGCGCCAGGAGACACAGCGGCATCGGCGGCCTGGGCCTGCGGTACCAATAGCGGAGGGTTGCTGGGCAGGAGACACCGCACGAGCCATGTCCACCGCCAGGACGAGGAAAGACCGCTCCATCGCTGACCTCTTCACCCCCGGCGCTGTGGGGAAGAAGGCGGACGCCGCGGCGGCCGGCCACCGCGGGGGCGCCGAGAAGAAAAACCAGGCCTCGCCAACCCAGGGACAGCCAGATCCAGAGGGCCCAGTCACGCGCTCCTTCCTGGAGTCGCTCTTCATGGGGCTGCGCGAAGACATCCAGGAATTAAAGAAAGAACTCCAGGACGAGATAAAGGAGGTGCGCCGCGACACCGACGCCATTGGTGAGAGAGTGGCGGAGCTGGAGACGAAGAGCGACGCACGGGACATAGAAATTGAAGCACTGCGGCAGGAACTGGTGCGCATTCACGACCAGCAAGTGGACCTCCAAACGCACGCCGAAGATTTGGAGAACCGCTCCAGGCGGCACAACATAAGGATCCGGGGGGTGAAACACTCCCCTGACACGGAGGACCTCTTCCAATTCACCCGGGAACTGTTCAATCACATCCTGGGCCGCCCGTCGGACACTCCCTTGGGCCTGGACAGAGTGCACAGAACGGGCCCGCCTAGAGCGGCCACAGCTCACCCAGCGGACATCCTTGTGTGCGTCCAAGACTTTCGGACCAAGGAGGAGATCCTCACCAATGCGCGCCGGATGGCGCCGGTGTCCTTTGGCGCGCACTCCCCTGCCCTCTATCAGGACCTTGCAGCGCTGACCCTGGAGAAGAGGCGCCTCTTCCGACCCGTCACAGCGGAATTGCGGAAACGCAACATCTCATACAGCTGGTGACACCCCTTTCGCCTTGTGTTTAAGATGGGCAATAACCTCCACCAGATACGCTCCCTCAGGGAGGCCTGCACCCTTCTGAACATTGAGGAACCGTCGGAAGCCGAGAACCCCAGGGTGGGGGGCGCCCCCAACGAGGATGCACCGGGAAGATGGCGGCAACAGCGGAGGCGACACAGGCCACAACGTCCCGCCACCAAAGAAATAGCAGAGGGCCAACGAGCGGCGGTGGAGACGGTCGCGCAAAGCCTGGTGAATAAAGAAAACGATTGAACTCTACCACGGTCTCGCGGTGCTACCAAGACATGACCTGGCCGGGACTGTTCACTCCGGCGGCGGGGGCGAAGCCTCGCTGACCCGCGCTGTGTTTGTGCCGTCCCTTTGATGGCGGACCCACGCGGAGAGGCGCAGTGCCCGACATCACCGTCGCCGTTGCCCACACTCCAAGTGTTTCCCTTACCACGGGTCCAGTGGACATTCACCTGGACCTGGGACGATGTTGATTCAGACTTCTTTTTTTGGTTGCAGGGGCAAAGGGTGGGGATGGGGGGGTGTTGAAGGTGAGCCCATAATTCTATCAATGCCCAGGCTGCTGGCGCAAACCGCCTCTTAGTTTCCATTCCGAATAATTTACCAAATAAAGAGACGGGCGCTGGGAGCAGGAATCAAGAACAGAGTTTATTTCTCATGAGGAGAGCCAGTCATTTCGGACACGAAACACAGTGTCTTTCGGGAGGTGCTCTAACAAGTGAGCTTGAGACTCTGGCTTTTATACATTTGCAGAACATTTGATGATACAATCAGGTCAGTGTGTCGCAAAAGGAAAACATTCCTATAATCCTCGTGATGATCCTACTCCACATACGTTCACAATGGGGACCCTTGACCTGCTGATAAGAGGGAAGGGCGATCGTGCAACTGAGTGTGTCGTAGGATGTGTGCGCCTGATCCTGGCCCAGGGGGTGGGGTGGCTAGGCATACAATAAGGGCAGTAAATGGTATCTCCTGGCTTAGGCGATGGCCTCGGACATGTGTGGTCAGCCGAACTCGGGGGAAGGGGTCATCAAAGGAGTGGTATTCATGCCTGCGTGGACAATCGAGCGCGGAGGGAGGGCTCGTCAATAGAGGGGCATTCATGGAAGGGAAGGAGGTGCTGGTCAGGCGCGGCCGTGACTCTCAAGGACAGGGCTTTGCGAAAGAAGAGGGTTTATGACTTTGCTCATATGAGGAGAAGGAGGGGGGGTCAGGGTGCATGCAGGGCCAGAGTCGCGCAGAGAGAGAGATCTTATGACCTGTACATGAGAGAACAGGGGCAGTCAGATACAACTGGGGGGCTATGTCAGCTGAGGCGAAGGATGCCTCTTCAAGAGGGAAATGGGGGGGGGGTGGTGCCTGGGTCAAGCAGGAGGGTTGCCTTTCATAGCAGGGTCGCGCAGAGTGCTGGGTATCATGGTCTATGTATGTGAGAGTGGGAGAGGGGGGGGTGCTCAAATGCGCGCAGGAGGGAAGCCAGTGATTCTAATGAGTGGGCAAGAGGCCAAGGTGCCTAAAATGGCTATCATGTACACATGGGTACAGGCCTTTGCGGGCTGAGGGATGCAGTCAATGCTTTACAATATTCATGGTGCGTGCAGGGAGGGGAGTGGGAAAAGGGAAATGAACGTTGCTTATGTACATCAATACTTCTTATTTTCTACAGTCGCCCCTTTTTACATAGCAAAGTTCATTTTTACAGTCGATGAAGGTACATATAAACAGGTGCGATCGAAGAATTTGCATTTGTCAATACTAACATATGGCATATAATCATGGACAGTTGATGTGTTTGGCGGAACGCAGCACATAGGGGATGGCATTTGTCGAGTTCCTATCATTTCAAATCACTACATAGCATAAATGTTTCTGACTTAAAAATGTGACCAATGAACATTTTGACCAAGTAGTCAAGGGAGGAATTCAGTTCAATACGCAAGATCTCTTCGTCACAGTGTCTTTTATCAGTGAGCCATCACTGGTAGGCTCCAGTCCGTGTCCTGTCGTTGGCGCTGTTGAGCACCCGCGGTGGAGCTATAGGTCCAGCTCGGTTCTATCCTTACGCGTTGCAGGGTGCGGTCAGTCCTCTGCTGTTAGACCACAGTCCTGTTCCCTAACCAATCCTTTGAGTGGCGCCTTAAGCTTGGCACCTATATTTCCGTGGTGTAACCCCATTTCCATCTAGATGCTGTTCTTCCTTTCAGCAGAGAGTCGCATGGAAAAGAGGGTGTGCGGTTTCGTTAGTCGATGGGAGTGAGAGGGCGGAGTGGGGGCAGATTTTCCCGGGACACACCAAAGGGACCAAGGGAGCAATGGGTAACAAGCAAGCAGGCCCATCAATCGGGCTTGAAAAGAGGGACGGAGGCTCCAGGCACACGTGGGTTGGCGGACAGAGAGCTTCAGGACAGCCCTTCATTTCTTTCTTTTACCGCCTTTGAGAGTGCTGCCTCGTCCCGTTTCTTGTTGTCCTGCGGCTCCACCTTTGGTTGAGGTCGCATGTGTCTCATGATCTGCAGCCACGCTGTGCGTCACGTCCGGCCCTTCTCCTCCGGTGATTGAGTATCTTTAAATGGGTAAAAACAAGTTTTAGAGAACTGGCAGGAGAAGAGATTTTTACATATGAATTCCACTCGCAATCCTAGCACCTGGCGTTATGCTCATTGGTCATAGTCAGAAGTCTATTACCATGAAGTAAGTAGGTGGGTATTTCTACTGCGTTCGCACCAAGTCTAATCGGCGTTCGTTCATGACATATATGGACAGAGGTCGGACTCTTGCGTATTTCAACAAAAACCCCAAGATTGACAACATTCAGGAGAGACTCGTCCTCCTAATTCGAGCCTTAACAGTCTTACATTTCCCTTTAGAGCTGGCTAACTCTTTAAAACAAGCGGGGGTGCAATCATTGAAAGACAGAGTCAAACATGTTTTTCTCGAGGGGCGGCAGTTACTCATGGTCATTATATATATATATCGGGGACAGTAGCTGGGGTCGATCAAGTGGGGCGGGGACGCTTCGGGCATTCGTGCTTGGGTGCAAAGGGGTGGGGCAATCTGGGCATTGGGGGTCAATCTGGACCTTGGCGCTTGTCTCTAACAATAAAAATTAGGATGCCATTGACATATAGTTCCCCTATAAAAGGCCAAATTGGGGGACCTTAGCCGTCTTACCTGTCCTTTCCTTCTCAGCCAATTCAAGTTCATTCATTTTGCAGAAAGGAGAGGCAGTAACATGGCGAGATACAGTCATTTTAGTTTCGGTCAAATTCGCTGAACACCTTCGTGTTCAATATGTATCAAATCAGACTGGTGCCAGTGGGGCACAATTTTACCAAAAAGAGGGAGAGAAAATAGGGAGACTCTCATAGAGAGTGAGAGTCGTCCGCAATCTAAACGAGCCATTCGGTACACGTATGACATGTAGAGAGAGAGAGAAAAAAGGGTGGAGAGAGAGAGAGAGACGTGTACGAAAATAGGTCATTTAGTGCGCTCACAACACAGAACAGCAAAGGTCGGGTAACAAGCAGATATAGACAGAGGGGAGACATATATTCGTACGTTACACACACACAAACTCAGACAGGGAAGACGGCACATGTATTACACATATACAAGACATTCACAACAAGACAGGAAACAATTGTTAGTCTACAACATCTGTTTTTTTATATACCCTACGTATCTTTACTATCCTATTTATCTACATGCTTAGCTCTTTCTGCCCTTCCCCCCTTTTCCTTCTCGTTTGTCACGCCTGCGAGCGTTCCCAATTACCAATACTCACACCTCGGTTGGTTGATCGGAAATTAACCTGGTTGCGCTAGTTACCCATGGTTGGATCTTAAACCATTTTTTCTGTCCCCTCCTTTGGTGGGAAGTTCTCCAGGCTGAGGCAACGGCAAGTATTGATCGGGAAAACAGTCGGACAGCTTGGCTATATCTGTAAGAGTGTGAGAAAGGGGGCAGTGCATTTTGAACATCGGCAACATTTCTAGCTTCCTAGGCGGGTGGTGCCGTGGCAACCCTTACCCGTACAATTTTTCTTTGTCCTTTCCCTACCTAGTCATAAACGTCCAGTTACATTATTTAACGCGTCGTTTCTAGTCAATTTTTTTTGTCATTCAGTACTTGTCCAGTCTCTATGTCAGTCCATCCTCCCATTGCTATGCTCTAAGGAGGAACAGTCATGTTTAAGCCTACGTCTTTTAAAAAACTTTTATTTGTCCTAAGGACCATGCTCACATTCCCCTTCTCCCCCTCTCATCGGCGGCTCGGTCGTCGTCCATCCATACATCAGCCAGTGTTCCGACATAACCTGCAGAAGGGAGGAAAAAGAAGGGGTGGGGGGGCAACATTCAAAACCTCATCAACGTGCAGTAATCCGGAAATGCTTTACCTACCACATACTCGACCTATTTCCACGTAGTGCATTTCCCTACCATCACGGCGTTTAAGCCCAGATGGACCAGAAAGGTCAGACAGATAATCATTGACGATCTGTGCGACATGAGCTACTTGGTCGTAACCCCTTTTGATCGGGTACAAGGGTGGCGGTCAGGTGGCATTTCTGTGGTGTCGTTTTAGGGCTTCTAGAGCACCTTTCCGGCTGCCTGTCACACATAGTGTGGCTGCTAAATATCGGGTCCTTTTTTAACCTTTAGCTTTCATCATACTTTCTCGTTGCTCATAGTAGTAATACATTCAAAACTCATTAATGCAATCCGCTACAACAATGCTTTCGTTTCCAAAATACCTTTAATAAAGAGGGTTGACACATAAATACAGGCCTACAACCCGGTGGGCTAGCCACAGAGCGGATTGGAACTGTACATGGGAAGAACGAAGCTGGTGGCAGTTCATTGCATAAAGTGCGGCAGTGCAATAAAATCATATTAAACTCCCCTACAGAGCAAGCATGATGCATGTCAGTAATTCATCTTTAATACATTCATAAATACATCATCCAATGATCCTTCATTACCTTAAATTACACCAATTCATTTTCCAATTCATAATCAGTACCCACCCTAAGTCAATTCATTGTCCAAGCACATGCTCAATATCCTTCATATCTACTTTCATTATCCAAAACGTTATATATATCTCGGGGCAAAAAGCTTGCGCAATCAGGGTGCAACAAAGTTCATTAAAAACGTCTCATTTTGTGTCGGCGCCATTTTGGGTGGGGTCAGGCAAGTTCCAGCACAGTCAGAGTGTCTCTAGTCTCACATGGTTGGCTCAGACTTTCCGTTGACAGTTCAAAAAGTCTCGTGCTATGTGGTTAACAGTCTAACAATATGGACCATGAGTCAAAGAGTGGGAAGGGCGGCAACAATTTTCCTACCGGGTCATTCTGGTGTTCCTCCGGAACTGAACAAGCCTGTGCCGTGGCGGCATCTTAGCCATTTCCGATCCGAGTCTGGTGCCGGCAGGAGTAGCACCGATGTCGTGGTTCCCAGCGAAGGGGTCGGGGGCACCCATGCAGAGGGTCGGGGGCCCCCCGGCTCTTATAGAATCTTCAAGGTCGAGGAGAGACGATAGGGAGCGTGTGCCCGTCCTGGGCAGAAGACCGCTTTTTGATGTTGACCCTCTTTAAGCAAAGAGTGTTGGGGTGTCGCTGGAAGCCTCCACCTGGAGGGAGGTGGGGGAGGGTCGTTCGCGGCACCTCCCCCTTCCAGCGACCCCGCGCCGTTCCCCGGCTCCATTGTTTTCGACATTGGCCGTGCCAGCCATTGATGATGAGGGGGGGGGTGGTCGGCGGCTGAGGCAAGACAGCCCCCCCCTTTCCCTTGGCGACATGTGGCGGGACTACCTTCAACTCTCTAGGGAGCGTGGAATGTGGCGGGACTGCCTGCACCTATGCAGGCAGGCGGCGAATTTGGCATCTGGCGGGACTATTTGATTTGCCGCCGTTCTTGCCTTGGCTTCGGCTCTGGACCAGCAGGCGATGGCACGCGGCGAATTTGAAATGTGGCGGGACTACTTGATTCGCCGCCGTTCTCGCTTTGGCGTCGGCCTTTGGCAAAAGCCGGATCGGGTGAGAGAGAGGGGTGGTCGGTGGCCAAGGCAAGACAGCCCCCTCTCTCCCCGCGGCCTGCAGGGCGGCAGAAGGGAGAAGACGGAGAGGTCCTTGTCATCCTTTGGACCGCCTGCCCAACGTCATCTCCTCCTGACCGTGGCCAGGCGAGTCCCTCGTGCCTCCAGGCCTCGCCTTCCGGATGGGCGTAACCGCGGACCTGTTGCACTTCGGGAGCTTCCGGAATGGGGGTAGGTACCTATTGAGTTGTTTCTATTTCATGTGACCGTTATTTTGGGCGGGGCGGGCAATGAGGCAGACATGTTGGGAACAGGAACAGGCAGTGAAGCCTAGCTACCTCGTGGCTATGTTCTGTTATCGAATCTTTTCGCCATTTTACATTTCTTATTACGAATTATTTCTAATGTTTCTTATTTTTGGTGAAGTCAAAAGCTCATCAGGGGGTTGCTGACTTAGCCTGATTTCCTTTTATTTTTCTTTCTCTTCCTTAGCGTGTTTCGAGCTAAAGCTTTCTGTTAGTAGGGAACGGTGATCACTTCATATTTTTATGTGTCCTTTTCACTAGGGGGGGGTACATCTGGACGGACCAGACGAGTCCCCTCCAATAAATGGTCCGGGGTGGAACGAGATTATCGATCAAAAAGGGGAACATATATTCCTTCATTAGGGTATCATCCTGGACAGACCGAGCGATGTACTTCCACTTACTAGGGTAGCCTCCTGGACGGACCAGTCGGTCTATTTCTATTAAATGGCCCATGAGTAGAGAGCATATGTCCTCCATAAGAGTAGTCTCCTGGGCGGACCATGCGAGCTACCCCACAATAACCAACCAGTGGGGAGTGGGTAGGACTGACGAATTCACAAAGGGGCATAACCTACCCTTTTCTACTTGCAAAGACTAGACAGAGTGTTTCTATTTCACGTTGTTTGCAAATAGAAAATACCTCAAACGAAACAATTCCTGGAACAACAATGTCCAGGCAACCAACCAATCAGTGGGGAGAAAAACAGGCATGACGGATTACAACGGGGACAAATGTCTGCATTACCTGCCCTTCGCTATCCAAAAAGGAAGACAGAATATTTCTACTCGTCTCAGTTTGTAGACAGGGAAGATCTCAAAGAGCAACAATCGATTATTAATCGACTTCAAACAATCAGTGGGGAGAAAAGTAGGCATGACGGATTACAACGGGGACAAAAGTCTGCATTACCTACCCTTCTCTATCTGCAAAGAGGGACGACGTTCCTATTCACCGCTGTTTGCAAACAGAGAATGTCTCGTTCTCAAAAGAGAACCAATATGTCAAGTAGCCCTCAAAGCTAAATGAACCAATACCAACCAATACAATATCAGTATACAAATACCGATTTCAATACAATCAATCAATCAATCAGGTGGATAGAACCACCCTACCAATCAGGCGTAAAAACACCCTACTTAATCTTACCCGGACCGGACCATACGGACAGTTCTTCGACTCCCTCCTCCAGCGCCCGATCGTTCTCTTACTCCATGTAGCATTCCTGTTGGATTCCAGTCAGGACAATAGGTCACTCAAGAGAGGTCCGTTCAGAATTGGTGAAGTTCTGTCGATCGGCAGCCGGGCTAGGGCCCTCTCAAGGCAGGTATACTCCGATCATTTTAGACGTTCACTTCTTCGTCTGGATCTCTCTTACCGAACCCTATGTCACTGATGGACCCCGCGTTGGGACGCCAATTGTTGAAGGTGAGCCCATAATTCTATCAATGCCCAGGCTGCTGGCGCAAACCGCCTCTTAGTTTCCATTCCGAATAATTTACCAAATAAAGAGACGGGCGCTGGGAGCAGGAATCAAGAACAGAGTTTATTTCTCATGAGGAGAGCCAGTCATTTCGGACACGAAACACAGTGTCTTTCGGGAGGTGCTCTAACAAGTGAGCTTGAGACTCTGGCTTTTATACATTTGCAGAACATTTGATGATACAATCAGGTCAGTGTGTCGCAAAAGGAAAACATTCCTATAATCCTCGTGATGATCCTACTCCACATACGTTCACAATGGGGACCCTTGACCTGCTGATAAGAGGGAAGGGCGATCGTGCAACTGAGTGTGTCGTAGGATGTGTGCGCCTGATCCTGGCCCAGGGGGTGGGGTGACTAGGCATACAATAAGGGCAGTAAATGGTATCTCCTGGCTTAGGCGATGGCCTCGGACATGTGTGGTCAGCCGAACTCGGGGGAAGGGGTCATCAAAGGAGTGGTATTCATGCCTGCGTGGACAATCGAGCGCGGAGGGAGGGCTCGTCAATAGAGGGGCATTCATGGAAGGGAAGGAGGTGCTGGTCAGGCGCGGCCGTGACTCTCAAGGACAGGGCTTTGCGAAAGAAGAGGGTTTATGACTTTGCTCATATGAGGAGAAGGAGGGGGGGTCAGGGTGCATGCAGGGCCAGAGTCGCGCAGAGAGAGAGATCTTATGACCTGTACATGAGAGAACAGGGGCAGTCAGATACAACTGGGGGGCTATGTCAGCTGAGGCGAAGGATGCCTCTTCAAGAGGGAAATGGGGGGGGGGGTGGTGCCTGGGTCAAGCAGGAGGGTTGCCTTTCATAGCAGGGTCGCGCAGAGTGCTGGGTATCATGGTCTATGTATGTGAGAGTGGGAGAGGGGGGGGGTGCTCAAATGCGCGCAGGAGGGAAGCCAGTGATTCTAATGAGTGGGCAAGAGGCCAAGGTGCCTAAAATGGCTATCATGTACACATGGGTACAGGCCTTTGCGGGCTGAGGGATGCAGTCAATGCTTTACAATATTCATGGTGCGTGCAGGGAGGGGAGTGGGAAAAGGGAAATGAACGTTGCTTATGTACATCAATACTTCTTATTTTCTACAGGGGGGGATTCCATCGGTGCTTGCACCCTTAAAGAGGATCGAACATTGCACTAATGGGGTTTGGGGGGAGGGGGGGGTTGCACCAGTTGGGGTCGGGGTGGAGTTGGGGGAAGAGGGGGGGGGTTGGGGGGGCTCTCCTCCAAGGGATTCTATCACCACAGACGGAGTGGGTTTGACCTCCGGCGCAGTGTCTTCCACAGATCGCCAGCCAGAGCTTGCCACCTATGGGTGGGACCCAGCGTTTCCCTTACTGCCTCAGCCATGACACGACACATAACAGTACTCTCCCTTAATGTGAGGGGGCTCAACAGTCCAAACAAACGCAAAGCCATACTGTCCTTCCTAGAGCGTTCCAAGGCGGACATCTGCCTCCTCCAAGAAACACACCTGGTCCGTAACGACCAGCACAGACTCAAAACACGCGCATTCCCATGGCAGTTCTTCTCCTCATCCCTGAAGAAAGCAGCGGGGGTAGCGATCCTGGTATCTAAGTCTTTTGAGGGGAGGGTCCTCCAGAAGGAAGCTGAGATTAAAGGGCGACTCCTGCTTTACAGCTTCCAGATGGCAGGTCACACTCTACTCTTGGGTTCGGTCTACGCCCCGAATGAGGGGCAGGAACGGTTCTTGCACACAGCATTGGAGGCCTCGACATCCACCACACACACGCACTTACTCCTGGGAGGGGACCTCAACATTGTATTTCATAACACAGCTGACCGCTCCGGCCAGGGGACCGGGCAGGTGGGGGCACTGACTGCTGCAGGACACGCATACATAGCAGACTTAGGCCTCCTGGACCTGTGGAGACATGCCCATCCCCAGTCGACGGCCTACACTTATTACTCGGCGGCGCGTAAGACCTACGCGAGGCTGGACTACTTTCTATGCTCCTCTCAACTAGCGCTGCAGGCCGAGACGGTGGAGATACTGCCGGCCGCGCTCTCAGACCACTCCCCGGTGGTGGTGACATTTCTAATGGGGGATGCGCCGGCTCCCCAGCGGCACTGGCTGCCTGACACCCAACCACGGCTCAAGTCCGCGATCACCCACTACTTGGAACACAATGCCAACGACGACACCTCCAAAGCCACTCAGTGGGCGGCCCTCAAAGCGGTCCTGCGTGGCGAACTTATCTCCATTGCCGCGGCCAACAACAAGGAGCGGGCTCTAAAACGTGCTGAACTCACCCAACGGGTGGCGGAACTGGAGCAGATGCACCAGCGCACGGGTGCGGCGAGGGCATGGCGCCAGTTATGCGCCGAGCGGAAAATGTTGGCCGCTCTAGATCAGGATGTGGCGGAATACGCCGCTATGCGCCTGAAGCACGCCTATTACACCGGAGGCGACCGTTGCGGGAAGCTTCTGGCGAGCAGATTGCGGGCGCAAACCCAACGGCAACAGGTACGCTCCCTCCGATCTGCAGGTGGCGGCCAGATCACAGAGGACGCGGCGATCGCAGCGGCCTTCGGCAATTTTTACGCGGCACTGTACGATGCGGACCGCCTGGACCCCGACGCTGGGCCGACTTACCTACGGGGTGCGGACCTCCCCTCCCTCAATCAAGCCCAAGCGGACTTTCTGGAACGGCCCATAGGCCTGGAGGAAGTCATCGCTGCCATAGCCCGCCTCAAAGTGGGGAAATCCCCAGGCCCTGACGGCTTTTCTGCGGCCTTCTATAAGACCTTCTGTCAGCAGCTTGCCCCACTTTTGCGCGACCTGTTTAACACCTTCGACACGCCCGGTGCTATACATCCTGACCTGCTTGCGGCCTCGATCTCTGTAATCCCCAAACCAGGCCGCGACCCAACGGCTTGCGGCTCGTACAGGCCCATTTCGCTGCTGAATGTTGACTTGAAACTCTACACCGGAATACTGGCGAGCCGCATAGCACCTTACATGCAGCAGTTGATTGACCCGGATCAGGCAGGCTTTATCCCACAGAGGCAGACCAGCGACAACACCAGGCGAGTGCTACACCTCATAGAGGCCGGGTCGCGCACAAAACCGGACTGCATGCTCCTCACCATTGATGCGGAGAAAGCATTCGACAGAGTGCATTGGCCCTACCTCGACCAGGTTCTCCGCCATTTCGGGTTTGGGGATAAACTACGCCACCGCATCTTCAACTGTTATCGCCGGCCTAATGCCACCGTGAGAGTGAACGGCCATACTTCCCCGAGGTTCGATATTGGCAGGGGCACACGCCAGGGCTGTCCCCTATCGCCGCTCTTATTCGCACTATACATGGAACCGATGGCCCAGAGAGTGCGACAACACCCGCTCATCTCCGGCATAAAATTTGGGGCTGACACGCACAAAATCAGCCTGTACGCGGACGACGTTTTGCTGTCACTCACCGACCCGATGCGTTCCCTGCGCGCTCTCTTTGTGGAGCTCCATACCTTTGCCCTGGCCTCGGGTTTTAAGATCAATGAAACTAAGTCTGAAGCCCTGAACATCTCCCTGAGCCCGGAAGTGGTGGCCGAGATTAAGTCCGAATTCAAGATACTGTGGTCAGACGCGGCCGTCCCATACCTGGGTGTGCGCTTGGCGCCGACTGTACGGGGTACCGCACGACTCAACTATGAGGCACTCACAACCAAAATCCGGGAACAGCTTCGGCGATGGAAGCCGCTCACGCTCTCGTGGCTAGGCAGAATCGCCGCAGTCAAAATGACGCTGCTCCCTCAGATTTTATACCTATTTCAGACGCTCCCCCTGAATCCCCCGGCCGGCTGGCTACAACAGACCCAGTCGGAACTGTTGCGATTCATTTGGAACGGCCGCCGACCACGGTTCAAGCACACCCTCGCCACCTTGCCCCCAGCGAACGGCGGGGTGGGTGTTCCCGACCTCACCCTGTACTTCCAGGCGGTGCAGCTGCGCACCTTCGTGGAGTGGTTTCAACTGGAGTCCGGCAGGCACTGGCTCTTCCTGGACCAGGCAGTGGCGGGCCGCACTCTCCAGGGCGTGCCCTTCCTGCCGCGCCAGCATCGACCCCCTAATCTGTACGCCTCTGAAATCCCCAGCACCGCCCTGAGAGTATGGGACAGAGTGGCCGTGACCAGGGGCCTAACCACCTTTCCCTCGCCTATGACCCCCATTTTTGACAATCCCGACTTTACGCCAGGCTTGGATGCCGGAGCGTTTACGACCTGGCGATCGACGCCCTGCAGAGCGGCGGGCCACATGTTCGACCTCAAGGGGATCCTCCCGTTCCAACAGGTCAAGACGGACTATGGTGTGGCCGAATCGGAACGCCTACAGTACCTGCAGGTGCGCCACTGGGTGCTCCACCCCTCGATCCGGCCTGGTGCCCAACGACACCTCACACCTTACGAAAAATGGCTGCTGACACGCACCTCAGATAAGAAGCTGATCTCAGACCTCTATCAGCAGCTGCTCCTCACCCACGCACACACATACAATGCGGGACAGGTCAGATGGGAAAGGGACCTGGGGCGGCAGCTTACAAGGAAGGAGTGGGAGGGGGTGTACCATAGAGCCAGACATTCAGCACACCACACAGGGCTCACCGAGACGCTAACTAAGGTAGCCACGTACTGGTACCACACCCCTGAGAGAATACATCAGTGGGATGCCCGGGTTAGCGATAGGTGCTGGAGAGGGTGCGGAGAGCTAGGAACGCTGGAACACCTGCTATGGAGCTGCAAGGCACTTCGCCCCTACTGGGACCCTATCCTGGACCTCATAGACACACATCTAGACACACAGCTGCCGCGCTTCCCGGCATACATCATACTGGGCCTCCCGAACGCCCTCAGGTATCCTCTGAAATCCTGGAGGGGGCGGCTGATCGCACTGGCCCTGGGGGCGGCAGTCCAGAACATTGTGGCCCATTGGAGAGCAACACAGGCTCCGCTACAACTGGGGTGGCTTCATCGGCTCTGGGCGATCCTGGGGATGGAGAAATTGTCCCTGGCAGCGGCGGGGAGGGGGGCGGAATTTGCGGAGCTCTGGCGACCGTTCCTCAGCCTCCTTACGGGGGAATTCCGCGAAGTGAGCTGCCCACGCTACCTGCGCCTGCTGCGCCTTGCGGAGACGCCTCTCCCAGTGCCCAAGACAGGCGCCCACAAGCGTAAAGGTCAGGCGAGCGCAGTACCACCAGGCCCTTAGTGGAAGACAGTAACCACTCGATTATTCCCGGACATGGACAAGGAGAGGGGGGGGCAAGGGTGGGAAGGGTGGGGGGTTGTTCACAGTTTGATGGTTCTTTCATGTTGCAATAGCACGACCCAGCTTGCACCTTTGTAGCACCTCTTATGACGCGGCCGGCCCGGTTGGGTTGTAGGCGGCTTGCTGTGTTAACAAACGTTGTCTCCCACTGGCCAGGCCATGGGCGTCTTTGTGATCTCCGCCTTTGGCTTCCCCGGAGCGGGGTCGGCCCACATCACAGATTGAGGTGCATTACATTTTTCAGCCTGTACTCAATAAAAGATTTAATACATAAAACAAGGGTGGCATTCAATGCATCCAATGCTGCTGCTACAAATTTCATTCTTTCACACTACATTTGTTCTTGGTTAGTTTGAGATGCTTCCATTTACATAGAACTTATTTTGCTATAATCCCTGCCAGCAGAACTTGTTCATCCTGTTTGCTCTGCCATCAATGTGTACCCTATGTAAAGTGTTTGGAGCATTCATAGTGCATGATGTCAGAATCCATACCTATGTATATCATCCGTGTTTAAAAAGGAGACTCTTCTGCACATCTGATTGAGCACTTCGGGTACTTCGACACCTGCCAAGACAAGAAAAGATGTTTTAACATTCAAAGCATTTAGTTGATGTGTTCATGGTGAAGATTAGTAATTTATTGCTGTGTACATTTACAGAAGACATCAATATCGTAATTCTCTTTGTTGGGTAAATTGGAACAAGCGTTGACAAAGCAAATAGGTCTGGCTGAGCAGTTTGCTGTCTTGATGAAGGTTAGAATTTTTTTTAAGATTGTGAAAAAAGTTGAGGAAAATAAGTATTAAACTGTGTACTTTAGAATGGAAAGAAGAATAAAGAAATCTTTGAAAAACGATTTCCAAAGATTAAAAATATAACA
The DNA here is from genome assembly GCF_964263255.1 of Lissotriton vulgaris. Taxonomy (NCBI): domain Eukaryota; kingdom Metazoa; phylum Chordata; class Amphibia; order Caudata; family Salamandridae; genus Lissotriton; species Lissotriton vulgaris. The sequence continues at coordinate 12,274,366 of NC_141688.1, forward strand.
GATTTTTAAAAGTGTTCCAAACTTGTAACGATATCACAATAGAAAACAATAAACTATAAATGTAAGTAGTGCATCATAAACAGGCACATAGTTCAAAAATATATGTTGTTGTGGTATATTGCAATATTGATCATGCAATTTCATTAATACTTGTAGCAAATACCATATAATTCATGCAGTCACCGCTTAAGTAAAAAATCAAACAATCAAATGGAATGCATGCACACAGGTTAGTTTTTAAAGCATATGTTTTTAAAAACTAAGAATTATTTAAGGATTTTTGTGATCACCCATACAGTGCGACGGGTAATTTTAATTTAGACACACATTTGAATAAAAGAGGACAACGTTGTTTAAAGACTAGTAAAGAGATTTAATGTATGCTAGCTTGAAAGGACTATAGGGAAACAAAGTAGATGGAGTTTTGTAATTATTCACAAAAACATTTACAGGGATGTATGAATGTGTGTATGTGGGAATTGTGTGGCTCAAATCCATCCATGCTACTCCATGCTAGGTAGTTAGAGAAGGGGTGATGTAAAGGAGGAGGGGGTAACAGGTGACAGAAATGGTGGCACGGCAGAAGGGAGTGGTGGAGGGGCAGATGGGAAGACACAGTGGCCATGAGGCAGATGATAGGAAAATAACTAACAGGTGTAACATGATTTCCCTGAAGTATATCCGCTTCTTGTGGAACAAAACTAGCCAGTTACGCAGTAACCTTGTCTATACCAGCACGTAACATGCATTGCCACACGTTGCATTCACTTAACAGGGCTCAGTTTAACACGTCATAACATACTACGTGAGAGCTTATCTTGGAAATTAAATGCACAATACAATATGTGTAGCGTGGACTTGGAAGAGCGAGTCTGTGTTTTGGCGCTATCCGATCGGTGCTAATGTCATTTTGCATTGATCCCTTTGGGCTAAACTCTTGTCAAAATTTCAAATTACTTGTGTGCTTTCTGCCCGTTGTGCCTCAACAAAGCAGTTTTTGGCACTCCACCCCATTGTGAACTGCCGTCTCAGGTACCTGAAGTGTGCAGTTTTCGCTTTTGTCCGGCACAAAACCTCTCAACAGTTGGGTGGGTTAATGCACCTGTTGCAGTAATTATTGTGTGACCTTAGTCTGCTCCTACGCAGCCTGAGAAACGTTGTGATGAGTAGTAGTAAAATATGGTATCTGCAGCACCACCGCACAGTGGCTGTGACATCAAGCGCTATACAATAAATACTATATATTGTACCACTTTCCAATCCTCCCCTAAACACGTCAGATTTGGATGTATGACGTTACAACGCATGCTTTTACCACGCATGCCTTTACAACGCGTTTTTTACATCGCAATCCATTACAACGCATAGCGCTTAGAGGTGCTGGATAGTGAAAAGGTTAATTTTCTATTCCAACTCCAGTCCCCGTGGACACTAGGGAAGGTGTTGGATAGAAAATTAAACTTTTTCCCTATCCTAGAGCGCCCCCCAGCGCAATGCGTTGTAATGGTTTGCATTGTAATACCTGCGTTGTAATGGTAGTGCGTTGTAAAAGTTTCGTTGTAAAGGTTGTTCACCGTCAGATTCCTTCGCATATTGCATTTGTATTGTTTTTGCATTATACAGGGCCAACTTCTCCTGATGAGGTGTTGAAGCGCTTTGCACTTGAAAGTTCTGGACTGTGACTGCACGTTTGTTGCCTTACAACCGCGAACCGTGTGGCATCCGCTTTTAGTGGTGTTATACTCTCAGTCTCAGTTGTATTATTATTATTAATTTTGGTTATCCTGAGGTGTGCAGTTGACCCCTGAGGTGCCCGAAAGAGACTGGGGGCGTCAGGCATACTGATTTCAGTGTTTGCGATTACAAAAGAGGTGACCATAATCTCAGGGGGCTTCACCAACTTTGAAATGGGGTATCTTCAGTCTTATGTTTTATTTATGAGTGTAATAAACAAAGGTAAAACTTATCGCAGTCTCTTAAATGACAACACTTTAGAAAATACATACACAGTTGCTTGTCTAATATCGGATGAGTAAATACCTCTCCCTGCATAGTTCAACTCATTATCACACCCCTTGGAACTCTCTAGCTTTATAATACCTCTAAAAACTTGGCGCTAGTTTGTTCACGAATTGCAGAGGATGACTCAATTCAGTGAAGCGGAGAAGCCTGGCTGAGGCCATAACAGACAGGCACATTCGGAACAATCAACACAGGACATACCCCTCGTAAAATGTCTTGCACTGTTTCACCTGCAGTTCTGAACACACATTGGGGCAGATTTAGGGATCTGTCCCTTATCGACTCACAATTGTTCAGCACTAGGCTTTGAATGACTGTTTGTAACTGATAACCGTTAGGGGTCCCAGAAAGGACGACCCCTGCCCCCTGGGACATAACCCGGGGCATGAGTCTGCACGTCCATCTCACGGAGCACTTAATACACCTGTCATTATCAGGAAGTATATGCTATGTTTTGGTCATGTTATGAAGAAGTAAGGGAGCAGCCTTAGGGCTCCTTCTGTCCGTGGCATCGAATTACAGCAAAAGACACCACAAAATGCTTCTTTTTTTTTCACTCCACAGGCCTCATGCATGGGCAAAATGTCGGTTTTTTGGGGGAGCAGTTGGAACCCTCGCACTGTCCCTGCCTAGCTTTGCCTACCCATCTATGCAGACAATATATGACTTTAATCACCTACCACAAGATGCACTAATGTCACCTGTCTCGAGACAACGCTTTCAACCGTCCACCCGTAGAAGCACAACATTTATCACAATACAATGTTGTGTCAGGAGTCACTAAACTCACAATGACTGTAAATTAACAAAAAAAATTCATTTTCATTATTTATTTATTAACTGTCAAGCAATCTATCGGATTTACGTTATTATGTGGACTGACAAGCACAAACTTTTGGTGGGAAGCACGATCCGCCAACTTAAAACCTGAATGGCACACTTAATTGCCAATCAAAATAAAGGTTTCAAATCTACAGTTGCTTCACATATACACATGCAAACTATTGACAATTTTGTCGGTCTAATATTACTCACTCTGGAACATGTATAACAGGACATTCGTCATGGTGATAGCATTGTGGTATATTGGGCCACTAGGCCCACATGCTGAACAAATAACCACACAGACACGGTAGTGGGGGTACTGGAACTGACCCAGGACACGTGCGCCCGGCCCCTTTTATTAGCAGGGTCACCTGACTGGTGACGCCTGTGATGGGTGTGTGTTGGTGTGATTGTAACACACAGCAAAACACTAGAATATGTACAGCAGGACACTACATCCCTGCCAAACTTTAATGAAAAGAAACAAACAAAAAGTCCAATCTATAAGGAAAACAAATAAACAATACACAGCACCAAGTGAGTCTCTTCAGGCAATCTGCCAGGCAGAGCTGATGCTTTGGACTGCATGGTCAGGATGAATTAGTCTACCTAGCACCTTAAACTAAACCCAGACAAAACCGAAATACTCCTCACCTCAAACAAAAAGGAGAACCCCCAAATTGCTGAATGGCTAAAAGCTGTTGATGCGCTCAATGGGAACCTCACCCTGGCCGACTTTTTCAAATCACTAGGCATCACGCTAGACCCGACACTGGACATGACCATACACATTAAGAACTCAGCTAAGAACGCTTTCCTTAACTTAAAGCTACTGAAAAAAATAAAACCTTTAATTCTGCCCAGTGATCTCAAACAGGCCACCCAAGCATTGGTGTTGTCAAGAATGGACTATGGGAATGCAGTCCTCTCAGGAATAGCAAAATCACATCTGCTCCCCTCCAAACAATGCTCAACGCAGCAGCCAGAATGGTCACCGGAATCAAGAAATTCAATCATATTTCTCCTGCACTCAGTTAAGTGTCTCACTGTCGAAATGCAGGTTAGCTTCATAACACCCTGCCTCACACACAAAGCCCTGCACGCCGGCAAACCCGAATATCTGGCAGCCAAACTCAAAAAAGCTGCTCAGACCAGGAACCTCAGAAGCTCAAACTCCCTCCTACTTATCCCGCTGAAAACTCGTAAACAAAAAACTGCAGCATGATCCTTTGCCAGGAGCGGGCCTAAAATCTGGAACTCTATTCCCTCTCACATCAGAACTATTCCCTCTTTTGTAAAATTTGGAAGTCAACTCAAAATCCTGTTCCTCAACCGTTCTCTAGGGAACCGATAAGAGCAGTCGGAGAGGGGAAGCAGACACCTCTCACTGCTTTGATTCCTTGTCCCCAAGACTTCGAAGCAGAACTCCCCGCCATCGACCTGCACTGTTATTGTTTTATATGATTCTATGGACTGTATCTGATGTAAGTTGCTCCAATACCCTCGAGTCAGACCAGCGCTGTATAAAACTTCTTAAATAAATAAATAGTTCAGACCAGCCTGGTCTCACAGTGTGGAAGTCTATTTACATAGTTCTAATAGCAGTGCATCTGGAGCGGAGGTGGAGTCCACTTTGGAGATTTTGCAGGCGCTCAGGTACCAGTGGACGCCAAACCTACAGCAATTGAGGATGACTTCGGTGAATGAGGCTCTTCTTGGGAGGCGACGTACTTCATGACCTTTTTAGTTCCCGATAGCTGAGAAGCTTCAGACTTGCCTCTCCTGCCTGGTCTTCCCTCTCACAGGAGTTTCCTGAAGAGCCTTCCTGCTGGGCTGCCATGGGACCGTTCTGAAAAATACGAATTTGTTCGTGCTCAGCCTCCATTTTGTGTTGCCCTCACTCAGGCAGCGCAGCGAACGCGATGTTTCTGTCGTTTCCGCATTTACGTGCCAGGTGGCCCCTCTGCCTATGTTTACTAACAAGTGTCAGGGCCTGGCCGAGTACACTAATTCCTGTCCGAGCTGATTGATCCCCGTCCGGACTGTCTGTCGGTTCACACCATTCTTTCCTCCAAGTTATCTTATCTGCTGTCTTTCGCTATACGTCTCGTGCATTCTCCTGTTTCACAATTGTCCTTCTACCACATACAGCTGTGTTTTTCTGCTCGTAAATTGAATTGTGTGAATTCGTTTGTAATTTACTTAAGGAGTCGAGTGACAAACATAAACCGGGGACTTGAGTTGCTTTTGGACTTAAAGTATTGTTTGCAACGTTTGCAACGTTTGCCTATGTCTCATGCTCTTGTGTGATTGCATTTTGCATTGTATTGTACCATATATACACCTGTGCGCCACAGAGTTAAGTGGCAGTCTCTTTTGAACCTCATTATATCGACGACTTCTAAGACCACTGTACTAGCTGCAGCTAATAAAAACTATCTTCTACGCCAGACGAAGAGTCCGTGTCTCTGTTTCTGACAAGGCAGGTGAATCCCGGGGATTTCAGGCATACCCTGCGCCACCGGGCCTTAAGGCTGCGGTTCTCCAACTGGCGCCCAACGTGAGCCGTCTTCAGCGGTAGCAGTTGAGCCCGAGGGTCGTGAGGAGCCCCGCAAGAAAATTCCGGAGGAAGTGCACCACATGATCGACCCCTGTATGTCGGAAGTGGACCGAAGGTCTTTGACAGCGCGGTTACTCCTCTCCGACGGCTGCTGACAACTGCTGCCCTGACTGTCGCCCTGCCTTGGACCCTTCTGATGATATTTGGTAAAGCGAGACGATAAACGGACCTTCGCTGGTGTAGGACGATCCTTACTTAAGTATTTGGTGGGTCGCTCCCACGAACCTTTGTTTTGCTTTGTTTTTGGTTCTTATTCAGATATTGCAATACCTGAAGCCAAGGGGTAAGTACGTTTGTACTGTTTTGTTGGCTTAAACCCCTTGTTGTTTGTGAACAGTTTAGAGAAATAACGATGCCTGGACTGAGTAAGTTTAAAAGATTTTGGGCGATATGTAGGTGGCCGAATACCGGTCTGTAACTCCGAAAAAGGGCCTTTTTCGGTGTTACCGACCGGTATCCAGGCATGTGAGATGTACGTAATACCGAATGCATTCGTTAATAACGAATCGGAGAAAAATTACCGATTCCTTTTTTACCGATTCGGAAATACCGAAACAATGAATACCGAATCGGAATTAAAGAATCGGTAAAACCCCCAAGAATGCGATGTAGCAAACGTCGGTAACACCGAAAACGAGCAGAATCGGAAATAACGATTCAGTATTGACCACGTTTCAAGAGCATGTGGTAATGAGGTGCAGTGCATAAAAAGCGGGCCAAAATGCATCTGTGTGACCACAATGGCAGCCCTCTACGTCATTGCAAGGCGGCTACGCTTGAGAGCAGCAGGAGTGAGGATCTGGAGATGTGAAGAGCGGGTGTACAGAGTACGCATCACATTGTTCCAATTGACAGAAGCTGAAATTCATGAACGATACAGACTGCACCCAGACACCATTCTGGACCTAATCCATGACCTAAGACCCTATCTGGACCATCAGACACCAAGGGCCCACGCTATCCCCACCCATGTCCAGGTACTCTGCTGCCTGCACCGCCTTGCATCAGGAAATTTCCAGGGTGTGATAGCTGCAGTGGGTGGAGTGTCACAGAGCTGTCTATCCCGTTTCTTCAACAGCTTCCTGAATGACATGATGGACAGAAAGGAACATTACATTTCCTTCCCCAGTACACAGGCGGACCTGCAGAGAACCAAGCTTAAGTTCTACCAACTTGCACAGTTCCCACACGTCATTGGATGCATCAATGGAACACACATACCCATCTGCCCACCTGTAGCAAGCGAATACATATACAGAAACCGCGAATCCACCCACTCCATCAATGTGCAGGTGATCTGTAATGCCAAGCACATCATTACTGACATCGTGGCCAAATTCCCCGGGAGTAACCACGACGCCTACATCTTCCGTAACAGTGGCATCCATACACGTCTGCTTGCTGGCGAATTTGGAGACGGATACATACTGGGTAAGTACATGTGCCACACCCTGATGTACACCCTTCCTCAAGCTGTTGTGCACAGTAATCAATACCAATTACTTCTTCACATAGGTGACAGCGCACATGCCCTCCGGCCTTATCTGCTCACACCATATCTCAACCCAACCACCCCAAGGGAGAGGAGGTACAATGTGGCACATGGGAGCAGACGCAACGTGGTGGAGCGCACATTTGGATTGCTCAAAAGCAGATTCCGTTGCCTCCACAAAACTGGAGGTGCACGTCTGTACAGCCCCCTGAAATGTTGCAAGATCATTGCTACGTGTGCAATGCTGCACAATCTAGCCACAAAAAAAGGAAACAGCAGTGGAGCTAACTGACTCAGAGGACGAGGACGACGACAACCCTCAGCCAGAGCCCTGCGCAGCTGGTGGTGCAATTGAACAAGATGGGAGACAGAGGCGGTCAGAGATTACGTCAAACTTTTTCTGAGTGAGTAACGACACTGAGCCGTTACCTGTTAATTGTAAAGGTGTTTATTGTGCACACCTCGACTATAGTGAGCAATGTCCAATTGGACATGGGTTACATCACCCATCTCATTCATGGAAACAGCCATAGCTCTTTACTTCCTGCGTCCACGCGCTGCTCGTCCACGTTCTCTTTCGACACTGTCTGGTGTGGACGATTGTTCATGTGCAGGCACATTGCGTTCACTATGCCTCCTGCATTCAGTGGGTGAGGGCGTAATGCCACCATGGCTGGTAGCCTCTTCACTGCCCCCCCCCTTCAATTTGTGGCTGCCTTAGCATTCTGCATGTGCTGTAGCACAGAGGTAATGGACACCATCCCCCTGGCCACATCCCTGCTGCAATGCGCCATCTCCTCCTGCATGGTGATGGACCTGCGGCACATCACTGAAGTTGTAGTGGCCAGCCGGTTCACCGACTTGGTATAGGCCAGGAGCCTCTGTCTCTCCCCGCGCCTGCCAAGACGGTCCTGCTGAAGCTGACTGCAGAGGTTGTCCACCGAGTCAGCTACTCTCTCCATTCCCGCACACAAGTTCTCACCCATAGCACTGATGCCCTTCTCCATCCTGAGCGTATGCTTGTTCATGTGTGCCACCTCCCTGTGCATTGACTTCATCTCCCTCCATTGCAGGCGCTGGACCTTCAGCATGTTGTCTTCCAGTCCAGCAAACACACTGTCACCCTGCTCGGATGCAACTGGACTGTCCGGCCTCACCCTGCGGCGTCTTGATGTGATGTGGGAGCCATCGGATGCTGCACCAGCCCTCTCCCTGTGGTATCGATCAGCAATGGGACTTTGTTCGCCGAATCTGCCCTCCTCCTCCGACCCCTCCATCTGTTGGAGGCTGGCCACGGCATGCCTCCTGCCTGACTGTGGTGGTGGTGGTGTCGGTGATCGTCGCTCTGGGGACTGTGTGAGTGGGGACTGCGGCCCTCCCTGGCGCGGTGGTGATGGCTGTGCTGGAGGAATGGGTGGCTGTGATGGCGCCATGCTTGTGGTCCCTGAGGACATGCTGTCATCCTCATGTTGGCTCGCCTCTGGCCTGGCTGACTTGCCTCCGCTGGCCTCTGCTGCACTGCGAGATGACACGCCTGTAATGACACAAATGTACATGTCCTCAATGCACTGTCAGCAATGGTATTGCATTAAACAACATGCCTATTGTGCACAGTGGTTGTCCTGACGTTGCCAATTCCTTTCACATGGTATTGTACTTGATAGCCTGACTGCCCCTGTCATGTGTTTCCTTTGACTACATCACCCATCATGCATTGAAGGTAACCAGTAAGACATGGGGTGGAGTGGGTGTCCCTTTGGCACTATGGGGATTGGGGTTGGAGAGGGGGTAGCACAGCATGTTGGATATGCTTCTTACCTTGTTTTCTTGCTGCTCGAGCGGAGCTGTCTGCGTCTCCCACACCGCTCACACTCTCCAGCTGGATGGTGGACTCCACCATCAGTTCAAGTGGTGTTGGTGCTGGGGCTCGGCTTTTGCCTCCACCTGTAAGGCCAGCCTGCCGGTGTCTCTCTGCCATCCTCTGTTTTGCTGCTTTCCTGAGGTCGTACCACCTCTTCCTGATGTCCTCTATGGTATGCTGGGTGACACCTATGGCATTGATTTTGTCACGTATGCCACTCCAGATTTGCCTCTTCGGTGACTCTGGCACTTGGTAGGACTGGGCTCCAAACAGCTTGTGGTGCTCTTGGCTGACATCCTGGATGAGGACCTCCAGCTCCTTGTCACTGAACTTCAGTTTTCGTTTTCTGTCACCTCCCTCCTTCTCCTTATCCTGGCTTTCCATTTCACTGCTTTCGGGTTCTGTCGTGCTTCGTCGCTGTGTGGCTGGGTTGCTGCTGCCTCCTCAGCTCTCCTGGCTGACTGCCTGCCTGCCTCACTGTGTGCTCCTGGTCCTGTACACCTCGCTTGGTGTGGCCACTTCCTGTTTGTGAGGTAATTGGTTGATCTGGATTGGCTGATTCTCCTACGTACGGATTTTTGAATTTCCGAATCGGTTTTTACCGATTCGGTAATGGATTCGGTAACACCGATTCAGTATTTCATTGTTGGATTTTTGATTTTTTTTACTGATTCTTTCAGATTCAGTATTTAATACCGAATCTTAACGAATCGGTAAGCTTTACCGATTTTTTACCTACATCGCGTTTTACGAATTCTTAATACCGATTCGGTAAAATTCCGTATTAAGGAATCGGTATTCGCCTTTTACCTACATATGGCCCTTTGTTGTTTAGGTTGCACGCAGGATTCCCAGTTGGAGTAATCATGTCCGATCCCTCCAGTTGAAACTCCCACTTATGAGCTCTATTCGAAACATGGTATTGGTCCCATTACCTTTAACGAGACATGGGTCCGATACAAGAAAAATGGTGGAGTGTTAAGATGGCCCCCAAAATGGTAGTTTTGATCCCGCCATATTAGATCATTTGGAAACGATTTTATTTAGAAGAAAAGCCCGGCCGGCAATATTTGACTCTTTCCGCCTCTGGCGTAAGGAGGCCAAACAGAAAGAAATTAAACAAGCAAAGAAAGATAAGAAAGCAAAAGATATGTCGATTATACAGGCTGCCCAGCAGTTTAAAAATAATGAAACAGATGGTGCACATGAGAGATTGGAAAGACAACATCGCATGGCGATAGATAGATGCTATCCGATGTTGCCTACTTCTTCTTCAGATAAAAGTAAGGAATTGGAAGAAGATTCCCTGATGTCTTGTTTATTGAATTCACCTCCGTCCTATGCCCAAAATGCTAATGCACCTTTGTTACCTCCTCCCGTTGCTCAACCAGTGGTTGCTATATTACCGATTGTTCAGCAACCAGCTCAGCCTACTAATGCTTCTTTGCCTGCTTCTGCTCCGTCCTTACAGTCCGTAATTCAGCCCCCACCTCCTCTACAATCCCCCGCTCTTGCTCTTCATTCAGCTACATTTCAGTCTCCGCTGCCTTCTACATCTGTCATGCCTCCCATTCTCTTGAGGGATTCTCCTACCTCACAAAGGAGAATAGCAGATGCTGTTTCGAGTTTCTTTTCTCCTCTTCTTGGGTCTTTGAATCTGTCTCCAGCCTTCTCTAAATGACAATCTCGTTGTCAACTTCCTCTTACGGACGAGAAAGTAGTTTTGGGTTCCCTCGCTCGTAAATGGATTGAACATGGATTAGAATTTAGTACCAAAGACATTATGAATTGCTTCCGTCAATGGGTAGAGCCAACGCAGAGATATGTTTTTAATGTTATGTGTCAGACTCTTATTAGAGGTTGGGAAGATATGGAGTCGAACACGGTCCCTTCTGAGTTACTGAAATTACAAGCTGATTTTGATAGAGGTTTTATTGTAGGGTCTCGAATTGAAGAAGCAGTGAAAAGACTCATTGCGTTCCGAACGATGTTTTTGTACCTGTCCTTTGTTGAGACTGACCCTACTACTAAACAAAGTAGTAAGAATTATCCAATGCGTGAAGTTCCTCCCGTATGGAGAGAAGAGGTGGCTGGTCCGCCTCCAATTCCTGCTCATTTCCAGCGTATATGGGTTCACGAACCATGGAAAAGATCTGAAGTATTGGCACTTAAACAAACTCTCCTGGATCCTCGTAAAAATCCTGCTGGATATTATAAAGAATTGTCTCAAACGGTTGAGGCTTGTATTCTGAATCTGGCTGACATTGATATGTTGTTTGGAAATGTTGTTCTGCAAGCAATATGGGCACGGATTCGTAAGGAGAATCATGTCGCTGAATTAGGTGGTGATTGGGCTGCTATTAGAGCTGCTGATGTTAATCAAGTGGGTGGTGCAAAGCCTGAGGATTTGATTACGGCCCTACCGGGCAGAATAATTGACTTAATGAAAACTATGATGCCTGCGGTGCGAGTAAATTGGGATAAGCTGGCTGCATGTAAGCAAAAGAAAGACGAAAGTGTCTCGGATTTCTTCACTCGTTTTAAAGAGACGTTTATTGATCATAGTGGTCAGGATTTGAGTATAGACGGTGGTCAGAGATTGTTTGTGGATAAGTTTGTATATAACTTGCTTCCCGAATTATCAAATAAACTGAAGAGTTCTGAAAGTGCATGGGCTGTTTCCTCTCCTGCTAAAATATTGGCTACTGCACAGTATTATGAGAATAGAGACAAGGAGGAGAAGGAGAAACAAGAAAAGAAAAACAGAGATTTGAAAACGAAGGTTCTTTTACAGCAGGCTTATCCTCCGCGTTCTGCACAGCCTCAGTTTTCTCAACCCCCACAGTTTCAGAAAGTGTTTCAGAAACCTGAATATTTTACACCTCGCCCTTCATTAGGTCCTAATCAATGTGCGTATTGTAGGGAAGAGGGACATTTCAAGAATAGTTGTCCTGTTTTATTACAGCGTAATAATGGGATGTCTGCTCCACGAGGTCGTGGTAACTCCCAGACAAGATCTAGAGGTAGAGGACGAGGTGTGTCCTCTCAGGAGCAGCGTTCCTTTCCTCCATCTGCTACAAATTACTTTGATCAACAGAGAGTTCAGTCTACACAGTACTATAATGAAGATTATTGTGTAGAAAGGGTTGACGATTTTCATATCGAATAGGACAGCCATGGACGAAGTGAGGGAGTTGTGTCGATTCCAGTAGATCAAAATAGGCCTTATGTCACTTTCAATACTATGGGTGTTTCAGAACAGTTTCTCTTGGATACTGGTGCGATGAGAAGTTCAATTATGCATTCTAAACTCCCTGGGGCACCTTTGTCTGGCTTAATAAATACTTCTGTAGGATTTTCTGGCGCCCCAGTCCGTAATCCGGTTTCTTGTCCCTTGCCCGTTTCGATTGGTCCTTATGATTTGAATGCTCCTCTTATTTTGACAACTGGTTGTGGCGAGAACTTGCTAGGTTTGGATTTGTTGAAAAGACTGCATGCAACATTGTATTGTTCTCCTTCTGGTGTGCATCTCACGTTAGGGAGGAAATTAACATCTTCCATGTATTTGTCCGGAGATCAGTTTCCACCTGAGTTGCTTTCTCTTCCTGAAAGTCTTTGGGCTACAGGCCCGAATGACGTGGGTCGCCTTGCGATTCCACCATATATTGTCACAGTTAAAGAGAATGTTAGAATGCCACGCATTCCCCAATATCGTATTTCAAGTGAAGGAGAGAGAGCACTCTTGGCTATTGTGGAAGATTTTATTCAGAAAGGTGTGGTTGAAGAAACGAGAGGCAATGTTTGTAACAGCCCCGTTCTTCCGATCCTTAAGAGGACTGATCTTCTCAGTCCCCTGTTTACCGATTTATTATTGACCTTAGAGAGGTCAATAAAATAGTTGTGCCACAGTTTCCTGTTGTCCCTGACATTACTGCTTTGTTGACAATGATTCCAGCTTCGGCAGCTTGGTTTTCAGTCATTGACCTGAAAAATGCTTTTTGTAGTATTCCTATTGCTGAAGAAAGTAGGGACATTTTCGGTTTCTTTTTAGGTGGTCGAAGTTTCCGATTTAAGAGCGCTCCTCAAGGCTATTGTGAGAGTCCCTCCATCTATAGCAAGGCTCTTAAGTCTCAACTTGATGCTTTCTCTTTGCCTCCAGGTGCTACGCTTATTCAGTATGTGGACGATCTGCTGGTGGCTGCTGATACGGAAGACGTGTGTAAGAGTGCGACTGTTGCGTTGTTGCATCATTTGTCTGCTTTGAATCATAAGGTGTCACCCTCCAAGTTGCAATATGCCCGCAAGAAGTGACCTATTTAGGTCATCTCTTGTCGAAGGAGGGAAGGCGATTGACCCCAGAACGTATTCATGCTGGTAAACAGTCATAATATCTATTCCAAAATATAGAATGGACATAATATCGAAGTAAAAATATAGAATGGACAAAATATCGAATGGACACAATATAGTGGTTAAAAATATCGAATTTAAGGTAAGTAATATCGATTTTCAAAATATAGAAGTCAAAATATCGAAATATACAATATAGGCATTAAATATATCGATTTTTTAATAATATCAATTTTTTTAAAGTGTTTTGTATGTTAGTATATGTGTGAAAAGTGTATATTAATTTTTGTAATGTATGTTTAATGTATTTTAAGCAATGAATTTTATGTTATTTAATTGTTGCGTAATTTAATTCTGTAGCGGGTTGTGGGTTTATAGGGGAATAGGGTGGGAAGTAATTTAATTGTAATTAATTCAATATTTTTATTTATTTATTGGTATTCATTTTGAATTTATTGCTATTTTATAATTGGTAATTAATTTTTATGAATTGCCAATTCATTTGTATTAATTGATTAATTGTTAATTATGTTAATTTTCTAAATTTATTTTCTGTAGCGGGTTTGTGGGTTTATAGGGGAATAGGGTGGGAAGTAATTTAATTGTAATAAAGTAAATATTTTTTTCATTTATTCGTATTGATTTTAAATGTATTGTTTTTTAATTTTTAATTGGTAATTAATTTCTATTAATTGGCAATTAACTTTTATTAATTGGTAATTATTTTGTATTTAATTAAATATTTGATAATTATGATAATTGTATTAATGTATTTTCTGTAGTGGGATGTGGGTTTATAGGGGAATAGGGTGGGAAGTAATTTAATTGTAATTAATTACATATTAAAAATACTTATTGTGTATTGATAATTAATTTACTGTTAATTTTTAATTGGTATTAATTTTTATTATTAATTCGTTTTTGTTATTTAAAATTAATTTGTTGTTGAATAATTATGAATAGGTTATTAATTTGTAATAACTAATACGTAGTTGTATTTCTAATTAATTATTACATAATATTAAATTGGTTATTAATTTCAAATAATGTTTTATTGGTATTGATATTTAATTTATTTTTAATAATATATTAAATCATTACTTTCCCTACTGTTAAACTCACTGGAGTGGGAATAGTAATTTTCACCCTCCCGCTATCCAACGCTTTCCCTACTGTTGCACTCTCTGGAGTGGGAATAGTATTTTTTACCCCTATGCTATCCAACGCTTTCCCTACTGTTGCACTCTCTGGAGTGGGAATAGTAATTTTTACCCCTACGCTATCCAAAGCTTTCCCTACTGTTGCACTATCTGGAGTGGGAATAGTAAATTTCACACTCCCGCTATCCAACGCTTTCCCTACTGTTGCACTCTCTGGAGTGGGAATAGTATTTTTTACCCCTACGCTATCCAACGCTTTCCCTACTGTTGCACTCTCTGGAGTGGGAATAGTAATTTTTACCCCTACGCTATCCAATGCTTTCCCTACTGTTGTACTCTCTGGAGTGGAAATAGTAATTTATACCCTTCCAATATCCAACGCTTTCCCTACTGTTGCACTCTCTGGAGTGGGAATAGTAATTCTTACCCCTACGCTATCCAACGCTTTCCCTACTGTTGCACACTCTGGTGTTGGAATAGTAATTTTTACCCTCCCGCTATCCAACGCTTTCCCTACTGTTGCACTCTCTGGAGTGGGAATAGTAATTTTTACCCTTATGCTATCCAACGCTTTCCCTACTGTTGCACTCTCTGGAGTGGGAATTGTAATTTTTACCCCTATGCTATCCAACGCCTTCCCTACTGTTGCACTCTCTGGAGTGGCAATAGTATTTTTTACCCCTACGCTATCCAACGCTTTCCCTACTGTTGC
Source organism: Lissotriton vulgaris (assembly GCF_964263255.1). NCBI lineage: Eukaryota > Metazoa > Chordata > Amphibia > Caudata > Salamandridae > Lissotriton > Lissotriton vulgaris. The sequence continues at coordinate 12,289,408 of NC_141688.1, forward strand.
ACTCACTGGAGTGGGAATAGTATTTTCTACCCTTATGCTATCCAACGCTTTCCCTACTGTTGCACTCTCTGGAGTGGGAATAGTAATTTTTACCCCTATGCTATCCAACGCCTTCCCTACTGTTGCACTCTCTGGAGTGGGAATAGTATTTTATACCCCTACGCTATCCAACGCTTTTCCTACTGTTGCACTCACTGGAGTGGGAATAGTATTTTTTACCCTCCCGCTATCCAACGCTTTCCCTACTGTTGCACCCTCTGGAGTGGGAATAGTAATTTTTACCCTTACGCTATCCAACGCTTTCCCTACTGTTGCACTCACTGGAGTGGGAATAGTATTTTTTACCCCTACGCTATCCAACGCTTTCCCTACTGTTGCACTCACTGGAGTGGTAATATTAAATGTTACCCTCCTGCTATCCTACGGTAAAATATTGTACATTTTTTATTAATAACTTAAATTAATTATATCTTAATTTTAAGGTTATTTGAGTATTTTTAAGTATGTTTTAGTTAATTATATTTATTATTTCATTAATTTTAAATTACTTTTAAGACATTTAAAAAAAATTGATATTTTGACTGACTATATTTGTTACAGACTATATTTTGGATTCAATATTTTTGTACTTACCTGTTTGTAGATAGGAATTCGATATTTTGGCATTCTATATTTTGGTGACTATATTTTGGTAAGTCTATATTTTGTCATTCTATATTATGTCAGTGATCCATTCATGCTATTTCACAGATGTCTGCACCCATCACACAGAGAGAAGTGCGGGCCTTTTTGGGCATCACTTCCTACTGTAGACAATGGATTCCCAATTTTTCGCTTCTGGCGAAACCATTGCTGGCACTAACATTGAAAGAGACGCCCCATCCGCTCCCTTGGACAGATGAATGTCAGAAAAGCTTTGTTGACCTACGTACTGCATTATGTTCTGATCCAGTGTGGGGTACCCCGGAATATAGCAAATCCTTTACACTGTACGTACACGAGAGAGAGGGCTGCGCATTATCAGTTTTGACACAGCCATTTGGGGATAAGCAGAGGCCATGTGCCTATTTCTCCTCTACACTAGACCCAGTAGCTAAAGCTTTGCCCGGTTGCCTCAGAGCTACGGCGGCTGCGGCGATCTGTATCAGACACTCTGCCGGATTGGTGTTGGATAACACACTCATTGTTATGGTTCCACATGCAGTGGATACTTTGTTGAACAGGACGAGAATGCAGCACCTCACGAGTGCTCGTTTGTCTGGATACGAGTTGACACTTCTAGCGAGTCATATACATAACAAAAGATGTAACACGTTAAATCCAGCCACACTGTTGCCACTCCCAGATGAGGGAGACGTTCAAGAAAAACATGATTGTTTCCTTCGAATGGAAGAAGAAATGAAGGGTAGGATTGATTTGAAGGACACTCCGCTCAAGGACCCGGATGGGATCCTATGGGTGGACGGTTCTTGCTTTAAGCTTCCACATGGAGAGACTACTTTTGCCTATGCTGTTACCACCTTATGCACAATTGTTGAGACGGCACGTATTGGACATAATTCAGCTCAAGCAGCTGAACTGATACAACAGATAGTCAGTATGCTTTTGGCGTTGCGCATAGCTTCGGCAAGTTATGGAGGGAGAGAGGATTCTTTACCTCTCATGGGACAAAGATCCAACATGGTCAGCTGGTGACTGATCTTCTTGAGTCACTTACCTTACCTACACAGATAGCGATCATAAAATGCAGCGCGCATAAGAAAGTTACAGACGATGTGGGTCGTGGAAATGCGTTTGCAGATGAGGTAGCAAAAACTACAACTAGAGACACCGCTAGTCGAATGTATGTGGCTGGTCCTGCATATTGGATTAGGGAAATTGGAATGTGTGAAGACACGATTGAAAGTGTGAAAACGATTCAGGGAGAAGCTACTGAGAAGGAATTGAGAATGTGGAAAGAAACTACAGGAATGTTAGATTCGACGGGTTGTTGGACGGAATTATCGGAACATCAGCGATGGTTATTACCGAACGGTTATATGTTGCCGGTTGTAACTATGGCTCATGGTCCAGCCCACATTAGCGCGAAAGGCATTTGTAAACTTTTGGCTCCTGTGTGGCAGAATGAAGGAATCCCGAGGTGTGCAGAGAACGTGGTTAAGCATTGTATTGTTTGTCTAAAGCATAACCCGGGAAAGGGTACCCAGACTCCGGCAGGTCATTTTTCTCCCCCATCATATCCTTTTGAGATGTTGCAGATCGATTACATCCATATGGATCGATGCAACAACCTTAAGTATGTTCCGGTGGTGGTATGTGCCTTTTCCCGTTGGATAGAGGCTTACCCCTTCAAAGATAACACTGCTCTCTCAACTGCTAAAGTGTTACTCAAAGAGTTCTTCCCCAGATTTTGTTTGCCGCGAGTTTTTGGAGTGACAACGGAAGTGAATTTGTGGGTCAAATTATGCAGAAAGTGTGTTCTGGTCTTGGTATTAGACAGAAATTCCATGCGGCAAACCATCCACAGTCAGCAGGCTTAGTTGAGTGTTACAATGGGACACTCAAGCTTAAGCTAGCTAAGATTCAAGCCGTACGGGTCTTGCTTGGCCAGATGCCGTACCCCTAGCTCTTCTGTCAACCAGAACTACTCTGCACTCTCGTATGGGACTTAGTCCGTATGAGGTGGTATTTGGACACCCAGCTAATATCTGGGGTGTCCCTCGTCCCAAGAAATATTCTGACATACCATATCCTTTGTTGACTGATTATTTACATGATTTGACTATTAAATTAAGTATTATTCATCAACAGGTACAAAGGGCTTTGCCAGAGGCCTCCACAGACTCAGGTCACACCATTTTGCCGGGTGACTGGGTCTGCACCAAAAATCTTCAGCGGACCAAGAACTTGGAACCTCGCTGGTCTACGCCTACACAAGTTTTGCTCGTCGCCCGCACTGCTGTGAAAGTGGTTGGCAAGCGCAACTGGGTGCATGCCATGCACTGTAAGAAGGTGCCAGTACCACTACCCTTGGACTCGCAGTGGTGTGAGAGAATCGGACACAGCAGCGGTTCCTTGTTTTGTTCCTTTCAGTGATGCTCAAATTTTTGCAACACAGTCAGAAAGAGCAGATGATGATATTCTTCAAGCCGCTGTGCCTGCGCACCTTCAAATAGACACTACCAATCCACAAACCTTGTTCAAGGATCAGACCATGCCGAGCAAAACACGCTACAATCTGAACATTTTTTTCTCTTCTGCTCAGAGATATTCTTTTGGGTCCTTTTGACCTTTCTGTTTTGTGATATTTAGTATTGGTTGTGCCATCTGTCTCTGTCGCAGAGTCACGGTAGGAGACTCAGGCTGTAACCTGATTTTTGTTCTTTTAGTAAGTGGCTAGCGCCTCAGGATAATTGTGTATGTAACAAGGACCCCCTGAATAGACGAATATCGTAATTCCTAGGTCAGGGAAAAGACATATTTGAGAAGTAACAACCTAGGCAATTTGACACATTGAATCACCTATAAATCAAGAAAATATATAGCAATGGACTACAGCTAGCTTAAAAAACAAGTTTTTATTAGTTAATTAACACAAGTAAAAAAGATTCATTTATATGACATTAAAATAACAGTAAAAAGTTCCATAGGGTATAATTGACATTCACAATTTAACACTTTACAAACAATAAAAAAATGGGGATGGGTGGCATGAAAATTCAATCTCTACGCGCGTTTCGGCGGCCAGCGCCTTCTTCCTGGAGCAGCCACACAATATCTAAAGTTGAAGATACATACAAAACATAAAATTATATCGATTCTTAATCATATAAAACATGTAACTAACTGTTATGCATTTTGTTTTTAAAAAAAAGGATTTTCGTAGCAGCTGTAGATTAATAAAAAGCAACGTTTCGAATTGCAATTTGTCTTGTCATTTCCTTGCGAAAAATAGATTTATCTATTTAAATGGGAGGGAAATATTAAAAATATTTTTGAAAATAATGGTAGAGTAAGTGCTCATGATGGGCATTTGCATAATGATTTTTTCTTAATGCAGTCCCAATTATCGGTAGGGCCATGATAGATGATATATACTGCTATTTCCATCAGAGATCATGGGGCCTCATAGATGAGGTAGCATTTCCTTAATCTAGAACATAAGTATTTTTAAATAAGTTCGCATGTTTCAATCTGGCATAGCAAAAAACACATTGGTCACCTTAAGAAGAACTGATACTTACTAATTAGTATTTTTAGCAAGAAGTAGTTGTTTAAAAAAGATATTCAATTTCCTTTTTTGGAATCCATTCAGTGTCGGGTATGATAAAACTAAGGGTAAAAAGGGGAACAGTATCACAAATACTTGTTAATGTACAGGGATAGTTGCCCTTTCATTAACAGATAGTGCCAATTGTCACTGTTTTTACCTGATTGTATGGATGCTTAATTATCTAAGCCCGCCAACCGGAACCCTTTAGCGTGGATGAGTGCCTGATAAGGATCGGTCCTTGATATTCTGGATTTAAGATCTTTGTTGTAGCGGGTAGGAAAGAGGTAAAAGGGTTGTTTAATATTTATTTATTACTATTCTCTTTTTTAAGAATAGAGAAAATTATTATATACAAGACAATTAAGGTTCTGCTTTGCCAAGGATAGAGGTGATATTCTTACCTATTACACTATGTTTATTTCTTTTAAGTTGTTTGAGTGGACTCGCTGTTTGTTGATATATATTCTTTTGATACAGTCCTGAGCCCTTAAAACAAAGCACAACAAGAATACATTTAGGGAATCATTATCTATTATTTACTTTATATAAATTCGGTCTCTTTTATTATAACCTAAAGTCTTACCTAAAACGGTAGTTACTTTTCTTTTCTAGCTCTCCGAAATGTGAGAGGTTTCTCGATCCTCAATGGTGTTGAGTTCAAGAAATTAAAAGATCTCCCTGCCTAAAATAAACGGGAGAGTATAATTAGAGGGAAGATAGTGTAGTTTACTATTCCGTCTTTTTGATGGCAAGTATTTTGGGATTCGGGTGGAAGTCTTACCTGGCAGTGCTCGGCAGGGCTCCCTATGTCCGGCGGCGGGCGGTACGTCTCGCTGAATAGTGAGCGCGGCAAAAAATGGTGATCAACTACCTGTCAAAAGGCGCTTATATCTGTATTCACGTGATTGTTTCAAATTACTCGCACCTGTTCTGTCTTGTTTTTCTTTTTCCTTTGGCGCGAAGTTGCGGAGTTTCGAAGTTGGGTGAAGCGGAGTTTTGTAAACTCCCACATGATTGGATATGTATTCGTTGCGCCCACGTAATTGGTTACTCTGACCAAAGGCGGCATTGGTGGAAATCTCGCATGGTACCAATGTGTTTTCCCGTTCAAAATGTAAACACTGAGTTCTAACAAATATCGAAGAGGTTGAATCTGATTTGTTTGTTGTATATCTAACATTGTTACTACTGGGAGCGAAATAATTGGGGAATGATTTACGTTTATCTTGAGCGCAAAGTGTGCGGAATTCGCAATTAGATGAAGCGGAGTTTTCTTTCTAGAAGCTCTTACTCGATTGAGTGTGTACACAATCAGCCCTCGGGATTGGTTGCTCTATCATGATTTAAGTAAGGCATTGGTTACATTCTAATAACATCCTACTCTATATTTAAGAATGTCAACAGACTGACATAGCGCATATTGGGAGACATCTATAGGGTGTGTTAGTTGTGCATCTAGCGTGTGGGAATTTTAACAGTGGCAAACAAGATTTCAGAACAGAACTAGGTACTTTGACGTGGAGAATATATTCACTGTGTCACTAAAGTAGAGCAATTTATTTTTTAGGGGTAATGAGTTAGTTCAGGAAAGAGGAAACATTGCGATTTCATAATCTTTTTACATCAGGAAAAATTAATGAATTTTTGATAACCCGGTTCATACAGGATCCATGTGTAATTTAAATATTTAGGTGTGCAGTACACTGTCTCCAGCTCATATAGACATACATGTGCATGGCCAATAGAGTTGGGGATATTTCATATAGACACATACGTGTATGGCTAATAGCGTTGGGGATATTTTATTTTAAAGTATTGCATGTTCCCACGGGATTTCGCTATTTAGGCCCTGTCTGAAAGAGTTAAAGACAAAAATCCAAAAAACTTCTCTTTTCTTTCGAATGGACATACCTCCTTTTGTGTCTGGAACATGGATTTTCTCTAAAATCCTCCATTTAAAATCATCAGCATGATGTCCTTTCTCCAAAAAATGTTTGACCATTGGGCATGTAGTTTTTTTAGTCTTTATCGCTGAACGATGTTCGTTCAATCGTGTTTGAATTGCTCTCGAGGTCTCACCTATGTATCCTTGGGGACACGGACATTGAATGAAGTAAATTACGTTGTTTGTTTTGCAATTCCACATTTCCTGTGCTCTGGTTTTGTGACCATTGTACTCAAATTCCTCACCTGACAAAATATTACAACATGATTTGCGTGATGAACATGGAAAAGTTCCTTTAAGGGGGTGATTGGTCAAGATTGAACGTTGACTAAGGGTGTCATTATTGGTATTCTTGGTAAATCGGGAGTGGACAATAAATTCTTTTATATTTTTATTTCTCCTGTGAGCAAAAATGGGTTTCGTCAGTTTTTGATCGTTTGTACAGTTACTGTTTAGTATGTGCCAATTAGAGTTTATGACATGCCTTACTCTTTCGTTTATCGTTGAGTGCCTTGTGATGCAAACTATTTGGTCATTGGGTTTGGTTGATTTTGTTTTTAGAAGGCAATCTCTGTCATAATATCGGGCCCGTTTATAAGATTCTCTTATTAATGGATGGGGGTAGCCTCTCTCGATAAATTTAGTTCTCATTACTGCTGCTTGTTTATCGAAATCTTTTACATTTGTACAGTTACGTCTAACACGTAAAAATTGTGAGAATGGGATGCTGTTTTTCTGGGTACGTGGGTGGAAGCTCTGATAATGAAGTAGAGTATTTCTTGCCGTGGGCTTTATGTGGAGGTCTACTTCTAAATTCCCAGCATTGTCTATAATTTCTATATCTAGAAATTCGACTTTTTTATTGCTGACATGGGAGGTAAAGTTAAGGTTAGAATTGGCTCCATTTATCCATTCAAGGAATTCTAGTAGAGTTTCTCTCCCATCGGTCCAGACAAAAAAGATGTCATCAATGTATCTGGACCAATGGGAGATCGACTCGGTGAAAGGTGCAACTTCATTATGTACAAATTCTTTTTCAAATGATGCCATGAAAATGTTGGCTATGGAAGGGGCCACTGAAGCCCCCATGCTTACGCCCTTGATCTGACGATATAAATGATTGCCAAATTCAAAGACATTCTCTGTTAATACAATTTCAAGGCATGCAAGCAGGAATTTTTTAGGACATGGGATTTGGTGTAGATCTATAAACCAACTGGTGGTTTTCAATGCGTCGGTCAGAGGGATGTTGCTATATAAAGACTCAACGTCCATTGTGACCAATAGGTCATTATTGGAATTGAAGGAAAGTCCTTCAATCTTCTGTATTATGTGACCTGTGTCACGAATGTAGGATTCTATTTTAGGGACAAAAGGGCGTAGATAATTGTCTACATATTTGGAAAGTGGCTCAGTAGCCGTCCCTATTGTAGAGACTATGGGTCTATAAGGGGGGTTGTTGGCATCCTTATGGATCTTAGGAAGACCATAAATGCAGGCAATTTTTCCTTGGTTATGATTCAGGTAGTCAAATTCTTTGACATTGATTAGACCATCTTCTAGAGCAGATTTAGTTAGGGACATAATTCTCTTTGATAGATTAATTGTAGAGTGGAGTTTGATGGGGGCGTAGAAGGTTGGGTCATTTAGCATTTTAAGCATGTTTACTTCGTATTCTGAAGTATCAACAATCACGATTCCTCCACCTTTGTCACATCCTTTAATGGTAAGATCTTTATTATTGGAGAGGGATATTAAGGCCTGATGTTCTTCTTTCTCTAAATTGTAAATGGGTTTAGGAATGAATCTGAGAGCTTGATCCAATTTTTTTAGCACTACTAATTCGAAGGTGGCTACTTCAGGTCCCAATTGTTCGAGACCTAGGCAGAAAGTGGAAGGCAGACAAAGCGGTTTAATGGAAGAGCTATCATCATCATCTACGGTCCTGTTTAAAGCGAAAAATTTCTTTAAACGGATTTTACGAAAAAAAGAAATGATATCACAGTGTAGTTCAAACAAATTTATTGTAGAATGTGGGACATATGATAGTCCTTTGGACAACAGGTTTGTGCTGTGATTATCTAGCTCTAATTTGGTTAGGTTAAAGATTGGAATTATATGCCTTGCTTCCAATATTGTCTGCTTCTGGTTTCTCGCACAAATTGCGGTTCTTCCTGTTGGTGGTGGTGCTGTGGTTGGTAGTTGCCTCTCGGCTGACCCTGGAAATGAACTCTGGGGCGTCCCCGTCCCCCTCTGCGGTTCCCTAAAAAAGGCTGTCTACGATTGCCTCTATTAGGTGTTTGGTTATAGAGTAATTCGGAGTCATAATACCCCTCATTGCTTTCATTTTCAGAATCAGAAGTTTCTGAAAAGGTGTTTACCCGTTGGTTCTGTGGTTGGTTTTCTCTAGTGTCAGTGGTGTAGTGATTGGCGGGCTTAGATAATTAAGCATCCATACAATCAGGTAAAAACAGTGACAATTGGCACTATCTGTTAATGAAAGGGCAACTATCCCTGTACATTAACAAGTATTTGTGATACTGTTCCCCTTTTTACCCTTAGTTTTATCATACCCGACACTGAATGGATTCCAAAAAAAGGAAATTGAATATCTTTTTTAAACAACTACTTCTTGCTAAAAATACTAATTAGTAAGTATCAGTTCTTCTTAAGGTGACCAATGTGTTTTTTGCTATGCCAGATTGAAACATGCGAACTTATTTAAAAATACTTATGTTCTAGATAAAGGAAATGCTACCTCATCTATGAGGCCCCATGATCTCTGATGGAAATAGCAGTATATATCATCTATCATGGCCCTACCGATAATTGGGACTGCATTAAGAAAAAATCATTATGCAAATGCCCATCATGAGCACTTACTCTACCATTATTCTCAAAAATATTTTTAATATTTCCCTCCCATTTAAATAGATAAATCTATTTTTCGCAAGGAAATGACAAGACAAATTGCAATTCGAAACGTTGCTTTTTATTAATCTACAGCTGCTACGAAAATCCTTTTTTTTTAAAAACAAAATGCATAACAGTTAGTTACATGTTTTATATGATTAAGAATCGATATAATTTTATGTTTTGTATGTATCTTCAACTTTAGATATTGTGTGGCTGCTCCAGGAAGAAGGCGCTGGCCGCCGAAACGCGCGTAGAGATTGAATTTTCATGCCACCCATCCCCATTTTTTTATTGTTTGTAAAGTGTTAAATTGTGAATGTCAATTATACCCTATGGAACTTTTTACTGTTATTTTAATGTCATATAAGTGAATCTTTTTTACTTGTGTTAATTAACTAATAAAAACTTGTTTTTTAAGCTAGCTGTAGTCCATTGCTATATATTTTCTTGATTTATAGGTGATTCAATGTGTCAAATTGCCTAGGTTGTTACTTCTCAAATATAGCGCCTCAGGATATACAGAAAGTAAGTAGCTGAGTGATTGAGGAAGATTGCCGTGAGCGACATTTTTTTTTAGATAAAGATGGATGGTACAACAACCATAGGTAGGGAAAATAGGAAGCAGGAAATGAGATTAAAATATTATAAACCATTGCGTAGTTGATTTGGCGTAACTTTGTGTGTTTTTATGCTTTTGTGTATTTTATTAGCCTGCATAGGTTGGATTGTACATATTTTACAACCTAAAAATGTCACTAATTCTACGACTTCTTTGCCTTCTCGTCTTTCTGTCCTCTCACATAAAATGCAAGCTCTACCCCCTCATGAACAGATAAGGAGAGCTGAATATATGAACAATACGTTCATCCAGTTGTTGCACCAACATCAGTTGGCTATTAATATGACTGACTGTTGGGTGTGCGGACTTTTGCCACATAATACAAAAAAGGGGATGCCATATTTGGTTCTTCCCTTTTCATATGAAGGTTCAGCTTGGGCTTATCTGACTATATTTTCGGCCGCATACCACAACAGACTTAGAAGCCCTGTGAAGACTTCTGGGAATGGATTGGATTTTTGGCCATAGCTCCTTGATTAAAGGTATAGTGGTTATGGCTAAGATTGTAGAAAAGAGCAAGATTCCGTTGGATGAGAAGAGAGCTTATGAAGGATGGAATGTTCCCCACTATGTTTCTAGCCTTGGTGACAAAACTGAGAAGGGTGAGTCTTCTTATGTATGGACTGTACCCCATCAATGTAATCTTTGTCTTCAGATTAATAGCAAGAAAACTGACACCAAGCAAAGGTGTTTGTACACTTACATCTTCTCATCCCTTGACTTCCCTCCGTTGGTTCCGTCTCAAGGAACATATTTTGTTTGTAGCGATAGAGCTTATACATGGCTCCCTTCTTACTTTTCTGGGACATGCTATATAGCTTTCCTCCTTCCCCCTACATATACGGCTCCGTCAGATCAACACAGAGTTAGATACAGCTGCGGTATATATGTAGCCAAGGAAACGGCAGGACAAGAGGGAGGGGACTTCCTTAAAGGATTCCTTCCCTTTTGGGGCCCGATGGTCAACAGCAGAAACATAAGACAATTGGTTCGCGTGGTTGAAACCACTATTAATGTTACTGCAGGTGCGATAGGTAATATTACAGCAAAGCTTCAGGCTGACCGTCTTATGACATTACAGAATCGAATTGCGCTGGATGTGATCTTAGCAGACCGAGGAGCCATCTGTAGATTGATCGGATCCAGCTGCTGCATTTATATTCCAGACGATGTCCCGGCAGTATACCAGGCCATTTCCAAATTGCATACCATCTCCGAATCGATTCATCAAGACGAAGGGGATTGGTCCCCTATGGGATGGTTTTGGGGAATATTGTCAACTTGGGGATGGAAGATTCTAACGTTCCTTGGAGCAATTTTGGCCATCATATTCTCTTGTTGTCTATGCGTCCAATGTGGTCCCGCATTATGTGGCCTGTTGGCTACTTTATGTGTTCCACAACCTGTAACTCAGAGGACTGAGAATATTAGGATGATGATGCAGCAACAGCTTGAGGATTTCATGAATATCGATGCTGATTCTGACTCAGATTAGCATGAGTTGGTTTGTTTTTGCCTAAGTAATGGCAGAAGGAGGGTCTGAGGTTCTGTAAAACACGAATTCGTTCGTGCTCAGCCTCCATTTTGTGATCACGCCATTTTGTGTTGCCCTCACTCAGGCAGCGCGGCGAACGCGATGTTTCTGTCATTTCTGCATTTACGTGCCAGGTGGCCCCTCTGCCTATGTTTACTAACAAGTGTCAGGGCCTGGCAGAGTACACTAATTCCTGTCTGAGCTGATTGATCCCCGTCCGGACTGTCTGTCGGTTCACACCATTCTTTCCTCCAAGTTATCTTATGTGCTGTAGTTCGCTATACGTCTCGTGCATTCTCCTGTTTCACAATTGTTCTTCTCCCACATACAGCTGTGTTTTTCTGCTCGTAAATTGAATTGTGTGGATTCGTTTGTAATTTACCTAAGGGGTTGAGTGACAAACATAAACCGGGAACTTGAGTTGCTTTTGGACTTAAAGTATTGTTTGCAACGTTTGCCTATGTCTCATGCTCTTGTGTGATTGCATTTTACATTGTATTGTACCGTATATAAACCTGTGCACCACGGAGTTAAGTGGCAGTCTCTTTTGAACCTCGTTATATCGACGACTCCTAAGACCACTGTACTAGCTGCAGCTAATAAAAACTATCTTCTACGCCAGACGAAGAGTCCGTGTCTCTGTTTCTGACAAGGCAGGTGAATTCCGGGGATTTCAGGCGTACCCTGCGCCACCGGGCCTTAAGGCTGCGGTTCTCCAGACTGTGCGGGCTTCGTGTAGGCCGCGTGAAGGCATCGCTGAGGAACTGTCAACAGGACCACAGCCAAGTTGCTCATGTAGCCGCAGAGGGTAGTATCTCAGTCTGGGTGTCCTCGCCATCAGGGCTCAGGTTCTCTGTCTTCCACAGATGCTCTTTGAGTGACCAGTCTTCGTCTATGACCTCTGTGCTTCCTGGTGCCTGTCGTGGAGCTGCTGCCGACACATCTCTCCGATCCAGATTCCCCTCTCACAGGACTTCCATTGAGGCCCTTGACCGCATGGGCTGTAAGGGCCTCTTGTGGGCCGAGGGGTCACTGTAGAACTCCCAACAGGGCCATGGCCGAGCCTCGTGTAACCCCAAGGGTGGACGGTCCAATGGTCGGGAATGCTCCTCTTTGGGAGGATCCCTGTTCACGGGGCACACAGAAGGTTTCTGGGTTGCATGCATCCCACAGCGGCAGGAGTGCTTTCTTTGAACTCGGGCTGTCTTGAGTGGTTGGTTCCACTCTGGTGGTGCCATGCTCCTTTGATGTTCTTGGTGATGATGCTCTTGGATGATGAACATGGTAACTATCCTTCAGTTGGACAAACAGGCAGCGATCTCTTGCTTTCGGTTATAGATTGAGGAGGACTGGAGGGACGTTGTGGCTAGTTGTGGTTGTCTTTTGGCAGAGGCACTTTCTAGATGTGGTGCCATCGATGCCGAGCAGCCGGTGACAGGTGAGTGGTCGCACTGTGAAGCGTGGTACCTGGATGCAGATAGCGCTGGCTAGAGGCCTACGGTTGGTTCTCCAACAAAGCTGTCTCCAGTGACGTCTCTGCACCCCAGGTGGCTGGCTTGTGCTGATGAGCACCTGCTACAGTACTGGCACGAGTCCTCTGTTCTGTCGCTATTCTCCTTTTCACTCTAGCGTGCCTGTGGTTGTTATTTATCCTGTGGCATTGTGACACTCTCCTTTCCTCCTTTGCAGAGTGGCATCCTGCCACACTCTTTTCCTTCACTGAGGGGTGTCCAGCCACAATCTTTTCCTCCTTATGACCAGGTTCCTCACTCGTTTGTGGCATCCTGCCACCTGTCTCATGTTTGCGCTACATGGACATCTCGCTGGTCCAGTCCGTTTCTTGGGATGGTCTATAATTTGCTGCGGACCTGTCACAGGTCTGTCCTGTTGATTGGCCATGCTTCTTCTCATTGAGGACCTCTTGTAGGCCCCTTCCCCTCCTCAGGGGTTTTCACGGTGCTCTCCACTCAAGGACATCGTGTTTGTGCCTCAAGGCTGCACCGTCGTGGTGCATGAGCATGCCTTTGTTCAGGTATGCTTGGTCACTTCGAGTGACGTGATCCATGCTTGTGGTTCGTGTTGCCTGTCTTTGGACCACATGTTGCTGTGGCAGCTTGCCACATGGAGTGTGCAACCCCCCTCTTGCCTGTCTTGGGCCTCTGGTGAGTCCAGCTTGAGGCAGTGTGAGAGAGGACACTCTGTGCTGTCTTCGGCCAACTGCAGCGCTTTGCTGGTGCAGTGGACGTGTGGAGGCTCTTGCTGCTGCCTTCAGCATCGCTTCTTTACTGTGGATGGTCTCTCTCTCCAGGGCACCTGCCCTGTGTCAGGTTCACCGGTGCGGCCTTCTGCGCACTTCAGGCTTCATGCGCTTGGTTCTCTTCGTGGGCATCCTCTTCCAACAGTTGGCGTTCCCATATTCTAGCTTGCGGTGGTGTCCATTCACTGCTGACGGTGTGTGTTGCACAATGTCTTCTCTTGTGGTGGCATCAGACAACCACCTGGTTTCGCGCAGTGTTCACTAATCTCCTTGAGGACTTTTCTTCTTATCTCAGGCTGACACTCAGTGAGTCCTTACTGGGGTAAACAGATCTCTATCTGCAGGCTGTGACAGCAGTCCTTGCTGGCTCTAGCTGTCTGTGTTGAAGAGTTCTAACTTCTTCTGGGAAATAGGGCAGCCTTGCTCAAGTTATGTGCTGTGGTGTCCACGTAGTCAGGAGCCGCAATCCGTCTCTTCCACTCATCTCCCTGCCTGGGGTTGGGGTACGTGTAATGTTCTCACGGGGAGTGTGCACCTTCCCCTGCATTGTACATTACAATGGTGCCTGAGAGACAGGAGCCACTCACTATGTGCCTCAACCGGTGTCTGCATCAAAGCAGGTATTGATGTGGTGCTGTTATGTAGTGTCATTTTCCTGCTGCTCAGACTTTGGTAGCTGTTATGTGCTTCACTTGGGGCCTGGCTCACCCAAACACACTTCTAGCAGCAATAGGCTGCGCGAGTTGTCCAGCGCTCATTTCACGAGTGAGCTATATTTTTTTTGGGTTGATGGCAAACTAGCGCAGGGATGGGCTGCCGGTGCAGTTTCCTTTAGTGCAAGCGCATTGTAGCCACACGGCCACCAGGTGGTGCTGCAGGCCTACTCTCCACAGGCAGTGGCAGTCTTTGGGTGAGACACCAGGCCTCTACGGTCATGAGAATTTTGGTTAGCGCTGTGTGCTGCACTGTTGCGGTTGCAGTCTTTCACACTAGTGCATACTTTCAATGTGGGCTGTAGCAAATTCGTCCGTCCCCTCGATGCTGTGGGCGCTGTGTGGCTCCTGCATGGGGTGCTAGTATTCAGGTGATGCAGTCATAGCGCAGCGCAGCACCCCCCAGGATTCTGCTGCCTGCCTGGTAGCAGCAAACGGCAGCTTTGTTGTCGGTTTATTTTCTTTTGTAATGGCCCGCTCTTACCTGGAGCATGCCCTTCTTGGGTGACATGATGGGCAGTGTCGGAATAGGACTGCCGGTGCGGGCTTCCTTCAATGCTTATCCATTGTACTTGCACGTGTGGATTCGGATCCCACCATCGTCGCCATTGTGATATCATGGGCCACTAGGCCCACAAGCTGGACAAATAACCACACGGACACGGTAGTAGGGGTACTGGAACTGGCCCAGCGCATATGCCCCCCGCTCCTTTTATTAGCAGGTTCACCTTACTGGTGACACCTGTGATGGGTGTGCGTTGGTGTGAGTGTAACACAGAGCAAAGCACTAGAACGTGTCAGACACTACAAGTGTGTGTACTTAGACGGAAATAGTGCAAATATATGCTGAAGCTAAAAAGTATGGAAACTAGAGTGTGGTGATGGTCTAGCCTTTTCCCTTGTGAGGGCCGGAACCGGAAGGGCTAGACAGGAACTGGAAGGCGGCCATTTCGTGTGGCGCCGAGCCGGCAGAGAGAGGTGCGCTGCCCCGGCGCTCTGAGGAATAAAGCAGTTACACTATACTTATGGCTCCGTGCATCTGTTAAAGGGTAGAGCAGCATTCCTACAATGGCGATGAGGCGGGACACGAGAAGATAGAAAAAAAAAGACGCTGGAGAGAGCAAATACACGAAGAGGAACACGCCACCACCGGAGCAAAAGGAGTAACTTTGGAGCGTGGCAGAGGGCAAAAGTCGGCGTATGGGGCCAGCACGAAGCAGAGTCAACGAAGCATCGCATCATCCGGGTAGGCATAGAAAGAGAACGTGAGACAGAAATGGGGTAGGTACTCCAGGAGGAGAGGGCATATCCAGAGATAAGCGTACACGACGCGCAAGGGGGCGCAAAGGGCCAAATACGAAGCCTGACCCTGAACACAAGGCACGAGGGGCCAAACACGAAGCCTGACCCAGAACACAAGGCAGGAAGGAGGAGAAGGCACACAGAAGCATCTGCCTCCGACCCACTGACGCAAACCGCTGGCGGATCAGCTCGTAGGGGGTGAGGAGCCTGGCAAGGGAGAAAGGGCAGGACATCAAGCAAACCTGGAACCCAGAGGGGCAGCGGGAGGCGTGAATAGCGGACAGGACCAAGGGGAGGACACGGATGCCAGTCAAGCACCTGGCAGCCTGCTCAGCCGCAACGTTCCCGCCCAGGCAGTCCCGAGGGGCAACGAGAAGATGGCGACACCGTCCACTTCCCTCACCAACATGATGCCTTTCCTCCCAAAGAGAGGAGAACCCACAATGCCATGTGAGGACTGGAAGAGATACTTCCTGAATTACTTGGAGGCTCTGGAGGAAGAAGGCGATGCAGAATTTTCTAGCCCGAGGAGGAGGAAAATACTCCTACACAATCTAGGACCTGAAGGTTTAAGGGTGTTTGACAACTTGGTGAAAGTCACAAGAGACGGGACGGACACGGATGTGTTCCGACACGTAATAGAGGACCTAGATGCGCACTATAGGCCTGTTGTGTGTGTGTGGCCATAGATCGGTGCAACTTTTTCCAGAGAAAGCAGGAGAGTTGAGAGACCATAGATGAATGCATCGCAGCGTTATAAAAACTGGCACTAACGTGCAAATTTGACGACCTACACGATGAACTGGTAAGAGATCAAATCATCATGCATACGTCAAACTCGACAGTACAAGAAAAGCTATGGGTAAATGGCGATGCTCCCAACAAGGAGGTTTGGGCCTTGGTCAAGAAAGCGGAGTTATCAAAAAGATGTGCGCAAGCAGGCAGAAAAGACACAGGGAGCACACAAACGGTATGCAGGGTGATGGTGCACAACAAAGGAGACAAAAACAAACAACACGGACCACCTAAGTACCAATACACCAGGAGGGGCCAGCAGAACGCAGGTGCGCCTCCGAAGACTGGTGGGGAGAGAAGAACTAGTTGCTACAGGTGCGGAAGCACCTCACACTTAGGCAACGACAAGGTGTGTCCGGCGTTTAGGGCGAAGTGTGCGTTCTGCGGCATATTTGGACATTATGAGAAAGTGTGCAGGCGGAAGCCCAAAGGAGCGGCTGTCAAGTATATTGACCAGGGCAGCCCAGATGAGGAAGAGGCACAAGCTGAAAAAGAGTACCTGGAATAGGTCCTATACATAGACGACCAAGTCCTGGATGTTGATTGCAAAGGGTCCAACAAACCAATACTCAACATGAGCATAGGAGGTGTGAAGGTCGACATTGTAGCTGACTCAGGAGCTCCCATCACGATAGTATAGAGAAAAGTGTGGGAAGAGAAGTTCTTGAAAGAATTAAAGGAAGAACTACGCCCAATGGATTTGAGACCGGTCACCTACACAGGACAGAGAATACCCATGTTGGGGTATTGCCCTTTGCCATTCGAATTTAGAGGACGTTGTGCAAACTGTGAGCTTTATGTGGCTGAAAAGGGACCCTCGGTGCTGAGATTGAAAGATCAAGGTGCGTTGGAGATCCAACTGAATTCCGGAGGAGTAGAGAAAGTGATGCTGATGGACACGGAACGAGGACAAGAGGGAGAAGCATGGAAAAGAGAGTATCCCAACGTGTTCAGCGGGAAGATTGGAGAATTGGCGAAATTCCAGCACATGATACGCTTGAAGGAAGGAGCCACACCCGTGAGCCACAAGGTTCGAAACATACCGTTCCGCTGCAGAGAGGCAGTGCAAGATGAGCTGGACAGATTGGAGAAAGTAGGCGTGATCGAGGCAATCGAAAGTGCGGAATGGTTGTCGCCCTTGGTGGTGGCACAGAAACCAAATGGGAAGGTGAGGCTGTGCGTGGACCTCAGGGAGCTCAACAAGAACATCCTCATTGACAAATTTCCGCTTCCACGAATAAACGAGATGCTCTTGATGACAAAGGGAATAAAGTGATTCTCGACGGTGGACCTGTCCTCGGCATACCATCAGGTGACACTCCATCCCACATGCAGTCACCTCACATCCTTTATAACACCTTTTGGGTGTTATAAATTCATGAGAATGCCGTTCGGATTGGCGTCAGCAGCGGCTGTGTTTAAAAAACTGATGCACAAGCTATGCAAAAATGTGGAAGGAGTTCAATACTTCCAAGATGATATTCTCATAATGGGAAAATCCAAGCCACAGCACAATAAAAAGCTGCACACCGTACTGAGGGTGTTACATAACAATGGAATCACCACAGAGTGGGCGAAGTGCAAATTTGGGGTGCCGTCGGTGACGTACCTGGGGCATGAAATAAGCGAGAAGGGAATTGAACCAAAGAGAGCAAACATGGAGGCGATAAAGAATGTGCCAGCCCCCTTGAAGAAAGAAGATGTCAGGTCTTTCCTCGGCATGGCGGAATTCTATAGCAAGTTCATCCCAAACTTCGCCACCAAGACACACTACATGCATCAACTATTGAAGGAGAGAAACATGTTCAAGTGGGACAGAGAGGAACAAGATGAATTTGAGGCCCTGAAGAATGAAATGAGCGAGGCCATACCACTCAAGGGCTTTGACCAAGCAGCAAAATCCATACTCACCACGGACGCCAGCGACCGAGGCCTAGGAGCGGTATTGATGCAAGGGTCAGACAAAGGGGAAGTATCCATGGTCTGTTTCGCATGCAGAGCCTTGGCACCGATTGAAGAAAAATTCAGTGTTATCGAGAAAGAAATGCTAGCAGTGGTATGGGCGATGGAACGTTTCCGAAACTACTTCCTGTGGGGGGCCAAGTTTTTAGTTCACACAAACCACAAGCCTTTAATAAAAGTACTGACTTCAAGTGGTCATGCGCATGCCACCCAGAGGATAGCGAAAATGACGTTGAGACTCTTGGACTACCTGTACGAGTTGGAGTACATACCGGGACCCAGGAACAGAGTCGCAGATTTCTTGAGCAGAGTGGCGGCCAAAGAGAAAGCAGAGGACCAATAACCCCCGGGATGGGAGGGTTACATGGTAGCGACTATGCAAGACATGGAGCAGGTTATCAGCAAACAGGAATGGGCAGAAGCGTACAGGCAAGCTGATGACAAGGAGGTGATCAAGGGGTATGTAACATATGGGTGGCCGGAGAAAAGGCACTTAGATGAAAAAAATGAAGAAATACTGGGAGGTGAGAGAAGAATTGTCCCTAGGAGAGAACCCCATGTTCCTAATGCAGGGAGACAAGGTCATTCCCCCAAGGACTGATAGAACACCTGTTAGTGATCTTACATGAAGGGCACCAAGGGATCACAAAAACCAAGGCCTTAGCGAGACAAGCATATTGGTGGCCGGCGATCGATGCCCAAGTGGAGAGGTATGTGAGAAATTGCAATTCGTGCTCCAAGGCAGGCAAAACACAAACCCTGATGAGACCACAATTGGGCAAGTTTCCCGTGCCTAGCAGCCCATGGGAGATGGTATCCATAGACATTATAGGGCCCATCTTGATCATTGAGGGGATACAGAAATATGCAATAGTATTGGTAGACAGGTACTCTAAGTGGCCGGAGGTGGAGGTGAAAGAAACAGTGTACACTGAAGCTGTTCTGGCATTCCTAAATGAGATATTTGTAAAGGAAGGAATCCCCAAGATAATAACTTGTGACAACGGGCCACAGTTTGTCTCAGCCAAATGGGAAGCGTTGATGTCCAGAAACAGAATTGAAGTTAAGCACACTCCCATATATCATCCAGCAGGGAATGGACGGGCCGAACAGTTCAACAGAGTCATAATTTGAACCATCCAAGCTGCCATAAGCAATGGACAAGATTGGGAAAAGGAGCTACCCAAGATGCTGTGGGCTTACTGTATCACGCCTGGAAGTACAGGTTACAGTCCCTTCAAAATATTGAGGGGAAGAGAGCCATTTACAAAGAACAACCTCGTGTGGAGACAGATGGTAGTGCAAAGCAAATGGTCACCTGCGATAGTGAAAAGGAATCTGGAGAGAGCAAAAGAGACATATACAGAGCACTACAACAAGCGACACAATGTGCAAGGAGTGACACTGGAAAAAAGAGACTGGGTGAGAGTGAAAGTAGCTACATTGAAAAGGAAAGAAGAAAGTAAGTTCACGCCACCCCTTGAAGTCCTGGAACCGTATGCTAGGTCTGCATTGCTGAGCGATGGCAAGGTGGCGAAGTGCAACAAAATCCTGAGATGGGAGATGGAAACAGAAGGTAAAATAGAAGTGGAAGAGGAAGTGCCGAGCGGTGAAATCGGTGGAAGAAGACAAGAGCAATTTGAAAGAAAGGAACAGCAAGTAGAGGAAACGGAGAACGGAGACTGTGGAGATGGTGAGGAAGGAGCAACTGGAGGTGATACTAAGGTGAAGGGACATTAGGAAGAATGGAACAAAGAGAGACTGGTAGTAGCAGGAAGTGGCAAGAGCGAGAGACGAGGGCTGCACGCAGTCCCGATGACCCCGGAGGCGAAAAGGAAACAGAAGGGGTGAGAACGAGAGCAGGAAGAATCATGAGAAATCCTAAGAAGGTTGAGAACTTTACCATGTGCATCCAGTAAGACTATTTTGCACCAGTTATTGTGGTTGATGCAATGTTTAAAGGGGGGAGATATGTGGTGACGGTCTAGCCTTTTCCCTTGCGAGGGCCGGAACCGGAAGGGCTAGACAGGAACCGGAAGGCGGCCATTTCGTGTTGGCCCCGAGCCGGCAGAGAGAGGTGCGCTGCCCCGGCACTTTGAGGAATAAAGCAGTTACACTATACTTATGGGTCTGTGCATCTGTTAAAAGGGAAGAGCAGCATTCCTACATAGAGGTCTGAATAAATAATTCAGTCTTTCAGTATTCCTATAGTGGGGGCCTATAATATTAATTAATCTTAATATCTAATAATCTTGTAGTTGTTGTGCTGAATTTGCTTTAACTTGATGACAATAGCTTCGATATCGCCATTTTTTGCAACACCTACTGTAGAGCCATTTTGAGTTTTCACTACGTAACTGTGAAATGAATGAAATGAATGAAATTAAATGAATGAAATGAAAGGGGATTTGTAGAGTGTGGCTGCTGCCCGAGGGCGTCCAAGCGCTGAATAGAGGACGTAGTACTCTGAGGAGAGTGGGGTCAATTAGTTTCTGAAAAGGAATGTTTTTAGATCTTTACGGAAGGACGAGAGGATGGGGTTGGATCTTAAGGGAAGGGGAAGGGAGTTCCAGAGTTTGGCGGCATTGAACGTGAAGGACCTGCCTCCTGCTCTGGACCTTTTGATTCGAGGAACTGCGGCAAGAAATGCGTTTGTTGATCGGAGTCGTTTGCCGAGGCAGTAGGGGATGAGAAGTGAATGGTTGATCTCGGGGCCGGCTCTATGGAAGACTTGATGGGATATGCACATGACCTTGAATTTTATTCTTTCCCTAACAGGGAGCCAGTGAAGTGACCGGATCCCTGCTTTGGCTGATTCTCTGCGAGGAATCTGGAGTAGGGTACGTGCAGCACCTATTCAGGGACCCCCAGGTAGAGGGCGTTGTTAAAGTCAAGCCGGGACTGGATGAGGCCCTGCATGACAACTTGCTTGGCTTCAAAGGGCAGGATCAGTAGGATTTTTCTTAGCATCCGAATGATCCCGAAGCAGATTGCTGAGGTTTTAGTTGCCTGGGTGTTGAAGGTGAGAGATTTGTCAAGCCAGACTCCTAGACTTTTGATGTCCTCCTTCGGGGTTGGAGGTGGGCCTAAGCTGGAGGGCCATAGCTGGTCGATGATGGTGAGAGAGGGGGGACCGAGAAGCATGATCTCGGTTTTGTCACCGTTAAGTTTTAATGAGGATGCTGTCATCCATCTCCTGACATCTTCCATACAGGCAGCCAGGTTGACTTGCGGGTGCCCGCTGTTCTTCTGTGCCAGGGAGACCACAAGCTGAGTGTCGTCTGCATACGAGATGATCTTGATACCATACCATATTGACGGACGACCTCAGCCAGCGGTCTCATGTACACATTGAACAGCGTGGGGCTTAAGGAAGAGCCCTGCGGTACCCCAGAGTTCTGCTGGTGGAACAGGAGTCACCGTCTAAGACCTGGAAGGTCCTTCTGCTCAAAAAGGATCCTAACCAGGCAAGAGCGTCTCCGGAGACTCCCAGATCGGATAGTCGGTGCAGCAGAGGTTTGTGGCACACTGTGTCAAACGCGGCGCTCAGATCGAGGAGGAAAACTGCCACTGATCCCCCTCGGTCCAAGATCCTCCTAGATTCTTCAGTCACGGCTAGAAGAGCCATTTCCGTGCCATGTTTGGGGCGAAATCCTGTTTGGGTGGAGTCCAGTAGAAGGTTTTCTTCAAGGAATTGTGTGAGGTGGAGATTGATATGCTTCGAAAAAACACAGGAGGTACTCTCAGTCTGGGTAAGAGAAATGGACCCAAGTGGTGTCCAAAGATGCATGCAGACCACACAGTTGATCTTAAGAGAAGACACTATTATGTCAGAGAGATGAAATAGAGAAGATACAGAGTCTTTGAGACTAGAAAACAGTACCCATCAGCCCACTCAAAAGCGGAGTATCGTCATCTGGGTAGTGGGAGAGAAGGTGTCCTATAGGCTTATCCTCAGCCGGAGTCTAAGGTTGCCTGATCATGGACCCTTTAGGTCGAAGCATCCAACCCACAGAAGACAGGATGTGAGCAGACAGGGCAAAAGAAAAAGTTGCAGTGCAGAAAGTAAAGGAAAAGTGCTCCTAGTGGTTAAAAATGCCTAGTTTGATGACATGGTCAGACCAAGTAACACTCATGATAGATAGCAAAACATTTTTTCCATGCTATCAGCATACTGCTTTTAATGATGCCAATTTGATGGTCAAACCCAATAAAGTTACCTTATGTCATCAAACTAGGCATTTTTAACCACTAGGAGCACTTTTCCTTTACTTTCTGCACTGCAACTTTTTCTTTTGCCGTGTCTGCTCACATCCTGTCTTCTGTGGGTTGGATGCTTCGACCTAAAGGGTCCATGATCAGGCAACCTTAGACTCCGGCTGAGGATAAGCCTATAGGACACCTTCTCTCCCACTACCCAGATGACGATACTCCGCTTTTGAGTGGGCTGATGGGTACTGTTTTCTAGTCTCAAAGACTCTGTATCTTCTCTATTTCATCTCTCTGACATAATAGTGTCTTCTCTTAAGATCAACTGTGTGGTCTGCATGCATCTTTGGACACCACTTGGGTCCATTTCTCTTACCCAGACTGAGAGTACCTCCTGTGTTTTTTCGCTATATAAGTTGGGGGACTAGGTACCTATTCTGTCTATAAACCATTTCCCCTCGGACCCTCCAAATACTCTGTATATTGTTGATTGATATGCTTCTCCAGAATCTTGCTTGCCCAGGGTAACAGGGAGATGGGACGGTAGTTGTTAGGGTCATTCGGATTGAGATTGGGCTTTTTCAGTAGTGCTTTCACCATCGCCTGTTCAATAGCTCCATGAGGGTGGGGAGGATGACTTGGCTAACCATGGTTATCGTGCGGGGGGGTGCTGGTTCGGAAGGGGAGCCTGATTTTATCTGTTGCGTGAGGGATTTGAGTGATTCTTAGTCTAATAGTGGGAAGTTGCTCAGGGTTACTGGCAGGAGGTGTTCTGTTGCTGTCGGAGGCTGGGGCTCACTGGCGCTGAGCTCGGGGGCGGAGTCTATGAAGGATAAATATATCTTGTTCATTTTTTGATAGAAAAAATCGGCTAGGTCATTGCAGCGAGCCGTGGGATTATCGGCTGGGACTGCAGGGGGGGAAATTTTGGAAAGGCTTTTGACTATTTGGTAAATTTCTCTAGGCTTGAATCTAGCTGTCATGATTTTCTCTTTATAGTAAGTGGATTGGGCTGTGGTAATTTCAAGTTTACACGCCCTTATGGCTTCCCTATATCTGATTTTGTCAGTGGTGGCATATCCCAGGTGCCATTTCCTTTCAAACTTTCTGCACTGAAGTTTTTTCACCCTAAGCTCTATTCCGAGTACCAGGGGGCAGTTTCTCGTGCTCTTTTTAACACGGTTTTCCTGCTGGGCAGAATAGAGTTGATGGAGTCCTCGATCCATTTGGTGAAATTCCCATTGTCGAGTATGGGGTTCTGGGAGAGCGAGGGCTTTGAGGCGGCCAGTAAATTCGACCACTGCTCTGGAGGGAGCTTTGACCAGTTTCTCATTTTTCGTGGGATGGGGGTATGGGGAGTGACTTTGTGGGTGGACCAAGTGAGGGGGATAAGAAAGTGATCAGTCCAGGGGAGGTGTGTGATGGTGCCAACCGAGAGGTTGGGACAGTTGCTAAAAACAGGGTCAAGCAAGTGACCTTTGTTGTGAGTGGGGGACCGGATAAGTTGCTCCAGTTGGATAGCGGCCAGGCTAGATACTAGCTCATTAGCGGTGCAGTCAGTACAGTTGTCAAAGTGAATATTAAAATCGCCCAGTACCGTGAAGTTGGAGGAGGACATGGCAGATGCGGCCGCTTGCAAAGGTAGTGAGGAGTGGAAAGGGTTCAGTGGGTCTGGGGGGCGATACACGAGTAATCCTGTTAGACTGTCGTTGGGGGTGAGTTTAAGGCAGAAAGACATGCTTTTCCAATCTGGAATAGGGTCCGGAGTACAGTGGCACGGATATAGGGATTTATGGATGATTGCAAGATCTCCTCCCTTTCCCCGTGTGCGGTCCCTGCGAGCGATCTGGTAACCAGGGGGTAGTGCTTGTATCACGTCTGGATCGCATTCTGGGGTTAACCAGGTCTCGCTTAGTAAGACGGCGTCAGGAGTCCGCACGTCTGTTAACAGGAAGATTTCTGCGCTATGTTTGGGCAGGGATCTGCAAATTAGGAGGAGTAGGGTGTAGCTTTGCTGTTCCGGTTTGTACCGGACGGAGTTGAGCCTAGTATCACAGTGTTGGCAGGAGGTGGGAAGGTCCAGGGGGTGGTGGCGGTGATGGCAGCAAGCTTCCGTGGGGGGTTTTAGTTTGAGGAGGGCGGCAGAGCTATATTGAGTCCTAGGAGGGAGACCAGGCGGGGTGGCCCCTGTCCGCTGCCGGCCGCGGACGGGCGCAGATGGGATTGCCTTTGGAGCGCCTTCGGTGCGCTGGCGGCGTGCCCGCTGCGCGCGTCCGCTGCGCGTCCGGGGGAGGCACATTATTTTAGGGGAGAGGGGTGGGCGTGGCCTCATGGCAGTGGGCGTGGCCAGTGGGCTTTGTAGCGAGATGGAGGCAAATTATTTCCCAACCCGCGGCAGCGCTTAGATCCGCTGCGCGGGGAAATCAGGTAGGTTTTGCAGCGGGGAGTGCCCAGGGACAAGTGATCAACAGGTTAAAACACAGCAATACAATTTATTCAATATTTAAATATGGCGAGCGTTTCTCCTGGTTTCCGCCTCAAAGTCTGTTTCCTCTAATGCGTGCGTTCAGCTCAGCGCGACTTATACAGGGCAGAGGGAGGGGCGTGGCCTCACGGCAGTGGGCGTGGCTAGTGGGCGGCGTAGCGAGATGGCGACAAATTATTTCCCCACCCGCGGCAGCACTTAGATCCGCTGCGCGGGGAAATCAGGTAGGTTTTACAGGGGGGAGTGCCCAGGGACAAGTGATCAACAGGTTAAAACACAGCAATACAATTTATTCAATATTTAAAAATGGCGAACGTTTCTCCCGGCTTCCGCCTCAAAGTCTGTTTCCTCTAATGCGTGCGTTCAGCTCAGCACGACTTATATAGGGCAGAGGGAGGAGGCGTGACCTCACAGCAGTGGGCGTGGCCAGTGGGCTTTGTAGCGAGATGGCGGCAAATTATTTTCCAACCCGCAGTAGCGCTTAGATCCGCTGCGCGGGGAAATCAGGTAGGTTTTGCAGGGGGGAGTGCCCAGGGACAAGTGATCAACAGGTTAAAACACAGCAATACAATTTATTCAATATTTAAAAATGGCGAGCGTTTCTCCCGGCTTCCGCCTCAAAATCTGTTTCCTCACTGTGTTATATAAATGATCCAGTAGGTGGAGGACGCGGTTTACAAATATATCTTATCTTGCATCCCGAAAGAACGTTTTCCGAGACGTGTCAACAAGAGATAAATAATTAAATTGTTTGAAATTTAAAACGTAGAATAATGGATAGTTGAAAGAATGTTACCTATGCAACGGTCAGATAATTCAAGCATTTAAAGCAGGTTGGAGCCCTCTATTATGTGTTGCGATTAAGATCATGTGAAACTCTGACAAAGGAAGAGGTTTCTCTCTCGAAATACGCCCTTTCAGAATGAAGCGAATTAGACGGAAATATTAAATAGCTTTTTACTGGAATGCTGCAAGGTATATATATTTTTTCTACAAATAAAAAATAACATTTATTTTTCCGAACCTATAAGCAGCTATTATTTTTGGCTGATTGTGCGTGGTGAACCAACCGAGTGCAATGGTTGGCCATTATCATATATATATTTGATCAGCCCAGTGGAAGGAAGTAGGAATATATTGTTGGCAGCAGCGTGGTAGTTTGGAAGCACAAACAAATAGGACAGTTGTTGAAATTTGATATTTTTTATCATGTATTACTAATTTAGAAATGTAATTAATGTATAAAATTAAATAAAAGCAGTGTAATTATTCTTAATAATTTCTAAACTGAAAAAAGGTTAAAAAAATTGATATATTACCTTATTATAAAATTAAAAGGGAATGTATTCATTTTTAAAAATAATTTGGATAATTTATTTTAACATCTTGTGTGGGGTTTTATTTTAAGTCCGTGCTAGGACCGGACTGAAAGCCCAAAGCAGCCCTGGGAATTTTGCAGGACCAGTCCTCCGGGGGAGGGAGTTTTTGGGGAGTGTAAAGCACTGCTTCCTTTGATACTAGGGGCCGATATTGCAGGACTACTGCAAAACTGTCCTCCAATAACAAACAAGCATTTGCAATGCAATAGGTCTAGCATTTGCAAGAGTTTGCGCTATTGGCATTGTAAATAACAATGCCTTTTATATATGTATTCCACGTTGTACTTATAGTCAGCAAGGCTGGCAGTAAAAGAGACACAGTTACTGCCAGCCTTGCTTTTCATAAGCAACCACCATAAGTACAAAGTGAAAGTTTATGCACCGTTTGCAGTTTTAAAAGATTTTGCTCAAATTATGCTGACTCATACTGAGGTGGTGCGGAATGATGCTGAGGTGGGGCTGTGGTGGTGGTGTGCTGGTAGGGAGGTGTTGCTGAGTGATAGAGATTGTGCTGAGTCATGCTGTGGTGGTGCCGAGTCATGGTCTGGTGGTAAACTGGTGATCAGGTGGTGCTGAATGATGCTGAGTTGGTGCAGTGCTGAGGTGATCCTGCTTTGATGCTGAGTTGGTGCTGTGGTGGTGCTGTGATGGTGCCGAGGTGTTGCTGTGCTGATGCTGCAGTGGTGCTGTGGTGATGCGGCGGTGGTGCTGCAGAATAAAGGTTGATGGACTAAGTACTGCAAAGGGGGCATTGATGTGCTGTCAAAGACAGAGTAGTGTGTCTAGGAGCTACAAATGTGAAGGTAACGCTCTACACACTGGTTGGCTTAAATGGTCTTTTATTACCAAACAATCTTCAAAAAGCCCCAGCCCATGCAAGTGTACAGCACCACACATGCTCTCAGCCATGATGCACGCTTCTCATGCGATGTAATATATATATGTATATGCTGTGAGGAGAGCATGCGCAAGAGGTAGTCAGGAAGAAAGCTGCACTCTTGCATTTGTAGCACATCATTAAATTGTTAATATGTCTGTCAACAAAAACAAATTACTTCTTAGCTGTGTCTGCTGGCAAAAGCCACACAAAATGTTCAGGCCTGTGAAACGAGCTATGCCATTTAGGCAATTTTAAGTGGGAGAAAGAAAGCAGAATGCTGCTGAGGAAAGCAGTTCTCAAGGCTAAGGTGTGGTTGAGTCTCTCTGCCTGGAACTACAAACACAATAACGTTTCTTGCCGCCGCCTGTGAGTTGAGTACAGCTGATCTTCCTAATTAGGCTGCCCATCCACCAGATTACATTGTACTGGTACAATTAGTCACTTGAAAGGAAATCCGACCAGCCCATCATGATGTGCAATGCTACAAAACATGATCATACCCTCCTACCACTCATGCACCCTGTCACACCGAGTCCAGATAACGGAGAGGCTTCATATACTGTAGGGTAGGCTGTGATATCGACTGTCGAGTTCTGCCCAATAAATGATGTGCCTCATATGTTATACAAAATAGAAAATATTAGTCCGTTCCGCGCCTACTTTTGCAGGAGGGCTTCTCTTTTTGCAACTCCTTGGAAATGAGGGAAATCAACAGCGTGGTGAAGATTTAAAAACTAGAACATTGAGGCTTATGCTTTTTTCTAAGCAAAGTTAATTTGTATAGCCTAGCTAATAAAGAGGCGCCAGCGCAGTTCATCGACCTGAGAAGGATGCAAAGCTCAATTAGTCCCTACAGCATTGCAAAACGTGGGGCCCCATTTACGAAAAGTGACTCATCGCTGCGTGAAAACAGCGATGCGTCACTTTTCACTGCGCCCTCCTTGTGAGACCAATGATGCATCATATTTACAGTATGACGCATCATGGCGCAAGGAGTTGTAGACACATCAGTATTTCTGACGTATCTGTATGGCGCAAAAGTGACACATTGCTGGAGTGTGTCACAAAAGTGACGCAACTCCAGCAATGTGTACTTTCACATGGGGCAAGCCCCATGTGAAAGGGCCTGCGTCAGTCTTACGCCTGCTGTGAGGCAGGCATAAGAAATTGACGCATTTGTGTCCTAGAAGTGGCGCAGTGAAATCTTATAGATTTCACTGCGTCACTTCTATGACCCTGTCTTGCATCAGAATACCTCCCCTGCATACATTATACCTGGCATAGGTATAATGTAGCGCAGGAGTTTACAAAGTGACGCATCTACCTAGATGCGTCACTTTGTAAATATGGTGCAACAAGCACATTTTTTACACGGCTGGTGTGTCACAAAAAGTGACGCACCGGCGACGTAAAATGACGCAGGGGCTCCTAAATGAGACCCCTGATCTTCACCCTGCTATGTACTATGTGCATTAACATAGTGTTCTTATTGGGTTCTGAAGGCTTGAAGTCAGAGTCAGACGGTCTTTCAACCTCTATGAAACCCCCATTTCCCGCTTTCTTTGATCTCTGCAACAGGCTCTGAGGATTAGATTAATTCCTCTCTAAATGTTTGGGGCAATCACACACAGCCACAGCCTCAAAACATTTTGGATGTGGAGGAGTAAAACGGTCAATTGTGTTGCGGAGCTGAAAGTGCCCCATATTCTTTTCTCCAGTCTTTCCTTCTACAAGGCCCCCAGACTCTGCAATTCCCTTCCGAAGATCCCTGCCCTTTTCCACATCGGTCGGACTCTCCACAAAGGCATCCATTCACACGTAGTTAAGAGTTTTCGATCAAGTTTAAGTTCCTGCTGATTGAAAAAGTGCTGCGCCGCCAAATCATGTGAGGGCTGCTCAGAGCAGACAAAGCTCACGTCTGGATCAGGCTGTCATCAGGTCCCTGAGAGCCGGCAGCAATCTTAGTGTAAAGAAAACAACAATAACAGAACATACCGGCACTCACCTCTCCTCCAAGCCACCTGTCTCAAAGTAACCTGCTACAGCCGAGGGCCGCGTGGCTCGGGAGTGATAGCCGTACTGACAATGGCCCCAACGGCCCAGGCTGAAGCCACTGTGCAGCAGTGACTGTGAGAGCCCGGACTCATGATTCCTTAGACACCATGGAGGAGAACAATGCATCTGCTCACCACTGCCTACAACTTTCGCTGAGAGGGAGAGTAATGCTTATTCCAAGTCAATTTACCCCAGAGCGAAGACTATCTTTCCCAGAATGGACTCAGTACATTAAATATCATGTATTTCAGTGACATGGAGTTACCTAGTTGAACATACAGCAGCTTTATCCAGGGCTTTAAGTGTGCCGGGTCTCACCGGTGCTGAGCACCGGCAGTTTTTTAAAGGAGGCCTGGAACAGGTCTCTAACGGGCTCTGTTTTGTGCCCTGGCACAGGCGGTACGTTTTTTTCCAGACTGCAGTGACAGCAGGCACATCGATGTGCATGTGCTCACACTGCTCACTTCTCACTATTGGTGAAGTTTCGGCATGATGTCATGCCAGGTGAGCATTGTAGGGGAAAGGAAATCCTTTAAAGAGAGTCATTTTCTCTCTGGATGTCCCTTCTCTTTTTGAAACTCAGGAGCAGCAACATTGTCGCGGTGTCACCAGGGCTTTAAGTGGAAGCTTTTTCAATATTATATACAAGCCATATTTGCTGCTTAGTTATCTTATGCAGCTAACAATCATTGACAAAGCCAATAGTACTGCCTTGTTGAAGGTATATTACTTGTATCATATATCTGGATTCAATGACAGAAACAGCGAAATACAAGTCGGGCAGCACACTATGCTAAGCACAGATTTTTAGTTTTCGTGCTTTAAGCCACGCCTTAAATTACATTGACCACGCCCCTTTGAGAGACCCCTCCCCTCGTTTGTTCATCCCAGTTAAGGTCCTGGCTTTATAGATTTTCTGAAATATCTCACATCCAATCTATTCTCAAAGGCTCTTCATACCGTTAAGTCGAGCACTCAATTTAGGAAAAAAGTGTGCCCCACACGATGTTATCTATTAAAATCCCTTGAACATTTTTCATCGCGTGAGAGGAGGGGAGGCGCCTGGGAGTAGTGGGGTTTTATGCT
This sequence comes from Lissotriton vulgaris, assembly GCF_964263255.1. Taxonomy (NCBI): domain Eukaryota; kingdom Metazoa; phylum Chordata; class Amphibia; order Caudata; family Salamandridae; genus Lissotriton; species Lissotriton vulgaris. The sequence goes on from NC_141688.1 coordinate 12,319,818, forward strand.
AAACTGATCTCTGGCAACCTTCCCCTGTTGCAGCGTCCTTCTTTTGCCTTCTTTCTTATTCATGGAGCGTACTCAACAGCTACAGCGGCTAAGTGCATTGGAGTGTTTTACACACTCATCTATTACATTACTCAAGGTCAGATACTGTGTATCTTTTGTATGAATCTATTCATTTACTTATGCTGGAAAGTGACTGCAAATCTTATTTATTTTTGTTTGACCTTTGCACAGAATGCTCTAGTTTTCACTCACTTCGTCTTCCGTTGCCTCATTCCCCCTCCCATATGCCCATCTACCCCAGCCAAATCGCCCTCACAATTGCTGCAGACTTCAAACAAAAACACATATAAACACCTGTTTGCAGCATGTGCATTTGGGACTGGTTGCAGAGGGAAGTTACTGATTAAGTCAGAAAGCTTGGAGTGTGGCCTTTGCTATTCATTTCTGAAGTATGTTTCACCCAGTTTCCTGCTGCAGGCGCATTATCTCACTGAGCTACATTACCAGCTTATATTCATTTTTGGTATCATTACCCCGGCTTGTAGTAGGCACTTTCATTTATTGTGGTGCACTCCCTTAATGAACTTCAAACATAAACTCTGTGGAAAGAAAGTGAGGCTGGGACGGAGGTGGCGAGATTTGGTTTCAAACCTGCCATTATACAATGTGCATTAACCCTCTGAGCTATGGTAATTTTGCATGAAAGGATTAAAAAGTAATCTACGTGATTCACTTGGCTGTTTATTTTCCTCTTTTTGACATAATAAACAGTGGCCTTAATGCAAATGTATTGTAATTTCCTATGCCAAAGGCAATAGAACTCCCAACACATTGTTTGCTTCCCCTCGCTTTCTCCCTCTCACAGCCGCCTCAGAGGCAGGGTTCTCTGCTGCTTTGTTTCCACAGGCCCTGCTCGCCATATCCACTTTGTTTCTACTTACTCTCTACTCGGAGATGGTCAGTTCTCAGAGGCTGCTGCCCCCAGGCCACCCATTCCTCTGCAGACATTAAATCACTTACACTTTTGTGCTAGAGTGTGAGTGAAGAGTGGGTCTCACACATTTCAGGGAATGTGTGGATGGAAAATGTTTCAGCATGGCCGAGCTTGCATAGAGCAGCCTCTGCTTGGAAACAGGAAGGGGCCCAGAGAGATGTTTTTCAATATTCAGCTCAGCTTGCCTTCTCAAAAGTGTGACTCGGCATCACGTTATTTCAGTGAAAAACAGATTACATCTTTAAGTGTCTATTTTATGTACAGATTTATTCAACTATTGCATGGATTTTAGGAGGCCAATGCAAAATAGTATGTTGCCATTCTATTGCTCTACAGCCCCATTATTTTAGGCTGCCTGGTACCATCTAATATGTGTTCAGCATTGTCTATGGCATCTGTGTTCACAGTTTTTTTGTCTTACCTCAAACTTAAGTTACTGCCTTTGGATTTTTTGACTTTTGAGTATATATGTATTGGGTGATTAGCCGCGCTTTATAACTCCGGATAGATTGACTAAAAAAACAATAAGGGAAGTCCTGCGTTTATCATAAAATGCACTATTTGACATTGCAAAGTCATCTAAAAATATAGTCTGGGCTTGCATGTATTCCTGAATCAGACTGAACATCCACTTTACAGTATTTGTATAGCTATTCAATCCCTTGCGACAGAGCACCCAGGATAATATACTGCATCTCTAAATATTTATAGGATCAAAAAGGCCAATGCACTCTAAACCAAACACATAGGTAAAATACATTATCATTTACAATGCCAATAGCCCTTACTCTCGCAAATGCGAGACCTATTGCATTGCAAATGCTTGTTTCTCAATCTTCCTTTCACTGCCTTTTTGAACACTTTTCTTCGCTTTCTTCACTATTTCCTCGGCAGTGTAAAGGCTTTCGTGCACTCCCAAGAGCAGCACCCGCATGACATTTCAACATGCACTACACCTTCAACAGATGCAGCACATGCCGTAAAAGGTGCGGTGTGCAAGCTGCCAAATGTCACCTAAATTTATGGATTTAGAGGAAGACAGGAACAGAAAGTCTGCAACAACGCCCTGATAGCAGGACTGTCATTTACTCCTTCAGTCATGTGAAGGGTGTAGACAAAACTTTTTCAGATTTTTCACCAAAATTACCCTGGCAGGGCAAGTGTGGTGTTCACTTCTGTGCAGTCTTACACAGAGCTGTACATAAATAGACATGAAATTATAGTAGAAAAACTTCTAGATATAAATGTACCTGCACTTCTTGGCGGGCTTCCAGTGGCAACATCAAGCCACATGGGCATGGTGGCCATAAGCCACATGGGCATGGTGGCCATAAGCCACATGGGCATGGAGGAATGGCCACCCCAAAGTTTTCCCCCGTAAGGTGGGGGAACAGGGACACAAGCTGTTTCAAAGGAAAATATCTGTGGCTATAGTGGCACTTCAATATTCAGCACACCGTTGGCTACATTAGGGTAGAGGTGATTTTACCACCATAGACGCGCATGGAATGTCCACCGTAAGTCCTGTGAAGAAAGTCTCAAATATATGAAGCTGCAAATTAGGGAGGTCTGTTGTTCCTAATTATATGAGTGGATTGATATGTGCATGGTTGTTTGCCCTGAAAGAGTGCACGTGGTACCCATGCAGAGATCTTTGGGATTGCAGTAAAAATGTTTGGAAAACAACAGGCAGTCTCAATGCAAGCCAGCCTTCCGTTTCCCAGAACCTCCATCGCTCTGCTTTCTTGTTGTGTAAATGTATGTGTCTTGTAAAGCGTACTGCTACCTGGAGGCCTCCTGGCGCTATAGACCACTGGAGAACCCGTCCTGGCTTTCCATGTGAGATGTTCCCTCCTGGGTATCTCCAAGGTGAAACCAGGCATCCCCGGCGTTTGTGGGGGGCCATTGTGGAGATGAGGCAAGCTAATGCCCAGAGTTGCCGAGTGTGATCTGTGGTTAGAGTAGGCAACGAGGCGCGAATTATCGAGTCCGCTGACCCTGGTTCACAACCCTGCCGCGTCAGGAATTGAACCCTGGTCCCGGGCTGTCCTCTGCTTACGGGTCTGCCGCCTCTAACCAGTGAGCCACACCACTGCACCGTTGTGTGTTCCTCTAACAAGTGTATGTCTGTGTGAGCTGGTGATATGGACCGAGGGGCTGTTACAGCCCAATGGTGGTCCTTAGTGTAGATTGGAGTCATCACAAACTAAAGATGTCGGACACCAGACGCTAACTACTATTCTGTATGCATGTGCTATATACATCACGCAAATCTAGCCGAATGGCAGATAAGCACTGTATAGGGTCAAAGGCAAGGATACAGTCAACAGGAGGTAGCTGGTTTCAGTGCTGTTACGGTGTTGTGCTGGTGTTCTTTAAAGATGTGTGTCTCTAACTCTTACTGATGTGAATCAAGCTCAGGATGGTCCTGAAGGATACAGGGATGATGTTCCAGATCCTGGCTGCATACAAGGAAAGGGCAAATTGCACTGGCTTTCTTTTTTACACTCCTATCTGATAGTGTCCTGGCAGCAGGTGTGCCTACCACAACCAGAGTTTATGAACTTTGCAGGCAATGGGTGCAGTGTGTGGCGTTCTCATTGTAGCCACAAATCATCAAGCCTTGCATGGAGGACACCACATTCCACAAAGGAGATTACTACACTAATTCCTGATTCGGAAGATGTCCTAAAAACGACAGCCAGCAACTACCATGGCTCTCAATCCAAAACCATATTGTACAGTTAGGGGAGAGAAACACTGTACAACTCATGACTCTATAAAGATAATGGACAGCTCCCAGACGAAACACAGCTGAGAGAGGCTCTGTGTAAAACTGTGGGAATGAGCAAGGGAGGGCCAATATTTCCTTGATCTGCCTGACAGAAACCTCTGCCTCAATGACCGAGGGAAACATTATTGTCTGAACGAACATACAGTAAGAGGAAACCGAGTTTACAACAAACACAACTTGAAAATACAAAAGGGAATAAAATTGACCTTTTTTTGTGTTCAACTCTAATATGGAAGTCCAAAGAGAGGTTTGTCAAATAAGCATGTGCTTCATGCGTAGTGCCACATCCCTTGAAAACATATTGCCTTTTATAATTCTACTGTTTTCCAGTAGATGGCGACAGCAGCCCTGTTTCCCACCTGCATGGTCACCTTTTCATGCTAACCTTTGAACCGCAGCTGGGTGAAGCGCAGTTCCTTGTCATGGTCCCGCAGCATGTAGTGGAAGTCCTCCCAGGTCAGCTCCTCTTTATTCTGGAACCCTGCCTCGCGAAACATGGACTCGATGACTTGTTTGGTCTGATCTCTGGATAGACAGTTGTTGGACATCTCGATGAAGGACCTAGAATGAGTAGACAACCATTACCGGGAGCCCTATATCCAACACAATTCGCTAGTAGCATTTACTGCTCCTGTTTCCGTGGTCTGGTGGCCCTGTAATTCCTCAGAATTCAGAATTTATTAGATGGGATGGGTGAAAAGTTAAAATTAAGTATTTTCCAAACTGAAATTAAAAGCGTGTTTAGTTTTTTTCTAAACGATGTCATGCTAACAGATGTTCATAGTTTTTTTAACGTTTTACATACACAAGTATATCTTTTATCAATTTTCATTGTCCTTTTTGTTGATTTGATTTAGGCGGTGGTTGTGGCTCTTTAGAGAGTAACAGGTACAGAAAGGCTGTCTTTATACAGTTGAACAATGATATTTTGCATACTTATTGTTAAACTGTTCCAAGATGGCTGCCATTTTGTGTCTAGATTCTAGATGATCATGGAATTATACAAAGTATCAATTACACATTTTAGCTTTAGCATTCCTTGCGGCTCCATTTATAAGCATTGGTAAGTCTAAAACCAGCAGCAAGCAACCATTAGAAAAGCAAGACTGGTTGGGTATGCCAGCACCTATTTTAGAGAGTAACAGATACAGAAAGGCTGTCTTTTTACAGTTGAACAATGATATTTTGCATACTTATTGTTAAACTGTTCCAAGATGGCTGCCATGTTGTGTCTAGATTCTAGATGATCATGGAACTATACAAAGTATCAATTACAAATATTAGCTTTAGCATTGCTTGCGTCTCCATTTTGAAGCATTGGTAAGTCTAAAACCAGCAGCAAGCAACCATTAGAAAAGCAGGACTGGTTGAGTGTGGCAGCACCTATTTTAAATATTTGACAGCTTGTTAACAGTTATTTACTTTGTCTACGTTGAGCTGCAAATTGAATTCGGTGAAAAATCAAAACATGCAATGTAAAAAAACCTTTCTGAAAAACTGTCTTTCCTTAGAAAAATGAAAGTGAAACTTGTTGAGTATTGAATAGGGGCAGGCATAATTGGTGCATTACTTATTATTTTTGAAAAATTACTTGCAAGTATGCATAATTCCATGAGAAAAGTAATCTAGCATTTAACTCTACGTTCTTAATGCAAAATGCACCTTTGCGTCTAAAATAGCCCAGAAGATGCATTTTGCACAAGGAAAATAACACTAAATGCTACTGGACACGAACAGTGGTAGCCAGCAGCCCCTCACTCTCTCTTAGTTCGCTGTTCTTGTGCTACTGTGGTAGGATCTTTGCCTCGAACTACTCTTAATTACTCAAGATGGCGTAATTGTGTTATTTCGGTAATTTAGCATAACAAGAGTAATGCGTAATTACTGAAAGTACTCTGATTACTCCAGTGTTATTACAATTCTCCCCAGCCTAGTATTGGGACACCTCTATCACTTTTACCAGCACTTCATGGTGAAATGACTCGCAAAACCATGTAAATAAATTGGTTTCAAACACAGGTGCCTGAACTGGAATGTAGCTATGCTCCACTGGAATGATTCCCGAGCATCATATATACAACATCGAAACATGTAAAACATGCAAATAATTGGAAGAAAAACATTTAACATGGGTGAAAAGCAATCATGTAGTAATACCTACAACTTGGAAAGAATTGAGCAGAGAGAAAGAAGCTGGAGTGAAAGAATTGCTGATGAGTTAAAGTGATGGGGTGTCAATGGTAGTGAATAGGGATTCTTGCACACAAAAATTCCAAATAGTGATACAATGAATTATGCTATTGCTCTGTGTTCATCCTTCAAGTGTTTAGGATAGGTGATTGGCCATTTTGTAAATTATCTATTCATTCATGAAGGCTGTTTGCCTCTGCATGGATGATTGCAGGAAGCACTTTCCACAGACTTGGTCCACATTTAGAGGGTGGCAGAAAAAGCATATCTGCCATACATTTGCTGATGTTATGTGCTCTCCCACATGAAGTTACCTCAAATCATTTAGAGTCGGGAACCTGTCAAGTTTTGATAGAGGAGCCTAGGTAATTACCGGCAGCCTGTCCAACAGAAGAAATCTGTCCCTATCTAACATGAGCCCTCCAATGCTCAATTTTTCTTTTTGATTTCGCCACAGAAAGCATAGTATTTGAAAGCAGGAAGAAAGTATAATTTCCAGCAAAAACTCCCCGTGCATTCTGGACATAGTAGGTTTCCTTCTTAAAAAACCCCAAAGCCAATGGTCAGCACGCTGCATGAATTAACCGCACAATTCTCAATGCTATACTTCTAGATCCAGTTACACGATCTAGTACAAGTACCAACTATTTTATCCTTTAGATCCACACCAACTAATAAATTCCTCTGGTGTTGACCTATTTTTAATATTCACTTCTTCCTTTTTTCACTCTTTTTTTGGGGGCATTTTACCATTTTTTCATCTCTGGACACTGCAAATGTAGACCAGAGGAGCCTCTGGATGAGGCAGGCACTCAGCACGTCTTATGGTATCCAATGATAACTGCCACAACTACAATGTGGGGCGGATGAAAAATATACACCTCAATACCGATAAAACATTGAGTTTTTGAGGATACCATAATCAGTCTATCCAAAAGTTTAGAATTGTTACAAGTGTCCATTTTTTGCACCTGATTACCTCCATACTTACAAAGGAGAAGCAAATGGACACCCATTCCTCCTCCCTACCCCTCTGATTACTAAATGAATTAACCGCATGCCTGGTATTGCTGTCAGGGACAGTATTTGGAGTGGTGTGACTCACTGGTTAGAGGCGGCAGACCCGGAATCAGAGGATGGCCCGGGACCAGGGTTCAATCCCCGACGCGGCAGGGTCGTGAACCAGGGTCAGCAGACTCGATAATTCTCGCCTCGGTGCCTACTCTAACCAGGGATCACACTCGGCAACTCTGGGCATTAGCTTGCCTCATCTCCACAACGGCCCCCCACAAACGCCGGGGATGCCTGGTTTCACCTTGGAGATACCCAGGAGGGAACATCTTACAGGGAAAGCCAGGACGGGTTCCCCAGCGGTCTATAGAGCTAGGACGCCTCCGGGTAGCAGTGCGCTTTACAAGACACACACATTTACATTTATTTTCGGCACAAATTCCCAGCCCTAATGAAAAGGATCTCCCAGTAAGCAACAGGTGCTGCTTCTCCATTATAGCCCCACTGAAATGCCTCCAGAGATGGAAAAATAAAATGGTAATAAAGTGAATTTGTTACCACTTTATTTTTTGTCACCCTGTCCAGAATGGATTGGATTGTCAGGACGGGAGAGGACCGCTGCTAAATGGCAGTAGCTGCAGGGAAGGGAGTGGTCTGCCTTTTGCACTTGTTTAAAGTGAGCATGCCACTTTGGCGGACTTCTTGTGATGGCCAGCCACACATACACAATTTAAACCTCTGGTTAGAGAAAGCAAAAGCCTTCAGTGGTCTTGTGAGCGCTGATAGATGCCACACCCATCAAACCTGGTGCTGCTCTGATGCTGTGAGAGCAGCTCCAGGATTGGCTAAGAGAGTTAGCTGGGGCCCTGGAGTTACGAGGAAAGTAAACTAGAGTGAGGACGACACAGGAACAACCACGGTAAATACATTATCATTGGATTTACTTAATTGTTTTGATTCTATGACAACACCCACCCACCACCCATTTACCCACTTCTCCACTTGCCGTAGTTGGCAGCCGCCACTGGTAAGAAAGCTCTTCAGTATCACCAGATGTAAATTTTCTGAAGCTCCAGCAGTTTAGCCCTTGATCTCTTTATTGTCAAACAATAGGTTGAGTTTCAGGGTGAGACAGCATTGAGTCTTGAACGCTTATGGCCCAGATAAAAGCTTGTTTTGGCTCCAGTTGCTACCAAGTTGTCTGCTGCAAGATGAAACTGATCAGGCAACAGAGGTGATTGCAAATGTTAACTGTTGCTGATTATGAGGTTCCATTGTCCTGAGTTGTGAGCGACCCTTAAAGTCCTGGTGGTGATAGTATGTCTTACAACTGGAAGAAAAGCAAGTGTTTGATAGCCTTTTGGATGCTGTGTCATCCCTGTATAATTATCATCCATGTAATGTATGATATTGCCTACTAGGTCCTGTGATATTTTGTGTAATTTCTTTAATGTCACATGCTTAACAAAACATAATTTGGTCTAGACTATAGTTATTACTCACCTTTATGGCATATTATTTCCAAGGTCAGAATGCTAAACTGTTTTAACATTCACCCTTTCTATAAAACAGGAGTTTCTCAACCTCCACTTAAATTCCCCATGCCCCGATACCCTGCATCATCTAATGTAGCTCGGATACCGAGAGACGTCCATATGAGAGCATCTGTCCCACTACATGTATCACGTGATCGCTTTCCAAGCCATGCTTCTTTCCCTCCCCATGAGAGCATCAACTGTCTGTAGTGCTTTTCACTCAATGAGTGGGAGATGGCGGGAGTAGGTCAGCTTTACTTCTGTTTTGTTGCCCTCTGGACTGTTGTAATTGAGTAGATTATGAAACCATTTGGTACAGCCTGAGGTTCTTTGAGATAGGGAACAGTTTACTAAAGCCTGTAAAATCTTGATTTAGGCCACCTGGATGCCAGCAACCCTGGCAAATGTGGTCAGTGAAGAGCCCATGTTCTCTTAGAAGGTAGATTGAACTCGACTGTAGGCTGGCACCAATATTATTTTACGTCTAGCTAGTGGATCTTTTAAATTGATCAAAAGAGTAGAGTTTGTGGCTAGGAAAGTGGGTAATGGCACAGCAATCTAATGTATTCAAATAATTGGTATGTAGTCATTGGTATCAAATACAATAAATGTTTAAAAAATAAAACATGCACAAGAAATTTGTGTGAATACATGGATTTAGAAATCTGTTAAAAACAAAAGTTATGTTTGTCTGTAAGTGGTAATACATTTGGGTGGTTCCAAATACTTGTGTTGCAAAAGATAAATTCTTTAGAGTACTGTTTACAAGATCACAAACCTGTTGTTGCAAAAGATATATTCTTGAGATCACTCCTTACAAGATCATTATCCTGAGCCAGCTGTAAGCAATACTTGCAGACCTTGCGCTACTGGGTTATCTGAATTGTTTGAACTACATTTAGGGGTGTATATCAATTAGTACATCAAGAACGATGCACTTATCACAGGTGGTACCTTTGTCGATGTACAGGCTCCTAGTAACAGCAATGGAAAGACTGTCACTGTAATTGAGGCCTTCCACTATTATAAGTCAGGCATGAGGCACTTTGATTACAGGTGAGATGCCTGCAATGCATATTGTGATAGGAGGTGCAGCCAATGCATATGGTGATAGGAGGTGCAACTTTAAAATTCCTTCTAAGGGGACATGGTAAGAAGAGATATTTGGTTCAGAGTCTGTATTGAATGCTGGATATAAGTTTAGACTAGCGGAACTCGAACTTAAATTTGGAGTTTTCTGCTATTAACTCCAATGGGAAGATATTTTATTTAGCAACATTTAGGTCATGGCTCATACGGCAGTCGATATTTTGACTATGGTAATCTGGTACCACACACCAGGGGGTATGTAAAAAGTAAATTCTCATTGTCTTTATTAGTGAAACATAAAATAAGGTCTGGCATTAGTCACACTCGCCTAATTAGCCATGGTAGAAGAAAGAAGAAGAGAACGACAGAAAGAACAGGGACAAAGGAACAAGCATTGGCATAGCCAATAGGTCTCGCCTTTGGGACCTTATAAGTGTTTAGCCATGCAACACTTAATGTTGTTGCACCAAGGATATTGTGCTGGATAACGAAACACTTATAAGGTCCCAAAGGCGAGACCTATTGGCTATGCCATTGCTTGTTGTGTTTAGGTATGCATTGTGAAGGAGGATGGACCAGAATTGTGTTAGACCTCTCTCCCTCCCCTTTTGTATTAAGGCCTTTCAGACAGTGGTCTGTATGCGCACTCAGGTGCCATTTCCTGAAACCTTTGAGGTTTTAGCTAGTATGTAGCTAGTGTATCTTCCAGCTTGCAACACCTGCTGACCTTTCCAAGTAGTTAATTTGTAAAAACATAAGTACAGGGGTCCTCATCAGGAGGCAGCTTGTATAGCCCATTTCTCCTGTTAGTACTGCCTGAAACAACCAAGAACTATTCAGGAAAGTTGGGAGAGGATGTGGCATAATGGCCAGAGCTGCCGGCTTTGGAGCTGGGGAACCAAGTTTGAATCTTAACGTTGACTCAACATTCTGTGATTCTGGGCAAGCCACTTAATCGCCCCATGAATTAAGGTGTCCAAAATTGGTGCTCATGAAAAGCACTGATGTTGATAATTAAGTGACAGCGCTGAGCACCGAAAAACACAGGCGAAAATTAAGCACTGACCTTTCCATCAACTTCGGCTTTCCCGACCACCTGGTGAGGATCTAGCATGGTTACCTTGAGATTATTACATATACAGGTACACTGACTTACGTTCACTGACACTGGTAAACTACACAGTTACTGTAGCCTGGCACAGGCAGGTTGAATTGAGCAGAATTACTGAGGTCGATTGCAGGGTCGGACTGAGATAAAAAATATACCCGGGTCACCATAACAAAAGTGGACCCATTAGCGAACCAGGTAGCTAAAAAAAGTGTCCCACATTTGCAATCAAGCCTGTTTTAAACTTTTAAAGCCACCCTGATTAGCTGTTTTACACGGTATGGACAACTGCATGAATTAACCCGCAATAATTTTCACCAATTGGCCTTAAATATGGCTGGCGGAGGCCTTCTCATTAACACCCGGGATACACTCTGGCTTGTGCCACCGAGCCCAACTTGCAGTAATCCTAGCTGGCTCATGAATTCTTTAGGCCCCTGAGCGGCCTTTAAATTTCACTGCGAGTACTTTGCGATGTGTTTAACGGTACACAAAATACACTTCTCCAGCCCTCTGTCGCATTACTTCATGCCAAAGGATGACTTGTATTATTGTTGTGCCAGCGGTAGTAGGTAACCTGCCCTAAGGGAGTCAAAGATCCCAAGTTGGGCAAATTACAGCTCACCATGCTAGATCCGGCCTGCTTATAAGTACTGCCAATTATTAGCAGATAGGGGAACGGCAGCACAAGGAGATAACGTGATTTCCCCAGTATCACACAACTAAGACAAATAGGAAAACTGGGATTTGAACCCAGCTCTTAAGGTTTCATATTTTAAACGCTAGAGGACATCTCCGTCATTCAATGTACACTGAATGTTTTTAATACCATCAAAAACATTTATAAAATGTGTACAATATAAACAACACGTTTAGAAACCTTTAGACCTGCAATTATGGAAAAATAGAATCAAGTGCATATGGTGATATGACTAATTCTAGATCAAGCAGTAATGCAGGAAGTGGTGACTTCCTGGGGAGCGCAACAGAATTTATATTGCAAGAGCAAATTAAACAAGGGCGTGCACGCTCGTGCTAAAAGTGGGAGGGGTGGGGGAGTGCAAGAGCACACAAAGCGTTTCCCTTAAGGGAGCAAGCCAGGGGCACCATGTGTTTGTAAGTTAATTACAAACTTATGGGGGCCGATTCCGATTCGGGAAAAACCACTCCGAATAGCCGTTCGGAGCGTTTATCCCGTACGAATCGTACCCTGCAAAGTCCCCCATAAGTACGTCGAAGTACGATTCGTACCAGGAGCCGTACTCCGTACGAGTCGTACAGAGACCGCACGACTCTAATCTCCGTACGATTCTCCCTCGGAACCCGCTGTACGTGACATCTGTACGGTTCGTGGCTGGTTTTTACGACCCAGCAAGTACGATATGTGTCGGGTACGCACCGTACAACCCTTTTTTTACAGGAGCTGAAAACAGCCGTAAAAGCAGAGTTGCGCCGAAACAGGTATGCAACGGCCCCCCCGGGTACGGTGTGTATACTCATGATCGCAGGGGTACGCACCGTACCACTGCAATCATGGGGTGTACGAGCCGTACCCCATGTTCGATGGGTGTACGAGCCGTACCCCATGTACGATGGGTATACGAGCCGTACCCCATGTACGATGGGTGTACGAGCCGTACCCCATGTACGATGGGTGTACGAGCCGTACCCCATGTACGTTGACGTACGGTTCACGGTATGAGCCTTGCAATACGTACGGATCGCAACGATTCTGACGGATTCACGGAATATGGATTGTACTGCGCGACTCGGATGGACGGGTACGATTCGTACGGAGAAGGCTCCGGATACAAATCGTACTGACGTTTTTTTTCCCGAATCGGAATCGACCCCTTAGTGTCAATTTTCCTCCCGCAAGCAAATCGCCAGACATGCACACGTTCCCATTGAAGGCAATAGAAGGCGTGCACGATTTCGGCTGAAAAGCCGTAGCGATAGCTAATGGTCTTTTTCCCTAAGCAGTGCATGCCGTGTTGGCGAGACCTAAAAAGCAGGAATGAAAAAGAACCTGCAAACAAGAGATAAAGGGAGATGGAGGATCTTATGGGGAATGAGAGGGGTGAGAGGTGAACACAAGACACTTCAGCCTTGAGATTCTGTACCCCAGTTAATTGTAGCTTCAACTGCGGGCTTCTAGGTAAAACTCTGGGCACCGGCACTTATTGTAAAGCATTCCTGCCAAAGATCACAGCTGGTAGAGGTGCATTACATATACAGACTGACAGATATCTAAACATATCTTTGGAGCCGCATTCACACCCCTCTCTAAGGAGTCCATTTCAAGAGCACGTCTTGTTTCAGAAGCCTCTCAGATAATGCGTTCTATGAAGTTCTCCTGTTTTTGATTTGTAGAGTCTGAAGAAATAACCTTAGTTGGGAATGAATCACTTGGGCGACCCCTCCTTGTAACTGGGTCATATCAGCAGCCAGAACCCTGGGCTTCATGCACCAATGAAGCAGGAATGCCCTCAATCAACTACTTGCTTACACTTCTGGATAATTGCATCAGGTGTCTAATGGTGACTTTATTTAACAAACCAGACCAATTATTCTGCACCCCACATACTGAGGGCTAATAACTCCGGCATCAGACCGCTCATGCAGGCACATTTTGGCTGCCACAGGCCACCCTGAATACATTTGGTTGTTTTAATTTTTTTGTTTTAATTCCATGGATTGTGCACCCATTCAACTGTAAAAAAAAAGAAACCTTGTTGAAGGATGAGAAACTAGATGCCAGACTGAAAACTCCTCTTATGAAGACAGCCGAGTACTTCTCCTAAACATGTGCCATCCCTTGACTGGGGAGCTTGGTTCGCCTTGAAACAGGAGCGTCGCTCAGAAAACTGAATGTTTCGACAAACTTGTTCCAAGTCACCTCTGAGTCAAACTCTTCAGATCTGGTCAGGCTTTAATGCATATTCTATTTCTTATGTTGTCTAAAAATTTCCATTTTTAACCTCTTAACAATATATAAATTACTTAAGAAATACAACAGATTAGGGAATAACAGGCGTAAACAGCAGGCATATGAAACAGTCATCCCTACACACAGGTATGGAATTGTATGGAATAGTATAACACCAATTGTTGCACACAAAATAATGATGCAAGGTGCTGTCTGAAACCAACTTGCTATCTAGGGATAATATGTTTTCATCTAAGTCATTCCTCTATTTCCGCCAAAGTTAAGAGTATAAAATCACATTTTAACGAGACCTACAGGCCATCCCCACTTATGCTATAGACAGAAATATCTGATTACTTCAACATGATGAAGAACTCTTCTTTGGACAGGAATCCATTTCCATCCACGTCATACATGGTAAACATCAGCCTGGATTTTTCTTCTGGTGAGCCTGTTGAACAGAGAATTGAGTTAAAGAGAGGGAACTCGAGTCAGAAACACGATGCTACAACTCCAGGGGCCTGATGTATGGCTATTGAATTTTGTGACTCGCAAATTGCGACAAATTGCGACCTGCAATTAGCGAGTCGCAATATTTAATGTACAACAGTGTCTCAGAATCTGTTTGCGATTCTCAATGGGGTCGCAAATTGCATGCTTAATGAATATGAATGAGGCTGTTGTAATTTGCGACCCCATTGGAATGGCTGGCACTCCCAGGGATGTGACTGCTTTTTAAATAAAGCAGCTAAAAAAAAAAATACAGCCTGTTTTCCATAAAGGAACACAGTATTCAATTATAAAAGAAAATTATACTTTGCAGTTTAATTTATTAAGGGCAGGCATAGGTCCCTAGGACCACTGCCTGCTCCTAAAAAATATTTGTGCACCCATTCACAGAGGGGAAGGGGTCCCTTCCCGTTTGCAAATGTTTACTACCCTTCTGAGAAGGGTGAAAAACTCCAAGTGTTTTACGACTGCAATTGTAGTTGCAAAACAATCATACATTGGTTATGGACTCGCTATTATGAAGGATGTCCTTGGCACGCCCCTTCTAAATAGTCGCTAACCATATTTTGTGAGCCGCTAATTGGTTAGAGACTCGCAAAAAAGGGTTAGTACATCGGGCATGCGTTTTTTGCACTCGCAGAGGGGCCAAATTACCCTTTGTGACCACAAAAAACGGTTGGACATCTGCCCACTAGGTGAAGTGCCTTTGACATTCAGAATAAGGCGACCAAGTCCCACATGTGCAAGCAGTTGTCTTAAGCCTGACGGTAGTGTATAGGGAGGTATTTGGGCGATACACAAATTTCAAAAGAGAGAACCTCTATTGATCCGTTCTGCCATATACAGCATATTACGTTGTTTTATGGGCCAGCCCACTCTACCTCTGCGCTCTTAACTTTTTTTTTTTTTAAAACACCTTTATTGACATTCGCATGTATAACAGCTGATCGCCTACAACCAAATAGTGGCCGGCAGTCATTGAGTTCAGGAGGATACAAACAATAATAATAGTCTGGTCCCCATGTAGATTTTACACAGCAAGCCGCCTACAACCACCCTGGGCCGGCCGCGTTACATTTACCATTCTATGACCCCCACAATGTGCTTTTATCAATAGTCCATGCATAACTTATCCTTCTAAGTCCAAGGAAAGTCACATGACCCAGTATCTCCCGCCCTGTGCGAAAGTTCCGTATGCAATAGGTCAGAGGGAACCAGCACGATATTATCAGTGTACAGTCTTTTTCTCAATTTTGTATTCTAAACCTGCATTGTGTATGCATCATATAACAATGTTGCAGCAATTATATTGCAATCTTCTAACCATATATCTAGTGAAACCAGTAATAAACAAGAACTAAAACGTAAAAACTAAAAGGCAAGACATTTCTGACACGACCAATGTAGCACAGTTCACATTTGTTCACAATTCTAACACCATGTCGCTAACCGTACCGCTGGGAATTGGCCCCCATCCTGGTACCCTTATGGATGTTACACAGCACCCTCCCTCTATCCCACACCAACCCGTGAGCTACTCTCAGATTGGCCTTCGCCACAGGCTAACAGGTATTCTCGCAAGGGGGCCCATATGTCTCGGGGCTTGGACTTAGTAGGTAACTCTTCTGCATAAGTTTCTAATTGGTCCCTACAATATACCATATCTTTCAACCACGCCTCAACTTTAGGGCGTTGTTTACTATCCCATGTGAACAAGGTACATCTCTTTACTACAGCAGGGCCACTTGTATCAATCTACCCGTGACACCCCTCAGTTCCGGGGCATGCCCCAATAGACACAGCTCCGGAGTATGCAGCAGTGTAGTCCCTGTCGTTTTCGCTAAGCAGGCTATAATACCATCCCAGTATGAATGTACATGTCCACACTCCCAAGCTAAGTGATTAAACCCCATAGGGCCCATTCCGCATCATTTACACGTGTCCTCCTCGCTTAGTCCCATTCTCCAAAGTTTGTGGGGGGTATGATACGTCTGATGCAGAAACTTTAAGTGTATGATCCTTAAATTGCTATTAGGAGTCAGACGCCCGGTAGTCGAGCATATTCGCTCCCAGTCTGCTTCCGTTAGTGGAGGGTCTAACAGTTTGTTCCGTCTCACCAGACTAGCATCCTCAGTGCGGGGCATGTCCACGTGCGGCATGAATGCTTGATGCTTGAACCAATAGTAGGCGTATTGACCTTGACAGCATAAATAGTACATATACATGTCCGGCGCCTTGAAACCCCCCCTCTCGAATGTGAGCGAGAGCGTATGCCAGCTTATCCTTGGTCGTTTTGCGCCCTATACCAGCCTTAATAGTTGTGTTTGGACAGTTTTGAAAAAATGCATTGTCAGGGATATCAGGACATCCTCTGCGCTCTTAACTTAGTCACAGAGCGTTATCTCTTTCCACTCACGTTTGCACTGCCAAATTGACTTGGCTTACCAAGCTTGTCTAGCTTCCTTACTAAGATGGAAACTGCATCTCTTCTGGATGGAACAGCCTGTCTAACAAAAACGCCCGATCACCATACTCCACAGAATTTACTCCATGCTTGGCACAAGATACCAGCTAATATGGTCTTAGTGGCATAGCTAGACCTTAGACCGCCCAAGGCAGACCCTGCATTTGCCACCCTTCGGCGGCTGCATTGAGGAGTGGGGGGGTTGCTGGTTGCCACCCCGAGATGGCAGGTACGAGCTTTGGGGAGACCACCACCGCCAAAACTCATGCTGCCCTCGGCGGACCGCCCCCCTCCTTTCCCTCCTTGCTATGCCACTGTATGGTCAGATTTCAGATCTACCTTGTATCACCCATGTACTATTATCAAACTCAGGAATAAGAGAGGGGAGGCCGATCTATCAAAAATGGTCCCTGGCATATAATCACACACTTCTAGACTACTGAATAATCTTTCAAACCACTGATGAGATGATTGCCCTTGTTCACCTCTCTGAATCTATAACCATCCAAAAGCCTGCATTCCGTACTATTTAAATAGAAGCTAACTTCTTTTTGGTAATAACATACACTGGATAGGTCCCACAAAGAGTTTGCCTAACCTCTATGTTCCCCTTTGATACATCATGGTGTGAATGGAACTGTTCTGGCTGAACTGTTCCAATGAGGCACAGGGTCAAGACTGATTTGCATATGGCTGTGTCTGAACTGGGGTGGCAAAGTGAACTGAAGAACGATGATGGATTCAACCCAGATCTGTGACTGGGAAGAGTGTCTGAAAAGTTTCAGTGCTCCATCCATCATCTCCTTGTGTTTGCTTTCAATTGTTTTGATCCTGAGTAGGCACCTCCCGCACCTAGGGGAGGGGCGCCCTTAGTCACGCCACACAACTGAGCCTACTCTTCCGGGGGCTGATTGAAGGAGGGAAATCATTGGCTCCAACCCATAAATGAAACCGAAACTGAACATGAAGTTATATAAGGCGGTGTCCCAGGGATCTCACCCTTTTTGTCTCCTTGGATCTCTGGGAAGCCGAAGAAGCGTTGTAAGCCACCCACCCACCCGGCAGAAGAGCAAGGCGGAACGCTGACAGATAACAGCAAATGGGCATGCACAGCAATGGAGGATCAGCGACTGGATGGACTCCAGGAGGTGGTAGGATGGAAGTGTGCAGAGGGTAGGCCGGGAGGGCACTGACCTGCCAGTGGTCATGGACTCTACTGTCCTAACCCGCAACATATGAACTTAGTAGAATCTTGGGGAAGTTTCCTGTGGTCAGGTCTCCCGGTGGGCTGGTGCGCTATGCGGTGCCCTGGATTTCAAGTAATGAACCATTTGCTGTAGCACGTTGGGGCCTGCCGGTACAATGTGCACAGCTCAGTGAGTCGGACAAATTCAAGCTATGTGGTGTCCTGTATTTCAAGTAAATGAACTGTTGGCTGTAGCGCATTGGGGCCTGCCGGCAGAATGTGTAGAGCTGAGTGGGTCGGCCGAGTCAGCCAAATTGACATGTGGATGTCGCTTAAAGGCTGAAGCTGTGAATAATGATATATCCAAATACAATGCTTTACTCTCCATATATTTACAACTGTTTGCTGTAGCGCGTTGGGACCTGCTGGCACAATGTGTGAAGCTGCGTTGGCTGGCAGAGTCATCCAAATTTTAATTCTAGTGTAAGGCCAAGCTGAAGTTCAAATGTAATGTCATGCCTCATTTCCTTACTGCCTTGACAGGTTGATGTCGCTAAAGTCTGATGCTGTGAAATAAATATATATATATCCAAAGACAATACTTTTACTCTTGTAGTGGTTTGTGGTGAGTCACCTGATTTGATATGCATAAAAGTCTAAGGTTTGGACAACATAACCTGATTCCAAAAAGTTCTTGGGCCCAGTGGGGGCAGAAAAGGGGTCATAAGTGGGCGAGGTGTGAGTGTTACTTTGTGTGCGTACTATATTAAAAGCGTTGTTTCCCTCACAATTCAGAGTTACGAAAAAGTACCTTATTATTGCTTTCCTAACTGCTAAATGTGCACAGTTCATGTTTTAAAGAGATTTACATTTTGTTGTGTGTTACAAAAGATACATCCGTACCTTTCACTGCCCCTCTCTTCGTGCAAGATTTTCACATAATTTACTTTACTTGTCTTTCTCTGACTGCTAAGTGACAGGCGTTTGTAAACTCCAATTCCCATGTCAGAAAAGTAAGCAGCCATCTGTCAGAAGATATAGCCTGATGTTTTACTCCTCTCTTTGAAGTGCAGCTAATATGACAAGATACATTCAGAATGTAAAGGCTTCTTTATTTATTGCTTGGACTTTTGCAACCCATCAGAAATCGGCTGGTGACCCAATAGTGAGTCACGATGCACAGTTTGGGAAGCACCATGTTAGAGGACGTGTTTGGAAATAGTCTGATGCCTTTGGCTTTCACCATGAGTGGCTTTTGACGTGATAACTAACACATGGATAAAATGCAACACCAACTTGTTGGGATTTTATCGAATGCGATAATTATACCATATTCCTGGTTTTTGGGGCATGACATGTGGATTTTGGTGCAGACACTTGCAGGTTCTGGTGCATACTGCACCAAAATCAACATTTTTCCCTTGTTGAATTACGGAAGTTAACCTGTTAAAAGTTTGTGAATGGTACAAGTTTTTTTGCACCTGGGATTTACTGAGTGCGCCACTTGAAACTGGAAACCGGCATTATTACACCTGGCATCCTTGGTATGGTTTCCCCAAACGTTTTGCATCAGACCTCCTGTTTTTGCTGACTTTGTTTTTGCTTGCCATAGGATTCTGTGCTTTTTACCACTGCTAACCAGTGCTAAAGTGCTTGTGCTCTTTCCCTAAAATGTGGTAACATTGGCTTATCCACAGCTGGCATATTTAATTTAGTAATACGTCCCTAGTAAAGTGAACTATATGTGCCCAGGGCCTGTAAGTTAAATTCTACTAGTGGGCATATAGCACTGGTTGTGCCACCCACTTGAGTAGTCCTTTGAACATGTCTCAGACCTGCCATTCTAGAGTTTAAACTGCTATGCTGACCTGGCAAGTTAAACCTCTTGCCAGGCCCCAACCTTCCTTTTTAATGCATATGTCACCTCTAGAGTAGGTCTTGGACAGCGCAGAGGGCAAAGTGCAATGTATTTAAAAAGCAGAACACTCATAGTTCTACTTGTCCTGGTAGTGAAAAACCCTTATATTGTTTTTTCAGTACTGCATGGCCAATATCTCCTACTGGGTAACATTGGATTAACTTTTTACATTTTATAAGCATAATATCCAAATGGAAAGATATAACTGCTTTATGTTTGGTGTCTCTGGAATTCTAATTGTAAACCCTTGTTTATGGTAAAGTTGAATTTTAAATTACAATCCTGAAAATGGCACTTTTAGAAAAGCGGGCAGTTTTTTGCCTTAGTCGTTTGGTACCTGAAGGCTGTCTCTGGTCACCTGTCTGAGTGTAGTTGAAAGTTGGGCTCTGTGTATTCCAATTAGACTGCCACACACAATGGGAGGTTAGGTGTGACTTGATGGGCCATATTTACAGGATTGGAGGGAGGAGCTGGCCACAGCCTTACTTACACATAAATAGGCTCTGTCCTGTCCACAGAGGGCTGCATACCCTCATGTAGTAAGTCTAGAGCCAGGGCAGGAAGAGCGAATGTACACTTCAAAGGCATTTCATTGAAGTCTCTCCCATTTCAAAGATATCACTAGATATACATTCTGAACCTCAGACATCACTACTTCATTACAATTCTGGACCTGTGGATGCTCTGCCAGGCTGAAGTACTGCTGTGCTGCTAAAAGGACTGCTACTCTGTTGCATTCATAATTTGCTGTGCTGACCTGCTGCCTTCTGCCCTATTGCCTGGGGTGAGAAGCACTGCACCTGCATCTCTTGAACCTAGAACCCAGAGTGACTCCAAGAGCTAATTGGCTAACCTCCTGATATGAAGCCTCAGGGGTATAAAAGGCTTCCAACAACCTTGCATCTGCACCTCAGCATCCTTGAGCAGAACCGACGCATCACCTTTGCGGCGTGGATGGGACTGGTCGCAAAAGACTCAAATTGCTGCTGCCTTCCGCTTCTTGGGACCAACATATCACCTTGAGAACCACAACTGCGCAATGCTTTTTCCTGGAGCCAGCTACTCCCATCCCTCGTTGACAGCAGCCTTAACAACGATGCTGAAACTCCACACCGCAGCTTCACCGCTCATTGGAAGCGATGCATCTCCTTTTTTCCTCAACACCATGTTCGTATGGCAAGATTTGTGAACAGTATCCTCAACGTCCACACATCATGACCCAGCACCTCAGCCTGGTAGTATCTCAGAACCGACACATCGCCTCTGCTGTGCGACACATCTTCAATGCAGAGCCATACAATGCTCCATAACAAGGTTTTAAGGTACTTTGTTCAGCGGGCCTAACTAGGTCCATGTATCTGACCCAGGTTCTATTGCAGTTGGCCTGTACTTGTGGCTTTGTCCCAATCCAGTGTGACCAGATCTCCCTCAATTATGCTTTGAGAATTTGGTGCTATTTTTCACTTTAAGCTTTAAATATTAATATCAGTTCTCCTAATTGGATATTTGTAATTTTGGTCTTGTTGTATTTATAAAAGTTGACTCTATATTTCTAAATCTAGTGTGGGATGTTTTTGAGTGGTGTTTTCACTGTTTCACAGTTTAAAGTGTTGCACAAATACTTCATACATTGTCTCTAGGTTTAGCCCGACTGCTCTGTGCCAAGCTACCAGCAGGTGAGAGCAGGTTCATTTAGAGTTTGCCTGCCTCGTACCCTGACAATCATAGTGGTTGCTGCTTGACCAGAGCTTATGGACCAGTCAACCAACAACTCAAATTTTAACAATGGTCTATAGCAAAAGGTATTTATAAATGCAAGAGACCAAAAACATCACTACACAAGCTGTCAACTCAGCAGGAGACCAGTTTTTCAGAGGCCAATGATCTTATCTGTTTCCAAGGATACCTAGTTCTCACATTGCCATCTTGCTGGTAAAAGCTATTTGAGTGCTTACCTTTCATAAAGATAACCAAGATGTTCAGAAATTCCCTGAAGGAGAGGTATCCATTTCCATCTTCATCGGCAAGAGAGAACATGGATTCCACAAACATGGACTGTGGCTTCAATCCGAGGGACTCTGCAAATTCTGTCCGGCTAAGCTCACATTTCAAGGCCTCTTTCACTTTCCGAGAAATTTCGGAGGGGAACCTTGTGTTGTCCGACTTGTCAATGTTCAAGACCTGTTGTTTTGTAATGAAAAAGTATGAATGAATGCTTATTAAATAGGCCACCCCAGATTCCACAAACATGACAGACCTGCAGAGGAAGGGCCTAATATCCTACTATCTGTTAATTTAATTAGATGTAGGGTATGTCCTAGGATATTTCAGTGACTCTTGTGGGGTATGAGGCAGCCCAATATACCATCCTTTGACTCTATTTCTTTTGAACGATTGACAACGAAAAACAAATAATTTGTTTGTCTTATTCAACCTTGACTAGACAGAATTCTGGCAGTAGATG
Source organism: Lissotriton vulgaris (assembly GCF_964263255.1). NCBI lineage: Eukaryota > Metazoa > Chordata > Amphibia > Caudata > Salamandridae > Lissotriton > Lissotriton vulgaris. The sequence continues at coordinate 12,342,010 of NC_141688.1, forward strand.
AACTTTCATATTTAAGTATTCTATCAAAACTGTTGTTTTGCCTCTCCCAAATCATATGTATTTATTCATTATTTTGACGCATGTGAGCAGTAAAGAGGTCCTCGGGTAGCCTTATCCATTTTAAAAATCTGTTAAGGACTTGGGAGCCCACTGTGACAGATCCTGAGATACTATAAAACAAATTCATGGAAAGGCTGCAGACCACTGCCTAGGCCTTAATTGGAAGCATGACAGTATTCACTAAATTGACAACATTTGCACGTGAAAATGTATCAAGGATGGAGCTGGAAAAAGCATGTTAATGACATTGATTCCTAATCTACCATTGTCATGATAGGAGGATGGCTTGCCTCAATTTAGAGGGTCCTAGGTCCTGCGAACACCAAAATGGAATGTATGGTCATATCTGGACTGCAGCACACAAGACTAGTGTAGTCTTCTAGGTGAAGATTTGTTTGCCATTCAAACTTGAGTACCTGTGCAAAGGAGTGTCTGAAAAAAGTCTCCAGAATCTTGTTTCTCTGCCTCTTGGTGACAGCTTCCTTCAGCAAGTTATGTTCCTTCAGTAGGGAGCAGCTGAGAGAAAGACCCTTGCTGCTGAGATGCCTGAGGAACCCTTCTCTTTCTTCCTCCCCGTTGAACAGAAGAACCTGATATGGTCAGAAATCATGTAGAAAAAGAGAACATTTGAATGGGAGTACAGCCAACACATGCCTACTATCTTTTATTATGGTAAACCCATGTATAGATTAATCACATGTATCTCAATATTAATGTTGTTCCCAGTCTCTCACTTCAAGACAAAAATGAGCATTCATTTTACTGCTATCTAATTAACCCTGAATTATTTACTCATGTAGTTAAGTTAAGAAAAAGCCAAGTTAATAGTTTACAATGAGACTGAGAAATTTTGCATTCTAAGAAATATGTGAGAATGCTTCTCAAATTAAGGATCAAGGTTTTTGAATGGCATCTGAATGAGCTTTACATCGACTCAGTGTTTGGCTTTAGCTCAGTGTAATTAATATAACATTAACATTATTAACTCTGCAATGAACCAGGGATAAATTACAGCACTTCCAATAACATCCTTAACAATTTTGATGAGCAGCATATGAGATTATATAGCTACAATGCTCAGGAAATTATGTGCAGGGATATAGGTAGTTGGGTTATCCAGTACGAGGGAAGTATTGGAGAGACGGATTTGGTCATACAGACTTTAAGCTCAATATCGTGTGCTTTTAACACCTGTTTCAATGTAAGGCACTGGGTGGCTCCTAGATAATCGAGAAAAGGGTACCTGAGTAAGTCATCAAATATTGGAAAAAATCAGAACCACAATATGGTGCAATGAGATCTAAATGCAGCTAGGAGAAGGAAGGTGGGATATTGTAATGGCTAATGGGAAGTGGCAGTGAAATTAAAATGAATGGGTACCTGGGGACATGGTACCTGGGGGCAGTGGTGGTAATAACTCAGAATAAAAGTCTAAGTAGTTTCAGGTGTGAGAACTATGGATTTGATATCAGTATGGTGAGTTTGATGAGCAATGGAGGAGGTACTGATGATATGGGGGATTAAAACAGAGAATTTTGGGTGGGAGAGGAAGGCATTTTAGGGGAAATCTACTGGTAAGCATTGCACTAATCAAGTTTAAACACCACACATCACTTTTACATATTGGTGTGGGTTTTTTATGTTGAGTAATTGGATCCATGCGAAGTAGCAGGAGAGCGAACAATCAATTTGAGGCACTTGCTATTGTAAATTGAACGTGTAGGTTTTAAGCAGAATTGTAGTACTGAGGTAAACAAGATGGGTGGAACAGATAGTGTAGGCAGGCATGGAAGTAAATGATCTTGGTTTCTTAGGAGTTGAGAATTAGTGATCAGAAACCATTTATTGTTCGCAATAATTTGCGTTGGCTAAAATACAGGCCTCATGAGGAGCAGGGTCAAGAATGAATTGCAAATGGATGGGTCCAAACTGACTTGCATGGTGGACAATAGAACAGTAAGTTGGGATGATATCTGAGTGATTGCCAGGGGCTAGACAAATTGCAAGCCTTCCTTCCACCACCTTTTTGAGTTTGATAATATACACCATGTGATGATGTCACCCACAGCAGTAGTGTAAAGGAAGGCCACTGAACTAAACTATGAGATACATCACCTGATAGAGTGAAGAGCACCAATAGAAGCATAGTAGGGCTTTACCCGTAAGCCTTGTGCATTAGGGTTTTTAACAGCATTGAAGGCTGCTAAAAGATCAATGAGGATGGAAAAAAGGAAATATGACATTAATTAGCAGAGTGACAATGTCTGAACTGTGAGGTCTGTCTGAAGATTGGAAAAACCAGATTGTTAGTGAACTGAAAGAGAAAAGCTCAGAGGTGAGTAGCATGACTTAAAATAGTTCAAGATAAGGGGATAAAAAGGAGATGATAGTGTGGGATAGTTTCTAGGTTTTAATGTAAGAGAAGGAATTAAGTCAAAGTAGCATGCAGATTGGATCGTATCAAGAGCAGAGCTTTTTGCAGGCATCAAGGTTTACTAGTGTAGAAATTAACACAATTTTCACGAGAGAGAAAGCATTTGTCTTTTCAGTGCTTGTGTAAATGGCATCATCCAGGCTGTGTCAAGGGTCCTAGTTGTGAAGAACATATCTTAGGGTGTTGTGTGACCTGTGATATCTTGAGAATAATGTATTGAATATGTTGAAGGCACATGAGAGCTTGATATGGCCATGATGACAGTTACAACTGGATTGTGTTGTGGGACATTTTCCCCTTTAGTTATGGGTGTTTAACTGATAGTAGTTTGGGTGGGGAGGATGATTTTAGTTGGTCTGGGGGATTATGGAGTGATCAGAGAGGAAGTTGTCAACGGTGAGAGGTTAAATAGTTGTGATGATAAGGTGACAATGAGGTCAAGGGGTTTTGAAGATGGTTGATTTTTTTTTAAATCCATGGCAATGCTTTCGAGAAAGTGTTTAGTCAGCAGTTCTACTGAGCTATGTCCTTGTGCTCTTATTTCATGTCTTTTACACTCATCTTTGTGTTAAGGAAAAGTGGTAGTTAGTGAAGTCTGAAACTGCCATGTTGAAGTGTGCTAAGCAAGCAAACTCCCCTCCAATCCCCGTCTCCTCATGAGGTGTTCCTGGATATCTCTGACTGAGAAACATTCAGAAATGATTTGACCAAATGAGTCCATTTTAAAGGACAATTTTCCAAGCAATTTGGGTTGAAAGCCATATGCTTTACAGGCAGGTTTTAACAGGCACAAATAAACATTCCCATACTGCATGATCTGCCACACAAGGGAAAAATTCACAAATGGTTTTTGAGGAGATCTTTCCCCAATAAACACTGGAAAAATATACCAACAAGGCTTCTTGCACAACAATTTCTCAAATAATTTGGCTAAATTCTCTTTCGAATATTCTGAGTGTGCAATGTGATATTTTAAAGCATCTCTGTACATCTCAGCCTTGTACTTCCTTCCATTTTCTCCACTCCCCCTTCCAAGTAGATTATTTGTGCTCAATAAAAGTAAGAATCTATTTAGAGGAGAAAAATTGGAAAACTAAATTTACCAAGTTGTGTGCGCTATATTCTTGTTGGATTAAATAATAGGCACTGATCCCCCGAACATATTCTTCTGGGCCACACAAGTGTGATTTTTTTATTTTTTATTTCAATGGCCTCTGGAAGCTATCATCAGAATGTCTGGGTTCATATTTGACAGTATATGTCTACTAAGATGTAACTAAGAGGCTGGATTGCTTCAATAACCTGAGGAGAGGTGTGGTGCAGTGGCCAGGGCAGCTGAATTCAGAGCAAAGCGTTCATGGTTCGACCCCTGGCTCCAGCGTCAGCTCAGCTCAGCACCATGTGACTCTGTGCAATAGCTCACTTAATTTCCATGGCGTCCCCCAGCGCCTTGAGACCGGTAAGGGTGAGTAGTTTGCACTTTACAAATACAGATTTACATTTTACAGGAGTCACCAGTGGTCTACTGTTTTAACACAATCCGTTCCACATGTGCACACATGTGAGGGCTGCATATGTGAGACTACTGTGGTGCATAGCCCAGTAACTGCGCACAGGTGGCCAAGTGCATAGAGGAATGTGAAGGATTAGCTATTAACCTATAGTAGGACTCATAATGTTAATGTACACTCATAGGGAAAGTCAGTGTGATTTATTGTTTTGTCTGTAGTGATACTTTATTATGCACATGGGGGAAAACTTCCTTAGAGTGCAGTTTCACTTCCTGTTGGCTTACAAAGGTCAGTGACATATCAAAATGGGGTGGAACCTGTGCGAGGAAGTTAAAGGCCTAGTCCTTTTGTCAGCCTGCTGTGCCAAGTTAATTACATTTCTCCCTAGCCTCAGGAATATAGTCCGCCCCACACAAAAGGAGCAATTAACACCACTTCCCTCAACGTCTGTTGAGGGAAGGGGGTAGGGATAAATAAATGTGCATCTGTTAATTACTTGTTACCCTTCACCATAGTTCAGGACAGCCCAGGCCCACTGAACAAAGACGGATAACTGGATCCAACACAGTAGGGGGCTCCTCTTTGAACTTTTGGTGGCCAAGGCCCTGGCAGTGATGTCAGGGAGGGGCAGAGCTGAGCCCCCAGGCTGTGACCAGTTACTCCTGGATGACGACATCTTGAGCTGTCCCAGCATTCTGTGCAGGGGGATTTGGACCGGGGGGGGGGGGGAGATGATATGGCTTGGCTTCAAGAACCTTCCATCCCCCTTTAAAGCATCTTGCACAAGGAGAAGACTCTCTTAAGGTTGGTGTATTGGTACTCCATGCTGCTGGACCCTGGGACCGCGAACTCCTAGTGAGCCAACCCAGTGGCCAGTGAAGCTGACTCCCTTACAGGCCCTGAGGACCAGTTGTGGAAAAGACGTGGACTTCTGCATACAGAAATAAAGAAAAGTGGGAAGGCTGGCATAGGCAGCCAGGAGAAAATGCTCTCTATAGATGTAACCACTTTGAAGGTGAGGAGGTCTGCTACAACTGCTCCTGGTGGCCAGAGCTTGCCACCAGGAGTAAAATGAGCCCGATGTTGTCCAAATCTATCCAACGGAGTCAGAGCTATATAATTTTCAAGATCAGCACATTTAACCTTTTTATTGACTATGGAGTGCATGGGGCTTTGCCTAATCTCCTTTCCAGTACAGCCTGGATATACCAGGTGTCGGGTTGGTGCACAATATATTACCCAGGTGGGCGCGTGCATGGGTACCCTCCCCTTTACTACTTTTGCCCCTTGGAACACACATGCACCCGGTGGCCAACGACACAGAGAGTGATGAAGCATGTATTGGCATTTATATAGCGCACTACTTACCCGTAGGGTCCCAAGGCGCTTCGACCGCTGCGAAACCCTTCCTGGCTTCCCTGAGAGATGGTCCCTTAATGGGTATCTCCAGGGTGAGACCAGGCATCCCCGGCGGTCTGGTGGGGCCGTTAGTGAAGATGAGGCAAGCTGATGCCCAGAGTTGCCGAGTGTGATCGCTGATCAGAGTGGGCACCGAGGCGAGAGAATTATCGAGTCCGCTGACCCTGGTCCAGAAACCTGCCGCGCCGGGAATCGAACCCTGGTCCCGGGCCGTCCTCTGCTCTCAGGTCTGCCGCCTCTAACCAGTGAGCCACACCGCCCTGCTCCCCCAAGAAGAGGAGATGGTTGCCTGGGAACCCAAATGTAGTCCTGGCAACAGCAGTGTTGTGCCTGACCCCTGCTCCTCGTGCCCATGGGGAGAGGGGTTGACACCAGAGATGAGATCTGCATGCCTGCAGGAGCAGGCAGAGGATAATGGTTGCTGGCTCCCGCAGGGAATGGAGGAGATACTGCTCCTGTACAGGTAGGCGGAAGGGGCAGCCAGGGGGTAGACCCCCAGATCTGTCCCCAACCAGTGGAGGCATGACTGAGGTGTCCCAAGTGGGACTGGGCATGCCTGCCTTAAGGACAAATCAGAAGATAAGCTTTGTGGCTCTCCCCTGCACAGCAAGATATTTACTGTTCCTGTTAGAAGCGACCCATTATGCTTTGTGGGGCAGGCTTGCTTACATATTCCTCTTGCCTTGTGATGGGCCCAGAACTTCAGGGGCACCACCAACCCATTTAAAAATTAATTGTTGTGGGGGGCTGTAGAAGTGGCGGCAGCCCTCTGAAGTAAATTTGGAACAACTGACCCTCTGTTTGAGGGGTGAAGCAAACCATGACTTAATTTCCACACAGTTTTTCAAAGCATTCCCAATGCTGGAACTTCTGCTAAACAGGGGCTAGTTTCATGATTACATTTATTGTAGGGTGAAAGTATATAAGGGTGGTACAGGGCATGCAGTGCACCCGAGGGAGGCCATTTATGTTTCTGATTTTGTGATTAGAAAGTGATGTCCTCTAGGGGCTGTTTTTATGCTTGCATTGCATTCAATATGATTTGAAAGTGTACAAATAGTACCGATGGGTTTTAGTTTATTTTAAAATGCTGTAGTGATACAATAACGTTGACAGTGAATACTGATCAAGGTAAATATGTGTAATTGATCATAATAAGTGCATTTATAGATGATTAATATTGATTATTGCAAAATTATGGTGTTTTTAACCTGATGTTTGATAATCTTCAACCTTTGACCAAGCCAATAGACGTACCTTTTTTTTTTATGACCCTTGGGGCCGGCAGAGGGGATTACACTGTGTCATCTATGGTATTTTCCATTGCTTGGTTCCCAGTCTGGGAAATTGTGGTCCTATCACTTGTGAGGCCCAAACTACTAATAACCCACATTTCTACAGATGGACAGCATCTAAACCAAGAATAATTATTAAAAGAAGGGACTAAAAAATTAGAGGAAGATAATATATTTTTATTAGATTAACCCGTTCAGTGCTGCGTACGTCCAACGGTCATCGCGTGCACTACCTCGCTAGACGTTGGACGTCCGGATCCTGTTAGCGCAATCGAACGTCCGCACTGGGGCGGAATTTGCGGCGCGCTTAACGGGTTAAAATTGAAAGAACATTTTATTTGGTTTGCGGTTTTGATGAGGTACTCACAATATTATGTTCCTGCACCCCCACTTCAATTTAAACTATCGGACCTAAGACTCTGCTTCTTATCCTCAGCTGATCCTTTGTTTGCTTTTATGCATACTAACATATGACTGTAGGCTGTTTATATTCTTAGTTATGCTATAGTCATGATAGAGTGCCTTTGGCCTTCATAGGCATATAACAGCAGGTATTTTAAATTGTACTAGTTGAGTTGTATATGTATTACTAGCAGCCCGTCCCGACGTTGTCCGTGTATGAATTGCTGCCGGCCAGCAGTATATTGTTTTGTAGGATTTCGTTTTGATAGCATCTGTGAAAGGCCTGTGAAACGCTCAGATTCACAGTGCACTGCTGATGCACTTAAGAGTGCGCGTTCAGTAGTGTGTGAACTCGAGTTTCCCTACTTTATTTTTCCTTGCAATATTATATAGCGCGAACTCGACAAAATGGCATGAGCACAATTTACATTACAGAAGAACACATTCATTTGTGGTAGGCACAGGGAGACAAAGCGACTTGCCTGGAATCACAAGATGTTGAGCTGATGCCAAGATTCGAACGTAGCTCCCCAGCTCTAAAGTTCGCAATTCTAGAACTTGTGGCGGGAGGTGTGTCTAAAAGTGTATGTCGGTGCTGGCCATCAATGTGAGAGACCTGTGCATTTTTCAAATCGGTGGTGAAAAAATATGAGTATGTTGCTGGAGATGTAGGCCGCTGTGTCACCAATGTACTTACCGGGGGAGGGTAAACACCCATTATTCCGCAACTTCTTTCGGCATACCATCACTCCGCATACTTTCATTACGAAAGTACCATAACTCCGCAATGCCATTTTAACGCATGGTATTAAATTTTATATGTTTTTACCACGCATACATTTACAACGAAATTCGTTGTAAATGCATGAATGGTAAAAGCATGTTTTTTAAAATGTTTGGATAAGGTAAGTATGGGTATAGGGGTATATGTTTTGGGGCTCTGAGGTATATGTTTTGGGGTGTTTGGGTATTTTAAGGGTTCAGATATAGTTTTGGGTTATGGTGTACAGGGGTAGTTTTAGGGTTTAGGGATAGGTATGGGTTTTGGGGTACAGGGGTATTTTTAGGGTTCAGGGCTAGGTTTAGGTTTTGGGGTATATGGGTATTTTTAGGGTTCAAGGGTAGGTTTGGGATTTGGGGTACAGGGGTATTTTAAGGGTTCAGGGCTAGGTATGGGTTTTGGGGTACTGGGGTATTTTTAGGGTTCAGGGCTAGGTTTGGGTTTTGGGGTACAGGGTTATTTTTATGGTCAGGGCTAGGTTTGGGTTTTGGGGTAGAGGGGTATTTTTAGGGTTCAGGGGTAGGTTTTGGTTTTCGGGTACAGGGGTATTTTAAGGTTTCAGGGCTAGGTTTGGGTTTTGGGATACAAGGGTATTTTAGGGTTCAGGGGTAGGTTTGGATTTTGGGGTACAGGGGTATTTTTAGGTTTCAGGGCTAGGTGTGGCTTTTGGGGTACAGGGGTATTTTTAGGTTTTAGGGATAGGTTTGGGTTTTGGGGTACAGGGTATATTTATAGGGTTAAGATGGGTTAGTGTTTAAGGGTGTTGGGGTATTTTAAGGAGTAAGAGTGGGTTATGATTATGGGGTTCAGGGGTGTTTAAAGGGAGCAGGGTGGACACCCGGAGCTGGAATGTACAGAACCTGGGGAAAAAAAACAATGAAATATTGGGCACAACGCTCGTTTTTTTTTTTTTCTGTAATCCAGCGCCCCGCACAGGCCCACGCACCCAGCACACCCCCACAGCACACAATATGAGACATGGCATGAAGGGCAAAATGTACCACACACCCCTAGCGTTTGTCACGCCCCCCAGCACACGCCCACAGCACAACATAGGCACGCCCACAAGGGACTACTTTGCTGGCACAGTTCTTTTACCTTTTAAATGTATATGGTGGGCGTCTGCATAGCCTATGTCCTTCTGCTGCAACTGCCCTTTCCAAAGCTGTATTGGGTGTTGTGATTGGTGCTGTGGTTCCTGAGATTACCCGCCTCAAAGGTTTGGGCTCTCTCTTTATTATATTAGTATAGATGGTAGAAGAATTCCCATTAATTTTCTTTCACATTGCATCATTAATCAAATATGTATTTTCCCTCTATGAATGTGCGAATCACTTTAAAAACAGTACATTGGGGCAATGTGGTCAAGATGGCAACCAAGTAGGATGTGCCTGCTCGTCACTACATCTTGCCAAATGGACCCATGGACAGAGCCTTGAGCAGCAGGATTGCATGGACTGGTAATAGCCCTCAAACGGTGGCCCAAATTGGTGGCTACCCAGCAGGGAGCGGTGAAGGGAGGAAGTGACCGATGCCCGCCGACGAAGCCAGGGAGAGTCACAGCACATTGAGAATGGGTCGCGGAGATCAAAGAGAGACCGAAGTGGAGCACCCCCAAGAAACTCCACCAATTACCGGAGGGAGAGCACCTCCTACAACTTAATATTCCAGCAGAGACAGCACCAAAGGAGACAGCTTCCCTTTACAACGTGCCTCAGAGCCGTTGGTGAAAGCGCCTGGCACCAGGCATAAGTAAGCCTGGGCGGTGGTGGCGATGCAGCGAGGTGGGCCTGATGAGCAGCCCGAGCAGCATGGAGAGCTTTGTAGAGACTCTGGGCCGACCCCTAAGGCAGCCTAGGTGCTGACAGAGGCGGCTGCATCAAGGTGGGGAGAGGCAGTCTGCAGCTTGGATCCGCTGCATTGAGGTACCACCAAGAACTGCTGCCCATACATTCCCCGCAGCATAAGCCCAGTAGACAGCGGGCTCTGATTATTTTAAGTGAAAGACTGCTTTGGAGGGACACAGTTGTTTTGGGCAGCCAGGGGCGAAGTCAATGATTTATCTCAAACTGGGACATCAGTAACTCTTGTGTAGGGCTGACCCCCACACTACCCCTGGGTGTCCCTAACCTCGATTTACTGACTCCCTGCGGACTCTGCCTCTATCGGCCCGGGGAGAGGGAGGGCAGGCTGGCGGACCTCTGTACCGAGCAGCACACCGGGGGAGACCAATTAGAAGAGGGGGGAGAATCAGCCTGTTAGAATTGGACATACCAGTCGCTGCCGGACTCCCTTTGAAGTCAAGAGACCCAGGAACGGCTACAGCACTGATCTGGCGGCTCGTTGAATTTCCGTGCATAGAGGTCCAATAAATCCTGGATTGTCTACAGGGAAGTTCGGGTGTGATCGTCATTGAGCCCTGCAGGTGGGTCCCTGGTGAGTGGTCATTGACCGGACCAAGAGACTATGGCAAAAGAAAGACAGGTGGTCTTACCCACACTGGGGGAAGATTCAGCCGGCACGGCCTAAACAAAACCTTCCCTCGTTTGTATGCTGTCCCTTGAGTCATTGTGGACACACTGAGCCGAGGCAGGCATCGCACGGTGTCTGTGGGCACCAGAGGGGAGGTGGAAAGTACCGAGCCGCTAACACCCGCTTCCTGTGGGCCTGACCCAACTGTATTATTATGTTGTTTTCCGGGGTGTTTCCCTCTCCTGCACTCCCCAAATGAGTCAGTTAGTTCTGCTCTCCTGCAGCCCACTCGCCCACATGGAAGTATGCCCCACTCCGCCACTACAATGCCTCTCTCATTCTCCCTACAAGGCATCTCCACAGCAGCATACCACATGGGTACCAAAGCCCCAGCCATTTAAGATACTCACCTTAAATGTTAAAGGGCTTATTAATCCACTGAAATGCCAAGCTGTACCTTTCTAGAACACAGGTGTGCATATTTGCTTCTCCAAGAGACCCACCTCCTACCAGGTGACACACATCAGCTTTGCTCCAAAGCATTTCCTCAGCAACTTTTCTCCTCTCTTTCCACTAAATCTGCAGGTGTAGTTATTCTGGCATCAGCCTCATTTCTGGGTATATTGGGCCCTTAACAAGTCAAACTCAAAGAGAGATTAGTAGCGCACTCCTTCCAGGTGGGCTTGCACTCTCTCACTATTGGAACTATCTACGTCCCAAATGATAAACAAGAGAAATTCATTCAATCAGCGGTAGCGGAGGTCAGCCTTTCCCCCCCGACAGATTGTTAGTGATAGGAGGAAACCTGTACCTGACATTTGATAATGCCCTTGACAGATTGGACCTACGACATGGGCAGTCAGGTGCATTATCGGGGGTGCAGGGGGGAAACAGAATCTGCAGAGCACAGGACTAATGGACATCTAGAGTGATGTGCAGCCCACTTCCAGGGAATACACATTTTACTGCGACTCTCATAAAACTTATGCCAGATTAGATTACCTCCTAGGCACTCCCGCCTTCAGTTCGTATGTTACTCAGGTGGATATACTCCCCTGCAAGTGGGAGAGAGAATCACTAAAACCTTAAAGGATTACTTAAAGATAAACAACACCCCAAGACTTCAACTGCAACCCTATGGAACACCTTGAAGGTGGTAGTAAAAGGGGGATTCATAGCCGTTTCAGCTATTGGTAATAAAATGAGTTAAGAGAAGAGGCTCCTTCTTACGGCTTAAGTGCAAGAATTAGAGTGTACTCATCAGCGAACCGGAGCCCCGGGGGTCTGGAGGAAGCTAGAGACGGCACGCATTCAGCTGGCTGCGCTAGACATAGATAGAGCAGACTATGCAGCGCTTAGGCTTAGACACACCTTTTATGCAGGAAGCGACAGAAGTGGGAGATTATTGGCTAATAGATTGTGAGTGCATAGACATGCAGGTAGTATTGCCTCATCTTTGCATCCAATGGGGAGCTATGTGAGTCTGACCAGCAGATTACAGATGGCTTCCACCAATACTAGTCGTCTGTGGGGTTACGTCCTTATTGATGGCCAGATTGGACGTGTGAAAGTTTATTTAAAAAAAGGAAACAATCTGACCATCTTTTTTGTCTTGCGGCTATTTATTTAGCCAGATTGCAGGCCAATGTTTGTATATTTCTTAGTCCCAGTTATTTCTTCACCCTTGTTTAGGCAGTTAATAACTTATTTTATACCTTTATGTACAAGCCTGAAAACAAGCGAAACACAATTCAGTTTGAGATAAATCATTGACAACAAACAATTCACATAATAAACAACAGAGTGTTTAACGCTATTGGAACATACTCGCAGATCCCCCAATCCATGTTACCGGCCTCAATAGTGGTGATCCCCAAGCCTGGGAAGGACAAGAGACTTTGCGCCTCTTTTAGACCGACCTCTTTACTCAACACAGATCTAAAAAATGTACGGGAATTTTAGCAAATCGACTGTCCCCTCTTCTCCCTGATCTAATTGAACCAGATCAGGCAGGATTTATTCCGGCCTGCTAGTGCGTGGACAACACAAAGAGACTGCCGCACATAATAGATAAGGCAGGGAAGTACGCTATCAAGCGCATCCTGCTTTCTGTAGACGCTAAGAAAGCGTGTCACAGAGTTCACTGGCCCTATTTAAACCCTTATCCACTTTGGATTCCCTGACAGATATATAAACTGGGTGTTCAGTGGTTACAATAAGCTGATGGCTTCTGTTAGAGCGTATGGCTACACTTCTGCTCGTTTTCCGATTCGTAGAGGGATCAGACAGGGGGGTCCTCTTTCCCTTCTATTGTTTGCCCTCTATATATGGGTTTGCCCTCTATATGGAGCCTATGGCTCGGAGATTATGAGACGATCCACATATGATAGGAGTGGCCTTCAGAGGAGATAGACATACCCTAAGTCTGTACGCTGAAGATGTGATCGCCTCTCCAGAGGTCCTCCAGATCTCCCTCCCAGTGTTTATGGACAAGCTAGAGAGGTTCTCTCATGCCACAGGCTTCAATATAAACATTCAGAAATCAGAGGCCTTTAGCCTTTCACTTAAAGCCTCTACGTTAGAGAACCTTCGCAATCCATTTCCCATCCAAATTGGCTCAGGACGAAATCCCATATCTGAGTTCCACTGCATTGCAACTACAGATACGGGCACACCTTAGTTACTGGGAATCATACAAGCTTACCTGGTTGGGCCGCATAGCGGCAATAAAAATAACAATACTACCCAACATTTTATTTATTTTCCAAACAATGTGGCTCGAGCCTCCAACTGGTATCATCCACTCTCTTCACCAAGATATAGAGAAGTTTATCTGGGTCGATAAGAGACCCCGGATGCGCCGGGAACTAAGCTACAGACCCCCTGGAGAGGGGGGACTGGGGATTGCAAACCTTCAGAACAACGTTTACGTTGCACAGATATGATCTCTTGTAGAATGGTACCATTCTGAACCTGAGAAACATTGGCTATTCCCGGGGTGCCCCTATGGAGAATTCCCTACCTTCCTAGGTGAGCCCGTACCCCAAATCTTTATCTATCGCTGGTTACACAGACTCCCCTATTGGCACGGGACAAGGTAGCTTGAAAAAAGGCCTTAACAATGTTCCCATCTCCTCTGACGCCCATAAGCTAACCCCGATTTCTCAACTGGGATGGACATGAAAATCTTCCCAGAGTGGACCCGGGAGGACAGTAGATCTATTGGGCATTTTTTCGATGAACGCGGTCCCCTTACATTTGAGGACCTTCGCCCACAACAGGCCTCCCCGAGAATGAACAATATAGATATCAGCAAATTAGGCATTGGGTGAGGCAACCAAAAATTCGCCCACAAGAACAGCGCCACTTGACAGCCTACGAGAAATGGCTGCTAGCCAAATCACCTGACACCTGCCTAATAACAGAACTTTATAATTTGTTGAAGCTTCTCCCAGCAACTGTTAAATCCCCCAATCAGCGAAGATGGGAACACGAGCTGTGCCGGGAATTAACAATGCGAGAGTTTGAAGATATATGAATGAATGAATGAATGAATGAATGAATGAATGAATGAATGAATGAATGAATGGCAATTTATAGGGCGCAACTTAGCCCAAGGGCATCAAGGCGCCAGACAGAGCATGTATTAAAATGACAGTCTCGGGTCACCAGGTCCATGGTTAGAGATAGGCCTCTCGAAAAAGCAGGGTTTTCAACTCCTTTCGGAAGAGTAGAAAGGATGATTGCCCTACCAAACAGGGGGAAGGGAGTTCCAAAGTTTAGGAGCCAAGATGGAAAAGGCTCTACCTCCCCATTTAGTCTTAGAAAATCTGGGAATTAGGAGAAGATTTTTGGAGGAAGATTGAAGGGCTCTGCCTGGGAGATAAGGGACACGAAGAGACCTGATACCTTCTGGTCCCGAACCATGGATAGCACCATGGGCGAGACAGAGAAGTTTGAAGGCAATCCTAGACTGGACAGGAAGCCAATGAAGGTCTTTCCTGGCTGTGGATGCAGATGAACGCTTAGGGAGATTTAGAACCAACCTAGCAGCGGCATTCTGAATCATCTGTAGGCGGTAAATTAGACTCTTATTCATGCCTGCATACAATGCGTTACAATAGTCGAGCCTTGACAGGACCAAGGCCACAGTGGCCTGCTTCCACACCTCAGGAGAAAGATAAGATCCAATCTTCCTGAGGGTCCTGATGATACCGCAGCAGGTGGACACAGTCCTACTGACCTGAAGGTCGAAGGAGAGATTGGTATCAATCAGGACCCCCAGATTCCTAGCCGCGTTGGAGGGAAGAGGGCAGTCCCCAAGAGAGTCCGGCCACCAGTCCCTGGACCAGGTGTCATTGCCACCCCGAAGATCAAAACCTCAGTTTTTTCTCCGTTGAGTTTGAGAAAGTTTTGGACCATCCAACGAGATACCGCCACCATACAGGATCTAAATGTAAGGGCCACTACATTCGCTGGCTGTGTTAGGGAGACCATGATTTGGGTGTCATCAGCATACGATAACACTTCAAACCCAAAGGATCTCACTACCCTGGCAAGTGGAGCCACATAGATGTTAAACAAGATGGGACTTAAAGAAGATCCCTGAGGGACCCCACATTGCACAGGAGTGGCAGGGGACAAGAAGTCTCCCAATTTCACTCTCTGCTCCCTTTGATGGAGAAAGGAAGCTAGAAGACTGAGAGCGAGGCCACCCACACCTATGTCCCTGAGCCTAGAAACCAGGACGGAGAGAGATAGGGTATCCAAGGCAGCCGTCAGGTCGAGGAGCACCAGCAGAGTAACCTGGCCCCTGTCGACCTTCGAGCGGATGTTGTTAATCACCACAGTAAGGGCGGATTCAGTACTGTGGGATCGTCTGAAACCATGTTGGGAACTATCTAACAGGCTCGAGTCATTAAGAAAGGTGGTAAGATGGAAATTAAGATGAGACTCTAAAATCTTGGCAGGGGCCGGAAGCAGGGAGATAGGTCGGAAGTTTATAATAAGCTCTATAATATCTATTATAGAGCTAGACACACAGCTAGAAATGTAGCCGATATTGAGACAGCCACCAAAATTACCACTTATTGGTATCTCATTGCGCTAGGTTTCATAAGGGGAATCCAACCATACTCCCTCTGCTGGCAGGTAGGGGTGTAGGGCTCAGGGAACCTTGACGTATATCTTATGGGACTACCCAAACTTATCGGGGTACTGGGATCAAGTCATCAGCGCGAGAGATGCATGATTCGATGTACAATTTCCTCGCTTTCCGGCCTACATCCTCCTAGGACTACCCAACGCCCTTATGTTCCCTTTAAATCTCGGAGAGGCCAGCAGATAGGCCTGGCTCGTGGGGCAGCCCTACAACATATCCTAGCGTTATGAGGCACGGCCTGCCTTCCCACACATACTGGTTGGTTAGGCATGGAGCGCTCCTCTCTATCCCTTGCTAATCAGGGGCCTTCATTCCTACACCAATGGAAACCAAAAAATAAAGAAGGTCTCTGCAGAGTTTAACAAACTCACATGCCTCGAGTATCTACGAATTTTAAGCCTCACAAATCAGCCACAGACTGAATCTCAAGGGGTTGCATAGACATACACTGATGGGATGGGAGGTGGGACAGGGGATGGGCGGGAATGGGGGGGTAAGGGAGAGGGGTTTAGTTTGGGGGGTGGTGGGGATGTTATGTTTCCATTCCACGCATAAGCAGCTATTTGCATCGATGTGCATCAGTAGATACAAGGGGACTCATTTATGAGGCCATGCGTCACTTTTACGAAACCGGTGCGTCACTTATTTGTGATGCATCAGCAGCGTAAAAAATGTGCCTTTACTGCACCATATTTACAAAGTAACACATCTAGGTAGATGTGTCACTTTGTAAACCCCGGCGCTACATTATACCTACGCCAGGTATAATGTATGCAGGGGGCGCGTTCTGACGCAAGAAAGGGTCATGGCAGTGATGGAGTGAAATCTATAAGATTTCACTGCACCACTTCTAGGACACAAATGCGTACATTTCTTACGCCTGCCTCACTGAAGGCGTAAGACTGACGCAGGCCCTTTCCCATTGGGCTTGCCCCATGTGAAAGGATACATTGCTGGAGTTGCGTCACTTTTGTGACACACTCCAGTAATGCGTCACTTTTGCGCCATAAAGATACTTCAGTAATACTGACGTATCTGTAACTCCTTGCGCCATGATGCGTCATACTGTAAATATGATGCATCATTGGTGTCGCAAGGAGGACGCAGTGAAAAGTGACGCATTGCTGTTTACACGCAGCGATGCGTCACTTTTCATAAATGAGGCCCAAGACGGTTACATAAACGGAACATGCCCTTGCAGCCGCCTCTCTGACTGCCTTCAGCTTTCATGTATGAAACTGGCGTGAATCATCAAGTGGTAATGATTACTATCCATGCCTCAATAACATAGGAATTCAAATAATGTAATAAGCTGTGTGCATTAATATTAATAAATCTTTGTTCATTCATGATTGCCACTCTTCTTTTAGTAGCGGCTGAAATGTTTATGCACATTGTCTGCATGAGAATGGTTTGTAATCAAACCTAATAAAATGCAAGTTCAGCTTTCCTATGTGATGTGAGCTGTCTTTAGAGAAACAGCGAAGGGGTCTCTCACAGGTAATCCACATGTTCTCATTGCAAACACCCTCTGGGTAAGTTCATTGGAGTATTGCGTGTGGCATGGCTCTTTTCTATATAATACCTGCATGTTACATACACGACAGGCTGATTATATAACATGGCCGAATTAACTCATCGAGTATGTGTGTTGAAGAAATTGGCCTAAAAACTGGAATTCACTAATTGGTGATTTTAATAGAGTGCATGATCAATGTTCCTTTATTTTGTATTCCATGTCATTCTGCATTCACTCTAACAAGGCAGTGAAGGTTAAACTCTCTGTTCTCCGATACACATGTTGCAGGCACAGCTGCCAGACAAAGTGACCTTTTGTATATCCAAGAGCAGACGGTTATTTTGCTTGCCATCCCTGCATTTCTGCAAAGGAAGCATTGTTAGTGTACTGAAATAGCAACATGAGAGGGAAGCATGAATCTCAGGGACCTGCCATATGAAGCTATGCCAAGGTCTGGGAGGGGTAGGAGGGGTGGCACATACAAAAACCCATTGCTGCTGAGTACATACTGAAATATTGAATCCGGACTACAGACCAGACAGTAGCATCAGGTATACAGGATGCAGGCATGGCTTTGCATAACCATGTGCCCGCCCATGGTTCGGCCATGAGCCAGGGATTGGGAGACTGGGCATGTTCTCCACCCAAGATGAAATGCAGCCTGGGTAGAGAACATGCAAAGTACGCATGACTGTATGGCCGACCAATTTTTCCTTTATTTCCACTGCTGGAAGCAGCGGGGCGATGCTCCTCCGCCTTAGCTGAGGAGGCACCACTCCTGAAAGCAAGAATTGATCCTCCAAGCTGAATATATGACCCTTGTAGAAAACTTGGCTATTAGTTGAGAGGAGTGGAAGCGCCACTAAAAATTTAAACAAAATCCTTGTCAGGGTGAACCAAAAAAGTCACTAAATAACCCTGTGCTTAACCCTCTGAAAGCTTGGTACAAAGGAAGTTCAGGCATAACTTCGAGGCAATGTATAAAGTATTTAAGAAGCATTTAAACAGGAATAAAGTGAAAACTAACCAATAAAATCCTAAACGAATTTAGAACAACAGTGTGCAGTTTGCTAAATAAGATGATGCTAAAACAACAAAAAGCCAATCAGAAGAATTGGAGATATGATTTGGTTGAAGTTCTAGGTGACAATATTGCCAAAAAGAATAAAGAGCCACTCGTGGTTATCTGGGCGCACTGGATTGGGATAAGTCAGAGGCTGACCCCTATGGTGCATGGGTCAGATACAGGGACCAGGTTTATCACATGTAATAATGACCTTCTCAAGTACAAGGGATGAGCTGCTGTTGGGGGCAGAGGGTGCGAGGAGGTCACTGTCAGCACAAGGAGGAAGTTTGGTGCTGCAGATGGTTGCTGTTTTGGTGAAAACAGACAGTTATAGCTGGAGCTTTGCCTTGGCAGTTGACACAGGCTTTTGCTGTTGTGTGAATAGTAGATCCCACTGGAGCTTTTTGTTGGTGTTCATCATAGGTGTTTCATTCTTGGAGCAAAGAGTTCCTTGTGTAGTCACGAGGAGCTCAAAACTGCGGTATCTTCACCTTTTCTTTAGGAGATGTACATTTTGATGCCAGTCCAGGGTGCAGGACCTGGGAGCACCTCTTGGGGACCAGGACATACTTCAAAAGAAGACAGCAGCAGGACTTAGGCAGGTCCAGGGGGTGCTGGTCAGATGGACAGTTGTAGAACTCTGTGAGCTAATTGTGTCCCTGTAGTTCAAACAGGAGGTCAGTCAACTGACTCTAGGAGTCACTTCTGGGTAGCCTGGGATCAAGGAAAGCTGGGCTGCTCAAAGCATGCAGGTCCAATATTTCTTGTTAATACAACACAGTAGTACTTCTTCTAAATATTCCACAGTTCCAGGGGCCGTATTATATAAGGTGCCCCAGGGGCGCAATGGGTGTTAGCGCCCCCTTTGCGCGTCCCCAAGACACTTTGGTATTATAGAAGGGGAAGCAGACGCTTTTGCGTCCTGTTCTATAATACCAAAAGTGCTGGTGCACTTAAAGCTCCAGCACTATCAACAGATAGTGCTGGACAGATATGCAAATGAGGGTGTGCCCTCATTTGCATAGGGGCGTGCCCTCATGCAAATGAGGGAATTCCTTTGACTCTGCACCAGCGCCATATTACTGATGCGGGTGCAGAGTCAAAAAAAGCCCTCAGAAGGTGCACATTTAAAAGGTGGTGCACTGTCAGTGATCCCCCCTTCATAGCAGCCATCTGCAGGGGGTAAAGGGTGTCCCATGGACCCCCCAGACATCCCCTTGCAGGCGGGTACAGTCACTCACTGTGCCCACCTGCAAGGGGATCTCTAATCCCCTTTGAAAGAGCAAGCGGGTGCAACCTGCACTGTGAAAACACGGAGCGGCTTCTCCGTATTTTCCCATGAATGAGCTGCCCCTGGGCAGCGCAAGTTGAGTCTGCCCTTAGCGCATTCACCATAATATGGTGCATGGGTATTGTTTGCGTCCAGAGCACCTTTTCAAAGGTGTGCCAGGCGCAAACAATCCCAATGCGTAATACGGCCCCAGGAGTATTCTGATGAGAGACTTTGAATGTGCTACGTTTTAAACCTGGTGGCAACCTGTGTGTGGGGGAATTCCCTGGCCTACCCCCAAAACTGGTTTTGGTCATATCTTTCAGTCATCCAAATGATCTAGTTTGTCAAAGGCAAGGGCAGTCTGGTGTCCGGTTCCTTTTGTGTGCTGCAATCAGGGACCTTTGAAGGGCAATCAGGACAGGGCACAGCCCCTTTCCATCCTTCTCACCCCAACTCACACCTAGACCTCTTTTTTAGGTCTCGGCTAAAAACGCGCCAGAGAACTATAGCTGCCGGCTCAGCCGACAATGATTGGAATGTGGCTACAAGACCTGGCCACGCGCGCTGCATTCTCTATGGCAGCGTCGGATTTCGACCCGCGCCTTTGGATTGGGTCGCACCCGTGAGCTTGTAAGGTAGACAGCTCACGCGCACGACCCAATGCAAAGGTGCGCGTCGGAATCCGACGCGGCCATGCTTCTGAATGCTGCGCGCCTTGTAGGTTTCGTTTTTATGTATGTAAATACCCTATTGTCAAAGGTTCCACCCCATTAATGGAAAATCAAATGATGCGTAATCCCGCTGCCGACATTTGCAGTTTCGTGTCCCTGCTCTTAGTGCACCGGACTCTCTCACTCCAGATTCTACCCTCCCTGCACTCCTCAGTGGGCAGCAGGGTCACACACTACCTGCGCCCGTTCGTTTCCGTCTCGCAGACACATTTCCACTCCTCGCAGCAGCTGTGGAGGTGGGGGGAGGGCACAGCTGGATCCCACAGAAGCACGACCGGCACCAGGGAGTTTTCTAATTATTCCATGTCAAGGGCGGCGATAAGTGACTGACACGTGCAGCAGCCAAAAGGGACCCAGGAGTCCAGCTGTGCTGGGCCCCCCTCCCCCTTTATCCCGATGACACCCCGTATATGCAATACACAGTCTTTACTGGCACGACAAGTCTCACGAGCGTTAGTACTTTTCTTCAGGTTGTTTCCTGAAAATTCCGGATTTTAATTAAGCGTCTTCAGCTTCTGGTGACACGAAGAGACACGTAGACCCCCAAAGAGAGAAATCCGTGGTCTATATCCCCGCTCCCGTTTATTTGACGTGCATTTGTACACACAGATACAAAGATTGGATGCATATCAAAAGTTTTGGTAAACCGGAGTGTAGCTAAAGAGAAACATAGATTTGTTGTTTACCCAAAATGGTTGTGCAGTTGGCGTTTCACATGCACACTACATATTCAGCAACAGTGTACCCTGCTCTACACACAGATTTGCATGACCCGATTCAAGAGCTGTGCCTCCGTCTTCACATACACACATAAAATAGGTATGCCAAAGAGAGAGAGTGACCCTTTGGCTTGATTCAACCAAAATGGGACTACAGCACGATTTCTACATACATTATAGACATGCACCTGAGACCCCATCTGCATATGATCAACATATAAGGTTTTTATAAGAATGACGATAGATTCAAGGTCAGGCAATATTCGAATAAGAAAGTCCTTGATAATATTCCCAAGAGTGTATTCCAAAGAAAAACAATCATCCCCCCCCGCCTCTCTGTAGGTGTAGTTGACGTTTCGGTCCTATTCCAAAAATATTCCTAGACTATCATCTGGACAATACATGGTGTGGGTCATAATATACTCGGTTAGTGGTGCTGAAAAAAATTGAAATGAAAGAACCATAGCTAATAAATTCATATCTCGCACCCTTGCATTTTGTAAACATCTCTCAACAACACCAGCAATCATATCTACAATCCTATATCCAGCAAGGTCTACTAAAATGGATAAATATACTGGGAAAATCACGAATTTCTCTATACAATTTAATGATTTTATTAATTATTCCAATAAAGATTCCATTCGTACACTGCACTAGGAATACCTGTCCCTAAACCTTCACTGTTCTTGTGGCACAAGGTGGTGTAGTAAGTAGATCCCTCATCCTGGTTGCTTGGACAAGCCCTTAAGAGTGCCATCATCCTTCCGCAGCACAGGACATGAGCATTGTTGCCACAGCGGTACTACCAGTCCCAGAACCACCACTGTTCTTGTAGAGCAAGTAGTTACAGGAGGCAGGCACTTCCTCAGCGTTGCCTGGACAAGTGCTTAAAATCACCATCCTCCTCCTGCACCAGGGTGAGGCAATGGGCGCATTCCTGCAGAGATCTGATTAGTTTCAGGAAGTGCAGGGGTGCCCTGCAGAGACGGTGGTTTAAAAGTGGCGCTGAGCTCCGAAGGTAATCCAGCCTGCCAGGCAGGCGTCTGCGCCACAAAAAAGGTTTAGCGGAAGGCATGGAAACGGACGAGGCTTCCGTAGGTGCAGCAGGTGCAGTGGCACCGGGGCCCAGAAGCTCAAAGTTTCCCTGATTATTGTTGTATTTCACAGTTCAATAGAAGTAGGGAGACACGCTCACTTTTTGCCACTGTGACCCCATAACAGCCTTTTACATGCAGTAAAAGGATGTAATCAGTACTACGGTCACTGCATGTAAAAGGCTGGAAACTAACACGACCGGTAATAAAAATCGCGAATCCTCTTTAAGTGGGCGTGTGCCTCTTGGAGTGCGTGTATTTACATATTTTGTAAATATGTATAAAAATGCTTTTAAATACCAGTCTCGGAAGTATAAAAGTCTAGTCAGTCCTCTCGATAATCAAACTTACGGCTTGCATGGTACCACTCCACACCCGCACACCGTCTCTGCTGAGCGATTGTGTTTTCTGGTTCACTGTGGAAGTGCCACGCAACAATAAACCATATTGCACGTGGTGACATTTGGGCTTTAATTTCTCTCATTGAAAATCTCAAAACGGTCTGCACGTGAATGCTTTGAAAACATTGATATTTTTACCTCAATGATATGTATGTAGTACGTTCTCACGAAAAGACCCATTCATTCAAAAGCAAGCATATGGAATTGTAACGAAACACACCTTAGCATTGTACACAAACACCCAGGACAATTGGCTTCCATCAGTCCACTGCAACCGTGAGGAGTACTTACCCCCGATGATAAATATAAAATGTCCGTTTTTACACAGCGGATGACGAAACTACTGCAGTCCTATCACAAGAACAAGAGGCCCTGGGCATGAAGTGACAGACCGCATTACAAGCCGTTGCCTTACTTACTGTCCCAACACTTGTACTGCTGCGGTAAATTGCCTGTTTATAATCTCTTGGGCACTGTGACACAGCAGATAAATCAATACAAACCAAGAGAGAGCAGCAGCGTTTAACCACCGGCTATGAAAGGACTGTAGACTGTGGTATCAGCAGGGAAGAAAGGAAGGCAACCTTTAGAGCACAGAGACGCGTGTGGAATCGACAACCCCAAAGACGACCTGGATATACCAGCAAAGGAACACACTCAATCAGAGCGGACATTCCTTCTGCGCCTATGCTGCAAAGACCAAGTAATCAGTGTCCTGCTCAGACAGAGAATAAACACAAAGGTTGGATAATGAAAAACAAATCTCGACGAGCAGACCAATCTGTTAGCATAAGCAACAGCTAACCATTCACAAACAATGTTTTTATATACCAATTGCAAATAAAAAAATAAATGAATGCAAAGCATTGTCATTTACAATGCCAGTAACTCAAACTTTAATGCTGTGAGACCTATTGCATTGCAAATGCTTGTTTCCCATGTCTGCAAATGATATTCAATCGAGGAGTCCACTGCCGCAGGACAGTGATGGATATGCACAGTTGGTTTGAGCACAAAAATGACAACTTTCCAAAAGTGGTCTTTTCAAAGTGGTAACTTAAATTCTGAGTTTACCATTAAAGAAGATTTTAAATTACAATTCACTTGAGTGGAGACAGCACTGCTCTATCTGGCCCCAAACTGAAGTTATTACTTATATGTAACATAGTAACATAGCATTAGTCAATGGGGGAGATAACCTTTCAACAGAAAAAAGTGGATTTAGCAGTGTTTTACTGTCAGGACATGTAAAATTGAACTACACATATTCTACTTTTTAAATATCAAGCACCTTTTCCTATGAGCCATCAGGGTCTACCTTAGGAGTAACTTATACTTTTTAAAAATAAGGTTGAAGCCTCTTTTGCTAGCTCGAAATTGACGTTCAAAATTTCGCTACAGGCAGGATTGGCAGGCCTGAAATATGTTTTAGAGTGCTACTGTAGTGGGTGGCACAATGAATGATGCTGTAGCCCACTAGTTGCATTTACATTACAGATTATGTGTAAATGTAGTACTATTCACTAGGAACTGAGTAGAGGTACCCATCCTTCGCCTGACTTTAAGGGGGAAGAACTATTAGTAGTGGATAGGGGATACATGGGGATTGTGAACTCCAGAAGCTCAATCTCCATGACTATGTTTAAGACAAAACACTAGATAGGTGATTAACTAAACAAGTTTATAAGTTTAGATTCAAATTATAGGAGGAGTTGAGTGTATAATGTCAATGATTTTCTGGACTCAGTTGACTGATCCCTATGATATGATGCTTGTCAGAGAAGACTGGACCCAACAAGTACAAAATTAAAGGACTGGCTGGCAAAGGGATTTATAAAAGAGGTGTTGTCTTCCTTTGCGGCCCACCCACATAAGGACTGGTGAACCGTAAAGTGGGCTTTATAACTGTATTCAATGCTATAAAAAAATCAGACAGTATAGAAAAAAGGTGCCGCAGCACATGTTATTCCTCTGAGAGATGAACTCCAGGTTCAAAAACAATATCCAACAAAGCCAGGGGCTTAGCATGACCAGAAGCAAATCATGAATTAATTGCAATATCAGTGATTCATTGCCCCATGCGCATCAAAATAAACACTCCAAAGTGAATGATGGTCCTACACAAATGATACAAAGCCACAATATATATAGACATTTTGTTTGGCTTTATAGATTGCCACAGGAGTATACAAATGCTGTTTGGTATCAGAAGAACGTATGTACCAGACCTTTCACGAAGGGAAGGATCCACATGATTAGTCACACCTCAATCTATTACAGGATTTGCAGATCACCCAGAACAGCCTAAACCTGACTGCAAACAATTCAGGGTTCTATCCTGTATCAATCTGGTTAATGAAGGCTGGCAAGGGATCCTCCTCCAGCTGCTCTTTGGTCTCTTCTGTGTATCTGGGTACAGAAATATCCAACCATAATCCCCTACTGGTGGGTCTGCAATGATGATGAACTCCCGCCCGGTCCCCACATGGAAAGTACAACCCAATGCCCTGGAGGACTCAATCTACATGGCTATGATCTCGGACCAGATCATGGATTATTTTGAACACAACAAAGGGTTCACCTCTTCCCCAACCACTAAGTGGGAAGCAAAAAGAAAGAACAATGGTTTTTAGATGTCAGAGATAGGGCGCACTGCCAGTATGGAAGCACTATAGGATGGAGTAGAATGTGGTGCAACTGGGTGAGTGGACAACCATGTAACCACCCAAAGGAGAAGTCAGCAAGCTGTGCTAATCCAACGTTACAGAAGAAACATACCCTATGCACACACTAATTAGGTACAAAAATGGGCACGATGTGGCCCGATACAACTATTCAATAAAGTGCAGAGAAACAACAGTAATATGCAAATTGGTGTAAATAAACAAACAAATGTTGTAAAGAAATCTTGGTCTCCTTGTTTTAATCAATCACAGCTTGTGAACAACCAGCCGACACGTGTTTCATCGCATCTCGCGAATCTTCAGGGCTGGAAATAATACAGAAAAACAAGGGGCTATTCTTGGGAATACATACAATTGTATGATAACCTTAGACACCACTACAGGTCAGCAGTCGAGACAAGTATTACAAGGAATAACTGCGTGCATGGATCTATACCCTTGAGAAGGTTGTAGGAAAACATCCTTTAGTGAACATTGGGTGCTCTCCGATAAATCACTGTTTGGGTATTGGTCTCGTGTACATTCCATGCACTTGGGTGAGCGGTTGTGTACATAAGCACCCCAATAAATGACGTGGATTCGTGTGAAAATTCTGTGATGCTATTTAAAAGTTGTGGATGGTGAAGTGCTATACTTAGTTCTACGACGGTGTGAGACTTCATGCGTACAATAGGTGCATTGTGATTCAAAATTGAAAATTAAAAGTTCTGACACATACCTCTAATGGTTGTGTTTGGACCATGGGGTCTAAAGAAATTGTTTGAAGTAAATGGAATTAAAGAAGAACAGGAGAAGGAAAAAACGGGGAAGAAGGGAAAAGAAAAGAAGAAAAGTTGGAGAATTAGATACATGAAATACGCAAGTATTTCTACACTAAGCGCGTGACTGAGCGCAGACTTAAGGTCGGAACTGATTGATGGTTGAGTAACGAAAATAAAGTATAAAACGGTAGGCTCACCGCTCTTCCGGTGATACTTCCGACCCGGAAGGCCCCAAGACCAGCTAATTTCAATGTCGATATGAAGTAAATTGGCTGCAATAAAGTTAAAGAGAAGATATATATATTCTGGTATATGGGGAGTAGACTGTTGGAGCTAATCATGGTCTCTATTGTTTTCAAAAATTATATTATATAACCCACTAGTGTTTTCATATCTTAGCGTTCCTCTACTCCTTATGCTCAAATTGCACAAGGTGATTATATGCTATACAAACATTGCAACAGCTAACTAGATCCAACATACAGAGATTTATGGGGGGAGTAGTCAAATATATTGTTAGGGGAGAAAAAACCTGTGTTTTGTTATTTTATACTATGCTCTATTCGGAAAGCCCTAAGTATTATTAATAGAGATCCCCTATCTAAGTAAAGTGCGAAAAAAAAGGGATTTATTATTATTATTAAATTGTCGTGTTACCTTGCAAGCATAATGCGCTTGTTATGGGTTGCCCGGGAGAAGGTAAACGGATCAAAAGAGTTGATTCACTCTGTATCTGTAATACGATGAACACGAGTGGTGTTAAGGTAAATTATTAAAACGCTGGCATAAAGCATGTGTCCTAAGTCAAACAACGGACAATCATCCAGGTTGCTTACCTACGTGTTTCTATATCGCGGTTTGAAAAAGATCGCTCGCTGGCCTCTTCTGAACTTGGTGTCTGTAAGACAAACAATGTGGCCAGGCGGTTTTTAGATTCTGAAGAAATGGCTAATACAAAGTTATGCCCATGAAAAAGCTACTCGTTACGTTACCTTGTCTAGTGTCTAGTCTCTCTCGTTTCTCCCGGGTCTCTGTGTTCGGAGTGCGGACACGTGACCCGGAAGTGACTCATGCTTAAATAGTGTCCGGCCTCCTAGATGACGCGATCCTCGTCCTACCACACCAGATTTAAAGAGACAGTAATAGAGTAGGGAAACCAGGACAGGGAAGTGCACCGATCAAAGTTCTGAATCAATTAAATCATTAGTCCAGGCGGTTAATAATGCCGAGACAGTACTGCGCATATAATATAGGGAGCATCTTTATTGTTAATGCGCATATAATATAAAGAGCATCTTTATTGTTACTTACTAACTAAGTGGGAAGCTTTCAAACCGGTCCTCAAGGGCTTTTTCATCACCACTGTTTGTGGAGAATGCTGAGGCCTGCACGATGCCTCTAAAAAGTAAGAGCAGGCATAGGTGGCCACTGAGAGACGGCATGGATAACCTGGAACAACGCCCCTCCCTGACTTCACTTCAGGAACAAGTGGCCCAGTTACTTGAGCGTTTGTGATGCCTGGACTACTAGGTGTACACAACTGCAACACATTCAGAGGAAGACATGTCAGCTCTAGATGGTTGATCAAGAATGAGTCACGTCAATCCCCAATACTAAACATTCAGCGGGTGGGTGGTGTGGACCTTTACTCCATGGGGATATCTATGAGGACTTTATGAGTTTCTATGCCTCGCTTTACTCTCCCCTTCTCAGTACCCCTGAGGAAGACATGCAGAGATTCCTGGCTGCTGGCCCGTTTCTGGCTTTCTACATGATTTAGAAGCGCTGAATTGATGCCCCATCACGGTGACAGATGTGAGGGAGGCAGTAACTGAGATGGTGATTGCAAAATACAATGAGGACAGATGGACTTCTGACATAATTCTACAAACAGCATGTGGCCTCACTTGGTGAAACTGTATGAATCCATGTTAGAATCTGGCCACCTACCGGGGACTCTATGTGAGACACTACTGGTCTCACTGCTGAAGCTAGGTAAGGATCCCCTAAAACCATCCTCCTATCGTCCCATTGCTCTTTTAAACATGGATTATAAGATCCTCACAAAGATTTTTCTCTTCAGAATTCAATGTGTGCTCCCTCACTTAGTACAGAAAGACCAGCACAGCTTTGTCCTGGGCCGCAAAATAGCATTTAATATTAGCCAATTTTTATGAGTCTTAGAAAAGGTGCAACCTTATTGCCTTGAACTGACACCATGGTCTTAGACCTGGAAAAGGCCTTTGACTCACTCGGCTGGACACTGCGGCAAGTCTTCAGGTTTACTGAATGAACCATTATGGTTTGAAGCTCTATTAAACTTATCCAGCTGTTTATACATATGTACGGGAGGCCTTAATCACTCGCCATCCCAATGGAGAGGGGCACCCACAAGTGGGTGCACACTATCCAGCTGCTTTTTTGCTCTTTCACTGGTGCCACTGGCTGCTCATGCCCGACATATCGGGAGCAAGTCGGCTATCCCCCTGTGAGACGGCACTTCCTCTAATCAGATGAGGTTCTATCATACATCAAGGATTTTACTATGGACCTCTCCAGTCTGGTCAGTCTTGTGACTACTTTTGGAGACTTCTGAGTGAACTATATGAGATCAAGTGTCTATTTTCTGATGCCTTCTGCACCCTAGGTCCCAGTAGTTATGGACAGAATGCCTTTGTGAGGGAAGGACCAACAGCAGAGCATCATAATGTTTGACAGTGGGCGGGTTTTCCAGAAAGCGACCTCTGCCCTAAGGGAGGACACCGTCTTAATCAAGTTGCCCTTAGGAAGCTCTGGGTCACTATGGAAAATGTTGACTGTAAGCGTTTTACCTAGTTGACCTTCATCTTTAGGAGTTTCTGACAGGGATATGTTCTGCAACATCATCAACATCTGCACAGTCAGCAGTGGATTTGGAAGTTGCACTTGTCTGCAGTATAGGATGGGCAGCATTATATGGTTTTATGCTATTAATAAACATCAATTGTGTTCTTTTTTTCACGGGCAATGGTGCAGAATTGCCATTATTGTTACTTTCATTGCACGTACTAACAGCGGTTCTAAATAGACCAGGCTAAAAACTTCCTTCTGTCACAATCCCTATACCACAAGTTTGCCAGGCTGCGTTTTTTTAAACTAGTTTTATTGAGTAATCAGCAAGTAAACAATCAAAGGTTATATGATCAGGATACAACCCATAAGCAAATAAACACATGATATATGTCTAGAATACAAAAGAGTACATATTATGGATGATCAATCTTCAGGGTCAGCAAGATGTCAGAGTAGAAAATCCTACAACGGAAAGAGAAGGCGCGTCGGCCGAGGAGTAGAATACAGTAGAGGCTCCTGAAGTGTGGAAAGGTCTTAACGAACTAACAGCACTTGGGTAACTGGGTCAACTGTGCTGATGGGGTGGATTGTTAAGGGAGTAGGGGGGCTAGGGGTATCCCACAGAGGCTGGCATAGGGGAGAAGAGCGTAAGGGAGGGAGTAGGGCGGGGAGGCTTCTCAGTCAGTGTCCAGAAACCATGACAGTAGCTAGTCCCATAGTGGAGTGATAGGGCCACTGGCTTTTTTCCTTTGCAGTTGCCTCTGCCCAGCGCACTACTTTGGCCCACCAGGCCGTGCTACTAGGGGAAAGTCGCACTTTTTTAGCGCCTGGGCACATCGCTTTTGGCCGAAGTGAGGGTTAATTTAGTGAAGTAGGTTCCTGTTTTATACTTCGTTTGTAGTTCAAAAATGCCTAGTGCCCCCATCGCCCAGGTATCTAGAAGCGGCTGGCCTCTGGTGAAAGAGATTGTTGAAAGAACATCCTGCCAGTACAGAGTGAGATTTGGGCAGTCCCACAAGATTTGTCTGAGATCTGCCACTGGGGCCTGGGCTAAAAAGTACATTTCAAAATTAGGCATCCAAGACTGCCCGATTCAGTTGGAAGCTGTAGCTTGGTAGGAACCATGCTACACCTGCTGTGGTGAGGAATCAATGGAAAAGTGGTGAACTAATAGAGAAGTCGGGGGAGCATTTTCATTTTCAAGAGTGGGAAGGTTTTCCAGAAAGCGACCTAGGCCCTAAGAGAGGACACCGTCCTTGTCAAGTTGCCCGTAGGAAGGTCTGGGTCAGTATGGAAAAAGTTTACTTCAACCTAGTTGAGCTTCATCTTTAGGAGTTTCTGATTGGGATATATTCTGCAACATCATCAAGACTTGCACAAATAGCAGTGGTTTTGGAAGTTGTACTTGTCTGCTCTACAGGATTTCCAACATTATATTGTTTTATTAATGGACACCATTTGTGTTTTCTTTCTCACTGTCAGAGGAGGAAAGTCTACAATGGAAAGGTCCTCCCATTGCGGAGATGGAAAGTCAAAAACTCCTAAAGGTGAATGTCAACTAGATTGAAGCTCATAGTAAAAAGTGGAAAGCACTGAAGTGATTAAAAATGAAATAACAATTCTATCAACATCTATTTAGAATTGATAAATGCAGAAAATAAAAGTCTATTGTGCTGTAGTATTAGTAACTCACAAGATTTAGATTTAGAATTATCAACATGTGTGACTGTTTCTACGTATGAAATATGAATTGATAAATTAAACAAGGAATAAGATGAAACTGTGCACAAACTGCCATCACAAGACAGATGGAACATGGACCCATGTTTGGATCGACTGATCACAGTAATATTTCTCGTAAGGATGATGCATGTTGCATAGGAATTGACCAAGGAATTGTTTAAAATAGTCAGGGATATTTCGTCTCCAACCTGTTTGAACAATAAAGTGGTGGCCTCACAGGAACTGTGCGATAAAATTGCTTCGCACTTCCTGGATAAATTGGGGAAGATTGTCAGTTCATTTGTGGAGAATAATACTATTGCCCAGATTCAAGATCTACAGGAGAGGGAAGAGACCCTGTGTCAGCTATACACTTTGGATAGCTTCCAGGCTCTTACTGCACCTGCTGTTAACAGCGTGGTGCAAAGTATATCTTTAGGATCCCCACTTGACCCTCTACGACAGAAAGTGTGGAAGACCTATGGCCAAATGACATTCTTTTGGCTTCGCCAGATTTGTAATCAGTCCCTGGAAGAGGGTACCTTCCCGGCGGGATGGAAACAGGCGGTGATAACACCCCTGATTAAGAAGCCCCCTTGGACCCGACAAACCTAGCTAATTTTCGACCGATCTCTCTGCTGCCATTTCCAGTTAAAATCTTGGAAAAGGTTGTAAGCAAATCTTTATCCAGCTTTTTGGAGGAACATATTTTGCTGGATAAGGACCGGTTCGGGTTTCGGCCTGGACATGGGACAGAGTCAGCTTTGTTGACTATGTTGGACAATCCACGAATGCGGGCCAACAACGGAAATGGCACGGTTTTAGTGCTCCTCGATATGTCGGCCGCGTTCAACACAGTGAGCCACTCAATCCTTCTGGAGAGACTGGAGAGAATAGGCGTGAAGGGACGGGCGTTGCAATGGCTACAGTCCTACTTAACAGGGAGAGAACAGACAGTTACCATGGCGCCTTTTACATCCTGTAAGTCACCCATTGCCTATGGGGTCCCACAGGGCTCTGCCATCAGCCCCATCTTTTTTTATGTCTATCTGCAGCTGCTCTTCCCTAATATTAAATTGTTCGGGGTTGACTTGGTCAACTACGTGGAGGATACGCAGCTGGCTTTCTCCTTGGAAGGAAAACAGGCAGTTTCCATGGACCGCTTTCAAGAGTGCATGCGTCAGACCGCAGATTGGTTGCGGAGGAACTCTTTGCAGTTCAATGGAGGGAAGACGGAGGTGCTATACTGCGCACCGGTGAGGCTCTCCTCGTATATTCCGACAGAGTTTAGGCTTACCCCCGAGCAGGATCCACTGACTCCGGCCAGTACGGTACGGAATCTCTGGGTTCTAATAGATAAGAACCTCCAGATGGAGTCTCAGGCAATCAAAACAGCTAGTGTGTGCTTTGGCCTGCTACGTCTGCTTCGTCGGATACTACCAATCCTACCAAAGGATTTGCACTCCTTGGCAGTAAGCAGCACAGTGATGAGCAGGCTGGACTATTGCAACTCCTTGTATTTAGGGGTTCCTCAGTACATTTTCCAGGGGTTGCAAAGAGTTAAGTCTGCCGCGGCAAAACTGGTGCTGAATCTGTGGCGTAACGCGTCCTCTACTCGTGCCCTGAGAGAGCTCCATTGGTTACCAATCAAGGAAAGGGTTCTTTTTAAATCACTCTGTCAGGTGTATAGAGCATCACACAAGATGGGCCCAATCCCTTTACAAGAAAGGTTTTCTTGGTACCTTCCGCAGAGACAGCTCTGGTCCTCTGGTGCTAGCTTACTAGCAACAACGAGATTTAAACGCTCATGGATGGTAGGGAGGGCCTTCGGTGTGGTAGGAGAACAGCTGTGGAATGAGTTGCCACAAAGGATCAGACAGGCTGACTCTCTAATTGAATTTAGTAAGAGCCTGAAAACCTGGCTCTTCCCGAAAGTCTGATCTGTACGTTCCATTGCTCTGCTCGTCATCGGGTGTTATTATATCTGAGCGCCAGGATACACATAGCTTGGCGGTTGCGTTATATAAGCACAGATACAATACAATACAATAGTGAATACATATCAAAGCTTGAAGCGAGACAAGTAAAAAGGATTACACAGTCGCTAGAAGTATGTCTCCATAAAAAATGTTGTCTGCAAAATGGTGTCTATTAGAAAAACTTAGGATATCCCATTCAAGGACTGTCAAAGGCTATTCAAGTTTTACAAACCAAAATCTAGATGATGGCTTTCCTCTAGGTTCCTTCATGGGTGATTGGGAAGAATCTACTTGTAGATCTATAATCACAGTGAAAAATGTATATGCTGATTAGTTCCTGCATATATAAAAAAGAAGGGCTGTAGTCAAATATCAGTAATAGGAACACTGGCTGGGATCAATGTTGGAGAGCAAATTTCAATTTGTTGAAATGTTTCCTAATTTCTGGGGTATATTGAAAGATCAACATGTTACTAAAATGTATTTTTACAATAAGAATCTTACTAAAGTGTTTATTTTAGGTGCAAGGTGCTACATTCATTTGATTTCTAGAATATACAGAAAAAATTTTTATGCTTCTGTATTATTAATACAAGTAATATCAGTAATGTCTTCTGAGGGCAGGCACATTTAGGGAATTTCCTGCATGATATCTTGTGTTATGTGGTGATACAATTCAACAGACTATGTGTTTTGGTTTTGCTGACATTGTAGCATTATCTAATGAATCAACAAAGGGGGACTAAGGGCAATGAAGGTCCAGCACTCAAACCCCAAGTATGAACGAACTTTTAATTGGTGGGTCCCATGTCATTGTTAAAAACAGATTTACTTGCACATGGCAATCCTAATAGTCTCATCAAGTTGTCAAGTGACGATAACGGTCAACATATTTAATGCCCTAAGATGTCACAGAGATCGGGGCATTTCTTCAGGATCCAGCAATTAAAGTTAGTTCAGTGGGCTCCCATAGTTATTTTTAATCCAAAAATTCCCCACACTGTACTCACCTTGTATATAAACCACACTCAAACACACACCCACTACATCTACGAGCAAGATCACAGAAAAAAATATCTCCTGCAAAGAGCCCCTTTGCGGGGCCTGTTGGGCATTGCAGCACCGGCCCAACGAGGAGCTGCCCTATGATGAAGCATGACTCCTTTCAGGGTGTGTGAGGGCCCTTGCTCTTTATAATAGCAATTCCCTCCTTCTCTCTCTTCTTTCTTTCCTACAATTAGGAACAGCACACCTCATTGTTTATAGTTCATTGTAGCATTATCAACACCATCAATACCATACACAAATGATTCTGACTTTCCAAATTCAAGGAGGAAAGTAGAACTGAGTAACAACAAAATGCAAATGTTATCTGCTAATGATAAAGTTAAAAGTGTACCTGCTGTGTCAAAAGGGGCATATGTTTTCAATTTGTACAGAAATTATTGTCATCAAAAAATTGCTAAAAGCGTACCAGGACCATTAGCTAATAGAACGGATGCTAGACACAATATAGTACATGTTGACACTTACAATACATGTGCTATTGGACCTGGCCCTCTCTGCAGGGTCACTCTCAATCTTTTTTCCTTCACTCCTTCTATTTTTCCTGCATTTGTTTTTGTTGGCCTCAGGAGTGTCTGCACTTTACCGCTGCTTACCAGAAACAAGAATCCTTGAACCAGTTTCAGGGAACGTGGGTCCCGTGCTTATTGTGCCACTGGATTCAAGCTAACCTGCCTGAAAACTGGTGCCAGGATGCCCCTTTCTGGGCCAGGGAGGACCTTGCTTGGCAGTTCGGGCCAGACTGTTTCCATGAGGAGCAGGCTCAAGACTGATTTGCATATGGCTGGGTCTAAACCGGGGTGGCAAAAGAACAACGGATTTAACCCAGATCTCTGGACTGCGAGTGAATGTTTGATTTGTTCCATGTTCCCTCCATCATTTGTGTGTCTTTTGCTTTTTGTATTTCTTCACCGCGAAGCAAATCCTGTTCAGCGATCCTTCGCCTAATGAGTATCCAGCCTCCAGTAACTCTCATGGGCTACAGCCTTCTGCCTCGTCCCGGCGGAGATTTTTGACTCCTGAAAAAGTGACTGAGTCCAAACACAGAAATATTTACCACGTCTAGCGACAATGACACTCCCACTACGGACACCGCTTGTAACTTTGCCCGCTGAACTTTACCTTGCCAGAGCATTTTTCTTGAGAATTCCTTCGAGTCCAACAGTAAGAAACAACGGGCCAAATCCACTTCTAGTATCTGATCCATGCTCCAATGCATTCAGCCATATTTTTAGACCCTTTTATCTCTTAGGTGCTAGTTTTCACTAAAAAGTTGAAAAATTCACAACTCTGGTTCTACTGATTATATTTTTGTCGTTTTGGTGTCAAAAAAAATTATTACATTTTACTCTGGTTTTTTTAATTAGTGTGAGATTTTCTTGTGTTGTGTTTTTTGTGTACTGCATAAATACTTTACATATTGTCTCGAAGTTAAGCCTGTCTGCTTTTTGTCAACCGACAGGAGAGTTAAGCACAGGTTAATTTAGTGAATTTTGTTGTTCACCCTGACAGGGATTGTTGCTGTTGTCTGAACAAGAGTCATCCTCCCTTTGCCAGAACTGACTCAAGGATTACTCTATAGCCACTATAGCACAACACACAGATGTACCACACGAAAATATCAACTTTTCATTTTTGTAAAGGTCCAAAGCAAAGAAAAAGGTCTCAAATGAGGTATGATTTCACTAATTGTAATGGTGGGAATGTGAACATTTGCCAGAGAAGCAAGTAAGACAATTAGAAAAAATTGATATTGAAAACATCTAGGGAATCTCTAAAATGATAGATGGTGGCCTTAGAAATGGCACTAATGCTATTAAATGTTTTAAAAAAAACTTTAGACAATAAAGAACAAGAGCAATATAAGGTTAGCACTGGAGACTTATTTAGCAAATGCTGATGTTGCAAGAAATACCATAGCTTCAAAATATCTTTTTTGTTATTTTTGAATCATATAATTTAAGTGACCTTCAGAAAATGTGAAACAAAAGAGATACAAAATATAGTTTAGTTTTAGTGCAGGAGTTGGAATTTTCTCCATTTACCCTTTTAGAACATTTAAGCAGAGTTTTATATTCATTGGCCCCAATTATGTCGCGCATCTTGGAATGGAAACTGACCGACTACTAGTCAGCGGTAAATTCCAACAAATTAGGATGCGACCACCAATGAGGCGGTGAGAATCATACTTTTTTCCATTGCATTTTTTGTTGCAGCCAGAAAAGGTCCAAAGCACAAGCTGCATCAGAAATATTGATGTTTGCAAACATCCATGAACCGTGTGCCAGGCGCGATGTGGTGTTTGGCACATGGGGTTCTGATGTTACGGGAGCACCACAGGTGCACCTCAGGCCTCATAGCGGAGGCGGCGGTAGGGTGGGGGCCCTGCTAGTGGCCCCCAAAATCCATTTCCGACGGCCTTTCAATGGCGGTCGAACCACCATTGAAAGGCTGTATCGTAATCCCTACAGCGGTGCCTGAGCAGGCACTGCCATATTGTAGTGTATTACAAATTGACCGGCATTCAAACGGGTTCTTGGAGCCCGTCGGAAGCGTCAGTCGGTCCCTCGGCCTGCTGCCTCCAACCACAGCGCATCATAATGCAGCATCGTATTGCAGCACCAGATGTCAGTAGGACCGCAACCAACGGCCTGTCAGTTGCGACCCGGCCAACATCATAGTTTCCTTTAGGCCCATTGTTTCATTACAATACTTTTACAATTTGAAGGTTGTCTCATGAGAAAATATGCAGAATGGTAAACACAATTAGAGATTTCACTTGTGAAGTATCCTTGGTAAGCCTATAATTATATGTTGCTTACTTAAAGAACAACTTGTGTTGATAGACACTTAAGACTGTTTTAATTCCATAGGAAGAATCTCTTAAATGCAAACAGATACATATTTATGAAGGTAATATAACAACTTCACACAATATCTGTGAATTGAAAAATTACAGCAAAAACAGAAATTACTGAAATATTAGTAACAGTGAAAAATGGGTCACATTTAGGGGGGTTACAGAAAATTGTTAGAAAGAGGCTACACACAGGTAATGGCTGCGAGTGAAATAATTAAATGTTGTGATTCTTGGCTGTACCCACCAATACAAGGAACAGTTACCATGCTCCATTAGGCGAAAATAAACAATTTAATGTGTGCTAAGTGTGACAAGTTAGCAAACAGGGGAAAATTTATCAGTGATTTGCACTAGTGCAAAGTCATAAAAGGTGATGGAAACCACCGCTAAGCCCTAATAAATATTAACTTTCCAGTGCAAAACTATGTCACCAGGGCATCGCATGGGTGGTAGATGGGCATTCCCACACTATAACTTATAGTTTTACATGCGAAGCCCTATCTTAAACATTTGTAGACTTGGCTTGGCACCAAGAAAATTGTCTTCATGAGGCAGGTGTTAACTTGGAGAAATAATTTCATTAACACAAACTTGTTAAAGTTTGTTGGTGTGCCATACTTTGCAGCACACATACAATGTTCGAAATATTTTAAGGGTAGTCTACCCATACTTTTTGCGCTGGAAGGGTACCCTTAGGAATAAAACCTATGCTTAATTCCACCACATGCCTTTGCACTATTGCAAATGTGTGTGTGTTGTGCCAGGTACCCTAAACTTTAAAGACCACCAGTGCTGGGGAAGAGAGCAGCAGCTATAATTAGACAAGATGTTGTTCTGCAATCACCTCCTAGCGCAATACAGTACAGCTACTCTAAATCTCCCATACAGTGTCATCATTATTGAAGCAGGACCAAGCGTTAGAATAAGCATGTAATTATTATACAACACAGGTTACAAGCAGTGCT
The DNA here is from genome assembly GCF_964263255.1 of Lissotriton vulgaris. Lineage (NCBI taxonomy): Eukaryota > Metazoa > Chordata > Amphibia > Caudata > Salamandridae > Lissotriton > Lissotriton vulgaris. The sequence goes on from NC_141688.1 coordinate 12,379,219, forward strand.
ACTGAAATGATTACTCCAAACAACAACCATCTTTTCTAGGCAGAATATAAAGTATATGCCATGTTTCATCCCAAAATTAGTATTGCATATAAAAACAGAAGGGAAGGGTTTCTTAGATATATTAAGGAATACAATAAAATCAGCTTCACATACAGTAGAATATGTAAAATCAACACCAGAGGACATTTAGAGAAATGCCCGGCGCTTGCTCCCAGGCCCCTGTTTTCCTTTCATGGAATAGTCACACATTAGGTTATGCACTGAGAAAAACACACTCTTAGGCCCACATGCATCATTGTCACATTTTGCGATTTCTTAATTGCGAAAATTAAGGAATCGCAATTAAGAAATCGCAAAATGCTATGCATTAAAAAATCGCAATATTTTTTGCGATTCGGTATTTTTCCTTAATTGTGATTCACAATTTGCAAATCGCAATTAAGGAAAACCCTTCCCATTGATTCCTATGGGCCAAAAGGCCCATAGGAATGAATGGGAAGGCATTCACATTTTGCGAATTTCAAATTGCGATTCGCAAAATGTGAATGCAATTTCAAGGGTGCAGGGGGGGTCCAAAGAACCCTTCCCTGCACCCCTGAAATTTAACTTTAAGTGCAATTTACACACACACACATGAACCAAGGACATGTGTGTGTGCAAATTAAAACTTTCAAATATGCAACTAGTGCATGTTTGAAAGTGTTAGGTAAATAAGCATGAAGTTCAACTTCATGCTAATTTACCCCTTCCAAAGTGCGAATTCGCAATTTAAAAATAATCATGCATTGCATTTAAGAAATCTGAAATTGCGATTTCTTAAATGCAATCGCAATTTTAGAAATCGCAACATGGTTGCGATTCCTAAAATTGCGAAATGCATGATGCATTCCAAATTAGTCAATTGCATTCGCAAACGGCCGAAAATTGCGATTCGCACCGTTTGCGAATGCAATTGACTTTGATGCATGTGGGCATAAGTGTCCATGCCATATTATTTTATTACCATCTGTCCTTGCTCAGACACAAAACAAGTTGTCTTCAACTTTGGTAGAAGTAACATTTGAAGTACATTATATGATTGATCACAAAATTCTCTTCACATAGTAGTGGTACAGAACAGCCAAGCCAACACGTGTTTCAGGAAATTAATTCGCTACTTGAGGGCTTCAGAATTTCAGTTCCTTCATACTAATGGTCTTCTCAACTCTTGATAAAGGGATCCCAGATTCATCCTGGCAGAATGCATTATATAAAACAGACTTCCAATATCAGGAAAAATGGCAATAGCCACCCATCAATATCAACACCAGTCAGTTACTGAGTTATTGTAGTTTGTAGTTTTGGACACAATCTATCTGTAGCCGTTAAATACGAACGTTGCATGTCGGAGGGCGGGCGTAATTCTGAGTTGTTGGTTCTTTTCACAGAAGTCTTCTGACATTGTCCCGACCCGTGGGGAAAAGTTCTGCCCACTCCACTTGGTCGGCATTGGACAGATTGTGGAACTAGGATTGTTTCCATCTCCTGCTCCGGTTTCCTTCGGAGTGCCCGGGCTGGTAAGAGGGAGGATGTCAAGTGTCATTGACTCTCGGAGGAGAGTTTGGATTTCCAAACAGACGCTGCAGCAGCTGCATCAAAAGGAGAAGCTGGACTGTCAAAGACGCTTGCTGTAAGGTAACTTCATTCGTGTTTTTTCCTGGTTCGAGGCCAAATTCTATCGGAGGCCAAGTGACTTTTCATAATGGTTCCTGTTCTGGATTTGGTTATGTGGTAATAACTAGGGATATTTCATATTTTTCTTTTCTTCCTCATTAATTGACTTGCCTTTTAGTATTTTCTATTGCTTGCTTGGTCAACCACGGAATCGGATTTCCTACGATCCTATCTGCGGGACATTGAATGTTTATGTGCACATGAACAAAGTTTATCAACCTTTTCATTCCTTTCAAAGAATAAGCTTTTGTTTATATGTTTTGGTATTGAAGGCTTCTGTATAATTTTGGTTTCTAATTCAAAATTTTGTTTGGGGTATGCATACTCAAGACATGAGCAAAAAAAGTATTCAATTGTTTTCGGTTTATTCTATGTGTGGAGTCTAATGGTGTTCTTGTTTTCTGGGTTGCAGGAAGGAGGGAATAGTTGTTTGGGGAAACTTCAATGACTGTGTGGAAGAAGTGAGAGATTACAGTATTCTTTTAGACGTATGTGGCTTTCTTTCATTAGTGAGCCTTACTGAGAGTGGACTTATTTCTTATGATAACCATTTCTTTCTCTTCTTTCAGCTCTCATTCTTTCTTGCCTGCTGTTCCCTTCCTATCCCTTTCCTCACTTGATCACCCTAACATTCTGTACTACATATTTGAATTTGGGTGTATCAAGAGGTGGGCCTATTGTGCATCGTTCAGATCCTGAGGAGTTCTCTCATCCATCTTCGGCAAATGGAAGCCTGACATAACAGCCTTGTCAATTTGCATTCCTTATGATCCTGAGTTTTAATGGAATTCCTGAATTCTGTGATTACTCTCATGGGTGACAGGTAGCAAGTGATCAGTTCATCCTGGGATTTTACCAAGTCACCACATACAATCTCCACCCTATTTACAGCCTCACAAGTATCACACAACTCATTTTCATTTCTTCATTTGCTTTTCTTCCAACTTTCTTGAGACATTTGTTTTGACACATCTGTGACTCACATTGACACCATCTTTGCACCTATAATTCACCCAGGCAGGGCAAATCATGCTGTTTGCTCTCCTTTTCCTATACAGCTAAAAGGGAGTGACCCACATGGAAGAATATGGAGTCAGGCTTTTGATCTTCACCTTGTCCGTCAATTACTTATGCCAACAGAAACATTTAGTTACCACTCGCTGCTCCCTGAATTGTCTTTTTCAATACTTTGTTTAATCTCGCTATCATACCAATTGCCACTGGATTATAAAAAGTGGTAGTCTTGTGTTTATATCCCTTTTCCCATCTTTTTTTCATCTCCCTAGACACAAGCTAGACTCCAATATCTATACAAAATGCTAATAGGAAACCCTTTTTTAATAAAACTACTCTCTAAAAACGTTATCATATTTCTTGACTAAACTGAATTGGTTACTTTAACTACAGTCCAGAGGGAGAACATTAAGACAATGACATATTTATATACACTTGATATCCTTATGGGACCTACTATGTTTAAAGCAATATCTTCCCAATGGCCTTTGGGCAACTTCCTATTGATGAAGGGTTTTGTCCTGCACCTCCAAATGTTATCCCTGCTGAAACATTAGCCACATTCTCTTACAAACCTCTCGCCTTGCATGTCCATGTCAGACCACCAGTACCTTTCGCTAATTCTTTCCTTGGTTTTGGGTATCCTTACATGGCATTTATGTGCAAGATTTAAAAAAAAAAATCTTTTTATTAACACATTCCATAAAGAAAAGAAAACAAAAAAGCATCAGGTGACAATCTTGACTTTCACATTAATCAAATACACATGTTCATATATCAGAATCAGTCATCGGATAGGGTTTAGGGATCACTGAGGCTCCGACGCCAGTACCTCCTCTTTAGCCACAGGAGGTGTGCATATATCCCCTCTGTATCCATTCCACGTCCCCCATACCTTCCCCCACTTCCCGGGGCAATCCCTGGCTATATATAGGGACCTATCCCTGAACATACACCAATCCGGATCTTCCATCCATTTTCCAATTTGGGGAGCCTGACTAGCACCCCACAACTGAGCGATGTTACGTTTAGCGATCATGCATGCCAGCGCTACCCACACTTTCCCAGAAGTAGGCAGGTCCATGGGTTCCCAAACATTTAGGACACATCTACGGGCCTCCAGAACCAACTCTACCCTCATGACCTCTCGGATCTTCTTGTTAACTTGACCCCAGTAGTCTTGTATTACGGGGTAGTGCCATAAGATATGCATAAATATACCGACCTCCCTGCACCCTCTCAGACATTCTTCACTACTCGCCAGACCCATCCGCACCAGCCGGGGCCCGTGGTGTAGGAGTGGTGTAGGATCTTTAACTGGACCAACCTAAGTCTCATGGATACCGCTACTACCTTTGAGGAGGAAACTGCTTCCTTCCAGTCCTCATTTATTTTATTTATTTAAACTTTTACTGTGCACAGCTACCCACAGTGGGTTTCCCGGCGCTAGGGACAGACTGGAGAAGAAGATATCAGATAGCCAGCATACAGGATCCAACTACTTATGTGAACAACAGCGTTTTCAGTGCTCTGCGAAAACGAAGAAGACTGGTCTCTAATTTAAGGGCAGTGGGCAGGGCATTCCAATATTTGGGACCAAGATAGGAGAAGGAACGTCCCCCCATCCTTGCCAGCTTAAATCTTGGTATAGAGAAATTGCCAATTTCCGAGGATCGTAAGGTACGTTTGGGCCTGTAAAGTTACACCAGTTTTTGTAAGTAAGTAGGTGCAATGCCTTGCTTGATCCTAAACATGTAGCATAATGCCTTAAACTTTATGCGGCTGGAGATCTTCAACCAATGAAGATCATGCAAGGCAGATAATGCAGAAGTTCTTCTAGGGACATTCTTCAAGAGTCGCGCGGCTGCATTTTGTACAACCTGCAATACTTTAACAGTGGCTACATCAGCACCCAAATATAGTATGTTGCCATAGTCCAGGCGAGATGTTATCAATGCCTGGACAACCGTTCTACGGGAAGGAATGGGAAGCATCCATAAGATCTTTTGTAGCCACCTGAGAGTAGAAAAACAGGTTGCTGCGACCTTAGTGGCCTGCTGCTTCATTGTTAACTTGTCGTCAATTTGAACGCCCAAGTTACGTACAGCATGTGTGGGTACAGGAAGTGCACCCATCTCATTTGGCCAATGCTGAGGGCCCCAGAGGTTCTTATTTTTCCCCAGAATGACCACCTCTGTCTTCTCCCCATTCAGTTTGAGACAGTTCCTCTGCATCCAGTCCGCCACAAGAATGAGGCCCGACTTTAGTGCAGAGGGGTTATTCTCGTCTCGCCCTGATAGGGAGAAGACGATCTGGGTGTCATCAGCGTAAGAGAACAGGGTCAGCCCCGCCTGCTCTACGATGTTAGCCAAGGGTTTTACATTAAGATTGAATAATAGGGGGCTGAGTATGGACCCCTGGGGGACACCCCGCGCTGAGGAACAGACCGCTGATGCCGCCTTAGGGGAGAAAACTTGAAAGGTTCGCTCGCCAAGAAAGAAGGCCACCCAGGCTAAGGCCCTACCAGTCACGCCGAGTGACCACAGAGAGTCAAGAAGGATGGAATGTGACACGGTGTCGAAAGCTGCGCTCAAATCCAACAGGATTTCATCATCTAACACTAGTCCGTCCGCTCCCCACTGCTCTCTAAGAGTCGCTAATGGATCCCCCATATGGTTTATTTGTTTTTTATATATTAATGAAATCGTTTTCTCTGGAAGATGGCCATCCAATAGCCGGTCCTCCAAAGGGGAGGCCTCCGGGAGCACTGTTCCTCTGGGAACATTTGCTAATAAGGCATGCCTGACCTGCATGTATGATATTTTTCCCGTATGGCGTCAAATGTGAGGATACCATCTTTCCCCCAGACATCTTTAATCTGTGAGATCCCTATGAGGTCCCATTTGTCAAAGCCCTTCGTTTTCCACAAGCTACCTAGTCTCTCTGAATTCCACAACGTGGTAGCCAGGGTTAGTTTCCCTTCCCACTGTGCTGGAGGTTCGACAAGAGGAAACCGACCGTTTCTGGCATACAGGGCTCTTGTAATATCTCCCCCGGTATATGACCGCGGTCCATCGCAATTCCAGGGTCCAGAGGTGACCCATACACTGCGTGGTTAATCGCTGCAAGCTGAGAAGCCCAATAGTACTTCCGAAGGTCCGGCAGACCAATTCCTCCGTCATACTATGGAAGTGTAAGCTTGGAGAAAGCAATATGCGGCCTGCCCTCCCAAAGAAGCTGCCTTTGGAGGGACTCTATGCCTTTAAAATATGAGGGGGGTACCTGGTCCATCGAGTTCTGTAGCGCATATAAGAAGCGAGTAAGGGCCATCATTTTGAATAATACAGCTCTACCTATGAGGGAAAGTGGCAACTGTTTCCATCTCTCCACATCTCTACGGAATCTTGCCAGTGGAGGCCCCAAGTTATTATCATATCTCAATTTCGGGTCCATGGTGACATATATGCCCAAGTAGCGAAATCCTACTGCTTCAATCTGTAATGGACAGGACTCCGGGACAACGGGGGGATCTCCGCTGATGACGAAGAGCCCCGACTTCGTCCAATTAATGGCGAATCCAGAGTATCTCCCAAATATTGCCAGAACATCTAAAAAACTGATCAAGGACTCCCCAGGAGTAGTGAGATATAACAAAATATCATCAGCGTACAGTAGTATCTTATCCTCCCACTCCGGGGTTCAACGTAACCCTCTAATCGATCGGTCCCATCGGACCCAAGCCACCAGCGGCTCAAGGGTTAGTGCAAATGGCAGTGGGGACAGTGGGCACCCCTGTCGCATGCCTCTGTGTAAAGCAAAATCAGCTGATCTGTGGTTATTCACCACTACTCTGGGTAGGGACTCGTATACCTAAGACGGACCCATCCTATAAAATCCTGGCCGATACCGAACCTCCCCAACACAGCGATTAAATAGGGCAATTCGACTCTGTCAAATGCCATGGTCACATCCAGGGACAACAGTGCCGCTGGTTCGTGTATCTTTGATGCCCCTCCTAGGATCCCGTGCAACCGTCGTAAGTTGAGGGCCGTATTTTGGCGCAGCATGAAGCCTGACTGATCTGGGTGTATCAGATTTGAAATAACCTTAACGAGCCTGGTCGCCAGCAATTTTGCCAACACCTTGGGTTCAGCATTTAATAATGAGATCGGTCGATAGGAAGAGCATTGCGTCTGAGGCTTAGCGACCTTATGGATGGCCACGATGTTTGCCACCCGTTGGCCGTAGGGGAGTTGGCCCTTTTCCCTGCTCACCACGAACATTGCACGGAGGAACGGCGCCACCTTATTCGCGTTAAGTTGGTACAGTTCAATGGGCATACCGTTCGGGTCCGAAGCCTTCCCGGAATGAACACCCCTGATGACCTGCGCCACTTAGTGATTGGTAAGGGGGGAGTCTAGGTATTTCCTGTCCTCTTCTGATAATGCAGACAAATGGATGTCATGTATCATTGCCACGTTTTCATCCTCTGTATAGTTGCTCGTATACTTATATAACGAACGATAATAGTCCGCAAATTACTCGACTATCACCTGTGGATCTGTCACTTTGCCTGACTCTCCAGTATTTAATTCTGGCACCAATCTCAACACCCGTTCCCCCTTTTCTAGCCATGCGATATGTTTCCCTGCTTTGTCGCCATGTTCATACCCCCTACTCTGGGCATCCGCGTGCTGCACTTTGGCCCCATCTCTTGCTAGAGTTTTATATTCATCTTGGAGTAGCCGCAAATGGTGCACTCCATCGGGGGTGGGGTCTCTCGACTCCTCCCCCTCCAGAGTTGCTAATTCTGCCTTTATGTTAGCCACCTCTGCTCTTCCCTTCTTCCTTATTCCTGAGACCAGTGATAACACCTCTCCTCTTATGACCATCTTATAGGCCTCCCACAACGACTGAGCCGACTTCACTGTTCCCACATTCTCCTGGAAATATCTTTCTGCAGCTTGTAGCACCTCCCTTTTGATGTAAGGATCTCTTAAATGCCATGCACTAATGGGGGCGACCCTCCCTGTATCCCGTTGCCCCACCTTTACTCTGAGCCAGACTGGTGAGTGGTCCGAAATCCCCCTACCTATGTGACGTGCCTCCCGAACCCAAGCTGCCTGCGATGCTGGCACCAGTTCATAGTCAATTCTCGATAAGGAGTTGTGTGCAGCAGAGGTGTGTGTGTAGTGCACTCCGTCAGGATTCCTCAATCTCCACCCATCTATAAGGCCTGTTGTGGCCACAAAATCCGGCAGCCACCTCTGAGACGGCACCAGAGTTAGAGCCGGGCATCTATCCGCTTCACCGTCCATCACCGCATTAATGTCTCCACCCACAATCAGTATCCCAACAGGCAGTGTCAAGAAGATTGCACACAGGTCACAATATGTATCTGTCTAGAGACCCGGTGGGACATAAACTGACAAAAACTCTTACCTCCCACAGCCCCTAGACGCCAACGTATCTGCCTCGCTTATCAGACCATGTGGCCTGTTTAGCCAGTGGAAAAGCCAGTGGAAAGGAGTTTTTCGTCAATATTCCCACTCCCCTAGAACCAGTGGTGAAGCCAGCATGTGCCACCAATTTGTAGCCGCCCCTGTGGAGGGCCATACAACGATTACCGACCAAGTGCGTCGCTTGAAGCAACACCACATCTGGGGGGTGTCTCCTGATGAACTGGCTCACCATGCCCCTTTTTATCTTGTCTCCCAGTCCATTTACATTCCAACTAAGCGTGGATATCCCTAATCCCTTACTACCAATAGACATTGTAACGATAAATCCTGTCTAGGTCACCTGATGTTATACCAAAAGAAACACAAATCAACAATGCTTCTACATCAAATTGAAGCTGGAATAGGAAAAAAAAAACAACACTCAATCTCCCACCCTCCACCCTGCACACCTGCAAGCAGCTTACGCTCATCCCCAACTAGCAGTGTGCCTGTCGCCTGTGGTAAATGGTTCTATGTATTTTCCCTCTCTACCACTTTATCAGAATGTCCTGTGACATCATGGAATGTTAGTGTGCCTCCCTGTGTGGAGATTGTCAGTTGGTCATCTGAGACTGAGGAGCTGGTAGCTCTCTCCTGGTGGGGTTTTCTCCTTGTAACTTCCTATCCTGTAACCTGCCACCTAACTACATGCTAATAAAGAAGAGTCTACTTCTACACCTGGACTACGCATCCTTGTTTATGTACCACATTTTGGCGACGTTTTTGGACTAACCTTTGCTGCAAAGAAGGAATACTGGAACTCAGCTATAAGGAAACCAAGGACTGTTCTACATTTAAGTAAGTTTATCTCCTGGAGATCAGAGTAACGCCCAGTAAACCCCACCAGTGTCCTTTTTACCTTGGACAGCCTGCACCCTGGGCGCCTGTGTTGTGAGAGAACTAACTGCCATTTCGCTGTCATCTGGACACTGTCTGTTCCCAGCTACAAGAGCCACTGTCTCAGCGGGCCTGATCACCCTGTTGTGCCTTCTGGTCTTCTTGTGTGCATTGACAGTTCGCTTCTATTACAACCAGTGTGTATATTGTGTGTTTTCACACAGTGTGGGCCTTTATTTTGAGCACTATTTGTGTTTTCTCTTATTGAGGTGCCCTGGCGCTGGCAGTACACTCTCAAGCACAGCAACCTTCGTCAGTGAAGTCTGTTTTTTTTAGTTGGTTTTTGTGGAACCTGAGTGTCACTTAACGTTTTCAGTGTGCCGTTGGGTTTTACCCGTTCTCGCACTTGTGGGAATGAGTCACCGCCCCTTCTTCACTTTGGTGCCGGGATCCTTCAATGTGGAAGTCCACACGGAGCACATGTACAGCTGTGAGGGTGCGAGTGGTCGCCCCTCCTTCACTCTTGTGCCGGCATCTTTTGGTTTGTATATGCACACGGGGCGCATGTACAACTTTCCTGGTGTGACTGGCCCTTCATGTTTGAATTTCAAAATGCGCACAAGCCACGCACTTCTTACCTCCTCACGAGTGGCGTCTATGACGTTCTTCTTTGGCTGCCTTCAGGAGTCTTCGCGCAGCAACGTGCCTTGAGCCATCCTGTATGCGTCATGCGGACGTACCGCCATCTTGGGTTTGCATTACCCTTTTCTGTTTCCGGCAGCTTTCTATGCTGTTCTCCCACACGAGCGTTGCCAACCACCGTGTTTTTTTTCAATAAAGTTACAAGTGTCAGGCAGCTTCGCAGATTCGTTGGTGCCTGCTCTGGGACTGCCAGAATTACTTTGACTAAGTTCTCTTCATCTACAATGTTGGCGCAGGCACTGTGGATGTCTTAACTTTTGATGAACTCCTGTTCTGGGACTGTCGGAGTCACTGTGTAGTTCTCGCACATCACTCAGTTTCTCCTCCTCTCCAATGCTGGCACAGGGGCAGTCGACGTCTCAACATTAGATGTACTTCTTCAGCAGTTTTTTTCCCTTGGTTGGATGTTTCGTTTCCTTGGACGGAGAATCTCCTGGACTACTTTTCTCGTCTTGCCTGCACGTCACCTGGTGTCTAGTCACTCATCGGAGTTTGTGGACAATCCTGGCCATTAAGATCTCGGGTGAGAAATCGCTCACCGGAGCTAAAAACTCTTGGTTTTTTGTTCTCTTCATTTGCCTATGCTTTACATTATTTGTATTTTGGTGTATGTTGTAGGTTGATATGTGTGTTGGGCATAATGGATTGTTCTATTTACCTTTGGGAGGTTGTAGTATGTCATTGTGGTGAACTCTTTAGTATCTCCGCACATGTTGTAGGTGGGTGTATGTTTTGAGCATAATTTCTCTCTGCCTGTTCTAGTACTTTTTGTTGTTCTCTTTTGTGGGGAGTTTAGTTTCCTAAGGCAACACCTTACCCTACGGTGTACCCTTACTTAGGGCCGGGCGTGTGGCTAGTCAATGCCATATTTTGTAACTAGGGCGATGTTGTACCTTATGGTGTACCCTGTATATTTATAGGGGATGTTGTAGTTTTGGTCTCACAGGGTGTGTATCCTGTGTTTCACCCTGCTTGGGCAGCTAGGGTGTTTGTGTCTTATCTTACCCCATCCATGTACGTAGGGTTAGTACTTATGGTGTACCCTTATTTAGGGGAGGTTGTGGGGTTGTGGTGCCAGTCAGTGCCTACATTTTGTTTCCTAGGGTCTTGTTGTTACCCTTTGGAGAAGTTACGTTGCGCACTTTCATGTGGTGTACCCTTTTATTAGGGGAGGTTGTCTGCATGTAACTATTTTGTTCAAAAGTCCCAAGGATTGGTATCCTTGTGTACCCTTTTCTGGGGAAGGTGGTGTGCGTTGTCAGCGCCGCCATTAAGTGATGTTGCGTTGAACAATTACTTCATTGTTCAATTGTGTACCCTTTTATTAGGGGAGGTTGTCTGTGTTGGTCTAAGTTGCATCACTCTATGTGGGTTGTCGGGGTGCATTGTCAGCGCTACCTCTTGGTGTAGTTGCGCCACTATTGCCAGTGTGCGGTTACTGTGTACTTTGTTCCAGGGGCGTTAGTTTCCTCTGGTGTACCCTTTCCTGGGGAGTTGTTTCGTTCCACAGTTTAAAGGTTGCCTTGTTTGGTGTACCCTTGGAGGGGAGGTTGTTAGTGCATGTCATGCACTAATCTTTATTGCAAGGCATCCCCTTTTTCTGTGTGGGTTGCTATTTCATTCTATTGTGCTTACTTTCATCTGCACACATTTTGTCATTTTGTGGTTTCACCCTACTTGGTTTGCCAGGTTCGCTACCTTGTTTTATTAAGGAGGGTGGATGGGCATGTTATGTAATTTGCATTTAGTTCATCTGTGCATCTTACGTTTATCTTTCTACATGCCTCTTTTTATTGTCCTTTGTTTCTGCTTTCTTGCTTCAGTTTCCTGCTTTTCAATTTGTCCCTTTGATTAGCTTTTGTGTCTACAGTCTCCTCTGAATCCTTCTGCTCCGTCTTAACTTCTTTATTGCTGTTGTTTGTTAACGGAAGAGGATGTGTGGTAAATGGTTCTATGTATTTTCCCTCTCTACCACTTTATCAGAATGTCCTGTGACATCATGGAATGTTAGTGTGCCTCCCTGTGTGGAGATTGTCAGTTGGTCATCTGAGGCTGAGGAGCTGGTAGCTCTCTCCTGGTGGGGTTTTCTCCTTGTAACTTCCTATCCTGTAACCTGCCACCTAACTACATGCTAATAAATAAGAGTCTACTTCTACACCTGGACTACGCATCCTTGTTTATGTACCACATCGCCCCCACACCAATCTACAACTAACTAAAGGTAGAAAATAGAGGGAGGGCCCGAACCGTCTCGCCAACCCCCTCCTTACCCGCCTCATCATCCCTGCCCCTGATCTATGTATTTAACAATAATAACGGTCCAATGTTCCTTGGCAGGGAAAAAAAACATTACCTACCCCTCCCCCATCCCCCCTTACACAAAATATCACAATTTAAAACCTTTTGTCCATCGGTTCCCAATATTTTATTGTTCATCCGCTTAGTCCCGGGCCCCGGATTCCATCTCAGCATTGTACGTAGTTTCCAACCAGTCCGCCGCCACTTCTGGATTGTTGAAGAACCTGGTCTTTCCATTAAGTTCCACTCGAAGGCGGGCCGGATACATCATGGCATATTTTAGCCCCTTATCTCTCAGTTTCTTCTTCACCGATATGACGCTGTTTTTGAACTATTTGGGTGAAGTCCGGGAAAAAGGAGAGAGTCACATTTTCATGCCTCAGGGGAGCCCCGGCGCGTGCTGCCTGAAGGATGGCATCCCTGTCCCGAAAATTCAGGACCCTTGCCTGGGCCTACCCCCGGGACTCTGTGCGCCCTTTCCATCGTAAAAAAGTTGCTAAGACCTTTAGGCTGAAGATGTTGGAGGACTATGCTCTCGACAAATAGATCCGGCGTTTGACCTTCTGATTTTTCCGGAACCCCGAGGAGGCAGACGTTGTTACGTCTGGCCCTACCCTCATACTCATCCAGCTTCCAGTTTGCGAGGATTCTTGAGGTCTTAAGGTCCCACACCTCTTGCTGCAGCAGGTTGACATCATTAATTAGCCTGGTCGATTTGAGCTCGAGTAACTTGATCTTCTCGTTCGTTTTCGCAAGATCCACCCACATCAGCCCCATCTCAATTTTGACAGTATCCAGCATGTTATATAGGGCCTCCATCATCTGGCCAAGGGATGCCTCAATGAGATCCGTCAACATTGGCTCGACAAGGGGTTGCGTGGCGTCTTCCCCCCTTGACGGGGTCTTCCTTGTTTCCACTGGGGACTCCTTTGGCAGGGTGTATCGGTCCAGCTTGTTTGTTTGGATAATTCTGGACCCCTTGGATGACCGAGGCATGGGCTTCTCCTGTTCCGGTCTTGTCGCCATTCTACCTCTCTGGTTCCCCTCACCAGATATCACGGACCTCCTCACTTCGGATCAAGGCTCCGGTCTCCATCTGGTGTCCCTGATCTCCAGGTATCTACTTTGGCGTTGCTCAGTCACCCGGTCCAAAGCTCAGCTCAGCTGTTCCACACCCAAATTTAGCACCCATCGCACTGTTTAGAGGCCTCCCCGTGTCGTTGTCTGTCTTGCGCGTATGCACCTCTGGCTCTCCCAGCTGGTCCGGCGGGGCAGTGTCCGCTTTTGTCGGTAATGGCACTCACTCGTCCCCTCCGGCGGTACACAGTTTTGGGGCTCCCTCCTGCCGATCCACACTCCCACACTCCCAGCCTCAAATAGTAGCTCAGTGAGGGAACCGCATAGGAGACCTGCATGCTGACTCCGTCTTTCTCTTACCTCGCCGCAGCCACCCGTGTGGGTCCTTTCTCCAGTGGGCCCTCTCTCAGTGGGGAAAATGTCACCTCTTCCCCAGCCACCACTTCCACTGAGCTCCTCAGGACTGGGCCACCATTAAATCTTGTGCCCACCTCACTCTCTTCTTCTGCCGCTTTGCACCCACCATCTGGGGATCCTCATTCTGCCCCGAGTGCCTTTGCAGGTGGGCTACTGGCCAGCAGCGGCGCCGGTTTGCGGCCGATCTCCACCTTGCTCAGTCCCAACCTCCAGCAGGGCAGTCGTGGTACGGGGCTCACAATCCCGATCCTCTACGCCGCTGCCTCCTTCCAATGCAGCCGGGTGCCCCAAGGGGACTCCAATCCCCAAGTCTCAATCCGGTGGGGGCCGAACCTGTGCCTCCACTGTATCTGCACGTCAGGCGGCCCCACCAAACAATAAAGGCCCCCGGCGTGTACCCCTCTTCAAGGCCTCAAATTTCCTCCTGCTGTCCGGGCAAGCCAAATCGTCCTCACCTCCTCTACGCCGCCTCACCACAATGCAGCCGGACGCCCCCATGTAATTGGAGCTCCCTGGGCCTGCTCGGCAGGGACCGGACCTCGGCCCCCGCCGGATGATCCCTTCGGGCGGCGCCGCCAATCAAGCGAGGCCCCGGCTTTCTCGCCAGGCACCCGTCAATGAAGCTCGTCCCCAGAGCACTGGGACGGCTTGAAATGGGAAATACAAGGACCGGTACTGCTCCTGATGCCGGGGACGGGGTTGAGGCACAGGATAGTGTCTCAGCGAAGTGAAGTCGGCGGAGCCAATTGACTACGCAGCCATCTTGGTCGCCGGCTTGACTCCTCCCCCTCATGTGCAAGATTAATCAAATCCTTCTGGAGACTGACCAGTGGACCCAACCTCAAGCCATGAAAAATTAAGTCATCATTCTGATAGAGCTCATTCCTCACATTCCAAAAACTCATCTTTTATTTTCTTGAGTATCACTAATAATACTGAATAATTGTTTACTTCTTTCACCATTTCTTCTCCATGAATACAGTCCCCTCTATCAGTACGCACAACAAAATAGTCATCATCGTCAACACCCACATCATCATTTGTCACATTCCCAATTGTAAGATGAAAACAGCTAACAGCCAGACAATTTTTTGAACCACGTATACGTCACGAGAAAAACAAATTCTTGCAGGAATACCACTCATTTTCTTATTCTCCCTGAAATAACATCTATACCATTATTTTTGAAAACTCTATTGAGAGGAGTATGATCTGTCTTGACCTCAAATTTAATACCCCACACAAATTTCCACAATTTGTTTATGGCTCAGGAAGAATCCAATGCCTCTTTTTCAATTATGCAATAATGTAACTCTACTCCTCTCAAACACCTTGAAATAACCAGTATGTTATGTTCAATTACACCAAAGTTTTGCAATGTAACTGCATCAAGACCATTGGATTTAGCATCAGTCATTATCACAATGTAGACTCCAGGATCAAAACTTTGAAGACAATGTGCTTTTCTCAACATTAATTTAAGTATATTTAACTTTCATACTCTGCGCCATCACAACACAAGACACCTTTCTGTACCAAACTCCTCATGCTCTTGCACTTATCAGCATCGTTTGGAATGAACTTATTGTATTATTCACACATACAAGTATCAATTTACATTTACATTTCCATACCCAGAACATTCACAACTTCATCTTTATTATTAGGATTTGGCATGTGGTTTATGGTCCTGATCAAATCTTCTTTAGGTTCAATGCCTCCTAAAATTATATTATGTCCAGAAACTTTATTTCAGACAAGTGGAGTTTGCATTACTTAGTTTTTAAAGTAGGACCTCTAGCCCCCAAATGTGACAAGATTTCACATACTCTCCGGTCATGCTCCTCAAAAATTCTTGCTTGCCAAATATTAACACATCATCTTTACACCTGATAATCCTCCCAATACATTTTCCATTGCTCTTTGAAAAACAGATGATGCTGGTATCAAACCAAAATTCAATCTTAAAAACATTAATGCACCGTACTGTGCTACAAATGCTATTAGAACTTGTAATTCATGATATAATTTCACCAGGTGGTCCGCAGAAATTTAATCAGATGTAGAGAAATATGAATGCAAAAAGAACAATTGATGGACAGTATGCATAACAACGTCATTCATTCACCCCAGTACAGAGATCTGGGCCTAAATTCATTGTTTCTTTGCTCACCATGCCATTCCAGTTTGAACCCAGCCATATGCAAATCAGTCTTGGCCCTACCCCCAATGGGAACAGTCCAGCCCAAACCGCCAGGCCAGGTCCTCCCTGGACTGGAAACAAGCATCCTAGAACCGGTTTCTGGGTTTCACTCCTCATCAGCCAGGATAGCTTGACTCCAGTGGCATGGAGAGCACAGACCCACGTCTGGGCATCCCCGTCCCATACCGGGTGACACATACAAAAAGAACACTTAATGGACAGAATGCAGAACAATATCATACATTCACCCCAGTACAGAGATCTGGGCCTAAATCCATCATGTTTTTGCTCACCATGCCATTCCAGTTTGGACCCAGCCATATGCAAATCAATCTTGACCCTGCGCCCAATGGGAACATTCCAGCCCGAACTGCCAGGCCAGGTCCTCCCTGGACTGGAAACAAGCATCCTAGGACAGGTCCAGGGAGGACCTGGCTCGGCAGTTCAGGCTGAACTGTTCCCACAAGGAACAGGGTCAAGATTGATTTGCATATGGCTGGGTCCAAACTGGGGTGGTGTGGTGAGCAAATGAATGATGGATTTAAACCAGATCCTTGTGACTGGGG
Source organism: Lissotriton vulgaris (assembly GCF_964263255.1). Lineage (NCBI taxonomy): Eukaryota > Metazoa > Chordata > Amphibia > Caudata > Salamandridae > Lissotriton > Lissotriton vulgaris. Next base: position 12,395,547 of record NC_141688.1, read on the forward strand.
GTGAATGTTTGCATTGTCCAGCATTCCATCCATCATTTGTTTCTTTTGCATATGAATAGAAATATGAAGCACACATAGAAAACATTTCAGATATCTTCAGAAGAGGGTAATGATCTACAATCACATTTTAGTTTAGCTCTCATAGATCTACACATAATCTGTATTCTCCATTGGCTTTGTGTGCCATAACCACTGGACCATTCACTCAGTTGCTTCTACCTCTTCTATTATTTCATAGTTTTTAAATTTTTTGAGTTTGCTGAACATTGCTTCCCTCACAAACATATTTATATTTGACTGACTTTCCCAACATGCAGTACATAGTTTTCTTATAGTTTAATCCAATCAACACAGCCTTTTAGACATCCCATTTCTTTCTGGAAATGCCTCTGTAAAATATTTCTCGTACTCAGAGAGATGCATAGTTACCTGTCCTACCTGATCTAAACAAGCTAACATTTCCACTTACACTGCAGGGGTTGAATTAGAATCAAGATTACCCATTACTTCTCTTTGATGAAACCAGCTTATCAGTGAATCTCCTGTAATGGAGATGTATATCTTCCTTTAAAATATACACACGAAATAGCACTTAAATTTGAGAGGATCATCGCCATACACCCTTAGCCGGACATCAGGCTAAAAACCCTTTATCTCTCCCTTCAATTATTTCTTGAAACATTCTTTAGATTTCAAAGTAATTTTTACTCCATATTCAAACAAATGACATATGTATAGTCACATATTCAATTTGAACTATTTCGTCACACATGAACTCTTCTTCAGCATTGTAACTAATCTCTCATACTTTCTTACTCACAGAACCAAACTTACATTATTTTGTGAATTGTCCCTTTATCCCACATGCCTTGCATATAGCCTTCCATTCTGGATAGTCTTTGTAATTAGCTATATGCCCATGTGCACCAAACCTGAAACACCTTCTTTGGCAGCCTTTGCTATTCTTTGTCTGAACCTTTACTGTTGTTTTATACTTCACTTGATGTACCCCGTCCCTATCATTCTTAAAGTCTATATTATGATGAGAACTAATAGTCACATCCTTTCCTATTACCTCCACACAAGCTTGACTGTTTACACAAGACTTATCTAAGGCTACAACCTTATCAAGTGAGGGATTATTTTTCGACCAAATACTTTCTTTTTGCTTACTTTAAACCACACCCCACTGATTTCTCAGTTGTTCTTCTACGCTGATACCAAAATTGCATGTTGATGCAAGTTTTCTTGACTCTGTTATGTATTCCCCAAGAGATTTACTTTTTCTTTGAAACGTTTTCAAAAATGATATCTTTCTAGCACAATAGAAACCCTCCGTAGAAAATGTAAATCCAGTGTTTTAAGACAAACTTCATACTCAATTAACCCTACAGCATCTTCTTCAGGACAATACAGAAGTTTTCCTTTCTGTGCTCAAAGATGTTCCACAAACCCTAGCATAATGTGAAAAAAAGTATACAATGCTTTAGTGAAATATACGCTTGTGCTGGTATCCGAGAATAACTCACCCAACTTGACACTCAAGATACACAAACTGAAAGGAAAAACCTTTATCCATGTTTGCATCAAAATGCAGCACACTAACAAGGGTTCTAAAGAGGCCCAGATCAATTACTGAAACATGTGCAGAGAATACAGCAAAGTCTTCTAGGAACCAAAAACTGGTTTCTGTGAACCACTAAAATTGTATATAAGTGCACAATGAAGTTTAGGATACACAGTCACTATAGATCTTTCAGAGGGAGAAGTGCTTAAAGATTAGGGGCCATATGCAGGTAATCTCTATTTACCTATTCTTAAATACCGAATTTTACCGATTCGGTATTTAAGAATAGATTTTACCGATTAGGTATTTACCAAATCGGTAATTCCCATTCATTCCTATGGGCCTTGAGGCCATTACCGACCGGTATTGAGTTGCCTACATATGGCCGTAGGTAACCAAATAAAACTCATGCTACTTCTTGATCTTGATGTGACACTACAGGACTCTGCAAGGGTCTTCTAAGACATTGCCAAGTGTAATGAAGTTACTGGAAGCGATAGGAAATGAATGAAAAAATATTTCTTAGAAGGCTTGGTTAATAAACCTCCACCATCAAACAGAATCTCTTTTTACACTCTCCCCCAACTACATCTATTCAGAATGTTTAATTACAACATAACTAACATTCCAATAGGAGGACGCCACATATTTTCTTTTGGCGCTGGTGAGATTTACTGGGTGTGCCCCCCTATATAGTGGGGAACACAACAATAGTTTCACGATACACAACCTGCCTGTTTCTCAGCTGTGAATGGAAAGTCAGTATAGCTATACCTCATAAGAGACAAGGGAAATCAACAATATGTGGTCTATATAGGCCCTTTCATGCATTTAAATCATGAGATGTACAAAGTTGTTTAAGAATGTGAGTGAATTGAAAATGATTTGAAATGAACAGATCTCATTGACCCTAGCTGCATCCCTTGGATACCTCAAGAAAACACAGCTTTTATGATGTGGTTGGCATTAGATCATAAAATCTCTTTGATAAATGACAATTCGCCAAGCACACCAAAGTCAATGACTTGGAAATTTTGGTGAATGCTGTATTTCTATGTTTTAGTTAGTAACCTAATTGGCACACTATCATTTTGTGACCGAGATCCATAAATTCCACCTTTGCTAAAGATTTAAGCAAGTATTTGATATCAGTGTTGCAGGTGCTACAATTGTAAAACACAATTTGAAAGAGTGTAATAATATTCACGTGAAGTGGTGGATAGATTATGTAATATACATCTTTTGAAAACAATTCTACACATTTTCCTGATTAATTTATTAGATTTGAAAAATTATGAAAACCACTTCATTAATATTTACCTGAAAATACCCAAGATTTCCTTGAAGACACTTGATCAGACTTGGGCCTTATTATGAGTTTTGCAGTCCAATGGACCGCCATATCAGCGTGGCAGTCTGAGCATGGAGACCTTGGCGGTCAGACCACCGTATTATGAGTTGGATGGATTGGTTTAGGGAAGACCGCCGAGACCACAAGCAGACAACCGACTGCCGGGGTCAGCATCAGAGAAGGAAGCCGCCATAGGGCAATACTGAGGACCTGCACCGCAGTGCGTATTGCAGGTTTCCTGATCCACAAGTTAAATGCAGCGTTCTGACCGCTTTCTTCAAGGTGGCGGTGATAAAGGATTTGGGGTGCGTACTCATTACTTTCTTCTTCTTCCAGGCAGAGTCCCGACATGGATCCCTGTCTCCAGGCCCCCCCTTCCCAGCAAGATATTTGCCCAAGGATTACGGCCCTTTGTGCGGCGATATACTGGTTAGTCTTTTTTGCACCATATATCCATTGCCAGGATCCCCGCAATTGGGCCTTACCCTGGTAATAGTTATATGGTATTTGTCCACATATATCATGCACATTTGTGCATCCAACACATATGCAGTTGAAATGCACACACAGGCATTGATATGTTTGGAAAAAGTACTTACCACCGCCGCAGGATGCCTGCCTCCACACTGGTGGTCTTTGTACTACAAGCGCCGTGGGCTGCAGGGGACCAACATGGTACTACGGCGGGCGGACCTCTAAAATTGTAATAAGGCCCTTAGTGAAAAGTATTTGATCATCTACTTTTACTTTTACCCTTTAATACATGACTATTTATTATTGTGAGTTCCTTCTGTCCCAAATATCTATTCTCTTGTTGTCTTTTCTCGTATTGTTTCATTGCAGGTATTGTTGAAATAATTTTCATGATATGAAATTACATATTCAGTATTTCATTATATACAGAATTGCTGTTCGATAAGATCTAATCGAAGTACTGTTACTGATTGAGGTGGGAGGGTGAATCTCTATTCAAGCAGCAGCCACAATCTCTGTCAGAGTAAAACACAAGCAAACCCCCAATTAACCTGTGCTTAACCCTCTGGTAGCTTGACACAAAAACACTCATGCTTATCGTAAAGGCAATGTGTAAAGTATGCAGCATTCTAACAGTAATAAAGCACAAACACAACTCAAAAAAAATCCGCACACCAATTTAGAAATATAGAGTGAAATGTGATAATTTGAAACCAAAATGACAAATATCCAATCAGTAGAATCAAACATATGTAATTTTAAAGATTTGAGGTAAGTAAAGTGCCTAAGGGCAAAAAGCACCACTCATGGCTAATTGGTAATGCGAGACTAGGTGACATTCACAAGTTCAGACCACCCGCAATGAAGCGTAGGCTGGATAGAGGGACCAGGTTAGTACTGATGAAAGGGTTTCCTTCAAAACTCGAGTGTGAAGAGTTCAGTTCAAGGTAGAAGGGGGCCGCAAGGAGCAGGTAGAGCATTGCGGTTGGTCATTGATGTAGCACTAAGAGCATGCCACGCATCATGGACAGTCTTCAGATTTGTGCTGGCGGTCATGAATTTGTGTTGGGCTGTCGATACAGTACCACAAAGTGCAAATCTTGCATTGCTGGTTGTCGCTGGCGGTCTCTGTGTCGAGAAGAGTCTGATTCACCGGAGCTTCGTGTTGGTAGGTGGTAAGATCTTGTCGCGAACAGGCCAATTTGCCATCCCGAAGTGCCGAAAACTTCAGGATTTCTCCTTTCCTTGGAAAAAGAGCTCAACTGGGGCCACACCAAGGGTCCAAGAACTGAGATGCACATTGAGGGGATCAGGAACTTACTCCAGCAGAACACAGTAGTGATTAGGCAGTACAATTCCAGGTCCAGGCAGCCAGTCAGCTGGGAGATGCAGGGAGTACTTTGAAGTTTTTTATCTCAGAACAGGAGGTCACTAAGCACACATACCATGGGGACAACCGCTAAATATCAAAATATGTGCCTCTCCAACATATGTAGAAGTAGTCAATTGTATGGGCCTTTACATACAAAGTTCTTCTCAACAGTGAATGCATTCTAGACACACTGATGTGTGTCCTATTTTTACCTGTATATCTTTTTCAACTATGCTTTAGACAGAAAAAGGGGGTCCCGTTACCTTAAAGTGTCAAACAAGAAACACAAATGCTGATTCTACCTAAATTAAGGAAAAATTATGAACATTTAGGTTTTTGAGACCATGAAGATGGTAGGCTTAGTCATCTAACAAGCGAAAAGGAGAAAATGAGCTGGAAAATATAGGCACTGAACACATAGAGAAAAGGGATTTTCCTTGAAAAGCTCAATTGACAGATTATCACATGTCTATTTATTGGTGCAAACCGAGGATAGATATCTGTTTGCAATTTGAAGGAATAAAGATGACTCTGATTTTGTAATATGAAATCCTAACACTTTCACTAATAGACAACCCTAAATCTCAGAACACAAACCAGGAATTGCCATGAAGGTACTGAGTTCTACACAAGACATTTCTCATAGTGGTTGTAGTCTCCACTGGAACTAATGTATATATCAGAGAATTATGAAACATTAATGGAGTGGTCCACGTTTGATGACACATATTAACATAAAAAAATAGGCAAATATTGGGGACCATTTATTTTCCTATTTTCCACACTCGAAGTAAGGCCCTAGTTACCACTTGTGTTGCACAGTACTGAAACATATTAAATCCACATCTGAACGTTATGTTACTGTAGGTAACACCAAATTACTGCAGTTCAGTTATGAGCTGAATCCAATGGAATGGGGAATTACCATGTTCAAATGGATTTACAGGTTGTAAAGCCACACAAAATTCTCAATTATACGAAGTTTAATGCCTACATTTGTTGCAGCTGAAAAATGTATGGGGTCAGGGGCTATGGGGAGTAGGTGAGGGAATTTGAAAATAATATATGGAAAGGGAGAGCTTTGAACGCTCTACCCTGACTGACAGAAAATCGGGGATGACACTTGGTTGGCGCTATGGCTAAAACCACATTAAATTTCACTGAGTAGAATTATCCAACAGTGATCCAACTCCTAATTAAACTAGGTTGCAGAAATACCAGCCCACCGATGATCAGGTAGAATGGAATTCCACATGGGAATTCTATTCCTCCTGACTCACAATCATGACCTAAGTGGCAGGCCTCACTCATCCCTAACAGTGGTGTGCAAAATTCACATAATTTGCTTTTGCATAATTAATATTTTGGCAAAATTACGCAAAAATTACGCATGATAGTGTCAAATCCAAAACTCTTCTTTGGTGCTATATTCTAAGGCAAAATAAATATTTGTGTCCACTTTGGACGTGAGGATGCATTTTGCATAAGAAATAGCGCAAAAAATAAAACCACTTTGAACCACAGTCATTCACACACACACAGATTTTTCTCAAGTGTCAGGGGTGGCTGCCCTGTTACTCAAAAGCCCCATTGATGAAAAATAAAATGGTAGTAAAGTTAATTTATTACTATTTTATTTGTCATTCACCTATCCCGAACCGAGTGCTGAATGGCAGCAGCAGGGAGGAGTGTGGGCTGCCTGGGCACTTCAGTTTAAAGTGCGCATGTCTGTTTGACCGGCTGTCTTCTGTCTAACCTCTCTAACCCAGCTGATTTAAGACATCTGGGTTAGACCAAGGGCAGGCCTCCAGTGCCTTCGGGAGCATCGAGAGAGGCCTCTCCCTCCAATCCTCGTGCTTCTCTAATGCTGGTTAACAGCATGAGAGCAGCTCCAGGATTGGTTAAGGGAACTGGCTGGGGCCCACGCCGATCACCGGTTGCAGCGAAGAGGAGGTGTCGTGTTTGTAAGATAAGTGGCTTTTTATTATTTTACGCTTGCGGCACGATAGTGCATGTAGCTATGCACCATTTCCCCACCCTACTTCTCTCCTTAGATGCCAGCCGCCACTGTCAAGCGTTCATAGTAAGTTTTTACAGTTAATTGCACATTCACCATAAAAGTTTACAGAGCACAGTGAGTAATGACGTATATTGGCATAATACCATAATAGCTGTAATTTGCATTAAAAGGGTAATACAAAGTAATGGAACTTACATGTGATCAACACAAATTTCTCCCGGCGCTACCACCCAAAACACCCTCATTACAAATGTCCCACAGCAGCATCCTTGCGGGATAGAGTGACACCACTCTCAGCCTTTATGAGAAGCCCAATGTTTCCAGACCTGGAATTACTTGGTCTGAAAATACCAGACCAAGCGATCTCAGGTATAGAGACACCAGACTTAGAGATTTGTGTGGTGCGACTGAGGTGGTAGCTGGTTGTTGCATCTGTGGCCCCAGCACACACTCCTTCTCTACACCAGGGGCAGCATCAAGTTATTCCACAGTTTTGCCCTCACTATGCCTTCCCTCCTCCTTCTCTGTCCAACTTCATTATGGCTCCGAAATTAGTCGCTGCATGTATTTAGCATCTACTGCAAGTCCATTATTTTCATTGGAGGCCTGCCAACCTCAGCTCCCAGGTCAGACAAAGGATAATTCCTTGACTAAATATACTTATTCCTGTGCATGTCGGGGGTGCCTTAAACCTCTTATCCCCATAAATAATAGTTTCAAAGCGGTCCTATTTCAAAATATTCGAGGGTAGTTCACATACCAGGTCATACTCTTTGGGGATTTTCAGCAGCAGAGCCCGGCACCCTTTGTTACTGGACTGGATGATGTGCAGCTCCTGGTGGTTCTCCAAGTTGATGCTTCGCAGCACAGCACTCCTGGCGTCCAGCACACGGAGCAGTGTTCTGGATTGTAGCTGCAGGAACACATGGCGCCGGGGCTCCTTTGCCCCTTGCCATTCCAGAGCTGACAGGAAGAAACATCAGGATTTGCATGAGCTTGGATGAGTTGTCAACATTTTTCTTCTCACCCAAAGGCATTTACACTTTTCAATTATTTACTGCACTGATGTACTGTTTGAAATCACAAATGCCTCATTGATATAACAAAAGTAACTTATATTGATCCACTAAAAATATATATATATATTTATATATATATTTGTTTCTGTAAAAACTGTACTCAAATTATGAATAATCCATAATATGCAGGTAATGTAATGGACGATGAAAGATGCTACCTAAATTATACACTCTCTCAAAAATCTGCCTTTATGGCAAACAGACGTCATGGGAACATTTTATTCATATGAAAGATTATGCTTGCAGAATATTAATTAGCTCTTAGGTAAGAAACCATTTTCTTTTATACATTTGGCTGGTGACCTCTTTAGTTAATGGAACATTGTCTCAACAACAGACCTGTGGTGTTTTTTTTCCAGTGTCCCCTGTACTGCTGGTGTGCACATTACTGTCAGAGGTGGACTGTGGGAACTCCTTTCATACCTGATAGAAATAGGGATGCTTTATTGTCTCTTTCGCTGTTAACCAAGATTAACGGCCATATCCCAGCAGTTTATCAATCATATCTAAGGCTTCAGAGCTCAGTAATGTTGCCTCTCCCTATAAAGGAATATTGTCCCAGCGCTTCTGACATTTCCGTCGCAAGATGTCAGCAAAGTGTGAATTCAGCTCTACAAGGATTTTGTTCAGGTGCTCAGTCAATTTATCATTACCAGGGATTAGGGAACCAATGTAAGTTGAATGAAGGTGGTAGAGAAGTAGTAAGGGTAGGGCAACAAAGCAAATGCTAGCATAATTCATAATTGAGGAACTCCTATGAATGATTTACAGAAACTGAACGTAAAATTGTGAATATTTATACAGCTGTAGTTAAAATGCATTCTCGATTTTCAATCTATAATTTAGTAGCTTTTGTAAATGTAAGCGTAATAGTCTTGCAAAAGTCAAATGCATTTATTGGCTACATTAATCATAGAATGCTGTTTTTTTTAAAAAAATGTAGTCAATAACAACACAAGCAAAGGATTTCTTGGCAGGCTTTGTGCTGGTTCAATATATCTCTAGATAATCTGGTATGAACTATATTATTTTTCTGTTTGTTTGGGTTTTACCGTATAAAAAGGTAAATGTAAAGGTGCTTATTGAAATCAAACAATCAACATTACATTTGTGAATGTGCATGGTAAGCAGTTTTGCATATGCTTAATATTAGAAAGATAACATGCACACATAAGAATGTATAATGGACATTAAATAAATGTTTAACAAATCAGTCCACATTGCAGGGAAAACTTATTTCACCACGCAGGGTTAACCATGCAGTGCCTTAACCATGCAGCTTTTACCACCAAGCATTTTTGTGTAAAAAGAATAATATATATATATTCTATTCAGAGCAAAAATCCTCATAACCTCCACACGGGCGAAATGAAGAAGCGGACCCAACGGCTACAGGCAAGGAAATGTTTTTATTTATTCCAACCTTTCCAGTTGACGCGTTTCGAGCATCAAGTGCTCTTGTTCATATATATATACACACCTGTTGGTAGTTATAGTTAAGACCTAGTCTCCATAGGAAAAGCATGTTTTGCTTTGGCAATAACTTTTGAGCTGTTTGACAAATCTTTATGAAAATTTTCAAAATTAGGACGGCGCTCAGTTCAGCTGCTGTGTTGAAAGTCTTGGGGTAATTTTCCCCATGCAATTTGCTATAAGGATCTTGAACATGACTACAACCTGAACCGCTGGACCAAATTACACCCCATTTAGCAGAAAGGCAGCACAAACATGTGGCAACAGATATAATTTATTTATCATTAGTGTGTGTAAGACTAATTCCTTTTACATAAATTACATTCACTCAAACAGCTGTATACAATGGCTGACATAGATTGTGTATACGTTCCACATTCTGAATTTTCTGCAATTTAGAGAAAAATAATCAATATATTCATGTGTAGTTTTCCATGTTCCCTTGACCACAGCACATTTAATCTAGGCAGGACTAATTTTTAGATAATCACATTGTTATGAACACTATGTGCCTGATTCATGAAGGTAACTTAGTCTTACATTTTTGCTTAGATTTACTTCTTTAGGCTATTCACAAAATATTAGTGTAAAGTTACTCAAACGAATAAGAATAAATTACACGTGTAAGTACCTTTTGTGAAAAACCGTCTAACCACTCCATTTGTTAGAGACATTTAAGTTATACTTATGAAGCAAATTTACACTCAGATTTTTTAATGGCCAGAAAGCAGGAAACTTACTCAAAAGTGTAAATTACTCAAAAGTGTAAGTTACTTTTGTAAGCCAGGCCCTATGTTTTTTCTACTCTAGGTATCTCCCTGCTTGAGTTGCACATGTCAGTCAGTCACTCCAAAATGAATACATGTGAATAATGTGATTCACAGTGAGTTTATATCATTATATTCTGTATTATGATATATTACATTTAAGTTAATATATTTCCCACTATTTAATCAAAATACCAACTGCTTTGTTTTACATTAGTTTGTTATTGCTTTCTAAGAGTTTCTAGGAGGTTGACAAGTTCATTTCTTGATTATTGATGTCATTCAATAACCAGTCTTGTGTAATGAAAGTCATTGAAAGGGCAACAGACCACTTTCTGGTAATTGTTTATGTTAAGAGTTTTAACAACAATTAAATGTTTCTAAAAAGTGATGACAGAGTGTGAAAGGTAGAGGGGAATCTTCATGGCAGGTGACACTGGGTCAGGCAATACAGAATCATATCTCCAGTTCCAACTGAAGGCTACCAGGATGGGAGTAATCTAGCCTTCACTCACTGATTTATCAGTGTGGTTGGCCTTGTGTGACGAGAATAGTAGACCTTGCGCCTGCATTGAACATAAGCTCAGTTGTTCAAACAGATATGTCGTTGTCCAACATTTTTGAAATTCGAAAAGAGTTTTATTTTCTGCAATGCTAGAATTAGATTTGAGCTTAGAAGTAGCAGAATAAGGTCAGAATTGGTACCGATTAATCACCGCATTCATGTTCGAGCAGTTCTTTTTATACTATGCTTATGGTGAACATTACCATTTTATTTGTCTTCATGTTTTGAGCCTCATTCTCCGGTCTATCTTTTTATGTCTGGAGTTCTCTACCCTACTGCGGAGGCCTCGTAGTCTAAAACTTACTATTAATTTTTAATTTGTGAATAAAAATAAAATAGTAAACTTACCCAATCGAGTCAGTTTACATATGTGAATCAGGCCCTTAAAATGCACCTCTTGTGTTCTAGTGTCCTTGAGCTTGTAATTATTTAATGAGAGCAGTTTTGGGATTCAACTAACTATCCTTGTCTCATGGGATTGATCTTTACTGAAAACATATCGCTCATATATTGCTCAGTGAGTTGTGGAATCACTGCAGTTTAACTGATTTTCTGATTCAAATTGGCACACCGTCTATGGGCCTCTTTACGATGGCGGAAGGCCCACCAGCGACAGCCTGCCGGTGCTGGGCCCTCCGAAATTGTACTGCGGGTTTCCACCCGACAGATTACAACGGTGGGCGGAAACGTGGGGGTCGGAGCAGCCGCATTACTCAGCTGTCGGGATTATGATATCCCTTTCCGCTGGTTGTTTTGCGGTGGTCAACCCGCCACAAAACTGCAGGAGGAAACCGATTTCGGGGCACGCAGCAGACCCTCCTTAATCCCTGGGGCAAGATGGTGCCTGCCACATAGTGCAGGGAAATGTTAAAGGTACATTTTTAGCATTGCGGCATGTGCTGCAGCTAGCAGCACCTTCCACAATGTTAAATGTAGCAGATGCGACCGCTGTGGTGATGGTCGCATCGTAATTGTGTATGTGGGACCGCCGCCTTATAGGTGGGCGTTTCCCATCCCGAGACGATGGCAGACAAACAGAAGTCCGTCCACCATCGTATTTAGGCCCTAAATTGTTGGTGTCTGTGGGTCTAAAAAACTGACATCTGTGTTTCTAGAAAAATATAGAGAATGTATCAACATTTTAATTTAAGTTTACTCCCCATCCTACTGTCGTTTTTCTAATCCATGTAATCATGTAGTCTCATTCTGAACAGAATGGTAGATTAAGCATATAGTCCAGATTCCCTTTATAGCTAACTATAGATGTTTTTTCTCTAGTTATTTCCTTCCAGGACAAAGTACATTTATGGTACTGTGGCGTTTCAGTTGCGATTAGTTGACCAACTTGATAAAACCTAGGCAAAGATGTACTGTGGTGCTCATTGCCAGCACACTAGTAGATAAGGAGATGTAGCACAATGGTTAAACCACCATCTCAGGAACAATTTCATCACCATACAAATCTCGCCAAATAGTTGCTAATGGAATGCTAGATGGTACAAATGAATGAGGTCTCCAAAAAGGGCTTAATGTCTATTCAGTTTATTAACAGCATCTGGCAGGGCACTGTAGCCTATAATGAAGTCTTATAAAGCATTATGAACATTTCTTGATTGTGTTTGATTGCTGGTCCCCGTCTTTGCCCAATTCATAAATGAATTCATCCTTATTGTACTTGTCAAATATCAATTTTCTGGAAAATTATAAAACAATTAATAGCTGGTACCTTGAACAACTTTGTATGACATAAAGCACTACAAAAACCATAATTTCTATTTTTAAGACACCCTAGAAACTTGTATATGTATAGATTTAGTATATTGTTTATCTGTAAAAGCATACAGAGCTATAAGTTGTTTCTTGAGACCCATCCGTTAAGGTAATTTGCCTTTGTCTTTGCTGGCCTTCTTCTGTTTGTCACAAAGTGACAGTTTTGATAATTGTGTCCAATTTCATTGTTTTCTATGGCGTTTCCCTCTACTAAAAGACTCACAGACCTGAAGAAGATATATATTATTGATGAAAAGAAGGTATAAGTGTAAGGAGAAATCCAGCATGTACGTACAAGACTCTTTGAAAGCTGTCAAATATTATGGTAGCCTTACATACCAGAGACATACATTAACAGTGCCTTCACCAGGAGAAGTAAGAACGAGAGGCCTATTTGTTTCAAGGCAGCGTGAGTTGTTCAGCTGCATTATGATTGAATGGAGAAAGAAAGGGCCTGTTTGATATGAATGTGTATAGTATCCATACTTATGGCATATTACCAGAGAGAGCTTTCTTGTGGGTGAAATTTTCCCTGAATCTGGTTATTGAGGTTTAAAATGTACTAAAGAGTTTGTGAGCTGGACATGTGGAAGGGTTCAGGTTGACCGTAATAGCCAGTCAGACTAACTGTTGTGCAGGAGGATCAAGGTTCTCATGGCAGCTATCTTAGTGATGCAGGAAGGGCATGATGAAATCAGACTTGTTTGATAGTTATTAGGTATGCTGCTGCATCTGATGCTAGAAACATACAAAACAGTGATGGATGGAATGCTTGAATTAATCTCAGCCACTGTTATTCACTGGGGGTGCATCCCAATCCATAATTATTACCTGAGTTTGGCCCAGCTATATGCAAATTAGTCATTCCCCTGCTCCAATAGGAACAGTCCAGCACGAACTGCCATTCCAGATCCTACCTGAACCAAAACACAAGCAACCCAGGACCGGTTTCGCCTACATACGAGCTCATCAGCTGGGTACAGCTTGGTTCCAGTGACATAGTGGGCACGGGACACACGTCTGGGCATATCAGTCCCACTTGATTTTTAACAATGTATTTATTTATGTTTTTCCCCTTAATAACATTCAACAAATCGCATACAAGCATATATAAACAAGAGCAGTGAACATGGAAGTAAGGTGACATTTTCACTATCAAAGGAGGTAATATTAGCACAATGCTAACTCCGATAACAGGATTACATAACAGGAATAGGGCTCGCCATTCAGACGTGGTGTCACAGTATTGCTTACGAGTCTTAGGGACTGAAAATTGTTTACTATCTTGAAGGTATGAATGAAGATGTAGATACAACATAGAACAGAACGGACCAGCATGTAGCCATGTAAATGAAGAGAAAATGTTCACTTGTTCCAATGTCAGAGCCTACTTGTCTATCTGGGTTATTATGAAGAAGATAAGCTCTAAATGGTCCCCCTATATCTCTAGGTCTCAAGGCGGGTAGCCCAAAAAACATTCAGAATTTGTGTGTCTCATGTAACTGGTGTCTCCAAGGGGAATGGGAGAGTCAAGAATGGTTTCCCATTGTAGAACAGTTGTAAACTTTTTAATGGACAAATACAGTATAATTCACGATCAGTTTCTCCAAGCACAGCAATACACAATAAGGACCTATATTCAGTCCATCGTCTAGTTGTGTGAGGCCCAGACACTGCACGGGAAAGGTTGGGGTTGTCCAGCACATCACACTGCCATGTCTCGCCAGATGGCCAGGCTGTACTACGCAGCCATTCCACACCGGCCTTGTGCACTCCGTCTGTACATGGGGCCAGCTATTATGTAGATTAGTTGGAAGTTGGGGTTCAGGGGCTCTTCCAAGATAGGCCTGTCTGACTTGCCAGTAGGTAAGTGAGTCAGCCTCAGGCTGTCCAGCAGCCCCTGTCTCGGCCGGGCTCCGAAGTCTGACTTTCTGAGTAGGCTGCGAGTAGGTAAATTGGTGAGATTTGACACAGCTCTACAGGTCCTACTCCCCCGCCTCCCAATTCTGCACGTTCCGGCTCCTCTCACCAAATATTAAAATCAACTTTGGTCACGTGGATCATCATCCCGCTACTGATGATGTTCTTTGCTGTATGAAACTCCGCTCTAGTCCACCAACTTGGTTGTTTGAGTGGCCACACTCTCATGATGATATTGAATAATTACATTAAAAAGAATATCCCTAAAACTTCAAATTTATTTCAAAATAGATACCATTTGATAACTTATGCTGCAGATTTTAGATTCAAACCAACAACAAAATAGAGTTTGAGATGAATAACAAGTAAATGTGGTCACTAGTTGGTGTGAAATGTTACTGTATTCTAATGTTAATCAATATTTATTTAATTATGTTTGTACTAACTTTATACATAAATAGTGGTGCATTCTTTTACGATATTTAATAAAGTTGAAAACTAAAATCTTACCAGAATTACCCATTAGTGATCACAAACCAAAATATTGCCAATTTCATGTATCCATTTCTATTGTGAAAGGAATCAAGATACTATTTTTTCAAGGTCCAAGGCAATTCTTCTGTCAAGACAGAATCAATTCATTAATGGCACATACCAGCATCTAAACTGGTGGAATGTTATGTTCAATACTTATTGCTCTGGAGTTCCACAGGAAAAAAAACCCATTAAAATCACTTCTACATGTAGTTCTAGAAAAATATAGCTATCACTCTACTTACATTCAGGATCAAATTTATATACCAATAAAGGATTTATCTTAAGACTCCTACATACAGTAAAGGGAAAGACAGATGTCTCAAACTAATTAAAGCCCTAGTCTTTAGCAGCTCACTAGTTGTGGGGGTGGTAATGCTAAGTGAATTATTCCAAATTATTCATGACCAAAGCCAATTCCTAGGTCATGTGTCACACAATAAATTTCAAATGCTTTACACAAGTCACTTCAAATACGGTAGCTGAAACTCTTGCACATCTAGATTTCCTCAAGACTGTTTAAAGCTTTAGTACGTCAAATAGAGTGCAGTTTAAGGAATGATTTTAGTAAGAGTGTGGTTGACTAATCTGTGAGATACAAGTCAAGAACTAAGCATACATTTTGTGGAGTTTGTCCAGTTTACCCCACTCTGATCTATTTTACTTGAGATACTGCACTAGATTTCCATTATCAATGTTGCTGTGCCCCCATGACAAGTTACAATGCAGTACAGTAGTCCTCTTGATTCTAAACAAAACATCGGTGGAATATTTGCTACTAACTCTATCTCCAAATTGTAGGCAACGCATAGGTGAGCAGTTACTAGACACATTTCTTTGTCATGAAGTGCTTTCTATCTCCACTCCCTGACAGTGCAACCCGTCTCTTTACCTTCCACCCCTTCAGCAAACTCCTCCTTCCTTTCAGTGGCATGGCTCTGTTTCTTCTGTATTTTCTTGAAGTCTTTCTTCCGAGACTGAGCAACAGCTAGAGCGATGAAGAAAGTGACTACAGGGGTAGAAAATTGGAGAAGAACATCAGGAGCGAACATCAGGAGCGAGTCACAAACAATTAAAACATGTAATCAAACGAAGAGAATTTAATCTTCTTTGATCTTTCGCAGTAAAATATATATTCTGAAACTCGTAAACACATAAGTTCGAATGCTGGAGTCAATATAAGGGCAGGATAAAAGCCAAGATCAACGTTGGGCCGCCACGTTCTTGTGCGGTGTCAGCTCGTGTCTCCGATTGTCAACCAGCAGCCCACCTACACATCTGAGGGACAGAGACGAGGGAAAAGATAAGAGTATGAACAAAGATTTGGAAAAAAGGGTATATATGACGAGTTGAGGGGAGGACAGACAAGCAATTCGAAGCTGTCCCATTTCTGGTCTAACCAGGTCTCTGGTCTTGGTTTTCCTTTGTATTTTTGGGATTTGCAGTGTTGCATTTGTATCTATGCATGTGGCATTTGTTGTACAAAATGAAAGTCAACAATACTGTCAACTGTGACTACAGGGGTAGCGAAGTCCTGAAAGTGGAAGTGGACCATTACTTTGTCATGCTGTACCATTCTTTAAAGAGGTGTCACTTTCTTCACTAAATTGTAATTTCCAGTTATAATTGCAAATCTACGGGTTCAAAACAAAATATGAAAATAGAACACACTTGTTGGACATGGCCCTTCTTAGGGGGATTTCCCTAAAACTTTATGCTTTTTGTTCTCCTGGTTTTTGCCAACTCTCTTTCTCTGACCTTAGGAGTCTGGGTACTTTCCCACTGTACTGCAGCAGGAAAGTGCACCTGCCCTTCCGGCACATGCAAGTATAGGGTGCTTACTTGATTAGTTTAGGTGTTGTATCTGTGAGTGCCTTGTTACAAGGTTCACCACATACCCAGGGCAGGTTCGACACTGGCTAATAGGAGGATGCCGCACTAATTGTGCAACCCACCTGAATAGCCTGTCAAAAATATCTCATGATCCGACTTACTACATATTTAACCCTGAGGGGCCGGTCACTACCACCAAACTGTGGTGGGTTAATGGCTGGGTAGGTACATCGGCGTAGGCACTGCCTGGGTAGGGATGAACCCCCATGTGAGTTTTCCCTACCTAGGGGGTAGGCTCTCCTGTGGAATACAACCCGGGCATGGCAGATTCTCCTGTGAGGGCCTAGGGCCTGGGGCACTTTCCCACTGAAAGCGCAATGTGAAAGTGGATGCGCTCACCTGAGGCTTCAAAAGCATCAGTCAGGTCTGCCTTGGTTGGCTCGTTGGTTCGCACTCGCACCGATGAAGTTTCAAGTGTACGCACTTGTACCAATGGTGTCTTTGAATAAGTGTCCAGCCTGCCATTGCAGGCTGGTGTGCACTCAGCACAGTGGGATTGCTAAACATGAGTTCAGCCTGCCATTGCAGGCTATGTTGCGCACCTGCACTGGTGGTGTCCTCAATATGTGTCCAGCCTGTCATTGCAGGCTGGTGGGCGCCTTGCACCGATGGTGCTCCTAAATATGTGTCCGGGGTGCCATTGCAGGTTGGTGTGCGCTATGCACCGATGGTGCGCTTAAATCCGTGTCCAGTATACCACTGCAGGCTGATGCGCATAATAGCATTTACTCAGACTGGCATGTTAAAGTCACTGGCCATCCTGGGAAGACCTTTCACTTCCACCAAGTACCCCGAGGGTATGTCTCAAAGGGTGAAGTGAGTAGTAGGTGAAAGACAGGGCAGGTAAACATGTGTGTACTCTGCCCAGGCAATGAGGATTACCCATGATTGTTTTTACTACCTTTAGGGTTTGCTCTTCCCATAGGCTAAAATGGGGAAATTGTAGAAAGCCCTTCAGGCTACAATAGTGGGTTGCAGTTGAGCAACCTCATGATGTTTCCTTTCATTGGATTTGCAGCAACAGCCACTCGCCAATGGTAAAGGTTGTTGAAATACGCGTAGAAATGCCACTACTAGAAAGTGATACCAAAGTGAGAAAGTGGGCATTTCTGTTATCTACAAATCTGTGTATGTCTTGATGATTGGCTCCAGTCCACACTGGAGGTTGGGGGAGCAGATCTGGGCAATCCCCAGCAACAGCTTTAAATCACGGGGCTTGCAGAGAGAACGACAGACCTCTGTCATCTGCAGGGTCGGCTGTAGAAATTGGAGGAAGAGGTTTTGACACTTGCCACTGGAGCCAGATCATGGCCCCACTAAAGATAAAGATCTGCATTCAATGTCCTCATGGCATACAGGGTTGAAATGTAGTGGAGACAACTGTGGTTCAAAGGGAAGCCCTTTGAACTACCCCAACTTCAAAGCACAATCCGGTATACCTCAACACGGGGTGAGATACGCTGGTGGGGATGAGGGACCAGAGAACCTGGATCTATGTGGTGCACATTACCAGAGGACTCTGTTGTGCACAAGGAGGATTACTGCAACTGAAAGGGACCGTGTGCCTTTCATGAATTGTGACAGGCCTGGGTCGACTACATGCTGCTCTGTGACATCCTGAAGTGTGATCTTCAAGGGCTTGTTGAGCTTTCCCCCGGTGCTTTCAAAGGTCTCGGGGACATCAAATATCTCCTAAGAAGTACCCACACCATCTACATGGGACACCTGAAGCGCAGTGCCCTCTCAGGTGCCCTGGTGATTCCTCACAGTGCATCATACCATGTAATGTTACTTCATATGAAGTCATTCCCTGTGATAGTGACACCACTTTCAGAGACATGCTATTCCCTATCCCCGCATCCCAAGATCCTGCCCTCTGTCAGCAATGTCTAAAGAATCCTCTTCAGCAGTCCTACTAGACTTGCAAAAGTACCACATGGTAAAACCCGTAGTGTTTTTATAAGAAAAACTGACAAATTTAAAATATCTTCTAACCTAGAGGCAGAGAGCAGAGGGCAACGATAAGGATTCCATATTTGATCCAGCTTCCCTTGAAGTAGTCGGTGACAGTGAGTGGCACACATCTGGGAAGATGCTCCTCTGTGATCTGCTGTGGCTGAGGACAGGGATCACCTGCAGAGAAGGGAGGCAGAAAGAAAATCACATTAGAGCTGTTTTGAAATTAGAGTTACCGGAGATCAATATTTTACATTTATTTAAAAAGTATTTTATAATAACGCCCCCACAACTTGCCATTTGTTTAACCATTTATTTAGAATATACGTCACTATTTTTTGTACTTTGGAATAGCTCTGTAAAGTAGAATGAAGGGGTTGAATCACAAAAAATGAGTGAAACTGGTGCTTGCATTGCAATATGCCTATGATCTGCATAGATAAACATCTTTTTATTGACACTCATTTGAGAGTGAAAACTATGACTTTAGTAGGTCATCTAGCCTACATCTGCAAGCTTCAAACGCTTGACCGTGGACTGCCTGCAAAGCAGGCAACCTCAGATGCAGTGCTTTGGTTTAGCCTGAATGTTCAATTAAGCATTTTTTTTATTTCACGAATAAAAGTATTTCCAAGTCAAGCAAGTCATTGCACGTGTCCTTGATTTATGTTTCTTTGCTGCATATTTACAACCTCAGCTATAGCGTTTTACTATAGGCAATTGATCAACATTTCAAAAAGATACTTCAAATGTTTGTGAATACTGAAATAATTGTGACATTGGGCCTCATTACGATGGTGGTTAGACCAAATTTCGGGCACAGGACCATCCGACAAGGAGTCAGCAGTTCCAATAGCCCAATTACGATGCAACCATTGTGGCAGAGGTCGTAAAATGCGGTTTACCATTGCAGCTTGAGCAGCCGCCCAAGAAAGGTGCCACTGCACAAGCCACAATGGTAAAGAGCATTATTCAAACATTCATACCCAGTGTGCCAGGCACCATGTTGTGCCTGGCATATGGTGCATGGATGTTTTTGAGCGCATTACAGGTGCCCCCAGAGACACTCTTGGAAAGCAGGCTAATAGTAGTGGTAAATATGCCTTTACCACTAGCAATAAGACCACTAACACAATATAGGGCTCCCAATAGGTTTTAGAAAATGATTCCCATGCTCAACCCTTGGTAGCGTGGCTGCGAGAAGGCAGGCTTAACGTCAAAGACAGGTATGTAAGAATTTAAAAACAGCAATTCAGTAAATAATTAAGACACAACCCATATTAAAAATCCAACACCAATTTATAAAAATAGGAAATATTTTTAAAATGACACCACAGTGGAAAAAATCAAATGTAGGGAACCAGAGATATAATTTTTTCAAAGATGTAGCACTATATTGCGCACAGAACCATAAAGTGCCTATTGGGACACCTGGTCACAATAGACCAAGACAAAGTCAAAGTTTAAGGTCGAACGCGATAGAGCTCTGCGCCGCTACCCCACACTGTAGGTCTCGGCAACATTTTTACCTTCTGACCTAGAAACTTTTCTGGAGCTTTTCTTCCCAGGGCCCCTCGAAGCTCTCTGCCAGTCTGGATTTGGTGAGGGTTTTCCGGCTTGCCTTGCGACAAGCTCCCAGTCAAACGTATTGAAGTCAGAGCTCTGGAGTTTTCTAGCAACACCAACCAGTGATCCAGGCCAGCAGTCAGTTGAAGGTGAGTGGCTTGACTCTCACGGTTGGTCCCGGTCACCTTCTCTACATTTTACAAAGCTTTTTCTCACTGGATCTCTCGATGATCTTCACCAGGCCAGATTCGGTGAGGGTTCGCCGGCTTGGGTTTCCACCAACTCCTGGTCAAACTCTGGAAGTTGGACCTCTGGAGCTTTACAGCTGGAACACAGGCCAGCTCATGGTTGAGAGCCACCGGCTTGGCAGGCCAGGTTGAGTCAGTCGACTTATGGAGCTTTTTTCTAAAGTTGCTCAAAACTTCTTTAACTTCTTACTTTGACGTTCCCAAAGTGTCCAAAACTTACTGCAAGGATCTGAAAGCTTTCCTTAAAAGTTTGGGACATTAATTCCCACAATCCAGTTGGACAAAACCCTACAAATTCATTGGCTGTACTCCAGTCTAGGGATTCCTGGTGGTGATGGTACAGGTGCGCTCTGTTAACCTGTAGCTTGCAGGGAGTCCACTTTTTAGTCCTTTTGAAGCAGGTTTGATCCAGTGGGTTGTAGTTCCAGGTAGTGCAGCAAGTGCAGTCAGTCAGAGTGCAGGGCCTGGTTGATGCAAGTCAAATTTCCAGTATGGACCCTTCTTCTTTTCTAGTTTCAAACAACAGATCTGAGAGTCACTGCCACTCTCAGAAACGTATTCATTGTTGTCAGGGGTAACCCAGGAGGGCACTTCTGCCCAATGAGGTGCAGGATAACACCAAGGAGCATGAACATTTCCTCCAAAGTGTGGCACAATGGTCTCATAGAAAGCAATATTTCTCCAAGATCTGCCTAAACCAACCTCCAGGATGGCTAATCTACATATTCCCCCCCCCCCCCTGCCTCAGGCTGTTCCTTCCTTAAGCCTACCATATGGCTGGGTTCAAAGAGTAGGGGTGTAAATTAAACTGGTTTCTCCAGCCTACCTCATCCTTTTTTTAAGATTATTGTTTACAACCCCTCCCCCTGGCTCTGGCATTCCAATGGATCAGAAACGGCTCCTCTCATAATAGCTCTGCAACCCCAGTAACTACCTATCACTTCTTCAAAGCAGCCTGGTTAATCCACTTAACTCTGACCAATCAGGACAGATCACTGGAAGGCTTAAGTTTGGTTTACAGACAAGAAAGTCTTTTAATTTCTTGTCTATAATTTTTAGGATAAATTCAACAATAGTATATTGTTGGGTTTATCAATACCATTCCAGTGATCCCTTGAAGGATATTTTTTGGATTCTCCTAGGGTGAATTATTACAGAATAACTTTGTGCCATGTTAACCTATGTGGCTGGGTATATAGAATAAGGAAATTGGGGGTTTTCAAGATCAGGACTTATAACAATTCTTAATAAGGAGCCTGCCTAGATCTATGGGACCCAACTCCCCTGGGATACCATGGGGAGACTTTAGGGTTCTGAATATGTGAAGATATATTGCAGATCATCTGACCATAGTCCTCCTAGCACAAAAGTCGGTATTAAGAAGAACTTTACTACAATGTGGGGAGTGAAATATGCAATTTCACTAAACCAAAGGCATATAAAACTTAATTTATAAGGGTCCTCCTTATAAATACCTGAACCCTTCCCTCCACTGGGACACCTAGAGGAGACCCTGGGGATACCTAACATGCCAAAACAGTGTAGTTTATTGATTTTTGAGTGATCCAAACACCAAAGTCAAGTTTGGGCACAATTTGCATTGTAAAAGCAGTCCAGCAAAACAGGGCTGCTTTTAAATTGATCTCAGGCAGTGCACACATGCAAGTGCATAAAGGACTGCTTGCCTCTAAACTGCCATGCCATATGATATACTTGGGACTTAAATGTAGTTTTGATCTCTCTGCCTAATCATGTACATGCACTAGGAGGACTTGCCAATCATAGGGGTACCTTAACCCATAGTGTACCCTAGTGAATGTAGGTGTTTTCACTGTATTCTAAGTGTCTTTTCAGCATAGAGCTGGCCCTACGTCTGGTTAGGCAGAGCCCTGGGGCAGGCAGAGTCAGTTATCACCAGTGCCTGTCAGCAAAAACTAGGGATGCCCATGGCACATAGTGGAGGCCCACAGGAATGGGGGCCCTGCTAGATGCCACCAAAGTCTCCTTCGACAGCCTTTCCATGTTGGTCGGCCCACCCTTGAGAGGCTGTCTTGATTGTAGGACTTACTATCTGGCCAATGCCCTGATGGTCTCCTTGAGCCTGTTGGAAACATCGGCACGTCCCTCTGACCTCTCCAGTCCAACCAACTGCATCATAATGCAACGGTCAGACCACTATGCTGGATGGTAGAGTGACCACCACCAACAGCATGTTGGTGGTGGTCCCACAACATCATAATTAGGCCCTTAGTGTGTGGACCATATTAAGAATATCTCTGCATCCATGACTCACTTGAAAACATCCATTTTGCTGCATACAAATACCCTTACTACTCTGGTAAAGTGTTCCACCTTTCGGATATTCCACTTTGGTAATAGCCAGTTTGATTGGCATGAAAAATCCATTAAGCATGTCTGAATTTATCATTTACGATCGCAGATGACACAAAGATAAGAGCAAACCGTTTTGAGAACAGCCCTAAGAAATCGAATTTGACAAACTTCCATACATAATTTGCCGTTGCCATTGAAGTAGAGTCAAGAGACTTCTAACGCGTCTGGCAGTGAATGGCAGTAATATTCTACGACGTCTTTTACATCTGTGTGCAGCCTTCCTGATTAAATAAAGAAGGAATCAAACCTACCTGGTGTGGCTCTTTCATAACAGCCAACTCTTATTGGTTTGGATTAAAGTGGCCAGCTCCGGTCGCGGAAGAAGCCCAGCTGCGAGCGCAGCGTTCTTAAGGTGAGGCCAACCTGACGTCACCGTAAAGGGAGGCAGTCTAATGTGACTTTTATCGTTTGCACCACAGGACGGACTCACTTGAGGTTATTGTGTGCAACTACGAAGACCAAAAGGCCTGAGAAGTGGCCACGCCTATATATATATATATATAGGCGTGTGTATGTGTGTGTATATATTAGGGTTCATTTAATGCTAGGTAAAGAAAACACATTTACCATCATTATCTTGGTTTAAAAAAAAAATCGGACTTTTAATTTATTGTATTGTGATCAATTCTAAATCTTAAAATCTCCTGTCAAACATATTATCTATAGGTGTATATAAATATCGAGACACTTCCTCCCCTCCCAATAATTCATGCTTTGGGTCAATTGAGGACGTCAAACGCAAATTGTACAATATCATAGCAGCTGATGTTTCCAGTTCAGCAGTGACAGGAAATCACTCCCATGGTTTTTTATATTAACCTCGGTTTTGTGTTTTTCTTTGATCAGTTTTCATTAGAGAAGCCCCTTGTCGTAATAATCATGAATCATTAGAGAAGGTGCCCAAAGCCTCTCACTGGTCAATGCTTCTTACCAGCAAAGGTAAGACACATTAGCTGAATTTTGTTTTTGTGAAAGCCTATTAAAAACAATGATAGATGAGTTCCAGTAAGTTCCATCTTGAGTTCACTTGATAGATTGTTTAGGAAGATCTAATACTCTCTTTAATATTGCACTATTAAGAATTTTCAGGATAATTTTCTTTGCAGATTTAGAATTGTTGGGCCATATAATGTCTTTGGGGTGAAATTTTAAAGAGTAGCAGAGACAAAGAATAACCCCCATATTTCCTTTAAAACTTTATAAGTGCCTCAGCTGAAACTGATGTACTTACCTTCAACGAATGAAAATGCCATCTGTATTGTTAGCTCTCTGTAGATTAAATCCAGATCTGTTCACTGGGTGTGAGTGTTTGATTGGTTCAGATGGTCCGTCCATCACCACCCCCTTTTGTACCGCTTTGTTCGCCATAAGTTGGCAGGGTATGCTCAGACGTGGGTCCCTTGCTCACTTTGCCACTGGATTCAAGCAAGCCTGGCTGAAGACAGCTGTAATGCCAGAAACCGGTCCTAGGAAGCTTTTTTTTTCTTTTCTTTTTTTTGTATTGTCCTCATCTCTACCATGGCTGCAAATTACTGTATTGTTGAACAAGGAAGAAAGGCGTATAGTGGTACAGCCGTGCTGCCTCAATCAAAAACTGGTGTGTGTAGTAAGATTTATGGAGCGACCCCAACCCATCAGCTACGACTTATACCATACCAATATTGGCGCCTTGTTATCCAATTACACCATTGCTTTGGCCACCATCGTGCCGAGGGGGAGGCAAAGTGGCTAAGCACAGAGATTGTACCAAGGCTAGGTAATCGTCGGACCTAGGAAAAAAAAAAAAACCCAGTACAACTAGTTGGACCAGTCGAGCAGATGCCAGAAAGCTCTCTTTTCTGGTTTACCAGCCCTGGCGAGGTCTAGTTTCGATATTTGAAGTATTGATACACACCAGTCGTGTAGAGATGGAGAAGCGGCCTCCTTCCATCGTTTACAGATTTCTCTGCGCGCCACCAGAATGGAATAGAACAAAAGATTTTTGGCTGGGCTTCGGTTCTGATCCACTACACCGAAGATTACAAGGCGAAGGTCAATCACGACTGTAAAGCCCAGGGAGGATGTAAGTTTACTGCTTATGGAGTCCCAAAAAGACGACAAATGAGGACACTCAAAAAACATATGCGCATCAGAGTCAAATACTAGACTACACTAAGCGCAGGCCACCGGGCCGCCTGTGGAGAACTTAGACAACCTCTGTGGAGAATAGTATGCCCTGTGCAGGGTAAATAGATGGTTTCTGGGGAGCCAAGCTGGTTTAACTAGGTCCCACAAAACATTACAAGATGCTAGCCATAAGTCGTTCACATTCAGGCTAGGCATCAAGGAACCCCACAGCAGCTCGATGGGAATTCCCCATCAATCTCTTCCAGGATTAAATTATACCATAAAGAAACTTCTTTTGTTACAGATGGTTTATTCAGTAAGAGAGATTCCAGTTGGCTGCCTCCCCCTAGCGGCGAGTTATTACGACAAGGGGTTTGGGCAGAAAAAGGCTTGAGTCCAACTTGATATTTGGAGATAATTAAATCTTGAAAAATTGGGACCTACTTTACTCACTAGATATTCCCATGGAAGCAAAGACCCTTCCACAAATAAGTCTCCCCATGTAGATATTCCAGCCTTCATTAATGGAATTGCTAGTGTATCCCTCAGCCAACCTGGAGCGGCGGGGAGATCCCATATGGGTGTTCTGCTAGAATAGTATCCCAATTTTATAGAAGATCTGATATTAAACCAAGTTCTTGCTAGGCTCTGCAGTACCTTAAGTTTGACCTTCTTAAAGTATTTGGGGTTGCCAAACTTAAACAGAAAACCCGACTGCCCAACTTCTTCGCCCTCCAACAAGGCCGAAAACATCTTCCCTACACCCTGATCTGTTGGCATTTTTAACAGCATGCGTGCGTGTGATAATTGATATGCCCACGCATATATCTACGGGTCTGGACCTTCCAGACCGCCCTTCTCCCTACGCCGCCTGATTTTCTTCCAAGCTATCCTTACATTTTTTTTTCCAGATGAATGAAGAAATATCCCCCTGTAGCTTAGCCAACATAGATGTATCAAAATACAATGGGATTGTGTTAAATAAAAAAGATAACTTAGGTAAAATGGACATTTTCACCAGATTTGCATGACCCAGGACCATCAGGGGTAGGTGCCCCCAGGAACCCATTAACTTTCGACACTCTTTAGTGCCTATAGAGAATTAGTAGAAGCAATCAGATTAATATCTTTAGCAATTTTTAACCCCAGATATCTCAAGTTTGTGCTAAGTTGCTCATTGAATCCTGTTCCGTCACTATTCCACACCATTATCTTGGTCTTTGAAGAATTTACCTCATACCCTGAGACTTTCCCGAATTCCAGGGCTAGCTTAATGGCTGCAGGAAATGTGGTGCTGATCTCTGAAGTCAGAATCATGACATCGTCCGCATATAGGGCCACCCTCTTTTCACACTCTCTATACTTAAATGGCTTGATGGTGTTGTTATCTCGTAATTTTTGAGCAAATGGCTCAATATAGAGATCAAAAAGCAGCAGGGATAGAGGGCAGCCCTGTCGTGTTCCTCTTGTGACATTAAAGGGTTCGGACAGACCTCCATTAACCAGAAGAGATGCGGACGGACTATGGTACAAAAGTTTCACCGCTCTGCAAAAGCCCTCACCCACGTTGAACTTAGCCAAGGCCCCCGACAGGTACAACCAATTGACCCTGTCGAAGGCATTGGTGGCATCCAACTTGAGGATAGCGAGAGGCATTGAATTGGTGGTCGCCATGTCTATGGTTCCTATTAATTCAAAAGTTAATTCAAAGAGCTGGAGACCCTTGACAAAGCCCTTCTGGTTGGGATGTAAAATATCAGGAGCAACCTGACCCAATCACCTAGCCAAGAGTGTTGCAAAGATTTTATAGTCGGCGTTGATAATTGATATGGGACGGTATGAACCGCAATCAGTGGCAGCCTTACCCGGTTTCAGAATCAGTGTAATAGATGCGTTATTCCAGGATTTTGGGGGAAGAACCCCCTCCTGCAATATTTGATTAAAAAACACAGAAAGGAAGGGAGATATTTCTTATGCCAGATTTTTATAGATTTCGGATGGCAAGCCATCAAGGCCTGCAGCCTTGCCCCCCTTGCTACCGTGTATCGCTGTCACTACTTCTTCTTCTGTAATCGCCTTATCTAGAAAGGCGCTTTGTTCTGGGGATAGTGATGGTAGGGAGATGCCATTCAGCCACTGACCTATACTTCCAGGGGAGATGTTCTTATCCTCCTGATATATATTCTAAAAGAATTCTTTGAAGGCTAATCTAATTTCTACGTCAGATGAAACGGTCCCTACACTAATTGTAATTGAATCAATGTTGTTGCGCGCCAGATCAGTTCTAGACGTCCAGGCCAGCAATTTGCCGGCCCCTTCTCCAAATTAGAAATGAGCTAGTTTACTAGCTTCCCATTTCTGAAGGATGCGCTGATTTAAAACCGAGGCCAATTGCCCATTGAGTTCCAGCAGTTTCTCCTGTTTGGCTAATAAAAATAGGTTAGGAGCATTACTGCAGGTATCTAATTCAGCTTGTAACATTAAAGCTCCCTTGAGCAGTTGGCTGACGAGCCTGGGATCCTGCACCTACGCGCCTGAATGGTACTAAACCTGGCAGATATTTGGCAGCCCTCGGCAACCCCAGAACACGGCCTATCCCTGCTGATGAGGGGTGATAACCCGAAACACGTGTCCTGGGATGGCGAAGACAGCGAAGATAGCAGAAGATCGAAAGATGATGCATCGCGAACATGTTACTACATTAACCAGAGTCCTTAGGGGCGACACCGCCGGTGTGTGAGTAGTGTGCGACCCCACCCCCATTTGTAACATTAAAGCTCATTTGAGCAGTTGGCTGAAGAGCCTGGGATCCCGCACCTACGCGCCTGAGTGGTACTACACCTGGCAGATATTTGGCAGTCATCGGCAACTCCAGAACACGGCCTATCCCTGCTGACGAGGGGTGATACCCCGAAACGCGTGTCCAGGGATGGCGAAGACAGCGAAGATAGCAGAAAATCGAAAGATGATGCATCGCGAACACGTTACTACATAAACCAGAGTCCTTTGGGGTGACACCGCTGGTGTGTGAGTAGTGTGCGACCTCACCCCCATTTGTAACATTAAAGCTCCCTTGAGCAGTTGGCTGACGAGCCTGGGATCCCGCACCTATGCGCCTGAGTGGTACTAAACCTGGCAGATATTTGGCAGCCATCGGCAACCCTAGAACATTGCCTATCCCTGCTGACGAGGGATGGAACCCTCGGAAACTCTATTCAGAGCTAAATTAAAAACCCAACTCTTCCCGCAATAATTCCTTTTTGGTCTGTCTTTCCCGGTTCCTTTCCCATGAGAGTTGTCTGTCAGCAGTTAGCGCGGGGATACACAGTTTTGTGCAGCCATGCGCTCTACAAATGTCCTATTATTATTATTATTATTAACACGTGTCCAGGGATGGCGAAGACAGCGAAGATAGCAGAAGATCGAAAGATGATGCATCGCGAACACGTTACTACATTAACCAGAGTCCTTAGGGGCGACACCGCCGGTGTGTGAGTAGTGTGCAACCCCACCCCCATTTGTAACATTAAAGCTCCCTTGAGCAGTTGGCTGACGAGCCTGGGATCCCGCACCTACGCGCCAGAGTGGTACTAAACCTGGCAGATATTTGGCAGCCATCGGCAACCCCAGAACACGGCCTATCCCTGCTGACGAGGGGTGATACCCCGAAACACGTGTTCAGGGATGGCGAAGACAGCGAAGATAGCAGAAGATCGAAAGATGATGCATCACAAACACGTTACATTAACCAGAGTCCTTAGGGGGCGACACCACCGGTGTGTGAGTAGTGTGCGACCCCACCCCCATTTGTAACATTAAAGCTCCCTTGAGCAGTTGGCTGACGAGCCTGGGATCCCGCACCTACGCGCCTGAGTGGTACTAAACCTGGCAGATATTTGGCAGCCATCGGCAACCCAAGAACACGACCTATCCCTGCTGACGAGGGGTGATACCCCGAAACACGTGTCCAGGGATGGCGAAGACAGCGAAGATAGCAGAAGATCGAAAGATGATGCATCGCGAACACGTTACTACATTAACCAGAGTCCTTAGGGGCGACACCGCCGGTGTGTGAGTAGTGTGCGACCCCACCCCCATTTGTAACATTAAAGCTCCCTTGAGCAGTTGGCTGACGAGCCTGGGATCCCGCACCTACGCGCCTGAGTGGTACTAAACCTGGCAGATATTTGGCAGCCATCGGCAACCCCAGAACACGGCCTAACTGACGAGGGGTGATACCCCGAAACACGTGTCCAGAGATGGCGAAGACAGCGAAGATAGCAGAAGATAGAAAGATGATGCATCGCGAACACGTTACTACATTAACCAGAGTCCTTAGGGGCGACACCGCCGGTGTGTGAGTAGTGTGCGACCCCACCCCCATTTGTAACATTAAAGCTCCCTTTAGCAGTTGGCTGACCAGCCTGGGATCCCGCACCTACACGCCTGAGTGGTACTAAACCTGGCAGATATTTGGCAACCATCAACAACCCCAGAACACGGCCTATCCCTGCTGACGAGGGGTGATACCCCAAAACACGTGTCCAGGGATGGCGAAGACAGCGCAGAAAGCAGAAGATCGAAAGATGATGCATCGCGAACACGTTACTACATTAACCAGAGTCCTTAGGGGCGACACCGCCGGTGTGTGAGTAGTGTGCAACCCCACCCCCATATCTAATTCAGCTTGTGTTGTTAAAAGGTTAGCCTCAATAGACGCAACTTCTTGCGTATACTGCCTCCTGCGAAAGACAATCTTGTTCTTGATGGCTCCGAGCAAGAAGCACTTAAAGGCATCCCACACGATGCTAGACCCTGCGGTGCCGATATTAATTCGCATAAATTCATGTGCCTCTGATTTGAGATACGAGACATCGTCCAATGATGAAAGGAAGGACCGATCAAAGGACCATGATCTATTCAGGGGTTGCATAATGCCGGCGAGATCTAAAGATACCGAAGAGTGGTCTGACAGGTGTGAGGGTAAGTAACTTACTTTATTTACAGAATCTACCAAGTTGCGACTTATTAAGAAAAATTCAATCCTGGATTGGTGATGATATTTAAAATTCCGAAACGAGAATCCAGGTTGCTGACCTGCCCTTGACCTCCAGATGTCTATATAGCCATATTGATGCATGCAGTTAAGTAAGAAAGCTCTAGATTTGGAGAATGTTTGTTGACGACTAGATGGAGTTTTATCTAGAGAGTAATCGAGCATGATGTTAAAATCTGCTATTATAATAGGTTCTGGGAAGTGCAAACGCTGAGAAAATAAGGACTCTATAGCTGAAGGGTCGTCCCGATTGGGCCCATAATAACCCGCTAAGGTCATACGTGAGCCACTTATCTCTACTCTGGTGATTTCCCACCTACCAGCAGAACAACAAGAAAGTAGCCTGGTCCCAAGTTAATGTTCGTGTGCCATGTTGAGCCTAGAACCTAGAATCCATTAATAACACTAAAGTGATAGCACTGGGCTAGAAAAAATTCCCATCAGCCCACCCATTTGATGGAGTATCGTCACATGGGAGATGTATCATGAATCCAGATCTTAATCAAGGCACCCAATATTGATGCAAAGATGGATTCTGTAGATATAAACTTAGACCACAGTGCTTCACTGGTGATGCTAATGGAGTGCAGTGCAAATGAAAAGTGAAAGTGAATATAAAATTGACTCGAAGAACCAAAAATAAGTTTATTGGGTATGGTGCTAGGGTCAAGATTAAAACAACAAAGCCCAATAGTTTTAAATAATAACTATGTCAGGGCGTGGTGTGGTGGGGTCGACATGTTTCAGCTAGATGGACAATTGGTCCTAGCTTTCTTCAGGACCTAGTGAATACTGCGACTGCAAATGGTAAACAAATTACAAAAGTGATGAACTTGTACACTTATAATGGATAAATCCTACCAGTTACTCTGAGCCCAGATGTATACTAGTGGCAATCCGATCATGCGGTCTTTCCTAAAACAAAAGAAAGAGTGTACAACTCTATCAAAAGTGTATAATGGTATCAAGGATACAACAGACAAAACGGGCACACAAACAGAACAGAAGAGAAAGTCTCCTCGTCAAGCAGTAGTCATAAGGTACTACCTGAGCCCAGGATTAGCTCAATCCTGGGCTCCGATGACACCGCTGCCTGAGAACCACTGACACTGACAGTTGATATTGTTGGTGATGTTGAGGCAGAATTGCCTTGTATAAGGCAGTTTTTTGATGCGTCTCTCACCTCAGGTTGAAACTCCTTACCGACCTCCTCCATAGTTGTGATTGATGGCAGAGCTGAGGCAGCAGTAGAGTTGTAGACAGGCAGAGAAATTGGATGCAAAACGGGCAGAAGAGCAAGTGAAACTAGAGGGAGCGCAGAGCCCAAAGGATCAGATTGTGCCAGCTTCCCGGAAGTTATTGGTGAGACAGAGGGACTGCATGTTTGAGGGGGATGGCTTTGAACCAAGTCTAGTTCCTGAGGGATAACTTTGAATTAAGAGCGCAAAGAAGGCATTATCTTAGAGCTGGAGTCAGGCACAGGTTTAGTAGACTTAGTAGACTTAATAGACTTAACTGACTTGTTTGTTCTCTTTGCTCGCTTAGCTTTCACCTCAGTGTGCAAATACGATGAAGGTTTAGAAGGAGACTTAGACAACTCCCGATCCTCTTCAGCGCCGCCCCTGGGGCGCTCCCCCAGTATCCAGCCTTGTAGAAGCCTGTGTGTCAGCTTCAGAAGTCAGCCCCCTCCTACCCTCTCTTTTTGTGCGAAATTGGACCCTCTTGCTTTTATCTTTGCACATTACCCCCTGACCTGCAGTCGCCTGAAGGACCCTAGCACCAGAACCGGGGGGGAAGGCAGCACCTTAGTGTCAGACTTATCCGAAATTACGCTGAGCTCTTTTCGCGTAGTAACTTGTGTAGTGACCCTTGTGGAGCTTGTAAACACAAATTCTGTTGCCACCCCTGCAGGTCAATGCACCTCCTTGTGCTCTTCGTCCCCCCAACCTACTGCCTTCCCCTTCACCTCCTCTGCTGTATCCGCCGCGATGCATGCTTCGGCCGGCTCACCACTCCTCGCACCCACGCTGACCCAAGGGTCTCCCCGGAGGCACCGCAGATGCCTCCCTCGGCGGAGCTCCAGGGCGGCCTAAAACCACGGCCTCAGACCTAACTGCCGTGTCGCGTGCGTTAGAACGCCAGGGGCCTCCGGTCTTGGCTGTAGCACGCCCGGGTGGAAGCACATAGAAACAGTAGAAAGACCGCAATACTGCGGCGGCGGCTCTGGCTGAAGGTAGCTTTTTTTTCGGGCAAAAAAAGAGAAAAAGCTTTAAAAACAATTGTGCAACTTCTCAGGCTTTTTAGAGCTCATTCGGCATGGATTCTAGCTCCCAACGTTGTCACCACATGACGCCCTGTGAGAACTCGGAGCGGAGTACCGCGGCAGCTAGCCTGTTGCCGCCATGTTCTTCATGGCCCTCTCAAATGCGCTTCCTTATCTCCGGCCCTAGGTAGTTTTTTTCCAGTCCAGGGAAGGCATGGCTTGGCAGTTCGGGCTGGACTGTTCCCATGAGGCACAGGGTTAGACTGATTTGCATATGGCCATGTCTGAACTGGGGTGGCAGAGTGGGCTTAAGAAGGGTGATGGATTAAACCCAGATCTGTTGACTGGGTGTGAGTGTTTGATTGGTTCAGATGCTCCGTCCATCACCACCCCCTTTTGTACCACTTTGTTCGCCATAAGTTGGTAGGGTATGCTCAGACGTGAGTCCCTTGCTCACTTTGCCACTGATTGATTTATTTCGATATATAAAAAATATCATAAAAGCATAGTACAATGAATTTAAAAAACAGTAATTAGACAAGACACATACTATATACAAGAGTAAAACATTGCAACAGCGGTTAAGACAAGTATTAAATTAATAAAAAAAGCCTTTTTGTACGAATAGTCCAGGACCATTTTAAAAACTTTGACACACCACAAGCCAGAAGTGGACGTGTGTCCGACATTAAAATGTGCAATGCCTCTTTGTAATGCCGGCGACCTAAATCTCTGCATAGAGGTTTGAACCAGTATCACCTCGGCGCTAAATAGGCCGGGCATTCAAAGAAAATGTGGGCAACCGACTCAACTCGTGTTTGACACGTCACACAGAAAGGAGAACGCTGAAGGTGAGTTTTCCAGCGGGCGGTCAATTCATTTACAGGTAGCGACCCAGTTCTGAATCTGAAATACAGGTCTCGGGCTGAGGGATTGGCTATGATATCAAGGTAAAGTTCGTAAGCCACCACATCCTTGATCATCAGAAAGTCACTGGTGGTTTTGCAATGATTAGGATCAATTGAGGTTTTGTAAGATATCCAGTTCCAATAGAGCTTCTTGAGGGCAGCTTTAGGAGGAGCGCTCCTGGATACCCATGCATCACCAAGACCTAAAGCTGTTTCACATCCCTCAGCCACTTTATCTTAGACCAGCCCTCCATGAGCATAACCTCTTGTAAGCCATTCGCATATGAAACCAACTCAGGCACACGCCACAGGTGCACCCAAAGTAGCAAAGGGCGTAGTTGGGCTTGGTCCTTAATCGATCTGCAACCCAAATCTAGGAGTACAGGAACTGTAGGTGTGCTCTGGGGGAGGGCCATCAAGTCCTTCAGAAATTTGTTCTCAGATATAACTAGTACTTCCAGGTTACAAGTTCCCCACAGTTCCGCCCCATACAAAACAGCATTAACCCCTCTTGCTTTATAAATCTCCATAACTCGGGCGACGGGCTTAGTAACAGAGGAGCGTTGCTCTTTAAGGAGTGCTCCACTCACCCTTTTGTGCCCAAGTGTGTGTGTGCCAATGCATTGAGTCCGTGAGACGGATGCCTAAATAATCAAATTCAGACACCCTCTCCAAGGGCACAGAATGTAACAGCGGGGGACGGCCCAGTTTTTTGGTCGGGTTCAAAACCAAGAATTTAGTTTTGGAGGAGTTGATAATCAAGCCCCTATTAGTGCAGAACTCCTGAAAGCTATTTTAAAGGTTCTGCAAGCCCATGGGAGTCTTGGAGATGAGGAGGGTGTCGTCTGCAAAAAGTAAAGTGGAGATGCGTTTTGCTGCCAGGGACGGTGCATCTGCAGGTGTACTAAGCAGATGCTCAACCACTCCGTTCACATAAAGAGAGAACAGAGTGGGAGCAGCTCACATCCCTGGAGGACGCCCCTTTCCACTGGGATCCTGTCAGTTTTCTCGCCATGCACACCCCACCTCACCTGCGCAAAGTTGTCAACATGGAGCCTCACCAAGAGGGAAAGAATGTACGGGGGCAAACCCATCTCTGACAAAACCCTCCGCAGCCCCTCCCTCGGAACTAGGTCAAAGGCAGTCTTCAGGTCAATGAAGGCCAAATAAAGACTGCCCTTGCCCAGCACCACCACCTTCCAGTAGAGCAGGACCAATCTAAAGGCCTGCTCTATGGTTCCTGTGCCCGGGCGAAAGCCCGCTTCGTAGTCCGATAGAATGTTATTATCGTCTACCCACTGAAGCAACCTCCCCAGGATCACTTTCCCCGCCACCTTTTGTGTTGAATCAATCAGGCTTATAGGCCTGTAGTTCGCAGGGTCGTCCCGGCACCCCTTTTTGAATATGGGGACGACCTCCGCCCTTTCCAAGATTCAGGGACTGTTGCGCCATTATTCATGGCATTAAGTAGAGAAGAGACCAGCTTCCCCCACTCATTGTGGTTAGCGCGCAACAGATCCCCCGGTAGGCCGTCAGGACCAGCAGCTTTGAGGGGCACCAAA
Source organism: Lissotriton vulgaris (assembly GCF_964263255.1). Lineage (NCBI taxonomy): Eukaryota > Metazoa > Chordata > Amphibia > Caudata > Salamandridae > Lissotriton > Lissotriton vulgaris. The sequence goes on from NC_141688.1 coordinate 12,430,391, forward strand.
GATTTTATTACGCTCAATACTTCTCTTGGAGTAAAGGGGTCTTCCAATACATCCCCCGATGGTTTGGCAACGTGAAAACTATTATTAGGGGTATTCTGTGTGTTCCTTTTATCAGTGGTATATAAGGAGAAGAAATGGTTGAACCAAGTTTGGGCTGGAATGTTGCATGTGATTAGGGTACTGTCTGATCTATTCCTGGATCTAATTAGATTCCAGAACCCTCTGGAGTCTCTTTCCGCACTGGATACCATAAGATCAGCCCAATACTTCTCCTCCCATTCTTTCTTTGCTGCACTAATGGTCTGGGTGTAGGCTTTCCTGGCAAGCCTGATCTCCAGCAAAGATTTGTTTTTAACAGCAATAATCAGGGCAGATTTTAGATCCCTACGTTTTTTGGTAAACCAACCTGGTTGGTTTGTTGGTCTCTTGGCAGACCCCGCTGGGGGATCTCTGCTAGGGAGTAGGAACCACTTGCCCAAGGCTTTGGTTAAATTACAAAAGAGAGCTGTCACTTCGCTGGGTGTTTGATTGGAGGAATCCAATTTAGATTGGGCTGAAGTGAGTAAAGCCCCTATAGCTAACATTTTGCCTTCATCCATGGCAACCCTACACCACTTCAGGCGCCACCCACAATTAGAGGGTCGTGTTACTGGGGAAGATATTGAATTTGGTGCCATGCACACACCCAGTTCCGCAGGCCATAAGGGGAGCAGGGACAGGGAAAGGGGATTGTGGTCACTATCCACTGTGGGTAGAACCTCCATGTCCCGCACAGAGCTCCACAACTTAACGTTGAGGAGAAAATAGTCTATCCTCGACGTGTGGTTCGCTCTGTTGAAGGTGTGGGCTCCCATAGAATCCGAGGGTGTCCTCCCGTTCGCTGCCCTTAGCCCAAATTCCAGGGACAGCGAATTAAGTTGCACAGCCCGTTGGGACCACCTCTTAATAGGTGGGATGGATAAAGGAGGTATACCACTCCTGGCGTCTTCGTCGGCAGTGCCCAGGATGTCCTCAGATGCAAGGGGCTCAAACGTGCAATTGAAATTACCTGCAACCAGAGCATGTGAGCTAACCGGGCGCCCATTCAGAAGTCTCTCCAGGCCCAAAACAGTAGGTGACTGCAAGCCCCCTTTCGGCCCCCTAGCATAGATATTAATAATGTTCAGGGTGAGCCCTCTCTGTGGCCCCTTAAGAGAAATGTAAAGTAAGTCAGGGGAATCGGTCAAGCAAAGCAGCAACCCAAATGAGGAGGCCGCCTGAAGGTCGACCCTTCCCTGTGGTGGAGGGGACTGCATGTACAAAAAAAGACGAGGAACCCACCTTGTGGCAGGGTTCCATGCTCCACGTTTCCTGGAATATGCAAATAGAGTGAGCCTCTACAAGGGTATTCCAGTCTGGTAAGTCCAGTTTCCTAACTATACCCGCAACGTTCCAGCTGAGAATCCTAAGAATTTGATCCACCACAGCTGGGACCTTGCGGGATTCAGGCCTAACACTACTTACATTCCCAGTAAAGGTTGGTGGAGAGTCCGCCCTTGCAGATTTCTTGGATTTGGTTACAACAATTCTAGGTGCTAAAACTCTTGACGGTCTAGAACGTGAGGGAGAAGTAATGAAAAGGGAGGGACTATCACAGGCGGGCGAAGAAGGGGGATTGGTACTAGATGAACCTGAAGCACAGGTCATAGAGCCCACTATTGGGCTCGAACAGGAAAGTGAGTCCCGGGGACAGATATCAATTCAGTAGCCAGGCACCCTCATATGATTTCCTGGCCATGACGACGATGGGTAAGAAGAGGGGTAGTGGTAGTTCTCCGGGAAAAAGGAATCCTGTCTTCCACCCCACCCTTGGTGGCTAGCATATGGAATACGTGGGAGCCCGGCATAAAAGTAATTCAGGTCCACTACTCCAATACCCTCTCCACCTTGGCCTAGATGTTGATTACAGATGAATGAAGCAACCCTGGCATCCTTGAAATTCACCACCACGCAGTCCCCCTGGATTTGCTTATGGCCATTCCTCACCCACCCTACCCTCCTAACGTTGATTATCAGGCCATCCAAATCGCTGGGGAGAGGTCTATTTACTCTTAACCAGTGCATAGATTTGTTTTTAAGCGCCTGGTAGGGTTCATGCTGGTCGGCCTTTAATGGCGGGACATTGGTCAGGACAACAACATATCGAAGACTCTCCATTGGAAGGTTAATAGAGGGGAGTCTCAAAACCTCGCTAGGGGGTACAGAAAGCTGCTGCACGGCAGGGACAAGTTTGTGACTGTTTCTACTGGGTTGGTCCGTGCGGCCTATAGGGGCCTTTCTCATCTCCTGTACATTCGACCGCATGGTATTAGGTCCCTTTAAGTCTGTTTCAGAGAAAGCGGGTCGGGCTGGCCGTTGGCTGGATGCCACAGACACACTGTTACTGGATGGCAGCGTACCATCGGTAGAGGGAGACGGACCAACCAGAGTCGTGACTTGCTGCAGAGGTGCAGAAGTACGAGCCATTATAGGGGTCGGCTGGAGTGGTACCACCTCAGGCGCTGGGGCATCATGGTGAATTCTAGCCTGGTCGCTATCTCTAGAAGAGTTCTTGGCCTGTAATTTCAGCAGAGATTTGAGTGAGAAATAATTACCCAGAGTTGACTGCTCAAATCTGTCTAGACCATCTGCTATATCCTTAAGCCTTTGAATTACAGGGAGGATCATTGACTTTAACAACTTCTCCATCTGATCTATGGGCGGTATAGAGAATGGAGGGCAAGTAACAGTCGTGCTCTCTGCAAGACCCTCCAGAAGTATAGCCAAGATGGGCTGGTCTAAAGTTGTGCTATTTCCTTCAGAAGGTATCCCAGGGAGTGCCCCCACCCTCCCCGGTGCCACAGGATCCTCCCCATTACCAGTATATTTGACATTGAGTTTCTTTGAGCGCTTAGCCGTCCCTCCCCTCCCTCGGAACTAGGTCAAAGGCAGTCTTCAGGTCAATGAAGGCCAAATAAAGACTGCCCTTGCCCAGCACCACCACCTTCCAGTAGAGCAGGACCAATCTAAAGGCCTGCTCTATGGTTCCTGTGCCCGGGCGAAAGCCCGCTTCGTAGTCCGATAGAATGTTATTATCGTCTACCCACTGAAGCAACCTCCCCAGGATCACTTTCCCCGCCACCTTTTGTGTTGAATCAATCAGGCTTATAGGCCTGTAGTTCGCAGGGTCGTCCCGGCACCCCTTTTTGAATATGGGGACGACCTCCGCCCCTTTCCAAGATTCAGGGACTGTTGCGCCATTATTCATGGCATTAAGTAGAGAAGAGACCAGCTTCCCCCACTCATTGTGGTTAGCGCGCAACAGATCCCCCGGTAGGCCGTCAGGACCAGCAGCTTTGAGGGGCACCAAAGATTTTATTACGCTCAATACTTCTCTTGGAGTAAAGGGGTCTTCCAATACATCCCCCGATGGTTTGGCAAAGTGAAAACTATTATTAGGGGTATTCTGTGTGTTCCATTTATCAGTGGTATATAAGGAGAAGAAATGGTTGAACCAAGTTTGGGCTGGAATGTTGCATGTGATTAGGGTACTGTCTGATCTATTCCTGGATCTAATTCGATTCCAGAACCCTCTGGAGTCTCTTTCTGCACTGGATACCATAAGATCAGCCCAATACTTCTCCTCCCATTCTTTCTTTGCTGCACTAATGGTCTGGGTGTAGGCTTTCCTGGCAAGCCTAATCTCCAGCAAAGATTTGTTTTTAACAGCAATAATCAGAGCAGATTTTAGATCCCTACGTTTTTTGGTAAACCAACCTGGTTGGTTTTTTGGTCTCTTGGCAGACCCCGCTGGGGGATCTCTGCTAGGGAGTAGGAACCACTTGCCCAAGGCTTTGGTTAAATTACAAAAGAGAGCTGTCACTTCGCTGGGTGTTTGATTGGAGGAATCCAATTTAGATTGGGCTGAAGTGAGTTAAGCCCCGATAGCTAACATTTTGCCTTCATCCATGGCAATCCTACACCACTTCAGGCGTCTCCCACAATTAGAGGGTCGTGTTACTGGGGAAGATATTGAATTTGGTGCCATGCACACACCCAGTTCCGCAGGCCATAAGGGGAGCAGAGACAGGGAAAGGGGATTGCGGTCACTATCCACTGTGGGTAGAACCTCCATGTCCCGCACAGAGCTCCACAACTTAACGTTGAGGAAAAAATAGTCTATCCTCGACGTGTGGTTCGCTCTGTTGAAGGTGTGGGCTCCCATAGAATCCGAGGGTGTCCTCCCGTTCGCTGCCCTTAGCCCAAATTCCAGGGACAGCGAATTAAGTTGCACAGCCTGTTGGGACCACCTCTTAATAGGTGGGATGGATAAAGGAGGTATACCACTCCTGGCGTCTTCGTCGGCAGTGCCCAGGATGTCCTTAGATGCAAGGGGCTCAAACGTGCAATTGAAATTACCTGCAACCAGAGCATGTGAGCTAACCGGGCGCCCATTCAGAAGTCTCTCCAGGCCCAAAACAGTAGGTGACTGCAAGCCCCCTTTCGGCCCCCTAGCATAGATATTAATAATGTTCAGGGTGAGCCCTCTCTGTGGCCCCTTAAGAGAAATGTAAAGTAAGTCAGGGGAATCGGTCACGTGCTGCACAACTTTGCAGCCAAGCAAAGCAGCAACCCAAATGAGGAGGCCGCCTGAAGGTCGACCCTTCCCTGTGGTGGAGGGGACTGCATGTACAAAAAAAGACGAGGAACCCACCTTGTGGCAGGGTTCCCTGCTCCACGTTTCCTGGAATATGCAAATAGAGTGAGCCTCTACAAGGGTATTCCATTCTGGTAAGTCCAGTTTCCTAACTATACCCGCAACGTTCCAGCTGAGAATCCTAAGAATTTGATCCACCACAGCTGGGACCTTGCGGGATTCAGGCCTAACACTACTTACATTCCCAGTAAAGGTTGGTGGAGAGTCCACCCTTGCAGATTTCTTGGATTTGGTTACAACAATTCTAGGTGCTAAAACTCTTGACGGTCTAGAACGTGAGGGAGAAGTAATGAAAAGGGAGGGACTATCACAGGCGGGCGAAGAAGGGGGATTGGTACTAGATGAACCTGAAGCACAGGTCATAGAGCCCACTATTGGGCTCGAACAGGAAAGTGAGTCCCGGGGACAGATATCAATTCAGTAGCCAGGCACCCTCATATGATTTCCTGGCCATGACGACGATGGGTAAGAAAAGGGGTAGTGGTATTTCTCCGGGAAAAAGGAATCCTGTCTTCCACCCCACCCTTGGTGGCTAGCATATGGAATACGTGGGAGCCCGGCATAAAAGTAATTCAGGTCCACTACTCCAATACCCTCTCCACCTTGGCCTAGATGTTGATTACAGATGAATGAAGCAACCCTGGCATCCTTGAAATTCACCACCACGCAGTCCTCCTGGATTTGCTTATGGCCATTCCTCACCCACCCTACCCTCCTAACGTTGATTATCAGGCCATCCAAATCGCTGGGGAGAGGTCTATTTACTCTTAACCAGTGCATAGATTTGTTTTTAAGCGCCTGGTAGGGTTCATGCTGGTCGGCCTTTAATGGCGGGACATTGGGCAGGACAACAACATAGGGAAGACTCTCCATTGGAAGGTTAATAGAGGGGAGTCTCAAAACCTCGCTAGGGGGTACAAGTTTGTGACTGTTTCTACTGGGTTGGTCCGTGCGGCCTATAGGGGCCTTTCTCATCTCCTGTACATTCGACCGCATGGTATTAGGTCCCTTTAAGTCTGTTTCAGAGAAAGCGGGTCGGGCTGGCCGTTGGCTGGATGCCACAGACACACTGTTACTGGATGGCAGCGTACCATCGGTAGAGGGAGACAGACCAACCAGAGTCGTGACTTGCTGCAGAGGTGCAGAAGTACGAGCCGTTATAGGGGTCGGCTGGAGTGGTACCACCTCAGGCGCTGGGGCATCATGGTGAATTCTAGCCTGGTCGCTATCTCTAGAAGAGTTCTTGGCCTGTAATTTCAGCAGAGATTTGAGTGAGAAATAATTACCCAGAGTTGACTGCTCAAATCTGTCTAGACGATCTGCTATATCCTTAAGCCTTTGAATTACAGGGAGGATCATTGACTTTAACAACTTCTCCATCTGATCTATGGGCGGTATAGAGAATGGAGGGCAGGTAACAGTCGTGCTCTCTGCAAGACCCTCCAGAAGTATAGCCAAGATGGGCTGGTCTAAAGTTGTGCTATTTCCTTCAGAAGGTATCCCAGGGAGTGCCCCCACCCTCCCCGGTGCCACAGGATCCTCCCCATTACCAGTATATTTGACATTGAGTTTCTTTGAGCGCTTAGCCGTCCCTCCCCTTGACCTGTTGGTGAGTCTTTTTCTGTTATGGGCAGGATTTCCAGAACCCCCAGCACCCTCCACTCTCCCCTTACGGTGTAAAGTGCTGGCGGCAATAGACACTTGGGGGTGGATATTGGCCTCCTTTAAGCCCCCAAGCGATAAAGAGGGGATAGCAGGTTCCAGCAGCTCAGGAGGAACCGGGAGCTCTGATCTAACCCATTCAACCTGTCCAAGCTGGCCCTGATGGCTCCTATACTGTCGCGATCATTAACCAGGGGTACGTCTACACAACACGCAGCGTTACTTGCAGGAGAAGTTGCTAGGGCTATAGCCCCTAAAGAGGAACGCTTGTGGGGGAGAGGGTCAAGAGACAATTTCCGTTCAGTGAGGGCAATCTCCTTCTCTAAAACAGAGAAGGCTCGAGTTACAAAATTATCCAAGGTCCCGAGTACACTTCCGCCTCCCTCCCTCAACCCTCCTGCCCTTTCGTGATCTAGTTGACATGGGCATAGGCGGTATGTTAACCTAGATGAAGCAAAACACAACCCCAAAGGATTAGGTAAGGACAGTACTTGCAAGCATAAGGATGTTATCGTGGTAGTCCAGATGTTACAGAAAGGCCCGGCCCACCCTCCTCCGGCCTCGGACAGCCGCAGACGGTCCCGTCCTCGTCCCGCGCGGGTCCTCGCAGTATGAGGGACCGGTCACGGCTTAAGGCGCCTCCTGGTGCACAGCGATGACGCGACTCGTGCCCGAGGCCTGCAGGGACCTGTAGTTTTCCTGCTGACCAGCGTCCCAGTGGTGGCAAAGAAGTGAGGGATTTTAATGCAGGAGTGCGGGCGGGGCTAGCCACCGAACGCGGGACCAGCTTTATGTGGTCAGGCAGGGACTCCTGGTATTTGGAGTCCCTGCTGGCGTTTGGCGAGATCTTTAATTCGGCCCACTCGCCCCTCGAGCACATCCACACGGCTCCCAAGCAGGCTCCCCGGTGTCACCAGCTGCGAAGCGGCACCCGCGAAGCTGCACCCGCGAAGCGGGTGCTGCAAGGTATAGCGTTCTCCCCCTCGTTAAGGAAAGCAGGCAAAAAGGGCTTTCTCCCAGTCACTAAGTTGCAAAGTTCGTCCCTGTGATGGCAAAGAAGTGAGCGATTTTAATGCAGGAGTGCGGGTGGGGCTAGCCGCCGAACGCGAGACCAGCTGTATGTGGTCAGGCAGGGACTCCTGGTATTTGGAGTCCCTGCTGTCGTTCGGCGAGATCTTCAATTCGGCCCACTCGCCCTTTGAGCACTTCCAAACAGCTCCCAAGCAGGCTCCTCGGTGTCTCCAGCCGTGAAGCGGCACCCGCGAAGCGGCACCCGCGAAGAGGGTGCGGCAAGTTGTAGCGTTCTCCCCCTCGTTAAGGACAGCAGGCAAAAAAGGGCTTTCTCCCAGTCACTAAGTTGCAAAGTTCGTCCCAGTGATGGCAAAGAAGTGAGGGATTTTAATGCAGGAGTGCGGGCGGGGCTAGCTGCCAAACGCGGGACTAGCTGTATGTGGTCAGGCAGGGACTCCTGGTATTTGGAGTCCCTGCTGGCGTTCGGCAAGATCTTCAATTCGGCCCACTCGCCCCTCGAGCACTTCCACACGGCTCCCAAGCAGGCTCCCCGGTGTCAGCAGCCGCGAAGCAGCACCCGCAAAGCGGGTGCGGCAAGGTGTAGCGTTCTCCCCCTCGTTAAGGACAGCAGGCAAAAAGGGCTTTCTCCCAGTCGCTAAGTTGCAAAGTTCGTCCCCATCGTGTTTGATTGGTTCAGATGGTCCGTCCATCACCACCCCCTTTTGTACCGCTTTGTTCACCATAAGTTGGCAGGGTATCCTCAGACGTGAGTCCCTTGCTCACTTTGCCACTGGATTCAAGCAAGCCTGGCTGAAGACGGCTGTAATGCCAGAAACCGGTCCTACGAAGCTTGTTTCTGGTCCTGGGAAGGCATGGCTTGGCAGTTCGGGCTGGACTGTTGCCATGAGGCACAGGGTCAGACTGATTTGCATATAGCCATGTCTGAACTGGGGTGGCGGAGTGGGCTAAAGAACAGTGATGGATTAAACCCAGATTTGCTGACTGGGTGTGAGTGTTTGATTGGTTCAGATGCTCCGACCATCACCACACCCTTTTTGTACTGCTTCATATATCATTGTGCTACATATATCCTGCTCTTGGGTAGTGCATTATGAAGGCATGTGCATACAAAACTAAGAGAAACCAACCTACAATAATCTGCATAGTAATTGTAGGCTTTATTGCATGCCTTCATACAAATCCTACTTGTGGTATAGCCTCTGGGAGTAAGAGTGTAGCCTTTTCTGTTCTTTCTGAGAAGTCTCTTGGCCTTCCTCACCACAAACTTATAAACATTCCATTCTATAAATGGTCAATGATCAGCTTGATGATTTACATATATTTCATTAGAAAAACCCAGTCAGTGCCAATTTTCCTTGATATCCACAACGTCCAATGGAATTCTGGGCGATTGCATGGTACAGTGTAACAATAATAAGCTGTATTTCATACAGCGCTTTTTCACCAAAGCACTCTACATGGAACATTGATGGACACAATTATTAATGACTACATGAGAAAGATTAAATGATGAGTAACCCTTACTGGAATTTTAATCTGTGGCAGAAGCATTCAACTCTACAGTTGTCTTAACAAGTTAAAGTATGAAACGGGATAGCAAGATGGCTACACGTGCATTTCATTTTGGAATACTCCATTATATTCATAGCAACAGAAATTAAGGCTTCTAAAAAGTAGCAAACTGCTGACATAAAACATTCTTTAAAGCACACTGTTACACATGCTTTTTGGTGAAACATATGTGGTGGTAGATCTCCACATAACATTTAAAAACACTAATTGAAATGTGCTGCTTGGTCGAGCAAGAGAGGCGCCACTTATGTGCTGCAAAGGAATTTCTGAATGTATCTGTTTTGAAAATTATTGAAATGCAGGAAATGCGGCTTTTCTTTCTGATAAGAATCAATTGTAAATACAGTATTTTGGGTCTGTACTCAATCAACATCGAGCATATCTTAGTCATCTCAAAGGTCCTTCCCAGATAAGATTAGCTGTGATCAAGCACAGATTCTAGGTAGGTGTGGGATCGGTTGTTCTTCCGCCCATACGCCTTGTGAACAAAACAGTTTTACATGCAATCCTTAACTCCAAGAGTCAACATGTAAAACAGCAGAGGGCTTCCTTGGCCAGTTTCCGAAACTTATGGCACATCCTGGCTGCCTAGTTCTGGAATTTCAGGCAAACTTCTGCTCTTCAACAACTGCTGGTGCTTCTTTGGTACCAGTTGTTCCTGAGGTCGATATTGGCAGCAAATCCCGATTCTCTCCTTGTAATGTTGGGTCCCATGGCTTTGAACTTCGACATACCCTATGACTACAGTCAGCTGAGAGGCACAACCAAGCCTGCTCTAAATCGTCATCTGATTTTATGACTGTTTACCTGTGCGGAGGACTTTCTTCACTGTTGCTGAATTTGCTTAATGAGAAATTTAAGGCACTCTTAAGAGAACACAAGTGCACCAAGCAACCTTCTCATCCTCTCGTTTTATCAGGACATATCAAACCATGCACTACATTGACCCACCACCACCTAACAGTGCAAAGGGGTGGAATGCTATTTCAAAGGGCACTCCTATCCAAACATAAGTAACTACCCACTTTGTGTGGAAAGTCCACTGGTGTGCACTTCCTTAATTTGCTAAGGGCACATTAGCCTATATGTACAGAGATTACCCGGTGCATGTGTGCTAAACACTTGCATGTGGCAAACATCTATGAAAATCCTGGGTTTATTTTCATTGATCAGATTCTATGCTTATTAGCTCAATCTTCACATAGACAACCTTGCATAGCCCACCCTAGATTACACAAACTTTGCTCTTCACAAAAGCCAGGTGCTCCAAAAATTAGCGCAGTGTCAGAGCCTGAGGTGGCCAGACGGATTTCGTAGCGAGAGAGTTCACAGCATGCCCATTATTGCCAATCAAAACCTGGGGCAAGGAGAGTAAGGTTGTTCAGTGCCTATCTACCAGTTTGTGCTGCGTCATCATTCAACTATTGTTTTTTAAATATATTTTTTAATTGCGTTTTCCGTATACAGCACAGCATTTGCCAATTACTTACAATTACAAAAAATAGATAATCATAATAAATTTTGCAAAACAACAATACATTGGAGATATTTGTCAGATGGTGAAACCTAATGGAGGAAACCTTCTAGGATAAAAGGATGTAAACCTAAAATAGAGAAAGTGAGACAAAAACGAATATACATCAGGTAGCCAAAAAAAAGTGATATAGAAGAGTAACTCTTTTATATATCACTCAAATAGTGTTTAGCAGTCAAGTAGTTTGACTGGGGGTGAGTGTTTGATGTGCTCAAACGCTCCACCCATCATCCCCTTTGGTATCTAGCAGTCAAGTACAGCACACTTTTTGTAGAACTCTGTGCTAACGCCTTCTTTGAAACCAATGTAAATGTATGCAGATGCATTGGTGGGTAACATTTACATGTGTGCAACATGCTTTAGGATTTTAGAGTTAAATATTGAGAAGTTTCACTTTTCATGGGTTTCTCCCTTGACAGTGGTAGAGGGTAAATGTTGTTGTCATCATTCTATTCTAATGTTCATCACACTATTTCGATTATGTTTCAATTTCGAAACCTTCACTTCCCTCACTTCAATCCTGAGAGATTGGCTCCATTTTTATTTCCAACCACACCCCTGTTTCAGTTTCTCTTGATTTGTCTTTTACCACTGCCAAGCATCCTAGAAGGAGATTAAATACCTCACTATTATCCGATTATTTTAAAGGCTACTTCCTTTATACAAGAATTTTTTCACTTCAACAAGACAGGTGACACTTCTGTAACACAACAACTGGGAAGCCTTCAAGGCCTCGTTCTGAGCTTTTACCATTGCATATACTGCTAGAAAGAAAATGGCACTGAACTCACAGTCTCACAGTACCTCTCTTCCCTTAGTCATATTGAAACCCTTGAACATTCTTATTGTACTTCCAAATCCCCTGCTCATCTTCGTGACCTAATCAAGCCTAAATTTGATCTAAAAAATTTGCTACAATTGATGCCTACAACATTCTACTTAAATTCAAATCTAAATATCATGGGGGAACAAAACAAAGCAGCAAGAATGTTGGCCAATTATTTCAAAGTCAAATCAGAAAGGAAAACCATTGGTCCCATTCGCAATAACCTTAATAACACTCTACTACATTCCGATCCTGACATAATTACATCATTCACTATATACGGAAGACACCCATCCTAATGCAACCGATACTCAATTATTTTTTGATGGTCTCCCTTCTCCTTGCCCTATTCTAGACTATATGGCCCTCCTAGAAAAAGATATTGCTCTTCAGGAGATTTATGATGCAATTACATCTTTAAAAAGAGCTAAGGTTCCTGGCCCTGATGGTTTTTCTATTGAACTTATATCCTCTTTTTCATCTATTTTTGCTCCACATTTACTTGCACTTTTCGCTCCACTCTAAACCTGAAGGTTCTTTTCTTGATGCTCTTACCGTTATTCTCCCTAAACCTGACAAAGACCTCTGCCTTTTTCAAAACTACCACCCAATCTCACTAATTGTGATTGTAAAAGTTTTGCAAAAATAATTGCTTCTGGATTGGAATGTGTTATCCCCTTACTTATTTAACCTGATCAATCTGGCTTCATTAAGGGTAGGCTTTCCTCAGATAATGTCAGAATGTTCTGTAATGTTCTCGCCTTGGGGAAAAGTTATACTGATCCTTTAGCCGCTCCATCCCTCGATGCTGAAAAGGCTTTCGATCGCATAAATTGGGAATTCATGTGTAAAACTCGTCAGTTGTTTGGCTTTGGGCCCAAATTTCTTTCTTTCATCAAATTATTGTACTTGGATCCCCGTGCGTGTTTTTCTGTTAATGGTTTCTTATCCCTTATTTCAATCTATATAGAGGTACACAGCAAGGATGTCCCCTTTCTCCTCTTTTATTTCTTTTATGTCCCGAACCCTTTCTTGAGCATATTCGTCATAATCCTTTGATTACTGGCTTCTCACACAATTATCCAAAATTAAACTATCTGCTTATGCAGATGATATTCTTCTCTATCTCTCCAAACCCCTAACCTCCTTACCTCCCTTTCTGTAGGAAATTGACCTATATTCTAAAATATCTGGCTACAAATGAAATTTTTCTAAAACTGAAATATTGTCCCTCAAAATAATTTGATATCGATTGATGTTTTCTGGTGCCTATCTAAAAGTAAGTATCTTGGCATGTGGTTTTCCTCTACGATCCCGCAAACTCTCTCCCATAATTTTAATGCTTTAAAACTTAAAATTCTAAATGTACTTTCCTCATAGTCTCCACTATATTTATCCTGGTGGGGCAAGTTGAATACCATTAAAATGATGATTGTACCTCTTATTCCATTCCTACTCTCTATGTTACCCTTCAAAAACCCTAGCTACTATTTTAATCAAATCAATTCCATTTACACTAAATTCCTTTGGAATAACGAACCGCCCCATATTGCTTTGACTAAGTTAGTCAAACCAAAAAACGAAGGATGTGTATGATTTCCGAACTTTAAACTGTATCACACTGCTTTTTTAATTAGACAAGCATTTGCACTAAACAGAAAATATCACAATGTTCTGATTCCTAGTTGGACCTACTTCAAACGCTCTATTTTACATGACTTTTCTTTTTATGACATTTGTTTCATGTCTAATTGCACCTTTATATCTAAGCATCCTATTTTAAAATATTCCCAACACTTTCTACATTCACTGTATATAGATGGCTCTAACTTTCATCAAGCCTTCCTTGCATCTTCTATTTGGAACAATAAATTCATTAAGTTCCGCCATAAATCCTTCTATTTTATACATTGGAAAGAAAAGAATGTTCTATATGTACATCAACTTATATCCAATACTTCTGTTATTCCTTTTAGTGCATTACAAGAGTGCTATGATCTACCCCCTCCTTCTTCTCTCAATATATTCAATTATCACAGGCACTTCAATCATTTATCGCAACCAAGAACTTTCCAATCAATGATACTCCATCTACTTCCCTATCTCTTTTACACAACGTATCCTATGACTCTAACCCTAAAGCCTCCTTTATATACAAACTGTTATCCACTCATATTTCTTAAAAACCAACATCCCCAATTGAACTTTTTTTTAACTAGACCTCTCCATCACTCTCTCACCAACAAAATGGGATAAGTTATGGCTAAAAGAAAACCACTTCTAGAGCTGCTAACATTACCCAATCTCAATTCTTTTAGTACAATAGAGATGTTATAACACCAGTGTTTATACATAAATTCAACCCTTCTTCCTCTCCTCATTGTTGGTCCTGCCTTTACTCCGATGGCACTCTATCCCATTTGATGTACTATTGTCCCTATGTAAAAATCAATTGGGAATTTATCTGGGCTAAATGTTCCAATATTTCTCACTTTTGTACCCCCCTATCAATTCAAAATATGTTCCTTGGCTCTTTATCAGTTGATTTTCATGATACAGCGTTGAAATAGAATTTGCTTGCTCATTTTATAGCTCTTGCATTTAAAGTTATTCTTACCTGTTGCAAGGCTAATTCAAATGTTTTTATGTTACTATGGTGGAATCTTATTTGTGATGAACATAGAATATCTATTGCTTCATCTTTATTTTTACCCCAAAAAATTAAGTCTGATTACTTTGGTTACCTGTCAATACTTTTCTGTCTTTATACCCCTCTTTACACTAATACTCATTTGACAATTATTCTTTCTTTCTTTCTTTTTCCTTTCCTCCTTCATTTTTTTCTTTCTATTATTAAATTGTTCAATTAATTATAATCCAGATGGTACCCTAATTGTTCTCTTTTCTTTTTTCACTTACTACATATAGTTGTAATTTATAGTTTCTTTAATGCATAATTTGTATGTTTTGCTACCTCTTACTTTGTATTCTAATGTTACTTTTTTTCTTGTGGCTAATTATATTCCTGGTACCTGTTTACTTACTCAATAAAAGTTATTTAACTAAAATAAATGAAATTTGATGGAATGTGTGCTTTTCTCCTGTGATACTGATAGATAGATAGATAGATAGATAGATAGATAGATAGATAGATAGATAGATAGATAGATAGATAGATAGATAGATAGATAGGATGAGGTTCTTCTACACAGCACTTTCTGTTATGTTACCCAGCCCCTCAACACTCTACAGATTCTAAGTTATGTTACCCAGCGCCACACCCTCCAACCTCTCTCCATTGTGTTGGCTAGTGCCCCCACACTCCCCCTGCGTTCTGTTATTTTTCACACTCTCCTCCCTTGTGGTTCTTGATATACTGTGCTGTTTCATACCTATTGCACAGCAGCGTGGAGAAGTGTGGCTCAATGATTAGAGCGGCAGACCCTGATGCAGAGGTCCAGCCCAGGACCAGGGTTCAATTCCCCGCCTCGGCGGGTCTTATGCTCAAAATTCCACGGACCTGATGATTCTCGCCTCGGTGACTATTCCAATCATGGAGTCCCACTCTGCAACTCTGGGCAATAGCTTGCTTAATCTCCACAACAGCACCCACAACGCTAAGGATGCCTGGCCATAACCTTGAGGGTGCCTCACAGGGAAATCCAGGATGGGTTCCACAGCGGTATTCGTACAAGCGCCTTGAGACCCTTGCGGGTGAGTAGTGCGCTATACAAGTATCAATTTACATTTACATTACATTTACAGCACAGGCTGGTGTATAACATGGCTTAAAGGAAACTAAAAATCCTCTATGAAGAGGTCAATTCTGGCCACGTCATAGAGCTTGCACAGCAGCTCGCACTTTTGTGTAATATGTAAATATTAACAAAGTCAAGAGATGTCCAATAGGCGAAACCTATTGGATTTTCTAATGCTTGTTTTTACAGTCATGACACCGAGTCATTGGAGTGTGCATTCAAATGAGGTGAATATATGCAAGCATTTGTAATGTCTAGCTCACAATTTTGAGAACTTCTAAATTTTTATTAAATTGAAATATCTGAAAGAGGTTCAGAAACGGGGAAAAGGCAAAGGGACATTGAGTTTTCAAGAAAGGGTAGCAATAGCTTTGGACAACTAGCAAAACAGAAAAACAAGAAGGTTCGGATTTGAGTACACAGTCTGGTATAACAAGCCACAACCTTTTCATAAGGTTCTCCTCTTTTTAGACGAAAATATGTCAAATCAGATAGCCCGCTGGTCAGATCAGAGAATATGTTATTGAACAGAAGGCCCAAATCAGCGTGGAAAAATGACAGTTATTTATTTAGGGACATCCACATTTAAAACCTGAGAATACGATTTCATAGCCATAAGTAACATGTGTATCCATTCTTTCAAGGGTCGCCATCACAAGGGTACCCTTCCGAAAGGTTCACACTCACCTGCGGTCCACATGAAGACATTCTGCTGGAGGTCCTCAGACTCGGCATAGGTAACATCAACAAGGACCTTGTGCATGGTGACATTCCTGATCAGTCCGATTTCTTCCTTCGTGAAGAGCCTATAATGCAAATATCAAGGCAGGGGATAAAATGAGTCTGAGTCACAAATAACCTACAAGGATTAAATATCCAGTGCTGAGGGCATGCAGCTTTGCGAACCATGAAATGTGGAATTTTCTATCGATGTACCTGTCATGACTGTTAATGCTGCCAACATCAGTCTCTGTAAACAATCAGCTTCCTATTTATTTGATTTGATTTATTTTTCGGTCTCTTCGAAGAGCAGCCTTAACCATGCTGAGGTCTGTTAAAGGTTTTTCATTCTCTTTTTATACTGTTTTATATTTATAATCATTTATCGCCTTATGATATATATTACTGTCATATTCTATTTCCTGTTTCTTCTTTTTTGCCTCTTTATCCTTTTATTTTTCTCTCAATAAAATCAAACTTAAAAAAAAGGTTTTTCTCACCAACTAACACGCGCAAACCATCTTTACCAGGGAGTAAGCGAAGTGAGTCAAAGACCACTACCCACAATCCATTGTCTGAAAAGTAATTTTATCTGCCAGGGAGCCTGATAGACTCCACGGGCCTTATTTATGAAGGCCTTGCGTCAGTTTTGCGCCGTCGGTGCGTCACTTTTTGTGACGCACCAGCGGTGTAAAAAATGCGCCTCGTGCGCCATATTTAAAAAGTGACGCATCTTGGTAGATGCGTCACTTTTTAAACCCCTGCGCCACATTATACCTGCGTCAGGTATAATGTATGCAGAGGGGGCGTTCCCCCGCAAAAAGCCTCGTAATAGTGACGCAGTGAAATCTATGAGATTTCACTGCGTCACTTTTAGGACGCTGTTGCATCAAAATCTTGCGCCTGCCTCACAGCAGGCGTAAGAATGACACAGGCCCTTTCACATGGGGCTTTCCCCATGTGAAAGGACGCATTGCTGGAGTTGCGTCACTTTTGTGACACACTCCAGCAATGCGTCACTTTTGCGCTTACAGATACGTCAGAAATACTGACGTATCTGTAACTCCTTGCGACATGATGCGTCATACATTAAATATGACGCATCAGGAATGTCGTAAGGAGTGCGCAGTGAAAAGTGACGCATCGCTGTTCTCACGCAGCGATGCGTCACTTTTCATAAATGAGGCCCATTGAAAGTAATTTTAATACACATCGCTGGTAAAGTTTGAGTTCATGGGAATGTGATGTCCAGGAAAGTGGACATTTATGTAAAAGCACAGAACGACTTGCTGAGGGCTGAGGCAGGAATTGGGAAAGAGATTTAGGGTGAGCTTAATGAAGAGCATAACAGAGCGTGCAGTAGGATCCGAATAAGGTTATAGAATTCGGAGAAATGTCATTTGGTGGTAATGGCCAGCTACTGTGGCAGATAATTGCGCCACGAAGAGTGAGCTGGATAGATAAGGCCAAAAAACACTTCCAATGATGCTGTTCAGCAGTGTGTGTGACTGCTGTGATCTATTATTATGTAGGTAACTGACTGTCGATGCCAGTATAGTAGTACTAGAAACTATTGGAATTCCACACAACAACTTAACATAAACAAGACTGCAGAAGAGCTAAGGATACAATTTAAAATGTGGCAGACAGGTTTGGCAGTCAGGGCAAAGGAGTAGTTTACTCCATAGCCATGAGTCCATCTACATCTGTTCAAATTATGCATGACTGTCAAACATGACTGAGCCATCCAGCAAACTGAAGCAGGACTTTAATAATTCAAATAAAAAAAGATAATGCTCCCCCCACCATTGGAGCCTCGATTTTGGGGAGGGAAGCCATTTATAGTTTTCACTGTCACTTACCGTCAGGGTTTTCCTGGTGTTGCTGACCCATAAAACTATCCTCTAGTACCACTAATCTAAATGAGATATGTGGAATTAGAGGTCAACCTTCAACAGCACTTTCTTTGTATACCGGGTAGTCTCTGCCGTGATTAAACCAAAGGTCCACTCGCACTTAAATGGGGCAGATGGGTGACAGTCTTGGGGACACGGATACTCTGTTGCAACAGGGCATTTATAGCGTCAAGATATAAATCAGGCCCTAAGGCATTAAGGAGTAACCATCCTTAATCTGGCATTCCATGGCAGGTGACATGCATGTTATTTAAAAATACAAATGTAACTTGTATTGTCATGTGCATGTACTCAATATTCTCTCTAGGCATGCAGGTGGACTCAATGAAGCAGCAGTGCTGCACACGTTGAATTGTTCACGCTGTAAGGCAACAACTGTACACCTCAGAATGAAGTCCCAGCTAAAATGCAATAGATTGCGGGATTTCTTTCTTCCAGGGCCCTGCAGAGCACTATTGGTTCACAAAGACTGGACCTTTGGAGTGTCTTCCAGGAAAAAGGTAACATTTCAATAATATAATAGAACATCAGCAGTGCTCTGCAGCATCACACTAAAAAGATAGTTACACCTGAAACATAGTCAAGATCTCTCTACCAAAGACCATTAACCCATTATTCTTGAAAAGTAACTTTAGACCTGCCTTGTTTTCTCACATCTGAATAGGGGCCACAACATGCTTCATAGTCTCCCACACACCACCCTTGAGAACCTGAAAAGCACCCTACATATCATAGCATGCCTCATCAAGGAGCTGAACAAATCTGGCCACATTACTCACACCCTGATACAACTCCACTGGATTTTACTTCCAGCCAAAACCATCATCAGGATCAGCTGCGTCACCTACAAAGGTATTGCAAATGTCACCCCTTCCTTACCTCAAAATAAAAATAAAGTATTGCCTTGTAATTAATGCATCATGGTAAGAAATGTCAGGAACCTCCTCATGCATCTTTCTAAGTGATTTTTCGTTCCATGAAACAAACTTCTACTTTGGGAGTTTATTTCCTGAAACCCAAACACTTTACAAAATGGGAAAAGTGAACATTGCGACCAGTCAGCAAAGTCCAGTGCCTTTTGCAGAGTCACTGTACTTCTGAAGGCACAGATATCCCAAACTGCATGGTGGGGGTTTCTAAATTTTAAGAACGATCCTCTAATGAGGGAGCAGAGGCCATGGCCTCCACTGACCTGGTGGACAAGTAGGCTTTCCATTCAATGGAGTGGACTGCTCTTCCAATCATCACCTAGCACAGCTTGAGTTTGAATTTATAGATTTACTATCAATCATACCTCCTATTAATGGTGCCAGGTAACCATTTCCAACCAGTGGTGCATGATTACCCAAGTCTACATAGTTGCCTGCAGTTCTGTTACGTAAACTGAATCTTTGGCTTAACTTTAAAAGTTGTTTTTTTCACACCCTTAGGTGATATGATTGAACTTAGTTCAATACACCAGTGCTGATTGTGAAAGACAGGTTATGGTAGCCCTGCAGAAGCCCAGCCTATACATAAGTGAGGCAGTGGAAATCCCAACAATCATTCATTAAAATGATTTACACAATCAAGACCACTAGGAACGGAAAATGTATTTCAACATACTTAATTAAAAAAGTTATTTCAAAATGCTGGGATCTGGTGCACACAATAATGATAGCATCACAGAAAGTAAAGCAGCATACTTTCCAATAGCAGTGAAAACAGCGGAAAATCATAACATCACCATGTATAGTCCTCCTTAACAACCTCACTGTGCTATCCTTCAGCGCTATGCTAGATCTAGCAGATTAATAAATATAAGCCTGAGTTTAGGAGGTGGTGTACTTACCGTGACAACTTTTTTTTATCTGTTTGAAATAGTTTGACAGCTATTTTGTGCCTAATGTCCAGAACTAGGAGATTGGACCTATGCAACAACACAATCCTGGCACAAGTTCTTCAAGGTTGAAAGGAATGCTTTGCAGAGCCTCGGAGAATCTTGCTGGAGACTTCTTTAGCCAAGATGGAATCTAGTGCTGTACTGATCTGCGATCTGTGTCTGTATCCTGAGTGAAGTTTCGCTCCTAAATAAGTTGTCCAGTGGCAGTCCTTACAAATTGTATCTTATCTGAGATGGAATTTTCAATAAGGTAAAAATATACATTAATATAGACTACACTAATTGAGTTATGGTTGTTATCTGACTTTAAGAAAGGCACCTTTCATAGATTTATATTTTACTCTGGTTTTTTGTCTATGTCATTGACCAGAGGAAATAACACATACAAAGTTCAAAACGATGTGACATATTTACAGTTGCTCAGGAAGACAAACATGTTTTAGACCAAGGAAGCTAAAAACCGTCATGTGCAAGACAGCCCTATGACAAAATGGAGTTTGCACGTAAATGTTCAAGAACCTAAAACTGAAATAAAGAGGCCTAAAAGCAAGTTATTAATATAGATAAAATAATAGAATTATGAAGAGAAATAGTCATAAGATGTATGACATTCTTGAATAATTTCTGAACTAAATAGTCACTAAATTATCACTAAATGTATTTTGAATCATATATCATATCAGATATATTCATTGTACGTTTACAGAATAAAAGCACATGCCAGAAATGTGTATTTGATAAAATAGCAACAAAATATTTGTTACATCTTAAATAGCACATCTTCAAACTGAAATGAAAAAGGGGTCTCTACACTTTAAGACATGACCCTTACAACAGTTCATCCTCCACCATAATATTCAGTAGAGACTGCTGACAGGAAATAGTTTGTTTCGCTCTGAGATAATGTGAAATAGTCTGTCTGTAACACATGGTTCATCCAGTTGCGTAACACAGACCCTGCAGCTCCCGTGGTGCGGGGCGATCGAGCCCCAGGGCGCCCCCTCAGTACAGTACTCTGTCCAGAGAGCTCCTGATTGAGTCTGGAGGGGACCCCTCCGTGTGGATTGCTGGGGGACCCCCTCAAGTTTCGTTATGCCAGTGGATTCATCAAAAGTACTGTCCATTCCAGATATAGAACTTATTCCTTCTTCCACTAACCGTAGACTGTACATGGTTGTGATGCAAATCAGATATATTGAACTTTTTGACATTCATAAAAGTCATCAAAAAACATCTGCATCAAATCAAATTGTAAATAATATCCAAACTATGTGGATCACATATATAATTTATATTTATATACAGAACCCACCATTACTGAGTGCACTGAGGGTCTAAATAACACTTCATGAGGAGAATATTGGATACATCATATGTACTTAACTGAGCTGATTACATTTCAGCACATAACACAATTTTCCCCAAAACATATCATATTACGACCCCTCTTGATTTTAAAAGGTTTATGGAAATGGAATTTGGTGGATAAAATACCAGTCATAGAAAATCATGAGATCATCTGTGACAAGATACATGGCATGTGAAGTTTTTTCCTGATGTAGAATTTATTACATTAAATAACAAAAAGAGGGGGTCCATGGGAATATTTAACGACCAGCCTATGCTACATCCCTCATGACTCTGTAACTACCAACTAAACGGTAGCAACGGGTCGGACAAAAAGTGGTCTGTGTGTCTGTGGAGGAAGCAAATAACTATGATGATTTGTAAATAGCAAAATCAATCACTGGGTAATCCTTAAGTGTTTCAAGATATCCCCATCAGAATCCCGACCTGTACCGCCCTACATCATTTGTCCGACCCCTTGCTACCGTAGAATTTATTACACCTGAAACATGTTAGAAAGTATTGGGATTTGTATATAAGCTTAAATTATAATTCCATTGACATTTAGGATGATATTATCCTACTGAATTAATGGGAGTAATGAATTTGAAGAGAATTTTCTTTTTGAAAAAGTGCCCCATAAAAGTTTTTCTTTTGTGCTTTGACAAGGAAACAAGGGGCATATGTATCAAGCAAATTCGCATTCGCAAAGGCCGAAATTCGCCGAATTTCGGCCTTTGCGAATGCGAATGTGCAGAACGGGATGTATGAACGTTGAAGCCATGGAAAATAGGGAATCGCTACAACTGCGATTCTGTAGAATGCGAAAACAGGCATTCTGCGAAAAAATAGCGATATTGCCTTTTTGCGATTTTGCCATTTGCGAAAATCGCTAAATGAAAATCGCAATTGTACAAAATCACATAAAATCGCAGAATGGCAATTTTCGTAATATACAGAATCGCAATGATATGTATGAAAAAATCGCAATTTGCAATTTTCGCAAATACGCTAAATACAGAAACGCATTTACGACCAAGTAGGAGCAGGTGGTAACCAGGTGCAAACTATTTAAGCAGCAACAGAATTCAAAAAACTGTTTGCCACAATGGCGGGGCTTTACATCATAGCAAGGAGGATGCGACTGAGAGCTGCTGCACAGAGGAGGCTGAGGCAGGAGAGGGTATTCCGTTGCGCATCAGCATCTCCCAGCACCTTGAGGAGGAGCTCTACACCCATTACAGGCTTGATGAAGACAGCATAAATGATTTAATAGCAGAACTCAGACCCTACCTTGAACACCCCACCCGCAGGACAAATGCCATTCCCACTGAAATACATGTCCTGTGTTCACTACACCTCTTGGCCTCTGGAAGTTTCCAGGGGGTGATAGCGTCAGCAGGAGGGGTGTCACAAAGTTCCCTTTCGCAATTCTTTCATGCCGTCCTAGATGCCATGGTCCGGAGGATGCAACATCATATTTACTTCCCCAGCACTCCTCAAGCAATTGCACAGACAAAGCAGGACTTCTATAAAATTGCGCATTTTCCACACGTCATAGGATGCATTGATGGCACACATGTTGCAATATCCCCCCCCCCCACACAATGAATACATCTTCAGAAATCGGAAATGCTACCACTCACTGAACATTCAGGTGGTGTGTGATGCCAAACACATCATAACTGACATTGTAGCAAAGTACCCTGGAAGCACACATGATGCTTTCATCTTCAGACACAGTGGGATATATCGTAGACTCTCAAGAGGGGAGTTTGGCGAGGGATACCTACTCAGTAAATACCTTCAGACATAGGGGTCATTAGTACAAACTACCATGTGCATGTCACAGACTAACATATTTTTGTCTAACCCACAGGTGACAGTGCTTATGCTGTTCGTGATTTCATCTTGACTCCCTACCTCAATCCCAACAATGCAAGTGAACGCAGATACAACAGGGCACACATTGCTACCAGAGGCACCATTGAACGGACATTTGGTATCCTGAAAAGCAGATTCTGGTGCTTCCATAAGAGTGGAGGTGCACTCCAATACAGCCCCAATACGTGTTGCAAAATAGTGGTGGCTTGTGCCATGCTCCATAACATTGCCACAAGAAAAGGGACACCAGTAGAAGTGAGTGACTCTGGATCCTCTGATGTAGAGCGGCATGGACCTGGACGTATGGTAGCTGGTAGAGCGGTAGCAGCAGCTGGCCGACAGAGGCGTGATGAGATAATGCAAAACTATTTTTAGGTAAGAAAAAAGCAACACAATGCCAAGTAATGCAAGTGTGAAAATTCACTTTAATTCCTTAATGGCAGGAAACACATGACGTGAAAACGTACAGTGGTGTAATATGAATCTGTTGCACATGTTAAATTCACAGTGCCCTCAAAAACAAAAATGAATGAAGCAGAGCCTAATGGTCATTTGTGGGTGCAGCCCTAGTGGTCCTGGCACTACGGAGTCTCTCCTGGGTTGGTGGTGGTGTAGTGCTACTCCTAACAGACTGGTTGATATCCTCACTGGGAGTCAGCACTCTCGGCCCTGTTGCGCGGATTTGGCGCAACTCATCGACCGCAGTGGTCACCTGCAAAAGTGCGTTGGCAATGTCTTGCGCAGCATGAGTAAATTGGCACTGCATTTCGATGCTGCGCCTGGCCAGGATGCTAGACATAGCCACCAAGCGGTTGATGGCCCTGTTGTATCTGTCTTGTCTTTGAGTACCTCGGCGCATTTGATCACACACGGCCTGTAGGCCATCCTGCAGGTCCTTCCTGAGTCCACGGATGCCCTCCCTCATCTCCCTATGTAATAGTTTTATATTTTTTGCCTGCAGGCGCTGCACCTGCAACATGTTCAGTTCCAGTCCTGCATACACCGATTCATCCCCTCGACCTTCAAATGGATTGGCTGCGCGTCGTCTGGGCCTGTCTGCACTACGTGGGACGTGCTGGTGTGTTGCAGGTCTCTCTTGCTCTGGCAGTGTGTCGACATTGTTGTCATTGTCACCAATTACATCAGCCTCATCCTGGATTGGTGCCAGAGGCCTGACAATCTGTCTCCTCCCATGTCTGCCGGTGGTCACTGGGCTCTCATCCCCATCAGTGTCGACATCTTGGCCGCCATCTCCTGATTCGTGACTCTCAGCCACTGTCCCACTGCCTGAGGGCTGTGTTGTAGATTGTGCTGTGAATAGAACAGCACACATTAATTTACTTCACTAACTTGCACTGTGCAAATACATTTTTCACACATACTTATTTTACAATGGGCTCTTGTTTCACTATCAAGAACAGCAGATTATGTGGTAGCCTATTTTTTGTAAAATTTGGACACTTTGAATAACATGTGACTACATCTCCCATAATGCATTGCTATGGCTGCCTGTGTGCCTGCTCTGGACTACCTATCTTGTTTCCCGCCCCTGGCTCACTGCTGGGGGCTGTGAGGGGATGTGAGGGGGTGTGAGGGTTGTGAGGGCATGAATCTTACCTTTTCATGCTGCTGGCTGGTCAGAGCTGTCCAAATCAGCCACTACTCCCACACTCTCTGGTTGCAGGGTCCCCTCAACCAGTTCCTCCAGGGGTGTACAATCAGGAACAGATGAGGTCCCACCACCTGTTATCCTGGACTGTTCCAGCCTTGAAGCTACTTTCTCCTTAGAGCGCAGGCGCAGGTCGTACCATCGCTTTCGAAGGTCCTCTATACTCCGGGGTGTCACACCCACAGCATTGACCTTGTGCTGGATTTTCTCCCAGATCCTCCTTTTGCGGCTCTCTGGCACCTCCCTGGATTTTCTTCCAAATAGAAGTTCATGGTTTGCCACCATTTCATGTATGATAGCCTCCAACTCTGCCTCTGAAAACTTTTGTTTTCTCTTCCTGGAGGTCTCTGTCTCCTGCTGCTGTGAATCCTGCCTGGGCGTGGCTCCACTCTCTGCCATGTTTCTCAAGGTGCACACTGCTCAATTCCAAACACTCCTTCACTCTGCCTCAGATTCAGGAAGTCAGGTGCAGCATGGGAAGTCACTCACTTCCTGGTTGTGATGTCATCATGCTGCACCAGAATTCCTGATTGTATCATTTTTGAAAATCGCTAAAATGCGATTTTTTTCCCATGATTTGCGATTTTTCGCTATTATTGCGATTTCCAGGAGCGATTTGTACAATTATACGATTCCTACTGGTTAAGGAATCGCATTTTGGATAATCGCAAATAAATAGCGATTTTTAAGGAATCGCTATTTATTTGCGATTTCATTCATACATACCGATTTGCGATTCTGAATGTGCGATTCGGTAAAAATCGCAATTTCAGAATCGCATTTCGGGACTTTCATACATATGCCCCCAAGTTATTTATTATGCGGTCCAGGTGCAGACCATCTCTACTCTGCCCTGCCGTTTGTTAATACAGAATGGACATAATATCGGAACAAATATCCTGCTACACAAAATTTGTGTAAGAAAATATTAATGTCAAAAATATTCTCTACCTATACTTGTAATAGTAAATGCGAAAATCTTGTTCACACTCATATCATTAAAAAAAATGCACAAATATTGATTTTCATTATATATATAGCACAAAATAGTAAATCCCAAAAGAATTAACATAAAACATTAAGATAATGTAAAATAAAAAGGGTAAATAATTTTTATATATATATATATATATATATTTTGCCACCAATCCCGTCTTTTTTGGAAAAAAACGGGTCTGACACATGCTTGAGAGCTGCATTCAGGTAAGTTTTAATGCCACCATTTAGCACTTTTCAAAATTCACAATGTCCTGTCTCCCAGCTCCTGGCAGACGCGTTTCAGCGGTGTGCTTTCTTCAGTGCCAGTTGTTTGCTGGAAGGGTGAGTTGTGCTAAGACTCTCGTAGGCAGTTTAAATCGCCAGGTGAGTGACCCCATTGGACAACAGATATTCACACAGAGAGAGGACTGGGACAGTTTCAAACACAGTACTTTTCCCCTCTCTAGTTCCAAGGTCTCTCCAGTGCACGGATCGCGCTTTTACAGGGACAACACGCTTTGGAAACGTGAGCAAGATACACTGTTCCTCTCAGGAATACGATTGTGCCCTGACTTCGTCAGCCCTCTAAGCGCCCTATTCCTTCATACAAAGCACATTCCATGGCGGAATTCTTCACCTGTGCGCAGCTCATCAACAGACAGACTGTTGCTCTTTCCCCAATACCTACACTTTCAACCAGGTTGGGGGGGCCTCACATTTGTGCAGTCCATGCAAGAAAACCACAGAGTTGCCGGCCATATGCGGAGCTCCAGATCAAGAGGCGTGCCAGTATGCGGAGCCGACCTCCATTTTTAAACATTGCCACCAATCCCGTTTTTTGGGGGGGAAAAAACTGGTCTGACACATGCTTGAGCTCCATTCAGGTATGTTTTAATGCCACCATTTTGCACTTTTCAAAATTCACAAGGTCCTGTCTCCCAGCTCATGGCAGACGCGTTTCAGCGGTGGGCTTTCTTCAGTGCCGGTTGTTTGCTGGAAGGGTGAGTTGTGCTAAGACTCTCATAGGCAGTTTAAATCGCCAGGTGAGTGACCCCATTGGACAACAGATATTCACACAGAGAGAGGACTGGGACAGTTTCACACACAGTACTTTTCCCCTCTCTGGTTCCAAGGTCTCTCCAGTGCATGGATCGCGCTTTTACAGGGACAACACGCTTTGGAAACGTGAGCAAGATACACTGTTCCTCTCAGGCATACGATTGTGCCCTGATTTCCGCAGCCCTCCAAGCGCCCTATTCCTTCGTACAAAGCACAATCCATGGCGGAATTCTTCACCTGTGCTCAGCTCATCAACAGACAGACTGTTGCTCTTTCTCCAATACCTACACTTTCATCCAGGTTTGGGGAGGCGCCGCATTTGTGCAGTCAGTGCACGAAAACCATGGAGTTGCCGGCCATATGCGGAGCTCCAGATCAAGAGGCGTGCCAGTATGCGGAGCCGACCTCCGTCATTAAGCATTGCCACCAATCCCGTCTTTTTTGGAAAAAACGGTCCTGACACATGCTTGAGCTGCATTCAGGTATATATATATATATATATATATATATATATATATATATATATATATATATATATATATATATATATATATATATATGTGTGTGTACTCATAAACCACACACTTATATATATATATATATATACTTGTTTATATATGCATATATATATATATATATGTAACACATTTAATAAAAATATATATTTTAATCTATATTACATAAAATAAATTATTACACTTTTTACAAAATTAAAAACTCAAATTTATACATAAACAAGGGATGTAAAATAAACAAACAACTAATCCTAATACATATTTTAACAATTTACGAAAATAAGTATTTAAATAAGAAAGTATGAAAATAAAAAATGTACTATTCTCCCCCAGTCTGTGCAAAAGTAGGAGTGTTAAACTTCAGAGGGGTTAAATTCATTGTTCCCACTCCAGTCTGTGCAACAGTAAGGATAGCGTTAGACTTCAGAAGGGTTACATTCACAATTCCCACTCCAGCCTGTGCAACAGTAGGGAAAGTACTTCACTACAAACACATAGGATATTTCAATAACCCTAATAATTGACCAGAAATAGACAACTCTTAATATAAAGTTTATACACATATATTGAAAATACAATTAAGAAATTAACACAAATATTATGCATTTAAATAAATAATTTTGAATTTCAAAAAATATTATGAATTTAATATTCTATTTTTCTATTTTGAATCTTTATTTCGACATTTTTTCAGTCATAAAAGATTGCTGTAAAAACAGTTAAGCCACTGTACAATTCACATTACATAAAAACAGGTTTTAAAAGAGTAAATTAAAACACATGATATATGATCACAGACAGAATCAGAGTATAAAATCGCCTCCTTGGTGCTGCTTTAATGCGGGAGCATCTTTTGGACCACATTGCTAGGAGGAACTTAGACAGTGCAAAAACTATGTGAGGGGATGTATCGGTCTTAAACACTCTCATTGCAACCAGATATGTATCAAATCCCATGTTCTTGCATAAGGGTATTAGCCAGTACTTTCTGGCTTTTCTGTAGGCGGGGCAAAAGAAGAGGATGTGCAATTCATCCTCCTCTGTCGCCCCACACCCTGGGCATGATTCGCTCGTGGTTGTCGACCACTTGCCTACAAATGATCCTAGAGGTAGTGTCCCATGCCTCCATTGGATGTATAGCTTCCTTGCTCCTACTGGATAAATAACATTTAAAAACTCCTCGAAAGCATAGGAATCCTTGATCGCTAAAAAAGTTGTTGTTAAGGAACCAACTTTAGAGTTATGTAACCATCTACTCTGTTTATGGTCCATAAATAACTTAGCAAGCGTTTTGCCTGGGACCCCCTACATGCCTGTTCTGGGTCAAACCAGAGATCTGGTAGTCCAATTTTCTTTAGTTCATTTTTCACAAAAGCAAGCCAGGGGATTTTTGCTGCACTCCCATGGCTCAGGACATCTCTCAGTTCGGACCTGTAATTGGACAGTTCTGGAGTTGTCCATAACCTGCGCCAGAACCTTAAAGGTTTCAAAGCTAACTCGTCCTGGATAGGGCTCAGTCCTAAATCCAATCTCAGTGGGAGTAGAGGGGTACTTTGAGGGAGGGCCAGTAACTGCCTCATAAACCTATTTTCCACATTAACAATTTTAGGCCCGCAATAGTTGCCCCATAGTTCCCCACAGTAGATGGCCAACGCCCTTACCTTCACTTTATAGATCTCCAGTACCGGGCTGACTGGCTTGAATGTGGATGTGTTAGACATTTTGAGGATTCCGCCCGCTAATTGAGTTAGTTTGAGTTGGGATTTCACCTGTTGGGGACCCCAGGAAAGATTTTCATTTATCGTTACCCCCAAGTATTGGAAAGTCAGTACCCTCTCCAGTATGACCATACCCAGGAGTGGTGATGGGTGGGTGCGTGCCGGCGGACTGAAGATAATGAATTTGGTCTTATCAACATTGATCTCCAGTCCGCGGGAACGGCAAAAGTTGGTAAAGCCATCCAGCACTCACTGTATCCCCATTGGGGACTTGGAAAGCAGGAGGGTGTTGTCGGCGAACATTATTGCTGGCACCCTCCTGCCTGCCAATCTGGGTGCATCATTATTTGGCACCGCATCCAGGTGTGATATAACACCATTTACATAAAGGCAGAACAGCGTTGGTGCCAGAACGCACCCCTGCCTAATCCCCCTGGAGACTGGGAATCTGGGCAAGAGCGCCCCATCCCTCCCACATCTAACCTGTGCGTAGTTTTGCGTGTGAAGCCTCATAAGGACTACCAATAGAGCGTCTGGAACACCCATATCCAAGAGCACCGCCCACAGTTTGTCCCTAGGTACTAGGTCAAACGCGGACCGAAGGTCCACGAAGACCATATAGAGGATGCCACCCTCCAAGATTGCCGTCTTCCAGAATAACATTATGAGATGGAAAATCTGATCCACAGTTGAAGTTTTTTTTCCTAAATCCAGCCTGGTAAGGACTGAGGATATTATGCTCCTCGATCCATTCCTGTAGGCGATCTAGGATTAGTCTACAGAATTTTTTTTGAGGGACATCTATAGGGCTAATGGGCCTATAATTAGTCGGTAGCAGAGGAGAGCTCTTCTTAAAAATTGGAACAATCTCTGCTCCCAACCATGTGCCCAGTATCTCCATGCCCGCCAGGATCGCATTAAAAAGGACACAGAGATAGGGGTCCAGATCAGCGGTTGGTCCCTGAATAGGTCACCGGGGAGCCTGTCTAGGCCAGGGGCCTTGCCCGTGGCCAACTTCCCGATAGCAGCATAAAATTCCTCAACAGAGAATTCCTGCTCACCACGTTCACCCGGCTGGGATTTTTGAATTGACAGGCTTCCTACACCTGCGGCTGCAGCATATAGGGTCTTAAAATGGAGCTCCCAGACCTCTGCCGCTATATTTGGCTCAATTGCAGATCTGGGCTCTCCTGACCCTGTGCTGACTATTTCCCAGAATCTACGTGGATCTCTGGAGTCTAATGAGGACGACAGATTCGACCATTTGTCCAAGTCCCATTCCATCCTCGCATGAATCATTATTTCTTTATAGTGTGACCTTAGGGTGCGAATATTAGTTTTATCTCTTCCATCTTTAATGGCCCCAATTAGTTCTGCTTTTGCCTTTCTGCATGGGGCGTTGTACCACGTGGATACGGGCACCCTACTTTTCTTTTGGAGGCCGGGGGATTAAGAAATTCTAATAGACAGGTTACTAGGTCCTGATGCACGCAAGACAATTTATCATTAAAATCTGAAGCCATATGCTGAGAGGTTAAGAGTGCCACTTTCTCAAGGAAAGGTACAACTGCGCTATATAATTTGGGCAGTGCGTCCCGTGAAACAGCCAGCTTATCCCACTTAACTCTGCGCCTGTTATTAGTTAAGGCCAGCCCTTCTGGCACATCCAAGTCGGATTCCATTCCATTTACCCTAGGCCGTGGGCACTCTAGCTTCAGAGTCAGGGCATTATGATCGCTGTCCGCCCTAAATAAAACCTCAAAGTCAATTACCCTTGGCCATAGGGACACCTCCACCATAATATAATCGAATCTAGATTCATGGCCCCTTTTATTAAAGGTGCACTTGGATGGAGTGTCAGATGACGTGCGACCGTTGTAGGCCCTTAAACAATTGTTCAGAGTTAAGGTGGTAATCTGGATAGCCAATAGAGACCAGGACTTCAGATGTGGGGACTGGGGGTGCGGAATTCCCCAGTATTCATCCTCACCTGACAAAACACCCTCATTTAAGCCACTAAGTGGCTCGTAGTGACAGTTTAGGTCCCCGGCGACCAGATAATGTACATCCTGACTGAGAGACCCAAGAAAAGATGACAGCTCTTCTATAGTTTTCGACTTATTGGCAACGCTAATTGGCCGCTAATATTCAATTAAGTTCCCACACTATACACCTACAAACCTAGCAGCCCACACTTACAATCTAAGTAAAATAAGGTATAACACAATGAACATATTTACTAATCACTTAAGTATTTATTAATAAATGAATAAATAACTTAATTAATTATTGCCTAAATAATATCAAAAAACTTAGTTATGCTATCAACAGTGTAGGCTAATGTTGGCTGCTTCAGTATTGTAGTTCTCAATCATTTTTTTACTTGATGATGCTCAACTTAACGTGACCCCACTGCTTAAAAGTCACATATAAGAGAAAACATATTTCTCTCCCAATGATAAAGCAATGAAAAGGGGCACAGAATTATATACAATTTAAATGTAAAGCACAATCAATGTCTATAAATCCACAAAATTCAACAAAAAAATTGGGCAAGGAGTCCTGAAGCTTCTTGTGTTCAGTTTGTCTTTATTTGAAGTCAAGTGTGAAAATGCATCCACAAGCCCAGCCAACATGTTTCGTCCAACATGGACTTCCTCATGGCTGTAAAGACAATTACATATCTTTTAGTTTCCAATATGTACACAAAATTTAAAGACATCTAAAATCAAAAAAACAGATATACATGGCAAAAGAGAAATCTTTCATATAAGACCTCCTGCCTACAGACAATCTTACACCAATAGTATCATATTAACCAAATATTGAAAAGTATAGTCATATTTTTTCAATGACGAATTCCTACGTCGATAAAATAAGGCATAAATGGCATTGAATTACCACCTTGATATATATTTTGCCCTTCATATTCCTTTCAATTTGCTTATGAACTGCAAGATAATATTAGGTACCAGCCTATATCAAAAGAGAGAAGGAAGAGGGGATGGTGGATAGTTAAGAGTAAGAATCATTAATAAATTGAAATTGCTGGAATGATTATCGGAGGTTACCATAAAGACAGGAGCCAGTGGTGACTAGCACTAACCCTCAGCAGACTCTCAACTCATACTATGATCACTATTTTGGCCAACTCAATAGTCTTAAAACAGAAAACAGGAACTCACTTGGGTCTATCTTTCGCAAATAGATGAAGCAATGTTCTTGACTATCTGTGTGACTCTTCCCCCCTGACCCCGCCTCCTCCCAGGTGCTCAAACCCACGCCTCGCGGCCCCCGCTTAGCGGGGGCCGCTCTTAGCTGCGTGAAGGACTTTGTGGAAGGACTCTGTTTGCTCTTTGCCTCATGTCCCTGGGAGCCCAAGTGACCTGACTGGACAGCGGAAGGAAGAGCGGGACTGCGAGTCCCAGGAACACCAGCTGCTCCGTCATCGGCCGCACCTGTGTGACTCTTCCCCCTGACCACGCCTCCTCCAAGGTGCTCAAACCCACGCCTCACGGCCCCCGCTTCGCGGGAGCCACTTGAAGCTGCGTGAAGAACTTTGTGGAAGGACTCTGTTTGCTCTTTGCCTCGTGTCCCTGGGGGCCCAAGTGACCTGAGTGGACGGCGGAAGGAAGAGCAGGACTGCGAGTCCCAGGAACGCCAGCGGCTCCGTCATCGGCCGCACCTGTGTGACTCTTCCCCCCTGACCCCGCCTCCTCCCAGGTGCTCAAACCCACGCCTCGCAGCCCCCACTTCGCGGGTGCCGCTCGAAGCTGCGTGAAGGACTTTGTGAAAGGACTCTGTTTGCTCTTTGCCTCGTGTCCCTGGGAGCCCAAGTGACCTGACAGGACGGCGGAAGGAAGAGCGGGACTGCGAGTCCCAGGAACGCCAGCGGCTCCGTCATCGGCCGCACCTGTGTGACTCTTCTCCCCTGACCCCGCCTCCTCCCAGGTGCTCAAACCCACGCCTCGCGGCCCCCGCTTCGCGGGGGCCGCTCGAAGCTGCGTGAAGGACTTTGTGGAAGGACTCTGTTTGCTCTTTGCCTCGTGTCGCTGGGATCCCAAGTGACCTGACTGGACGGCGGAAGGAAGAGCGGGACTGCGAGTCCCAGGAACGCCAGCGGCTCTGTCATCGGCCGAACCTGTGTGACTCTTCCCCCCTGACCCCGCCTTCTCCCAGGTGCTCAAACCCACGCCTCGCAGCCCCCGCTTCGCGGGAGCCGCTCGAAGCTGCGTGAAGGACTTTGTGGAGGGACTCTGTTTGCTCTTTGCCTCGTGTCCCTGGGAGCCCAAGTGACCTGACTGGACGGCGGAAGGAAGAGCAGGACTGCGAGTCCCAGGAACGCCAGCGGCTCCGTCATCGGCCGCACTTGTGTGACTCTTTCCCCCTTACCCTGCCTTCTCCTCTCAGGAATCCAGCTGAATCATTGGGAATAAGAACACAGAGGGTAACGCGTGACGCGGGACGTGCGCGGACGGGCGCCGGGCTAAGCCCAGGCAAAGGCGCGGGCCGTTTGAGGCCGTTAGAGGTCGGAAGAGACCGGACCGGGCCACCCCTCTAAGGCCTTTCTCCCGGTTCCCTCTTGTTGACTTGTCGACAGTAGGATGATATACCATGGCCAGTAGGGAAACAAGAAGCAAGGCTGCGACTGCGGTCACAGGTACTATGGACAAATTCCTCTCTAAAATCAATATGTCGGGCAGTAATGGCCCCTTATTACCTATAACATCAATAGAGGAGGGCGTAGAAAATAATGTTCTGTATTCTTCTTCTACTTTAGTAGTCAACACTAGTACTCCAGTAATGCTTGATGCCACCCACCTGTCCTTAATGGGCAGTATTGACCAAACTATAGAGTCCGTACTTCAACAGCTCAGGACTCCATCATTCACGCAGAGGGATAGGGACACATCTCGGGTTATCAGTGATATGGAGCTCTCCCCTGCTGTGGAGCTGGCACAGTCCAGGGCTCAGGGTGGGGATCCCAATTCTTTGGAGCATGCAGGGTGTAGAATGGATCCGGTACCGAAACTAAAAAGGAAAATCCAAAAATGCTAAAAGGGTCAAAACTGATCCCATATTGCCCGTGAGGGAAGATAGTGTAAGTACTTCTGTGCTATTAGTTTCTGGTAATGATGACCCGGAAGTGCTGGCAACATCATCCATCCCCTCTGTACCTGTGCCTCCTGAGCCATTTATTTTCGGCGGGGTTTCCACTAACAACATAGAACTTCTCATTACCTCTTTTACTGATATCCTTAAGAGCTTTCTAAATCCCCTCACCCTTAAACTAGACTCAATTGAATCTAGACTAATAGCCCTTGAAAAATCAAGTACGGGCACCGAGGTTCAGACGGGGAGGGGGGACAGTACACGGGTAACACAGGGGCCCACCGCCGGAGCATCCCATTCTTCAATGACCTCACTGGCCGTAGTTGCAACCACATCGACAGTTCTCCCTGGGGAAAACACCAACAATGGCGCTATATCGGAGCGCCAAATAGCACCTGTACCATCTCCCAGGTGGTTAGTGCCACCGATACCTGCTCCCAGGAAGTCGAAGCAATTAACTTCGGCCACTTTACCCAGACAGGAGAGACCTTTGAATGGGATGGATAACGGCTCTAAAAGGCCGGAAGGCCCTAAATCCAGGCATAAGGCAGTTCATTTACCTCCAGAGGCGGTGGGTTACACTGTAATCTTGATGGGGGTACCTGAGCTCGCAGGCGGCGTAACGGAACCGTATGAATCCTTACGCAACAAGGTAATCAGCTGGCTAAATATTCACAGACCCCTACCACCGCACTTAAAGGGAGAGGTTCTTATGGTCAGAAGGGTCCCATGGGTTGGGTACACCATCAAGAAAAGAGTGGGGGACTGTATTATTGTCAGCTTCAGGAACCCCCAGCTAGTCACACATATTTGCAATTGGCTCGGTAATCAAGGTAACACTACTATTGAGCTGGTTCCTCTCTCATACTTTTATCCTAATGCCCCAACCCAAACTGTGAGGAGGGACAAAGGCTGGACACGGGTGGGCTGTGCTGTGGATGGGACAAGATATAGGCCTAGGCATAATATCTTCCCCACCCAAGTTAATTACGCACATCCCAACAGATACACTTGCCTTGATGAAGTGGATAGACTCTGTAGGGGCGTCCCCTTGCAATCCAACGGAAACATTGAGAGTGAATCCCTGGGACAGGGGAAGGTAACTACCGTGCTGGAGACCCATAACAATAGAGACTTGGAACCTTCCCAAGAGAGTATACTAAAGTCACCCACCGTTGACAGGGTTGCAGTCACTTTACCCCAGAGCCAATCCGACAGTACCCCAACACCTCAAGTCTCGTGTGTCCTTAACACCACTCCTATTTTGCAGCCCATTCTGGAATTTCCTGTACGTTGCCACGCATCCCGACCAGTGGACGATGTAGCGGAAAATCCATTGGGATCATCCGGAGAGCAGGCACCAAAAACTCCTATTGAGGTTTTGAAGTTCTTGTCCTGGAACGTAGCGGGCATTGCAAACAAAATTCACACAGAGGATTGGGATCTCCTAGTGGAAGGGAGCGATATCTGTCTCTTTCAGGAGACCTGGGCAAGGGATCCCCTGAGTAGAACGGGCTATGCAGTCCTTGAAATCCCGGCCAGCTGGAGTGGTAGGGGGAGGCCCTCGGGGGGTTTGGCGGTTTGGGTGGCTACCCACATTGGGTGTTCCGTGGAGAGTATACCCACGTTCTCCCAGGATATCCAGTGTGTGCTTCTCAGATGGCCAAACGCTGTAAACCTGGCAATTGTTAATGTATATTCCCGCCCTGTTAGTGTGGCCTCGGAATCACCTACCCTTGATGACCTTTCGTCCTTCCTGGGCCAACTCCCAAGTGACTGTAAAATAGTAATGGGCGGTGACTTTAACTGTCACTTTGAACCTCTGGAAGGTCTAAAGGAGGGCGCTATCACCTCTGAAGATGATTACTGGGGTGTTCCATCTTGTCAATCCCCTCACCCCAAATCCTGGTCCCCTCTTGCAGTTCAAATCATGTCCCTTATTTTGAACTATGCGGTGAGGGCTTGTAACGGACGAACTCCGTCCGACAGCCCCTCTCTGTGTACTTTTAATAGGAGGGATCATGGACTGGACTATATTTTCGTTGACATTTCCCTATGGTCCAAGGCCCAGGATTTTAGGATTTTAGGATATTGCCTAGAACAGATAGCGACCACAACGCACTGTTACTAGAAATGAAACACCCCGCTCCTGTAGGAGAGTCACCTTCTTCCAACCCATGCGGTGACCCTGGGAACTTGGTTCTTACCTCCAATAGATGTAGGGTTAAATGGGGGAAAATAATTAGTGCAGAAGATAATATAAGAAGAATTTATGAAGTAGCACTCCCCAAACTTGAAGAAATGGAGGATTTAATTAATTTGCCCAGGCAACCGGATTTTAACGAGCAACTAGGCCAAGTCCATGATAACCTGGTGGGAGCACAAGGCGAGGTTTTTTATCCTGTGGTACCTCCACGACGTAAAAAGACCATAACCTCCACCTGGTACAATTCCTCATGCAAAAAGACTAAAACAGAGCTCATTGCCTCAATTAAAGCAGGCAAAGACAGGGATAGGGTAGTCGAACTAAGGCGGGAGTATAAGGCGGCCCTGGCACTGGCAAGGTCAGAGTGGGACTGGAACCACTGGCAGGAGCTCTCCCTATCATTGGAATCCAGGGATCTTAAAAAATGTTGGTCCCTGGTTAACTTTGGTACAGGAGAACCCAAAGCCGCAGTAGAGCCAAACATTGCATCCTCTGGAAGAGTATTTTGGTAAACTATATCAAGAGACCGAACAACTCACAAATGACGATATTGCCCCTGGTGATCTATCCACCTCTGCAGCTGGTATGGAATTTACCCTAGGGGAGGTGGTGGGTGCACTGGAGAGATTAACAATGGGGAAGGCCCTGGGACTGGATAGATTGCCTGGTGATCTCTTCAGACACCATCAGGAGATCTGGGGCCCGTATTTCTTAATCCTTTTTAATGCCATCTTGGGAGGCATGAAGATCCCCTGTACTTGGCTGGGGGCGGAGATAGTGTCCATTTTCAAAAAGGGTTCCCCCCTGCTCCCTACAGGCCGATCAGTCTCATAGATGTTCCCAAAAAACTCTTCTCCCGTCTTCTCCTGGACCATCTCATGGATTGGATGGAGGCTAATGAAATCTTGAGCCCACTACAGGCTGGCTTCAAGAAAAACACGTCCACCATGGATCAGATCTTCCGCCTTGTCCTCCTGTACTGGAAAACGGTGAGGATAGAGGGGGGGGGACTGTACATGGTGTTCGTCGACCTGAGGTCAGCCTTCGATATGGTCTCACGCAAGAAACTTTGGGAGGTCCTAAAAAAGCTAAAAAAGCTTGGCATTTCCACACAAATACTGCATGCCATAATTAGGCTCCATGACAACAACTACGCACAGGTTAGATGTGGGAGGGATGGAGCGTTGTCATCTAGGTTTCCTGTCCGCAGAGGGGTGAGGCAGGGATGCGTCTTGGCGCCGACCCTGTTTTGCCTCTTTGTTAACTATATCATATCCCACCTGGACAACGTTAGAGATGACGCCCCCCTTTTAGCAGGCAGGAGGGTGCCAGCTATTATGTTCGCTGACGACTCCCTCCTGCTTTCCAAATCTCCGATGGGGATACAAAGGATACTAGATGGATTTGGTCTCTTCTGTATACAGCATGGTCTAGAGATCAATACCGAAAAGACCAAGTTCATGATCTTTAACCCATCCCCAAAGACTAGACCAAATCCCACCCTGGGCGAAGCCAGTCTGGAAAGGGTTACAATTTTTCAATACCTGGGGGTCACATTGCAAGAGAATCTTTCCTGGGACCCACAAATATTAAAATCTCGGTTGAAGTTGTGCCAACTTTCAGGTGCCATTCTAAAGGCTGTGAACACTTCCACCTTTAAACCTATAAGCCCGGCACTAGAGCTCTACAAAACTCAAGCCAAAGCAGCTGCATCCTATGGCAGCGAGCTTTGGGGGTATAGAGCGGGGCGTGAATTGGCTAATGTGGGAAATAACTTCTTAAGACGCCTTTTGGCACTCCCTCGTGGCACACCTCTGCTCCCCCTAAGATTAGACGTGGGATTACCTTCCATCGCCATAGAACTGGAGTCAAAGCCACTACGATTTTGGCACAGGCTATGGACCACCAGCGAGCTCGCTCATTACAGGCCTGATCTCACCCATGTAATGAGCTTGAATAAGCGCGATAGAATCCCATGGTTGGCCTTTGTTAAAAAGGAATTGTATCGGTTGAAACTGCAGGAGCTATGGGAGGACCCAGAGCAGGGATGTCGAACCATTTCCCGCAAAAATCTGGTGCAAATCCATAAGGAATCTAGTTTAGCTCTTCTCCTGTCCGCCACTACCAATGGCACCCTGACTGACCGCTTTTTGGAATTTAAGAATTCCTATGAATTCAAAGATTTTATGGACATAATATTCCCCATCCTAGCGAGAAAATTGTTTATACAGTGGAGGTTAGGCACTTTGCCCATAAAAACCTTCACCTGTAAATGGCTTAAGGGGGGGAGAGATCCTGTCCTGGATGTAACATGTATGATGAGGAGGAAATTCATCTCTTTTTTTTCTGCCCTGCCTACAATAGACCCAGAAAATACTGGCTGGTGCCTTTATGCAGGAATTTGGGATCTAGGTCTTACCTGTTTGTATATAGAATTCTAAAAACAAGCACTCTGCCCCATATTGTATTTGCAGAGGCTAAGTTCATTATGACTATGTGGCAGATAAGGAAAAAACTGCTACTCGCCTAAATGTAGAACATTTGAATGTTTCTCCCAATCAGAACTATCCCTTTTAAACTTTGAAACTATTCCTTTTAATATCATGTCATGTAACTGAGTCTCCAATCCATTTTTACCCTTGGTACATCTTTAAAGCTTATTTATTGTATTTTAAAATGTAATGTACTTTTTAAATGTGGTTGTATAAATGTATTTTGTATGAATCTATTATGGTCTTAAGGACCGAAATATAGAAATTTTGGATTGGATTGGATTGGAATAGTTTGGTTTCCAATCTTGAACATTGTGCAAATTATGTGGAGGATGTTTTAAACAAAACGCACCTATTGTGCTTGACTAATAAAACTAGCAACTGTACAATCATTTTCTAAAACCATATACTTTACTGTTCTATCGCTAATATTACTTTGTTACTGGACTTTTATTGGCCCATATAAAACTGGTTAGAATTTTATTTTTCCTGATGAAGAACCCTTCCTTCAAGTAACACAGGAGAGTTTAAAAAAGGAAAAAGTAATCATGGTAGTGAGGACATTTTCATAAGGTTTATTTTCCTATCAAAGACATAGGGTCATATGTAGGTGGCCCAAATACCGGTCGGTAACAGTGAAAATCGGTAAATTCCACCGTTACCTACCGGTATATAGGCATACGCGATGTAGGGAAGGAATTGGTAATAAAGAATCGGTAAATACTGATTCCTTATTACTGATTTCTAATTTACGGAATCTTAATTACCGAACACCCAAATACCGAATCGGTAAATAGGAAGCGGTACAAAAGAGAAAAGAGATGTAGGAAAAATCGGTAATACCGAATTTCATGAAATTTGTAATTTGGGAGTCGTTAATTAACACTGACTGAAAACAGGTGGTAATCAGCTGCAGTGTATGTAAGCAGTCATCACTATGGTGGCCTTCTATGTAATTGCAAGGCGGCTACGGCTACAGGCAGCAGGAGTGAGGATCTGGAGATCGGAGGAGCGCGTTTACAGACAACGCAACACACTCTTCCAACTGACTGAGGCTGAGGTCCATGAAAGGTACAGGCTACACCCCCACGCCATCCGGACCTGGTAAGGTACCTGCACCCACTCCTGGAGCATCCAACACCAAGGGCGCACGCCATACCACCATATGTGCAGGTGCTCTGTAGCCTACACCTACTTGCATCTGGCAGTTACCAGGGGGTGATAGCTGCGGTAGGTGGGGTGTCACAGAGTTGCCTGTTCTATTTCTTTAAGAAGTTCCTGGATGCCATGATGCAAAGAATGCATCACTACATAAGCTTCCCAAACCTACAGAAGGAACTGCTGAAAACCAAGACAGACTTTTACCAAATGGCACAGTTCCCGCATGTCATAGGGTGCATTGATGGGACACACATTCCAATCTGCCCACCTGCAGCCACTGAGTATATCTACAGAAACAGAAAATCCACCCACTCCATAAATGTGCAGGTAATCTGCGATGTTGCCAACATAATCACCAACATCAAGGCCAAATTTCCAGGGAGCACCCACGACTCATACATCTTCCAGAACAGTGGGATCTACACACGCTTGGCTGCGGGAGAATTTGGAGAAGGATACCTGCTAGGTAAATCACTGTGACACACCCTGATAGATACTCTAGATGAATGTGCTGGTGTATGCAATTAATGGCTCTCTCTTTCTCACCTAGGTGATAGCGCTTATGCTGTGCGGTCATTCATACTCACTCCCTACCTAAACCCATCAACCCCAAGTGAGAGACAATACAATGTGGCACACAAATCAACACGCAACGTTGTGGAGTGAACGTTTGGACTATTGAAAAGCAGGTTCCGCTGCCTCCACAAAAGCGGAGGCGCACGTCAGTACACACCCATCATCTGCTGCAAAATCATTGCAACCTGTGCTATGCTGCACAACCTTGCCACTAAGAAAGGTACAGAAGTTGAATTAACTGACTCTGAGGACGATGATGATGAATTTGCACAGCCAGAGCCCAAGGCAGCAGGAGTGGCACTAGCACCAGATGGGAGACAAAGACGGGCAGAGATCACACGCAACTATTTTTGAGTAAGTAAGGAGACACAGCCAGCTGTTGTATGTAAAGGACGTAGTTTTAATATTTGGGCACTACGCCACTACACAAAGGGCCCAACTTGCCAGGCCTATTTGTAACAACCCTAAGAGGATGTTATGGGTTACTTCACCCAATTCAGTACACAAAATGTGGGCTGCATTAGCGTCTGCGGCCACGCACAACACTTCTGGATGCCATCAGCAGACTGTCTTCACTGGCTATGCATCCAGTGCCAGCCCCATGCCGTCTGCTGCTCCTCCGGGTGTCAGTTGCAGGGGGCATTATGCTGCTGTGACTGGTCGTCTCCTCACTGTCCCCCACATCAACAGTACCAGTATTGGCAGCCTGAGTTGTTAACAGCACTTCAAGTGCAGTCATTTCCTTGACAAGCACCCTAGAGACATCAGGGCTGCGGTGTGCCATTCCTTCCTGCATGGCCACGGAGCACCTGCAGAGCAGAGAAGTAGCAGTTGAGAGGCGGTTCCTCAGTGTGGTTTTCCATTTTCTGCCTCTCCCTGCGCCATGCCATCCTGTCCTCATCAAATTTGCTGCACAGCAGCATCACTGACTGGGGCATGTCCCTCATGCCCTCAGCCATCTCCTTCATGCCCTCAGCCAGCGAGGAGGTCATAGTGCTGATGCCCTTCTCAATGTTCACCATGTTGGTGTTGAGGTGTTTCATTTGCCACTGTATTGACTGTATTGCCTTCCTTTGCAGGAGCTGCACCTTGACCTTGTTTGCCTCCAGCCCTGCGAAGACTCCATGCTCCTCACCCTGCAAAGATGGACTGGTTTCCCTATCCCTGCGGCATTTGGCACCTGTGTGTGCTCTCTCTGAGTTGGACTGCGACCCAGCATTACTGCCATCCACTTGCATAGTTGAGATTTCTCCCCCCTGGTGTCTTCCAAGGACGACTCCATCTCTTGGAGTGTGGCAACAGCATGCCTCCTGGATCTTGCCACTGCCGGTGGTGTTGCTGCTGGTGATGCTAGCATTAGTGGTGACGCTGGCAGTGGTGATGAGACTGGAAGTGGTGGTGATGCTGGCAGTGGTGGTGATTCTAGCAGTAGTGGTGACGCTGGCAGTGGTGGTGACGCTGGCAGTGGTGGTGATGCTGGCAGTGATGGTGATGCCGGTGGTGGTATGGTGTGCCCTGCACTTCCACTGGCCTCTTCTGATCTTTCCTTCTAGGGTGCCCTTCCTGCCTTGTTTTGTGAAGACCTGCACAATGCCTCGCCTGTGGACACAAATTGTACATTAGCTCAGTAGTCAGGCAGCCCTAAATAGCAATAATACATTTTCATTTCTGGCACACTATCTAAATGTCCTATGCTTGCTTATCACTGATGTGTGTCACATGCCTTGGTGTTCAGACTGTCATGATACGTGTTTCACTGACTACATCTCCCATAATGCTTTGCTACTAAAACCTGTACTGGAGTGGGATTCACACAGCCTCATTGGCGAATGGGGATAGGGAATGGGGGTGCAGATTGGTGTGCATGCTTCTTACCTTGTTTGGTGGCAGCTCTGGCTTAGCTGTTTGCATCCCAGATTCCGCATACACTTTCAGGCTCTATGGTAGACTCCACAAGCTGCTCAAGCGCAGTCTAGGCAGGTGCCCTGTTCTTTCCTCCTCCTGTCTGGCTGGCTTGTTTTTTGATCTCCGCCATCTTCTTTTTGGTGATGCTCCAAACATCATACCACCTTTTTCTAAGTACATCAATTTCCCGGGGGGTCACTCCTATGGCATTCACTTGTGTCTGAATTCTCAGACAGATCTTCCTTTTTTCAGATTCAGCCACTTGCAAGGACTGCTTCCCAAACAGCTTGGTATGTTGCTTAACTACCTCCTCAATCAGGACCTGAAGCTCCCTTTCGCTGAATTTCAGCTTTTTCTCCCTTTCACCTCCTACTTTGTCTGTCTCCTTGTTAGCCCTTGTGCAGGTTTTAAAGGAAAAGTTCTCCCAGTGGCTCCTGTGTTCTCCTCTGCACTCCCAGCCTCTCCAGAAGGTTCTGATTCAGTGCACCTGCATGGGTGTGGCCACTTCCTGGTTGGGAGGTGGGGTGGCTGCACAGGCTGATTCCTCAATTGCTGGTGTTTTAAATTACCTATTCAGTATTTACTGATTCGGTATTTTCCCATTCGGTATTTTCCGATTCAGTAATACAGATTCAGTAATACCTATCAGTATTGAGGAATCGGAATATTGTTTTCCGAATTTTACCGATTCGGTAAAAAATACCGAATTCTTACCTACATCAGAGAAATTCGGTATCAAGAATTCAGAATTTCATTTTTTGCCTACAAATGGCCCTAAGTCTTTCCATGCATTAAATTGTTTCTTAATTTTATTTAAAAAAGCTTATAGATTAATTAGAATAATTTAGATATATCTTCTGAAACTAGGATCCCTATGTTTATGACTAGTATATGACTTCTGTCTCGCATTCTGCATGGATAATGATTATTTTGGTCTTATTTTCTTTAATGTTAAATCCTGTTGTTTGTTAATTACTCTTTTTAGGTAATCCAATGACATGTCTAAATATGACACAATATAATCTGTAAAAAACCTAACTCTGAATAGTTCGCTAAGACCAGAGGTTTTCAAAATACCATGGGCATTTCTTAATAGCGAGGTTAAAGACTCAGTTAAAAACTCAGAATAAAAGGTCTGATAAACTTCAGCTCTAACTGGTCCTGACTAAGATGTCAATCTGACACTGCGTTTTTTTCATTTACCATCAGTTGAGCCCATCATAGCATATGCTTGTGGTCTGGAGTCAGTCATAGTAATTCTCACCTCACCAGAAACAATACCTTATCTACATATTTTTTAATATTTCTTTTTATTAAACATAGTTAATCGACAAAGCAGTCCACAGTTAAGAGGAATCAACTCTACAGTCTGCTTGCAGGTACATTATCAAATTGATACAGAGCAATAGTACAATGGGGTTACATTATTCATGGCGAGGGTGGATCATCAGTAATGGACCTAGGTGAGGGGTTACAGATATTCCCTCGGTAGATGTTCCAAGAGTTACAAATCTGGGACCACTTTTTTGGGAAGCCAGATATACCGTGCTACATATACAGTGAAAGTGTACCCAGCTCCTTGCGCTCCTCTAACATGGCATGCAAGTGCAGAGCTAGTTTGTCTGGTCTGAGTTTGTAGAGCTGTAGGACCTAGGGCCTTGCCGGATTGGAAATTCCTGATAGCTTGTGCTATTTCATAGTTGGTAAAGTCGCTCTCCAATAGACTCCAGTCTTCTGCTGACAGAGTGGGACGTGCTATGTCCTTGTATATGGTGTACTTGTGCAGTAGGCTTCACTATAGTCTGCAGCAAACTGATTTGCAATTGCTTGAGGGTCAGTCATGGCATCTTTATCTATCAGCTCTGTCACCAGCCTAATAGCCCACTCCTTCTTGTTGAGCCATGCAGTTAGCTTCCCTGCCATGTCACCCAGGTCATACTCTCAGCCTAGTTGCTCTCTCCCCAGTGTT
This sequence comes from Lissotriton vulgaris, assembly GCF_964263255.1. NCBI lineage: Eukaryota > Metazoa > Chordata > Amphibia > Caudata > Salamandridae > Lissotriton > Lissotriton vulgaris. The sequence goes on from NC_141688.1 coordinate 12,474,619, forward strand.
TTAGCCCTTTCTGTGGCCATTGCTTTATAGTCATCTATTTTAAATTGTAATGTGTGCAGTTTCTCTTGAGTGACCTCTACTTCTAGGTTTTTCTCTAGCCGGAGGACTTCAGCTTCTGCCTCCACTAGCTCTTTTCTTTTCTTTTTTCGTGTCCCGGCAATCAGTGGCAGCGCTTGCCCCTGTATTACTGATTTAAAGGCCTCCCACAGGACCTGGGAGAATTCAACTGATCAAGGCTTGGAGCAGTGCTTTTTGGACTCCTGGGTCTCAGAAATACTATGGATTTATGGGAGCAACACTATCCACCATCCTCTGTCCTAGGACTATTTGTGCCCACACCAGGGAATGGTCAGCGATACCTCTTGCCGTGTGTCTGATCTCTTGGACATTGGCCACTTGGGATGTCGGGACTAGGAGATAATCTATACAGAAAAGTGATTCACTATGTATGAAATAAATCTTGAATACTAATAAAAGAAACTGTTGTTTGTTCATTCATTTTTGGGAATATTATTTTTCACTCAACCGCAGTGCATCCTGAATTGAGACTAAGGGCCATATGTAGGACGCCCAATACCAGTCGGTAACGGTTGAAATTACCGAATTTCGGCCGTTACCGAGCGGTATTGGGTATTTGGAATGTAGGTGGCATGATTGTAGGATTCGGTATTTTACCGAATCGGTAACTTAAGGAATCGGTAAATTACCGAATTATTAACATACCGATTTGGGAAATTACCGAATCCTTAATGTAAGAAGCACTCAAGTGAGTGCTTTTCACATTTAAGGATTCGGTATTTACTACCAACTACAAATTGGTGGTAAATAACGAAAACCGTTAAAAAAACAATTGTGTGCTTCTTTAACAGTGCTATGTGGCATGTATGCCACACGTGCACCTATGCACTATTCAGGGGTGCAACAGGGTGTCAATGTGACTCCTTGCCACCCTTGTAAGTCTACCCCCCTATTACCGATTTGGTATTTACCGAATTGGTAATTCTAATTCAATCCTATGGGCCTCCAGGCCCATAGGAATGGATGGGGAATACCGAATCAGTAAACACCGAATCAGTATTTACCAAATTTTACCGATTCAGTAAAATTTACTGAATCATTAGCTACATACCATTTACCGATTCTAAAATACAGAATCGGTAAAATTCGGTATTTTAGAATCAGTAAATGATATTTACCTACATCTGGCCCTACGTGATGTTTCAAAATGTTTTCATTTCATATACAGCGCACATGAACAAAACGCGCTTTTCAGTGTTGCACGCGATAACTTCAAGCTTGCGAGCTTCACAAATAACTTTGATAAACTAGGTGTGCAAGATACCATCTTTGTAATCATATTTAATATTTTTTCCGTCCTGCAGCATGCTTGCACTCAAGGACAAAGCAGTGATATCAACAAACATTGGTTAACCATGTTGGATTATACAACATCGGAGGTTCATCTTTCAGTTGTAATCTCACGTACGGATGACATCCACAGACTCTCGTTTATTTTTTCACTTGGCAACTGTCGTATTTTTATGGAGGACAACATGCATATTTTCCAATGTACAGGTCTTTTTCGGATTATCATTAATTTCTGTAACTTATTTATATTTGCAACAACATATGTAAGTTACATTTTTGGTGAGTTGTTTAGATATAAATTAATATTTTTTGTAACCACCTTTTAGTTAGGTTTTTAGTTGTTTTTCAGAACAGCATGGGGTTATGGCAGTATTTCGTTGAGTTCTATGAACTCTGGGGCACGTGATATCCTTTAAATACATCGGGATGTAGCATTAACGTTGTATCAGCACACTAGCTGAGGTGGTTGGAAAGGGAGGCATATCATTTGCTTTAAGTTAACTAATATTCTGTGACATGACATAGTGGGCACTGAGCTAAGAAGGGTTTTGATTTTGAATGGGTTTCTGTCACTTTGTGCTTTGCAAAGAAAGGGTCACAAATGTTGGGGGGGTTATTTCTTTTAGTCATGTTAGACTTATGAGCACATTAAGTTATGTTTGGCTGAAATATGATCCTTGGAATCATGGTAGCCCTTTTTAATTAGGGGCTGGATTCTTGATGGAGAAGCATGCTGTAGGGCATGGGGTTGCTAATAGTTAGTATTCTTTGAGTAATTGTGCATGTTTGCTTGATTCTCTTATATTCGTCTGATTTAGGGGATACGTGCTAGTGAAGATCACAGAGCACTAACGAAGGTCGTACTATATTAATGATATATACAAGTTTGTTCATGAGTATGGGTGATTAATCAGAACTACACCTTCCTACACCCAGGTTTGGTTTTAAAGGCACCCAAAATCTGAAAGACATCCTGATGTACACCAGAACAAGGGCCAAGGAACAACTGACACAGAGGACCCTATGGGACCTCCCTCCTGTAACAGGATATTACCCTTGTGGGTCCTGTTCGGTGGGTGAACAAACAAAAGCAGTGAAGGATGTCCCTCTGACGAACACGTTCAAATAGAAACTTATGAGGCACACCAACTGCAACACACAGAAATGTATTTACATGCTGACATGTCCCCTTAACAAGAGTTATATAGGGGTGACAATGAGGGCCATGACGTTGCGCATTACGGAGCACAAAAGCAATGTGAGATGCATGAAAACCACCACCAGATTATACACGCACTACAAGGATCTTAATCACCCTGCAGAGTCCCTTACATGGGTGGTTTTGGAAGCTCATCCGAGGATCACGCAGCGGGCTTTCTTCAGGATAGAACAGAGATTGGTACACCGCCTTTCGACGAGCCTTGATGGCTTGAATGATGACATTCCATGGGCCTCCATGGTAGGCAGCTAGTCGCACCAGTACAATACATGTGTATAGTGGCCCACTGGTGAACATGCACACCAGAGTCGCTAGGACCATGATCACCAGCACTGCCCACCAATGAACATGCACACTAGAGTGGCTAGGACCATGATCACCAGCACTGTAATATTTAGGATGTACAATCCCTAGGGTGCAGCCACTACAATACAACTGTCTTTATACATGAGCCCCACATTGCTTAACTGCCCACATAGATTTTAGGGTACAACAGTGCTCTCAACATGGCGCTGCTGACTTTAATGGGAGCTCGAGCATACTAGTGACTATTATGACCAGCACTACAACATTCACTACGTACAAACTCTAGGGTGTCGCCACTACAGGACATCAGGCTTTGTACGTGACTCCCACGTAGCTTACCGGCTCGTGTTGGTTTTTAGAATCATTTCCGCCTGTGACACGCCACTACTGAGGTGTACATTGGCGCGAGCACACCAGTAAATATATTGCACCTTCAGGGGATCTCCCTTGAGGGTACCACTCACTATAGCACATGAGGCCTGGAATGTCTGTTTATATGCCTGCATTATTATTGTGAAGCAATGGCGCTCAGCACACAAACCAGCACTAACTAGACTGCCAGCCCCAATAGGGCCTGTGGACACTGTAAGACAGCTGCTGCATTTTTTGGACTCTGAGATCTTGCTTGATTCTGAGACTTGCACTCAAGCTACTCCCCCTCTGCACCATGTGACGCTATACAGCATGACGTCCACCCCAGATGCGACGGGCCGCGGGGAGCCTGGATTGCCCTTATAACCAGCGTTCGGCCGGCACTCCGGGCATCCGGTTCATCGGCGGCTTCACACGCGGAAGGGGTATCAGCGCACGTCTGAGGTGGACAGGTAAGTAAGGGTGCTGTTTGTTGGGGTTTACGGGTTAGCCTTGAGTGCAACACGGACCGATTGGGTCCGGACACAGGGGGAGCGAGGGATATGCTCTTTCCGCCCCTATTCTGAATGCACCTAAGCGCTAGTGGGTGTTGGTGCAACTCCTGGTCTATCCCGCGTCTGGCGGCCGCCTTGGGGTGTCCGCACCACCACCCCGACCACGGCCGGGAAAAGGGCGGTGAACCTTCTTTTGCGTTGTGACCTGTGGGGGCCTTACGTGGGGGTGACCTGCTCTCACTGTGTCCCGGGCATGGCATGGGATGTGATGAAGTAAGTCCCTCTTTCCCCCTGCCCATACGGACACCTCTAGTAGCCGTGCATCGGGGCATATGTGGTATTATGATCAAAGTTTTTAGTGTCACATTGCCCATGTTTAATCCCAATCTCTTCCTTACTTCGGGATCATTAGGACACCGACACTTGTGGGTGTCAGAAGTCCTGACTATTACCGAATGGAGTAACTGCCACTAGCTAAGTGAGTCTCCTCTTGCCAATCAGCACCATCTATATTGGGATTACTGTAGAATAATCGTTCATGTTAGTAGCTACGCACCTCTCTCTTGTTGTTGCTTTTAAGTCTGGTCTCATGACTATTTATATTGGAGGGAATTTTAAACTCACCTAACTGTCTAGTATGTCCTTTTTATCAGGGATCACACTAGGATCCAAGACTGATCACAGCATGGACACCAGAGTTGAGGGGTTGAGGGAATGCCTAGTTCAGTGTACTAGACAGTTTTCTCTGGTGACTATATCCTGTTCCTTTATGTCATCCCCTATGTATAGGTTACCACTAGGATTCACAGGACCCTGTGCTCGCATCCAAGGAGTGTGGTAGGTAGGAGCATTCTCGCCCACCACCACATGTAGGAAGGATTGAATAAAATAGGTCCTGATAAAATGCGATGGATCAGTATTGACCGCAATGCATGAAACATGTCGACCACTTCACATGAGATGAGCTGAGCTCCACTGGACCATTGAGCCAGAGCACAGCCACTCAATTTGTTTTTAAGAAGGTGGATTACCAATATAATAAAGAGTTTCTGTGGACTATCCAAACGTTTTTAACATCACTCACTTGCACCACATCTACACTGTTCTTTAGGGCCCTCACACCCACGAACCAAACTAACTAAAGATCTCCACCAAAAAACCCCATTTTGGGTGCCCGTCAGACATTACAGCGCCGCCCCATGAGGAACAAGTCCATATGATGAAGCATGACACCTAGCTTGCTGGGTGTGTGAGGACTCTAGTTCTGACAAGGAGGATCCCCCTCCTCTATCCCTCCTTCTCTTTGTCCTCCCAGTGGGAACAGCATACCTTTCTTGTGTATGGCAGTCCCAACATCATCACCATCCATCCACCCATCGTATTTGGAGTGTGTCGGTCAGACGAACGCTTCCGTCGAGATCCAGGAATCTGCGGCTGTAGCTCAGTGGAATGGGGCAGGTATTTGCTGGTGGGGCTGCTTTGACACCGGCAAGTATATTCCTAACATGGTACTCTGCCACTTCTGGGCCTGGGGGCATGTTTGTGCCCCTCTCCCCGGAATTGTACCTCCGTTCTTGCACGATGTTGCATGCACAACAGGGTGCATGCCACACTTGCAGGAACATGCTGCAGGCACTGTCACTGCTGTGAGACTGCCGTAGCACTGCATGCCCTATATTAAACTCAGAATCGGGCAGGTATGCACACCAATGGCTTGGCGGTCCTCCTGCCAGCGCAGCGATGACAGTGCAGTACGAAGGGCATCAAACTCATTATCAGGTATTTAGACTTGGGAAGGGGTTTTAAATGCCATGTGCTTATGTTAGAGTAAACTGCACACACATGTGCTGCAATGGTAGGCATGAGGCCTGTTTAAAGTGCTACATATGTGGGTGGCACAATCAGTGCTGCAGACTCACTAGCAGCATTTCATTTACAGGCTCTGGTCACATGCAGGGCACTCTACTAGAGAAGTATAGATAAATGAATATGTCCATAAAACCATGTTTAGGAGAGAAGCACAAGCACTTTAGCACTGGTTGGCAGTAATAAAGTGTTCAGAGTTCTAAGGCCAACAAAATGAATACAGAAAACAGTTGGCGGTAAGAAGCCAAACATCTGGGGGAAGATCACCTTAAGTCTATCAGGTCTAATACTACGGCTGAGGAAGTGACCTCTATGCCTGTTATTCAGAACCAAGGTGCCCCCAATGTTGAATTTGTTCATTGCCAATGCACAGGTTTTGGTAATTATTTTGACTTCCCATTAATTTTTAATGAATCATCGTTTTGCTATTTGGTCTCTAGTTGTGATATTTCACTTCAATAACTTTAAAACTACTGTATGTACATTCATTTTATTTTTCATATAACAATTTTATCTTTTACCAAAACTTGAAATGGACTGTGAAAGTTCTCCACTTCTAATTACAGTTTTCTTTTGGTTTATGACATGCTAAATACACCCACTTTTACTTACACCTACCTATTAGCTCAGTTAGAGCTAAAAGGTTGTTAAAGAGAGTTGCAGTGGAAATGTCTAAACAACCAAACTCAGATGAAAAAGGATTCCATGTGTGTGAATAACCCCCAATGGCATATTGGGCACTTGGTAAATAAGTGGTCCTTAAACATACTCACCACCTGGTGGCATCACAGACTGATTTCCATCTCATTCAGAACATATAATCACTTGCTTCAAGACAAGCAAGTAAAAGTTTGTTTCACTAGCAATAAAAAAAAAATATTTGAAATGTCTCACCCATTGCGGATGTTCTCAAACCAGAACCGGTCACCATCCCGCAAGCGCTCTAGCTGGTCCTGGATGATGGCACTGAGTAGTTCTCCAATGTCGCCATCACTTTCAAGCATGGCTCCGGGAAGGAATTCCAACTTTGATATGTCATTGCCATAAAGTGCAGCCAAGGCCTCCAAGAGCTGGGCAAAAGGCCAACATCAAAAAAGGTACTTAGATTATGGTAAAGTTAGTTACACAGTAAGTTGCTCATCAGCTTCTCTATTTTGTCAGTGTATTCCAACTATCCAGTTTGTAATGTGTAATAGGATAAAGCTAACTTTTTTATTTTACATGCCACTATGAATCTATTTTGTGATGCTTCTGCTTCAGATATATTACAAAATAGAACAAACTATCTTTGCTACAAACGTGTCTGACATATTTTACATAAAGTGCTGCAATGTCACAAAAATTGAGAAAGCTGCATTGGTACTGTTTTTCAAATATCCTTATTGAGTTTCTAAAATAATATATACATGCACGCACACACACACATACACATACCTATATCTATATATAAGCTGAGTAGTTATAGTTAGGTCAGAGTTTCGGCATGAAGATATTTTGCGAACAATTTGACAAATGTACATGAAACTTTCTTTTCAAAAATGTGCATTCACCTTGACTACTTCAGGAATGTTTTTCACTGATCTGTCAAGCAGATTTATTTTCCATGGTAATTTCCATAGCAATTTAGTTTTTTACCATACAGAAAAAATGTATACTGTAGTGATATTCACTTGGATTGATGTACTGTGTAGATCTTTTATTGTGTTTCCAAACAGAATTAATTCACCCTTTTTGTGTTGTCAGGAAATTTATTTCTGTGATGTGTTTCTGTACTGCACTGTGTTGTTTTGTGCTGATTGATATCATATTGTTGCAGTTGGTGTTGTGTGTTGTATTTGCTGTTTGGTTGAGGTTTTGTAATGTTCTTTTTTTTGTTGCATTGTTTTATATTGTGTTTGTTGAGCTATTGTTTTTGCATGCTATGTTGTTGTGTTGTATTGTTGCGTTGCGATGGTACTCTTTGATTCTTATCATATAGTGTACAGTACTATTTTGTTGCGTTAAGTTGTTCTGCATTTTGTGTCACCGTCTTGTTCAATGTGGTTGTTCATGTGAGGTTGCTAGTATTTACGGTTGTATTTTGTTTTGTTGTTTTGTTGTTTCTATTATTTTGTGTTGTATTATTGTGTTATTTTGTGATGGTGGTTTCTTTTGTTGCATAATTTGGGGAGGTGTATTATTGCTGTGATTAAGTTTTCTTTCTAGCTTTTTTCCTGTTGCTTGTGTTGTTTATCTTGTGTGGCACTGAGCTGATGTTCTGGTATTGCATAGAGGCATTTTGCTTTTGTGTTGGCTTCTGCTATTGAGTTGCGTTGCACTATTATTTTTTGCTTTTCTGTTAATGTTGTAGTTGTTTGAGTTTGCAATATCTGCATGAGAATTTTTCTTATTGGCACATGGTATAGGACTGCTTAGTCTTATAAGACAAAGAATCTTCATAACTATAGATAATAACTAGTAATTGTGAGCCTCACTTCCCACAGAAAAACGTCATTGATTTATGATCTTTTGTATGCCTTTTATGAATCTCCAGGAAATGTTGAACCCTGTTAGTGCATTCAGCTAAATGTGGGTATGAAGGTTTTGTGCAGATCACATGAGAGGAAAATAAAAAATGGAGTGGGTCAGGAAAGTAGTGTTGTCGATTTTGGCTTCCATGCAGATTTTTGCTTAAGTGTTAGATTATCTTCTACGTATTAAGGGTGTGCAGAAGTACAATTTAGCTGCGGAGTTTTTCTTTTTTTTAACAAACGTTATTGATAACTTCACTACATTATAGTGTTCAGTAGAATTTAACAAAGGTAGTCTTTTCTTTTTATAGTAGTTACATTGCATATGTCACATATAGATTCTGCGTATTTCATTCAGTGTAAGTTAGAACACCAAAGATCCTAATCTCAAACAATATCATTGTCAGTATAAACAGAAAAAGGCTCAATATAGGAATCATCAAACACAAAGCCAAGTACATCTTCAGTGAACCACAAGAACCTGTGTAATCATGTATCCCCCCTCCCTAACCCACCCACTCCCACTCCTGGCGAGTCCTGCTACCACCGCGAAGGCAATCAAGGTAAGGCATCATAAACAGAACATTCTACAGGCTGTAGTTTCCTTGGAGTATAAAGTGTGGGCCTAGATGACAGGGTCCCAGGTTGAGGGGTTACTAGGTGGCATTCTGCCCTATGAGGTCGGGGTATCCTGCGGGGGTAATAAGTCCATGGATTCCAGATCAATCAGCATAGCCTTCCATTCCAACGAAATAGGTTGTTTTCCAAGCCCTCTCTCATCCTCTCTACGAAGATCTGAGCCATCTGCTCTTCCCCATTGAATCAGGTCCGCTTGCCAGAAGGAGATTGCGGGGCAGCTGGGGGATTTCCACCTCAGGCTGAGAGGTCGCACTGCCAATGTGAGGGCTAAGTCCAAAAATGTAACTGCGCCTCCTGCACTCCTGAGCACTTACGAAGGCCTATGAGTCAGTTCAGAGCATCAGCTGGGACCGGCAATTGTGTGACTACATTCAGCGTGTGGCATACTCCTTGCCCAGTAGTCTAGAAGACTGGGGCAAGACCATAACATAAGCAGGAAGTCTGCCTCATCCCCGCTGCAGCGGGGGCAGCAATGAGAGGAGTCCGGTAACATATGATGAATCCTCTTAGGGGTAAGGTATGATCTATGAAGGATCAACGATTGGATTAACTTCAGTTTCGCTTTACTTTTTTGGGGTGTTCCAACATACATTTCCAGGCCTTATCAGTGAGTTCAACATTAGCATCCTCAGACCAGTGCGCTCTCAGGGAGGTGAGTGTGATCGCTGCATGTGCCTGGACACAAGTATATAGCCACCGCACTAAGTGCCCCCCACGTCCCATTAGCATAAAAGATGTACCAGGTTATGCTGTGTGGGTTCATTCCATTGTGGAGCCCATGTGTTCCTAATATAGTGTGTCACTGTAGCGTGTATGTGGTATAGGCGAGGGGATACGCCTGTGGCCTGCACAAAGGAGTCATGGTCGAGTATGATACTTGCATCAAACAAGGGCTCCCTGCATACGCAAGTGAAACATGCACCCCTAGGTCAGGGAAAATACACAATGGAGAGAACAACCTAGGCGGAAGTCTTAAATTGCCTACACAATGGTCACAGGACAAAAACTGGGAAAAGGGCAGTTCCAATAAAAATTATACTATTTTTGTATATACTTAATAAATTTTATTTTTGAACAAGACAATATAAAAATGCATATATTTCAACACAGAATAAAATTACATTTCAAAAACATAAATCACAATAAAAAACACATAATGATTTCTTTTACAAACTACGGAAAGATGGTGTGTCAAGTTGTATGTCAACGCGTTTCGGCGGCCAGCGCCTTTATCAAGACAGAAGACAACTCTCTACAGCTGTGAACAGCTTGTGGAGCCGATAAGTTTTTGTTCTATTTAAATCCTTAAATGATAAAAGAAACCGCGCAGCATTGACAGCGGAATTCTAATATCAACTCTATTTTAATTCTTATCTGTTGTAGGTCATTGATATTTATTCCATTCTTTGGTTCAATGCTTTGGCTCAGTGCTTGATAATTCGATAAACCTGATGTTTAAAAACAATGTAACGCCGCCTCCACGGAATATGACGAGTCGTCCCTCAGCGTTCATCAGTATCGAGACAACGCCTTAGAAGCAAAGCGAGAATAACCTTGTTCGCGAGTTTAGTGCTGGCCCTTTCGCTGGACTGTGAGCCAAACAACATGATAACCAAAACAATCCTATCGACTTGAGAAGTCCTCACCAGTCGCTGTTCAAAGATTAGGAATCAAATAATTAGGTGCAACTGAAAGGCCCTTCCCTAACTCGTTACGACTCGTCATATTCCGTGGAGGCGGCGTTACATTGTTTTTAAATATCAGGTTTATCGAATTATCAAGCACTGAGCCAAAGCATTGAACCAAAGAATGGAATAAATATCAATGACCTACAACAGATAAGAATTAAAATAGAGTTGATATTAGAATTCCGCTGTCAATGCTGCGCGGTTTCTTTTATCATTTAAGGATTTAAAGAACAAAAACTTATCGGCTCCACAAGCTGTTCACAGCTGTAGAGAGTTGTCTTCTGTCTTGATAAAGGCGCTGGCCGCCGAAACGCGTTGACATACAACTTGACACACCATCTTTCCGTAGTTTGTAAAAGAAATCATTATGTGTTTTTTATTGTGATTTATGTTTTTGAAATGTAATTTTATTCTGTGTTGAAATATATGCATTTTTATATTGTCTTGTTCAAAAATAAAATGTATTTAGTATATACAAAAATAGTATAATTTTTATTGGAACTGCCCTTTTCCCAGTTTTTGTCCTGTGACCATTGTGTAGGCAATTTAAGACTTCCGCCTAGGTTGTTCTCTCCATTATGGTCGAGTATGATACCATCCCAGACGAACGCATCGATATCCTCTACCCCAATATCTGTCCAGTCCTGTATCCTGGCCCTCGTGAGCCTGCCTTGTGGTGTAGGGACCCACGGGATGGGGATGTTAGGGGTGTAAGGAGTCGCTGCAGAAGTGTATTAAAGATCCTTCCTCCAGCAATGTAGGCCAGTTTTTAATAGGGGAGGACTATCTATGGGAATCTTGGCCTTCGGTAATAATAACGAATGGAGTTCATCCCCGGTCTAACTTCTGTGGCGTAAACCCAATCTCCTGCAGATTCCTCCCTGCTATCCAGAATGAGAGCCACTGTAGTTGACTGGCATAATTATAACTTCTGAAATCAGGGACACCTAGGCCGCAGCTCCAGTTGTAGCTTCCACAGGCTTATTTGTCTACAGCCAGTGCCCCAAATGAGGTTCACCAAAATAGTATTCAATGAGTTGAAAATGGACTGTGGAAGGATCGCAGGCAAGTTTACGAAATATTATTAAAGGCGAGGCAGCATCACCATTTTTGATATGGCAATTCTCCCCATCACCGACAATGGCAGAGAGGACCGGAAGGCTACACTGGCTTGAAGAGCGTTATTGCTCACAGTTGCCTACGATCTGATTTACCTGTGTTCTGTAGACATTAATACCTAGGTATTTAAATGTGTCAGGGGCCACTGGCAAGACATAGCCGCCAAACTGTAAGTCAAGGGGGTGTGGCGTTTCCCGGCAGAAGTAGGCTGTCGACCTCCCGGGGTTTCTAGCCAGGCCCGACAGGCATTCAAAAGTGGTGAATATATTGGGGGGCGGAGCATTATCTGCGTTCAGAACTCCTAAAAAAACAGAAGTATGTCATCAGCATAGATAGATAGCAAGTGGTCTACCCAATCGATGGGGATGCCGAGCTGGTCTGTTGAACCTTGTAAAGCTATGGACAAGGGTTCTAACGCTAGCACAAATAGCAGGGGGGATAGTGGACACCCCTGCCTTGTGCCCCTATGAATAGTGTATTGCTCTGATATGTACTGTCCAGTGCGAGCTCTGGCCGTGGAGGATGTATATAATACGAGCACCCACTTAAGGTACGTGTCCGGGAACCAAAACCGTTGCAGTGTCGCAAACATGCAGTCCCAAGAAAGGGAATAAAAGGCCTGCCTAAGGTCCAGTGCTATGCATCCTGCAGACGGGTAATCAGAGGGGGTGGCCATCATTACATAGTGAAACCACCTGGTATTAAGGGAAGTGCTTGTGTTCGGCAGGAACCTACATTGGTCCCTGTGTATGAGTGTATTGAGAAAGTGCTGTATACGGTTGGCTAGAGCCTTACTTAAAATGTTGGATTCCGTGGCCAGCAGGGAGAGGAGTCTGTAATCAGCCAGCTCTGTGCTATCCCGTCCTGGTTTGGGTATGGATGTAACCACAGTTGATGGACAGAATGCAGAACAATGTCATACATTCACTCCAGTACAGAGATCAGACGGCTAACAGCCAGTAACCGGTCCTAGGATGCTTCATTCCAGTCGAGTAAAGACATGGCTTGGCAGTTCGGGCTGGACTGTTCCCATGTGGCACAGGGTCAGGGCTGATTTGCATATAGCCATGTCTGAGCTGGGGTGGTGTGGAGTGCAAAAAAACTATGGATTTAGGCCCAGATCTCTGTACTGGGGTGAATGTATGACATTGTTCTGCATTCTGCCCATCAACTGTAGTTTTTAAAGCATGGGCGAATTTTGCGAATCTGGCTTTTGCGAATTTGCATATTTGCAAACTCGCAATCCGGAAAATCCCCGCGAATTCTCGCGAATTTGCAGATTTTTTTGTGTGTTTGCAAGGGTTTCTGCCAGTTTGCGAGGGTTTTGTACCAGTTCGCAATTGCGAACTTACTTGTCGGCTAGCAACGGTCGCGACTTTGTTGTTTCTACCTCTGGTTCATCATCACAGGTTTACAGCACCCTCTGTTTCACCACTGCCACCCTCTGATTCACCCATGCCACCCTCCGGTACATCACTGCCAACCTCTGATTCATCACTGTAGATTATGAGGGGGGGAAAGCAAGCACACCTGCCCTGCTTCAACTGACATGAAATAATTTGGGGTTGATTAATGTGTCACTGAATTTAAACTTCCTGTATGGCACCTGCTTCCTTATCTGTAATTTGCTTTCTGTTGCAGTGCAATTTTTTTATCAGGACCTTTGTGGCCTACTTGTAGCTATTCTATGAGCCTGCTGTGAGGGTTAGAGCAGGGTCATAGAACAGGTGCAAGTAGGCAACTGAACTCCGGAGGGGCCCCTCAGGAAGCACTACAGGGAATGGTTACTAATGATGAGTTTGAACTTTTGCACCTGCTGAGTGCTTTCAGTTTTGCAAAACTCGTTTTTCTGCAGAACAGCAACTGTAATGCCCCAAACAAACTTACTTGTGAAAAGTTGATTTCTAATCCAAAAGTGATCCAAAGAAAGTCAAAAAGGCCTCAAATCCAAAAAAGTGCAGGCAAATGTCAACCTGAGGAGTTATTCTGATAAAAATCATCATTTTCAGAAGGTTTATGCTGCTTGCTAGTGGATTTCTTGTGCAGAATTGCAAATTTTGTAATTTTGCGAGTGCAAGATGGTTGCTGCCTGCCGCATCTACATGTTCGCAATTGCGAACTCTCGCGATGCGTCGCCAAACTCCCGCAGGATCCTGCAGCAAGATCCAAAATGGCGCAGCACTCGCAAAATATTGAGAAAAACAACTCGGCAAACGCTGAATGACGGTATGTGAACGCCGCACGCCGCAATATTGTATCACCAAGGAAAAAAATCTGCTGCGTGCGAATTTGCAGATTTTCGGTAAATTCGCGAGAGTTCGTGGATTGCGAATTTACCAAAAATCCGCAAAATCCGCGAGCGGAAGGATTTTCTGCCCATGCTTATTGTTTTTGCATTTGTCACCTCAAGTGGGATGGGTATGCTCAGACGTGAGTTCCATGCTCTCCACACCACTGGAGTCAAGCTATCCTGGCTGAAGACGGCTGATAGCCAGAAACCGGTCCTAGGATGCGGTCCAGTAAAGACATGGCTTGGCAGTTCAGACTGGACTGTTCCCATGAGGCACAGGGTCAGGGCTGATTTGCATATGGCCATGTCAGAGCTGGGGTGGTGTGAAGTGCAAAAAAACTATGGATTTAGGCCCAGATCTCTGTACTGGGGTGAATGTATGACATTGTTCTGCATTCTGTCCATCAACTGTTGTTTTGCCTTTGTCACCCCGAGTGGAATGGGTATGCTCAGATGTGAGTCCCATGCTCTCCACACCACTGGAGTCAAGCTATCTTGGCTGAAGACGGCTGATAGCCAGAAACCAGTCCTAGGATGCTTGATTCCGGTCCAGTGAAGACATGGCTTGGCAGTTTGGGCTGGACTGTTCCCATGAGGCACAGGGTCAGGGCTGATTTGCATATGGCCATGTCTGAGCTGGGGTGGTGTGGAGTGCAAAAAAACTATGGATTTAGGCCCAGATCTCTGTACTGGGGTGAATGTATGACATTGTTCTGCATTCTGTCCATCAACTGTTGTTTTTGCATTTGTCACCCCGAGTGGGATGGGTATGCTCAGACGTGAGTCCCATGCTCTCCACACCACTGGAGACAAGCTATCCTGGCTGAAGACTGCTGATAGCCAGAAACCGGTCCTAGGATGCTTGATTCCGGTCCAGTAAAGACATGGCTTGGCAGTTCGGGCTGGACTGTTCCCATGAGGCAAAGGGCCAGGGCTGATTTGCATATGGCCATGTCTGAGCTTGGGTGGTGTGGAGTGCAAAAAAACTATGGATTTAGGCCCAGATCTCTGTACTGGGGTGAATGTATTACATTGTTCTGCATTCTGTCCATCAACTGTTGTTTTTGCATTTGTCACCCCGAGTGGGATGGGTATGCTCAGACGTGAGTCCCATGCTCTCCACACCACTGGAGTCAAGCTATCCTGGCTGAAGACGGCTGATAGCCAGAAACTGGTCCTAGGATGCTTGATTCCGGTCCAGTAAAGCCATGGCTTGGCAGTTCGGGCTGGACTGTTCCCATGAGGCACAGGGTCAGGGCTGATTTGCATATGGGCTGGGGTGGTGTGGAGTGCAAGTAAACTATGGATTTAGGCTCAGATCTCTGTACTGGGGTGAATGTATGACATTGTTCTGCATTCTGTCCATTAACTGTTTTCTTTGCATTTGTCACCCCGAGTGGGATGGGTATGCTCAGACGTGAGTCCCATGCTTTCCACACCACTGGAGTCAAGCTATTCTGGCTGAAGACGGCTGATAGCCAGAAACCGGTCCTAGGATGCTTGATTCCAGTCCAGTAAAGACATGGCTTGGCAGTTCGGGCTGGACTGTTCCCATGAGTCACAGGCTCAGGGCTGATTTGCATATGGCCATGTCTGAGCTGAGGTGGTGTGGAGTGCAAAAAAAGTATGGATTTAGGCCCAAATCTCTGTACTGGGGTGAATGTATGACATTGTTCTGCATTCTGTCCATCAACTGCTGTTTTTGCATTTGTCACCCCGAATGGGATGGGTATGCTCAGACGTGAGTCCCATGCTCTCCACACCACCGGAGTCAAGCTATCCTGGCTGAAGACGGCTGAGAGCCAGAAACCGGTTCTAGGATGTTTGATTCTGGTCCAGTAAAGACATGGCTTGGCAGTTCGGTCTGGACTGTTCCCACGAGGCACAGGGTCAGGGCTGATTTGCATATGGCCATGTCTGAGCTGGGGTGGTGTGAAGTGCAAAAAAACTATCGATTTAGGCCCAGATCTCTGTACTGGGGTGAATGTATGACATTGTTCTGCATTCTGTCCATCAACTGTTGTTTTTGCATTTGTCACCCCGAGTGGGATGGGTATGCTCAGACGTGAGTCCCATGCGCTCCACACCACTGAAGTCAAGCTATCCTGGCTGAAGATGGCTGATAGCCAGAAACCGGCCCTAGGATGCTTGATTCCGGTCCAGTAAAGACATGGCTTGGCAGTTCGGACCGGACTGTTCCCACGAGGCACAGGGTCAGGGCTGATTTGCATGTGGCCATGTCTGAGCTGGGGTGGTGTGGAATGCAAAAAAAATATGGATTTAGGCCAAGAACTCTGTACTGGGGTGAATGTATGACATTTTTCTGCATTCTGTCCATCAACTGTTGTTTTTGCATTTGTCTCCCCGAGTGGGATGGGTATGCTCAGACGTGAGTCCCATGCTCTCCACACCACTGGAGTCAAGCTATCCTGGCTGAAGACGGCTGATAGCCAGAAACCGGTCCTAGGATGCTTGATTCTGGTCCAGTAAAGACATGGCTTGGCAGTTCGGGCTGGACTGTTCCTATGAGGCACAGGGTCAGTGCTGATTTGCATATGGCCATGTCTGAACTGGGGTGTGTGGAGTGCAAAAAAACTATGGAGTTAGGCCCAGATCTCTGTACTGGGGTGAATGTATGACATTGTTCTGCATTCTGTCCATCAACTGTTGTTTTTGCATTTGTCACCCCGAGTGGGATGGGTATGCTCAGACGTGAGTCTCATGCTCTCCACACCACTGGAGTCAAGCTATCCTGGCTGAAGACGGCTGATAGCCAGAAACCGGTCCTAGGATGCTTGATTCCGGTCCAGTAAAGACATGGCTTGGCAGTTTGTGCTGGACTGTTCCCATGAGGCACAGCGTCAGGGCTGATTTGCATATGGCCATGTCTGAACTGGGGTGGTGTGGAGTGCAAAAAAACTATGGATTTAGGCCCAGATCTCTGCACTGGGGTGAATGTATGACATTGTTCTAAATTCTGTCCATCAACTGTTGTTTTTGCATCTGTCACCCTGAGTGGGATGGGTATGCTCAGACGTGAGTCCCATGCTCTCCACACCACTGGAGTCAAGCTATCCTGGCTGAAGATGGCTGATAGCCAGAAACCGGTCCTAGGATGCTCGATTCCAGTCCAGTAAAGACATGGCTTGGCAGTTCAGGCTGGACTGTTCCCATGAGGCACAAGGTCAGGGCTGATTTGCATATGGCCATGTCTGAACTGGGGTGGTGTGGAGTGCAAAAAAACTATGGATTTAGGCCCAGATCTCTGTACTGGGGTGAATGTATGACATTGTTCTGCATTCTGTCCATCAACTGTTGTTTTTGCATCTGTCACCCCGAGTGGGATGGGTATGCTCAGACGTGAGTCCCATACTCTCCACACCACTGGAGTCAAGCTATCCTGGCTGAAGACGGCTGATAGCCAGAAACCGGTCCTAGGATGCTCGATTCCAGTCCAGTAAAGACATGGCTTGGCAGTTCGGGCTGGACTGTTCCCATGAGGCACAAGGTCAGGGCTGATTTGCATATGGCCATGTCTGAACTGGGGTGGTGTGGAGTGCAAAAAAACTATGGATTTAGGCCCAGATCTCTGTACTGGGGTGAATGTATGACATTGTTCTGCATTCTGTCCATCAACTGTTGTCTTTGCATTTGTCACCTCGAATGGGATGGGTATGCTCAGACGTGAGTCCCATGCTCTCCACACCACTGGAGTCAAGCTATCCTGGCTGAAGACGGCTGATAGCCAGAAACCGGTCCTAGGATGCTTGATTCTGGTCCAGTAAAGACATGGCTTGGCAGTTCGGGCTGGACTGTTCCCATGAGGCACAGGGTCTGGGCTGATTTGCATATGGCCATGTCTGAACTGGGCAGGTGTGGAGTGCAATAAAACTATGGATTTAGGCCCAGATCTCTGTACTGGGGTGAATGTATGACATTGTTCTGCATTCTGTCCATCAACTGTTGTTTTGCATTTGTCACCCCGAGTGGGATGGGTATGCTTAGACGTGAGTCCCATGCTCTCCACACCACTGGAGTCAAGCTATCCTGGCTGAAGACGGCTGATAGCCAGAAACCGGTCCTAGGATGCTTGATTCCGGTCCAGTAAAGACATGGCTTGGCAGTTCGGGCTGGACTGTTCCCATGAGGCACAGCGTCAGGGCTGATTTACATATGGTCGTGTCTGAACTGGGGTGGTGTGGAGTGCACAAAAACTATGGATTTAGGCCCAGATCTCTCTACTGGGGTGAATGTATGACATTGTTCTGCATTCTGTCCATCAACTGTTGTTTTTGCATTTGTCACCCCGAGTGGGATGGGTATGCTCAGACGTGAGTCCCATGCTCTCCACACCCTGGAGTCAAGCTATCCTGGCTGAAGATGGCTGATAGCCAGAAACCGGTCCTAGGATGCTTGATTCCGGTCCAGTAAAGACATGGCTTGGCAGTTCAGGCTGGACTGTTCCCATGAGGCACAGGGTAAGGGCTGATTTGCATATGGCCATGTCTGAACTGGGATGGTGTGGAGTGCAAAAAAACTATGGATTTAGGCCCAGATCTCTGTACTGGGGTGAATGTATGACATTGTTCTGCATTCTGTCCATCAACTGTTGTTTTTGCATCTCATCATTTCTTGCGCATTTTTTGGGTCTCAAACTCAGTTGAATGGGATTCTTGGAGGAACGCTATCTGTGTCTTACATCTGAGGAGATATGCATGAATGCGATGCCGTTTCTGAATTGCCCCAACCCCCACACGTTCCAAGCGAATAGATTGTAAGTTCCTATAGTGTTAACATTCCTGAACATGTCCCTTTGTACAGCGTGGAGCTCCCACACTTGTGGAGCCAATATATCCCAGCTGACCAAAAGTTCCCTTTCCCCAAAACATTAACAGAATGTGGTGCGGTGCCAGAACTGTGCTGTGCCCAACAGTAGTGTACAAACAGTACATAACAAATAATGGTGCATACGCCAGTAGGGAGGTAGCTGTCTCCAGACATGGCCATGAGTATACAAAGGTCCGCAACCCGATGGCTCTACAGGACTTTTACCCCAGGGGGGGTGTTGTAACCAGGTATGTCAAAGACAGTGTTTCTGTCTCTGTTGAACGTAGATAGGAGAATTCCGGAGCCCCCACAAGTGTACAACCCAAGCCGTATTTATAAAGCTGCGTAACCTATAGTATTGTACCAAATCTTTCGAACATTTACATTATTAAACAGCATAATTCAGGATAATAACATTCACATGAACCATATTGATAAAAGAATATGACAGACTCTAGGGTGGAGTCCACTCTATCTGTAGAGGCTAGTATTGCAGAGCATGGCTCCGGGCATGAGAAACTCATCATCCGCGATCAGTTATCAACTATGTCATCAGCTGCCCGTGGTGTGATCTTAGGGAAAGAGTTATGCTGTGTTCAGAGTCTGAGTGTAGAGTACTGTCCTCTGAATCCGTGTGGAGTTTGTTTGGGTCTTCACGGAATGCACCTGCAGCTGCAATGGCCCCTTCTTGATCACGCTGTTGTTGTTCCCGTGAGGGACCAGTGCCTCCGCTGTTCTGATTGGAGTTCTGGGATCAATGAGAGCTGCGTTTTGGGAGTTTGCCTGAATCCTGTGAAGAGAAGTCTGAGTGGCTGAGTTGGCTATAACTAATGCACATTACTTCAATCAACTCCTCGTCATCCATGAGTCTTTTTGTCATGAATAACTTTCAGCCGGGCAGGATATAACAGTGCATATTTGAGTTGCGCTTTCCGAAGTTTTTTCTTTACAGCTTGATAAGGCGATCTCTGTCTCTGCACTTGGACTGTATAGTTGGGGTACAGTGATATACGGTGGTTTTCAAATTGTATGAGCAAATCTTCTCTCGCCTTCTGAAGCAGTACGTCGCAGTCTCTGTAGTTTAGGATTTTAACTATTAGAGGGCGGTGTGGTGCGCCAGGTCTGGGCTGTCCGGTCAGAATCCTATGTGCTCGTTCAACATAGAAGTATGGGGAGAGTCCCTCAGGTGCTATGTGGTCTCTGAACCACTGTTCCATAAACTCTGCTGCCCTACCCCCTTTGCTGCGTTCCATCAGGCCAATAACGCATATGATATTGTGTCTGTTCCTGCCCTCCGCATCTTCCACCTGGTACAGGAGTGTCATCATCTGTTGCTGCAACTCTCGTATAGTAGAGGAGTGGTGCGCAACTCTGGGGGTGAGGTCAGTGATAGATTGTATGTGTTCTTTGACTGTGTGAGCCAGCTCACCATAGTCCGCCCTAAGTAGTGTCAGCCCTGTGGTAAGGGTCCCCATCTGCAGCTCGAGCACCGCTTGAGAGTCCCGGATCTCCTTAAGGATAAGCTCTAGCTTATCAGGTGTTCCATCAGTGTGACACATAGAAGCTGTCCCTGGTGAGGGGGGCCGGCTAGTGTGTTCAGTCACAGAGTGTGGGGGGTCCATGCCCTGCTGTCCCTCCGATGTCTTCGCCCGGACTCTGACCATGATGTGAATTCTAGGCTAGGTTCAACCCAGCCCGTATCCATGGATTGTTAGGAGGAGTGCCTGCGACGCCTTGGGCAGTGGTATGAGTATGTCTCTGCTTCCCAAACAGTAGATGCTAGGTGGACTTCGCCGTCAAGACCCAGCGGCTCTGGGAGAAGGTCAATCCCTGGTAGGGTGAAGAGATGCCAGAGCTCACTCCCCAATGCAAGTCCGCAAGTCTGCCTCACCCACACAGCAACCAACCGGTCCAACCGCCCACAGTAGTGAATGGACTGGCCTCACATTGAGTACGGCAAGGCAGACCTAATGGTCTGCCAGGGATAGCTATTGGTGCATCAAAGTAGTCACTCAGGACCTCCGTCCAAGGCCATCCAGTATGTCCTTTCCTACATATGTGTCGTGGTACGTGCTATAGTGGGACCACACCTGGATCACCCTAGTAAGTACATAAACTCTATGTAGGGATGGTAGGTCAATCAGTTGGGGGACACCCGCCTCGATGCCACAGTTCCACAGGGGGGGGGCTCAGCGCAAGTAGGGCGGACAGCCTGTGTGAAGTCGCTCTCCACCGCAGGGAGGGGGGGAACTGTCCCAGTCCGGACTATGCAGTGTCCACCATAGTCTGCTGGCACACCCCCAAGGCCTTCGATAGGTGTCTGCAGCACCCCAGCTTGGTTGTCCTCTGGCATCCAAGGGCCTACCCAGGAGTGCCTTGCAACTCGTCAGTCTCAGGGGTGGGTTGTGGGGGCTAGTGCAGGATCGCGCAGTGTCACCACTCACCGCACCATTCCTCGATGGGTCCTTACGCTCTGTCGCCGTCTTGCTTTCGTTGTGCCCCCGTCCTCCACTCTATGCTTGTCCACAGAGGGGCGCCGCCTTCAGGCCATGTGGTTGTCTGTCACCGCACGCCGGGGCCCTCACAGAGCGGCAGCTCCCCGATGGTGTGGGAAGCGCAGGCAGTTCTGTATTGGGCCGAGATCAGGGGGCCACAACGGTGCTCAGCCGCGGGCAGATCTCGCAGCACAGCACCCGCAGCCATCTGCGTTGTGCGCTGGCCCGCGTTTCACTGCAGGCCCCAGACTCCGCCTTCACCCGGCAGCAGGTAGGCCGCAGTCTATATCTTTCTTGCTGCGCAGCCTCCTGGGTCAGTCAAGATGCCTCCTCAACATCCCCCACCCAGCAGATGTCGTCCTCCACTCAGTGGATGATGTTAGGGCGGCGTTTACTTCAGGTCACACCGCCACACTCTCCCCCACGCCGGGGGTCCCTCACAGGGCAGCCACTCCCCGGCGGTGCGCAAAGAGCAGGCAGTGCAGTGTTGGGCAGGAGCCATGGGATCACTGCATTTCCTGATCGAGGGTCGATTCTGAACCAAGGCGTCCACAGCCGTCTGCGCTGTGAATAGGCTCGCGCCTTGTAACGGGTCTGGGTCTCCGCCTGCGTTCCGCGGCGGGTAGGCCCCTGTCTGTAACTCTGTCGCACCTCCGTCCTCTGGGTCAATCAAGGGACTTCTCGGGGCAGAGGGGCTCCTGTGTCCCAGGACCCACGTTCCAGTCCAGCAGTGTACAGTACGACGGTGAAGGAGAAGTAAAGCCCCCCAGGAGGTCCGAAGCTCTATCGGGCCACGATCGCCATCTTAGGCAGCCAGCCACGCCCTCCTTCAGCTGCAGAGTTAAACTGACACCTCCACATTTTCGTATTGTTACTAAGTTTCTAAACTTTAAACATTTAGTAGCAAACAGGTTATTGTAACATATGTTTACCACAGCACTGTTTTTAGCAGGAACATTCTTCAACAAAATCTAGGGGTCTGATCCACAAAGGTTTTGTGTAAGTTTACAATTAATTATTTGTGGAGTTTTCAAATAGCACAACATTTGTAAACTTACACAAAAGCGTAAGTTTACCTTAGTAAATCAGGTTTTGCATGGTTTTCTCCTGGGATTAAGGTCCTTGGGGCATATTATCAAGCCTGGGCGATAAAATTATCGCAGCTCTATCGGCTGGAAACTGCCAATAAAGTGGCGATAATGGGCTTGATAATATGCTCTATGGAATTCCAATCGAAGCTCACGTTAGATGTCCTTCACATCTAACATGGGCTTCGATTGGAATTCCATAGAGCCTATTATCAAGCCCATTATCGCCACTTTATCGGCAGTTTCCTGCCGATAAAGCAGCGATAATTTTATCGCCCAGGCTTGATAATATGGCCCAATATTCCTTAAAAAAAAAAAAATTGAGAAGTTGATGAAGTTGGTGAAATTAAAAGACATTCTTTCAGAGGTGACGTAACCCATGTTTGACAACCTCACATGTCCCTAGTAAATAGACTTGTGAACACTGCATCTCTGTTCTCAAATTAATCTTGCCTGTCATCATGAGGTATCATCTTTAGCAAAGAATTACTCACCTTTACACCTCTGTGTTACCGTCCTATTTGTGCTGCTATGCCAGGTTTGGCTATTTTATTTAGGAAATCTATTAATTCTATCTGATTTTTAATTGCCCGATTTATTCATATTGGATTATTCTATTACTATATTGTCCACTTTAAAGCAATGGTTTCAGATTCTCCGTAAAATACACTTTGCAGGTACAGATCCCAAAACACTCAGACTAAGGACTACCAGGTTATTCTGAGAAGGTAGACAGGGAAAGACCCAGAAGACTTTCTATACACTGAACAGGCAAATGTACGTAATGCTAGAGTAGATCCCAGAAATGTTTGGATTTTTATTCCAAATACTTGCAGAAAATATTCCTTGTTGCGCATTTAAAAATTCTTTCTCTTAAGAAATTGTATGATACCATTTTGCGAGGTAGCAATTTTGCAACATCTTTGATTACAAGCAACTACTATAAAGGTAATATGGATCCCTTTTTCTCCTTTCATGGAATGTAGCATAACTTGTCTTTCAAGACACACCTTATTGCTTAGTGACAAAGAACATGCTACCAAATCATCCAGTTTTTTATATATAACTTGTTTCTGATGCATGGAAACTTACAACATGCCCTATTAAAATATATAATTATGGTGTCCTTCAAATTAGCATTTCTCACCTTTCGACCTCCCACATATTTTATACGGTGGTTTACTTTACAGTTGAGGAATTCTCAGAGGTTTTCACAGCAAAGCATTTGGTAAAGTTCTCCCTTTACAATGCTATGGTATAGGCGTTCTTCTAAATGCAGCTTGTCCATTTTATGCAGTGTCCTTCAAATCCCCTCAGGGATTTTTTTTTGGTCATTCGGTTTGGATGCTGTTGGAAGATTACATGTAATTGTGTCTACACATGTTTTTCTTGTTGTCTTTGGCATTACAAAAGTTGAAAATGAATGCTCATTAACACTTCTTTTGACTGGCCATATAAACGCACCCTTCTTCTACTAAGGATCCATTTAAAATAAATATAGATTTTAAATGCCAAAAGGGGCGCTCAGTGGGTGGTTGTAGAAGATATTTCCCTGCTCTCAGTATGAAGATTTATGCTCTTAGGGAATTTTATTTGCATTCTTATATACTGATAATTCCGCATATTCCAAATTTAACTTGATTTATTTTGTTTTAGAAAGATTCTAGTAAATTATTTAATCATTGCTGAAGTTAGATTCCATAAAGGAAATGCTTTTTTTAATGAATGATTAGCAATTGATGTCATTAGTATCATTAATACCAATTATTACCATTTTAACCTGGTCCTTGTGCATAATGCACTTCAGCTGTAGGGTTATGAGGTGGAGGAGCAATAATGTCCGTTGTTTGATTTGAAAGAAACAATTTGTATACTGTGTACAGATTCTAGTTTCTAAACATAGACCTTTTTCCTAGGAATGGGAAAGGTGTTCTCTATCGTTCTGAGGTAGGTGGGTCGACATACGCCTGGGCCTGAGGTGGGTGGGCCCAGAAGTGGGTGGGCCCACATATCCTTTGGGGCTGGGATGTGCCTCTATGACCCTGAATTGCCCCAGCATGTGTTCCTGCAAAGCAATTTTTTCTAACATCTGTTCGTGGTTCACACATAAGTGCTTCACACAATGGCACCCAGAGCAAATATTTGCAAGTTTTGTCAGCAACTCAGATTATTTCTTGCCTGAAATTATGATTTGCAATTGGGTCAAGATGTCAAAAGGTTCGCTCTTTGAAGATTATCAGGAAAAAGTACAGGTCAGATCAACATTAATCCACAGATGAGATGTATTCTAGAAGAAGCTATAGTATCAGGATAAGTGTTTAGTGATTTAAGATGTACTGGACAGCAAAACATTGTTTGGGAGTTTGAAGGAGGATTGGATCTTTCCGAACTCCCTAAAACTCAAATGTACAGCAGTTTAAAGGTTGTACCTAAGGTGAGGTAGTCAAAGTTTAAAAAAATGTAGATTTACCAAACTCCCCACCAAAACTGATAGTAAACTTACAAAAAATCGATTTCTGATTAATAGTCGAGCTAAGGGTAGAGGATGAGTGTGGGTTCCTACCAATATGGCTGTTGAGTGGTTCTTGTATAAGTAGGTAATTTATTTATTTGCATAGTTAATTAAAACCGTTGCAATACAAAGTAACATCAAGTTAAAACAGTTTACATAAAAAGGTCTCATAGTACACATTTAAAAACAATCTAATTCATATCAGAGAACCAGATTCTCCTAATTAAGTAATTATCAGTTTTCTAGGTTGAAGGTATTTAATTCCAGTCCATATATTCCCTTCACTACTGCCTCAATAAAAGTGCACAAAGTACTGTAGTAAAGTGCATTTCTGTCAAGATTTAAATAAATAAATACATGGGGAACATCCTCTTAGATCCTCCGTACTAACATTGCACTTATTCCAGGTGACTATAATAGTTTATTGCTGCTGTGCTGGCTTTTTCTTTTCACATAGCCTCAAGAACTTTACTAGACAGCAGTTCAGTTGTGGTTCCTTAGGTGCAAAAAAGCAACCACTGCTTGTCTCGTTGTACGTACCCCTCTCAGATTGAAATGGCATTTCAATAGTTGTTTCTGTTCTTGTGAGAGATCTTTACATGTGCATAGCAGGTGCAGCAGATCTTCTAACGCTGAGCCACATAAGCAGCAGATCGTGCACGCTTTTTCCTTTAGCCAATGCAGAAAGTGCTCTATACAGGGTAACAGACCAAGTCTGTGCTTCAAGAACTTAATTTTTGTGACTTTAGCATACGCCAAATCAAAAAACTTTTGAGCAGCTGGCGTCTTCAGGGTCATCCATCCGTGTGCCCTTTTCAAGAGAAATGCCTTGTCCTTAATCCGTGAAAGATATTTGACCGTCTTCAAGACCAATTTTTTAAATGAACTAGTCTCTGTAGGGATATCCCAGAGCTGAATCAGACCCATATTGTGCAGGCTGCTTTTGAGATATTTTGCATCCGGTGTGGCGATTTGTTGTCGTAACTCCTTCCACAGGTGTTCATTTAGTGTTCCTCGAGTGGATTTCAGCACTTTGTCCCAGGTGATATTGTATACCCTTTTCTTGCCAAGGACTGTTTTTGTTTACCAAACTCAAGCCTGATTTGTGCAGATGAAATATATTTGGGCAGACCAAAAATAACCCTTTAAGTAGCTGTGACTGTAGTGTCAAGTGTTTTAGGGTCTCTTCCTATCTGTGTCTCACTGCCATCGGTAATTGTTGGCAGAATCTTAGCACGTGTCACTTGTATCAAGGGCAGAATCAATGGATCATTTCATTTATTACTTAGCGCTTTTAGAGATATTGCCAAGGCAAGACCTTTATAGCTGATGCCGTCTTTCTGTGCTGTGAATCGGTCACCTTTATCTATCTTCACGCCAATGTATTTATATTCCAATGTGTCTTCAATTCTAGTCTTGCCCCAGAACAAAGCTGCAAGTTTTCTCCCTTTTTTGCTGATCGTCATAGTTCTAGTTTTTTCCAAGTTTATCGTTAGGCCATTTGTTTTCGAATAGTCCTGTGTGATGATTAAAAGGTGTTTCAGGACTACATGAGTATGGCTAATCAGGACTATATCGTCAGGATAAAGGAGACATGGTATATTTAATCCTCCTAGTCTTGGGGTGTGAGAGGGACAGCTATTTAATAGCAGAGCAAGGTCTGCTAGAAATAAGTTAAACAATGTGGGTGCTACACCACATCCTTGTTTAAGCCCCTTTTCTGTTGGTATACGCCTTGACAGGAGTGTCCCTTCGCCAAGTTTAACCTGAGCCTATTTGTCCGTATGCAGATTGATAAGCAGATTTAGTAGGGGCTGTGGGATCCCCAAGCTGCACAGTTACGACCATAGGCAGTTACGATTTACATGATCGAAAGCGGACGTGTAGTCTATTAAACACAAGTATAGTGGCGTTTTTGTTTGCTCTGCCTTATCCCTTAGCATTGCCATAGTTAGAATGTTTGTCGTTGTTCCGACTGTTTTTGCAAACCCAGTCTGATTTGGTGGAATTACAGATTTCTCTTTGGCCAAAGCCTGGAGCTCCTTTAATAACGTTCGTGCAAAGAACTTTGCCTCATTATCCATGAGAGCCACTAACCAATAGTTTTATGGTAGCGATTGTTCGCCTGTCTTAAAAATTGGTGCGATAATTGATCCTCTTCAGGAGCCTGGAAGTATGTTCAGCAACCTTATTTCTGTGAATAGTGGTTCCAACGCGTCATCCCTCACGTTTGCATCTTGTTTGTAGAGTACTGGTGGAATACTATTTGGGTCTGCAGCCCCTTCTTTCCTTCCCTATTTGCTGCTTAATGGACATAATTTTGCTCTTTAGAGGGTTCTCTCTTGGTAAGTATCCCTCTGTTTTCCCCAGAGCTATATTGTTACTTGCTGCCAAGGTAGTGTTGGTTATTATGCCTCCTAGAGAGGTTTGAGTTATTTGACTAAGGACCATGATTCCAGAGTCTTGATAGAAATGAGTCCTGAGGTATTTCACCCATGCTTCCTTTGAGATGTTGGAGGAGATTACCCAATGGGTAGGATGAATGAATTGATTTATAGTACTCCAGAATCTAGCGCCATCACCTTGTTTTATATCAGCATGTAATTTTGCTCAGAGATCTTCATCCGCCGATCTATTAGCTTCCCTTTTTTCTTTCTTCAGGAGCGCCTTTTGCTTTTGAAGCAACTCTAATTGTATTATGTCAGTCGGATTACGACGGAGTTGTCTCAACAAACGCTAAATTAAGTTTTTGTGAGTTTGATTTTCTTTTTGGCAGCTTGTGACATGGGCTTCTGTAACGACCGGATTTTCGGACCAGATAGAATCAGCTCACCAAGACACCACCAATCCAGCCGAAACGTAGCCATCTCCCTCCTCAGGACCTACTTACCAAGGCACCTGGGTACCTACCTGAGGATGGGGAATTAGCAATATACAAGCTCATTTCATCAAAAACACCACTAAATCTATAGGATTACTAGAAATACTCACTAATTACTAAGATATTCCATATACTCTACACCACACTCATACCTTATAGTCTCGCGGCAACTCAGACCCAGACTATGCTACCCTCCTACTCATAGTGAAGGGGGCAGTTACGATAACTTACCATTACACACTGACCACAATCAGTTCTCACTCAAGCCACTATCCTGTGGGTATTTACTCAAGCCACAATCCTGTGGGTATACACATTGACCACAATCAATGTTCTCACTAACGCCACTTTCCCTGGCGGCGATCTCACTATGCACCGTGTCCTTCCGGTGCTCTCACAAGCCACAATCCTGTGGGTATACACATTGATCACAATCAATGTTCTCACTAATGCCACTCTCTCTCTAGCGGCAATCTCTGTCCTATGAATACCTTTAACTCTCTCTCTCTCTGTTGGGAAGTTTCTCTATATATCTAATATCTACTGGGGATGTAATATTATAGGTTATGTGATAGATAGACAGTTCAATCCTCTCACACAAGAATGGCCAAATTACAATTTGCAAAGGTTATTCTCTAATTCAAGTGTCCCCTGCTCCCTTGCTCAGTTACCATTTACCCGGACGAGAGATGCATCCGTCCACATAACAGCATCTGACTAGAAGAAAGGTTAACTTTATTATAAGAAAACAACAGTTACACAATTGTTCACTAAGAACTGGGGTCCCTTTATTATACAATAGCAAATTATAACATCACAATAACTAGCAATCTAGACATAGCCTGAAAAGTAAAGGGGAAATAGGTACATCTAAAGAATACACAGATCTGCGAGGTCTCTTTATTAACAAGAAAGCTCAGATTACTAACACATCCACATATAGCTGACAGAAACTGTAGATAGCTAAAAAAGGGAAATGGATTACAACAGACTGCACACCGCTGAAAGAAAAGGGATTAATCAGTGTAACAATACAGTAGGGAATATAGCTCAGGAAATAAAGGACAAGATTAATGTACATATATATATATATATATATATATATATATATATATATATATATATATATATATATATATATATATATATGGGCACTAATATAACAGGACAGATATGACCTGATTATTATGAAGTCTCATTCTAGCTGTCATCTGGGTTCCTCTCTCGTCTGTGCCTTGGCTCATCTCAGATTCTCCCCTGCACTCTTGGACACACATCTGCGCCGATCACTCTGCACTGGATTCCTCTCTCCCATGAACTGTCTTCACCTTCCAACTTCAATCTAATGATATAGTTTCTGCCGCTCTGATAACCGTCTGCTTCATTAGCTTCTTCACTCTATCTGATTGTTCCAGCTCCAATGTCCAACTCACTCCAGCTGCTCCCACAGACTAATCCACGATATAACTTCAGTCTCTTCCAAAAGGTATCACTCCAAACTCCAGCTGTTAACTGCCTGCTCCAACTGATCACAACTCCTTCTGACAAGTAACTGCTTCTGACTGCTTTCTTCAGCTCCAAAAATCATCTGACTGTTCTCTTCAGTTCCAAACACCATCTGACTTCTCTCTTCAGCTCCAAACACCATCTGAACACAACTGCTTCTGACCAATCCAAAAACCAACTGAACACTCTGCCTCTTCTGCACTTCGCTAATATGGAATGCTCTCCCCTAGTGGAAAGTTCCAGCCAGTAGCCTCCTCCCACCAAATCCATGTACCAGGCTCCCTGCTCCAGACACCCTCACAGTGATTAACTGCTTGTTTCGTCTAGAGACTTGAGCCCAGGGACATTTCTTGATAAGATTCAGCTCCAGCGGGTTCTCTCTAGTTTGCAAAGAGCGAACAACACCTCATAACTAAAACATCGCACTTGACCTACATGCATCTCAGTCTGCAGAGGCAGAAAGAAAAATGGAGTCTCTCTGGTTCTGGGCCTTGTAGGCCCCAAAAGGATGAAATAGACACTTAGCTCTATACACAAACCCTACCAATAGGTAATATAAAGTCAAAACTACAGGATCCACCCTCTACTATAGGTAGAATGATGAAAGGACACATAATTATGTCAAAGCCAATAGGTAATAGATGGATTAGAGTCAGAAATAAGGGCTCTATCATCATATAAAGCGGCTATCCTCTAGTTTATGCTTCTAGGTATGAAAAGAGGCCTGAAAAGGAACAAAAAAAGCTAAGAATAGGGATCTAGGATGGTAGCAAGCTTAAAATCACCATCACTCAGAAATAGAACCAAAAACCCAGTCACTACAGCTTCATGCTGCTATGTCTCTGTTGATTTCTTGGTTTGATCGGAGTAGCATGTGCTGCCATAGTTGTGGTGAAGTTCTCCCTCTTCCCAACTTCACTTAATCCGACCCTCAATTTAAAGTTCTGCTTTACGATTTCCAGCATACTAAGTGTGGTTCTTGTGAGATTTGGGACAATAGTTGGACTGGTCAAGCTATTTGCATGCTATTTTGAAGCGCTTATGTATGGGCAATACGTAACATGTCCAGGCCAGGCCAGGGATGGCCATCTCACTCTTGGGGCAGGTACACTACTTCTTGTGGTTGAGGATAGAGATCTGACACACGCAGAAAGTAAAAGGACTACAAATCAATCAATGTAGCTTCCCACTACATCTACTGGCAGAGGTGAGCATGGTGATTGAATAGATAAAGTTGGAAGGATTCTAAAGTGATATGCTTGAAGGAGCTGAGTGGATGAGCTCATACGTCTCCACATTCACCTCTGCCATTTTGAATTCATTCCTTACTCCACAAACAAATAAAGGATTTAAACCACAACTATAGAGCTGCTTCTGCTGACTTTAAGTGTAATAGCAGGGTGGAGATATAAGGTTAACGTAGTACCATAACTAACAACATTCATGTCATTTTGACATTTTGTTATGCAAGCACTATTCATTTCCGTCAAACCTACCTAAACCCTTTCCATTTATTTTTGTAGGTTTTGTGTAGTAGCAAAACATACTGCAGCATCAACAAACCCTACTTTTAATGAGGATCAATGGTTAAGGATGGGGGGTCTTTCGTAGCTTCTTTCTTTCCCAAGAGAAGGAGGTGTTTGTTAGACTGATGCCTTAGCCAAGGGTGCAAAGAGCTTTGGTGTTTTCCAATACCTTGAGTATGAGTGAAGGGATTTGTTATTTCCCTCACAAGCCCATGGGTAAGATTGGTGTTCTGTAGCTTCTCACCATGCCCAAAGCAGGATATTTGCTGCTACCTACTTTGTCCAAGAGTGGGGATTATTGTGCCCAATCAGCATTTCCCGAGGGGTTTAGGGTTATTTGGTAACCTTCTGCTTAGCTTGAATGTGGGGATAATGTCTTGCCTAAGGACAGGGTTGGGCTTGACCCTGTGATTGAAAAGAATGTGCCAGAGCAGTTGACACCTGCCTTGTTCCTCCTCAGCCACCTAATGGTGAGGGTCATGGAGGACTGGTGAAACAAACTGCTACCTTTGTGCTCTTTGTGCAATTGAGAACAGGGCTCAGGCCTGCTGTTAGCTTGTCCACTGCAACTGTTTTAATAAATTAGAAAACATATTTGTTAAATCTCTACCACTGTTTACTACCACTGGGAGTGGGTAGGGGGTACGTAACGCCACCACGCTTTGCCCGAAGAAAGGTGGGGATCTTTCATAGCCCTCCTCTTTGCCCAGGAGTGGGGGGTATTTTTTCCCATCTCCTTTATCTCCTTTCACTCCCATCAAGTGCAAAGGTGGTCTGGGTTTTTATTTTCCTTTTTCTATCCCCACCTTGGTCAAGGATGAGGGGTATCTGGTAACACTTGCCAACACCACAGACATATGCCATATACTTTATCTATTTATCTATCTATCTGTCTCTTGATCTATCTATCTATCTATCTATCTATCTATCTATCTATCTATCTATCTATCTATCTATCTATCTATCTATCTATCTATCTATCTATCTATCTATCTATCTATCTATCTATCTATCTGTCTGTCTGTAGGTCTATCTATCCATCTATCTGTCTATCTATCTATCTATCTATCTATCTATCTATCTATTTACAGACACCTGCATAACCCTACCTATAGGAAAGACAAGCATTATACAGTGGCTGTCGCCTCCGAGCGGACGGCTTTCCCGAAGAGTAGGTTTCAGGTGGGGAGTCGCGAGTGTGACAGACTGGACACCGCGTGAATAATGCCCGCGCCGTCCTATCCCAGGAAGTGATTTTCCTTCCTTCTTTTTGTATCCTTGGCTGCTGTGACTCACAGCGAGCCGGCACGGGCAATATCTGTGAGTAATTGCACCAAATGTAAAAAAAAATTGATTTTTCACACTAAGTGCCTCACATGAGGGTGTGCCTTAGCGCGCACATACCACCGGAGAGCCATTTTTCTGTGGTCCTGAAGAATGCTGTGCGATCCTGCATGTTAACAGCAGAAACATGTTGACCTTATATACTAATTAAGGACACAGGACTCCTAATCTAGAACCTAGTGGTATCCGCCTTTCACGTTTTTAACCTCAATACAGGTTGGCCCACATTAAATATTTTGGTTGGGTATCAACCGTGTATTTTTTTAAATCTGCACACACTTATTTTTGCACTTCTTTGAGTTATACCACTGTTACACTCACCACCAACCCGCTCCGCTGTAAATCAGGCGTTGTAGCACGCTGGGGCGGCATTCGGCTTCCCAGCGGGGACCCAATGATGAAGCATGTCACCAACTAGTGGTGAGTGAGGGTCATTTTAACATAGAGGTTTACTTGCCCTTCCCAGTTGGGTGTGAATACCCTACGTTTACTGGGTTGCAATCTCCAGGTTAAGGAGATTATTATTTTGCATAACCTTGTAGTTACCTGAACCAGATTGGGGCCTTTTGACGAACCTGACTGTAGCGATTACCATGGGAGACAGGGTCTGGAAGGGGCGGATCGCGGTAGTCAGGAGATGTGGTTACCGCATCTTGCCACTAGAGGGAGCCTGGCGATTGCGGGACTACATTCCCCAGAGACCCATCAGATACGGAAACGGAAACATTGTATGTTCAAAAGCCTTCGGAGGTAACGGCTCGGGGCTTGTCAATCAGGACCTTGCGAAGGGTTTGAACGGAGCCTAGCCTGTTTAGCCGGAGCGGAGATCCAGGTACTTTGAGCATCTTTGAGCAAATCGGATTCTGCTTTCCAGCGTTTTCTCGAGCCAGTTACTTTGTGTTCGTGATACATTTAGCGAGTCCCCGCATTTGTAAGATGGGTGGCCTCGCTCTAGCGAGTGGCGTTTGTGAGACCCGCGCAGGAGCGCGTTGTCGTCTCCGTCACTATATTCTTTCTGGGGATTAACTTTGGTGCTTCCAGGCGTACCGGTACCGGTGCGCGCCAAACGAAGAAACCCTTGCTGATTTTGATTTTTCTTAATTTGCACCTTCCTTGCTGATTTTGTCTTCATCTGCCAACCTTGACCACTTGTTGCCAGGCTGCTCCTGAAAAGGCTTGGTCATACCCGATGAAGTACTGTTTCTTTTATTACATTCCTGAAGGCTTTCACAGTGTTCCAGTTCCACTCAAACGTTAGTACCTATCTAGTAGAGAATAATAGTCACTGTGATACCTGTGCAGCACGGGGTTTCTAATTGTTGGTTCTTGTTCTTTCCTTACCTGCAGAGCACCCCTGAGGGTCATAGAATTGGTGAGAGAGTGGGTGGACGGAGTCCAGACATTCTTAAGAAGCCCTTCGGAATCTCGAGTCTTGTTTTAATCCCCTTTTTCCCCGGGAGGCATTTATGCATAGTTGTGTTACCCCTACACTGTGTATTGTGCGTTCTGGAGAGGAGGGGGTCTAGTCTTCTATCCATCGTTCCTGCTGACATCTTTCAGAGGTTAGTGGTAATACCATTGACGGCGTGACAGATTGACAAGCCCACGAAATTCGTCAGACTGAGCGATGGATTCTAATACGGTGTTGGCTACTTTGTTGGAGAGTGTCACCGCACTCCAACAGGAGGTGCATGCCTCACGACAAGAGAATGCGGACCTTCGAACAGAAGTGAGTTCGCTAAGACGGGAGGTGGCAGGCATATCTCGGAAAGGGAGGAGTTATATTAGAGAGGCAACACTTCCCCCCCCTAATCAAAATCAGGATGGGGCGGCCATGGGAGGTGGGTTCTTTACTTCTCAACCCTCTACTCCCTCTCCTTTCAGTCCTGGTCCCACAGTCCATGTCATTCAAAACCCAGGTATAGCATTAGCACCTCCTGAGCGATTCTATGGAGACACTAAGAAATTCGAAACATTTCTGAACCACTGCAGGCTCCATTTCCTCTGTAAACCAACCATTTTTGTGGATGATGCTGCAAAGACGTCGTTCATGATGTCATACATGGGGGGAAATGCCGCCAGTTGGACAATTCCGTTAATGGAACGGAACGACCCAGTACTACACAACTTCCAGGACTTTTGTAGCGAAATGAGAAAGTTGTTTGATAGAAAAACACACATGTTGTCTCTAGATCGTGAACTGATGAC
The DNA here is from genome assembly GCF_964263255.1 of Lissotriton vulgaris. Taxonomy (NCBI): domain Eukaryota; kingdom Metazoa; phylum Chordata; class Amphibia; order Caudata; family Salamandridae; genus Lissotriton; species Lissotriton vulgaris. Next base: position 12,508,877 of record NC_141688.1, read on the forward strand.
ACTTCGTCAAGGATCGCAGGATCTGTTGACATACATCACCACGTTTAATCGGCTGATAGTGGAAACCGACTGGCCTCCTGAAAAACGCACTTCTTTGTTTTATCAGGGATTACGTGGGGAGTTAAAGGACGTGCTCTCCCAAGTGGTACAATTGCCCAAGACCTGTGACGAATTGATAGACCTTGCGGTACAACTTGACCACAGAGTGCAAGACAGAAAAGGGGACAAGAATAGAGGAGAAATACGTTCGTATTTTCCGAAGCCTCGCCCTCCACCGGAGGAATATACCAAGCCTGGGATGGGAATAGAACCCATGCAAATCGGAGGAGTGAGGGGTCCATTGACTCCTGAAGAGAGAGAGAAAAGACGCCTACAAAAGCTGTGTCACTATTGTGGGAAAAGTGGCCATTTTATAAAGGAATGCCGAGCGAGAGGAAAAACATCTAATCCTAGTCCGAGTCCCCGAAACCAAGTTGCAGTAACACAGGAGTCGGAAAACTGAAGAGCCCAAGTACGGACGGGATCTCCATCTTGGGTTTGGCCAAAGAAGAAAGGATCCCTTTGTACCTTGCAAATACCATGCAGCCTTCTGTGGCTCATATGTGTATCACGGTGTCTTTGAGACTAACTGAAAACAATTCGTTTACAGTGTCTGCCCTGCTGAATTCGGGAGCCACAGGAAATTTTATCGATCAACAGTATGCTCGGAGGATGGGCATTCCTAAAGAGAAGAAAAAGATCCCTGAAATGGTGAAAGCCGTGGATGGAAAGGCCCTGACCTCTGGCCTAGTTTGTTTTCACACAGCATCCCTAGTGATGTATGTAGGTGAGAATCATCAGGAAACCATACGTTTTGACATCATTGACGCTCCTCAGTTCCGCCTCATCCTCGGAATGCCCTGGTTGACAATACATGATCCCATTGTGAAATGGGCTGCCCGTACGGTGTCTTTAACATCTCAGTACTGTCAAGAACATTGCTGCCCTTCAGAGGCGTCAGATGACAACCTTGAATCACAGGCCGCTCTTCTTGCCCAAGGATGTATAGAAGGAATGTACTGTTGTGCTACCTCTCTTCCCTGTGACTACTCATCTTACATGGATGTCTTCGACAAAAAGAAAGCAACAACCCTACCCCCACACAGACCTTATGATTGTCGAATTGATCTCGTTCCCGGGGCAGATATACCCTGCAGCCGAGTGTATGCTCTGACTGAGCCTGAAACGCGATACTTGAAGACATACTTGGAGGAACTCCTTGCTTCGGGGTTTATTCGCCATTCTACCTCCCCTGCTTCGTCTCCTCTCTTCTTTATAACGAAGAAAGACTGTGATGAACTCCGAACGTGTATAGACTATAGGTCTATAAACAAAGTAACCATAAAGAATAGATACCCGTTGCCCCTCATTCCCGTACTTTTGGACCAGCTTCGAGGGGCTCAGGTGTTTACCAAACTGGATCTCCGTGGTGCTTATCACTTGGTACGGGTAAAGACCGGTGATGAATGGAAAACCGCCTTCCGTACGAAGTTCGGCTTATTCGAGTACCAAGTGATGCCTTTTGGGCTATGCAACGCCCCTGCTGCATTCCAATACTTCATGGATGAAGTATTAAGAGGGCTGTTGGAAACAATCTGCATCGTATATATCGATGATATTCTGATATATTCTCGTAACATCGCAGAACACATCGGCCACGTGAAAACAGTGCTGGATCGTCTCCGCATCCATTCCCTGTTTGCCAAGTTAGACTAGTGCCTCTTTCATGTCGAGGAGGTGGCCTTTTTGGGATACGTCATCAACGCCCAGGGGTTCCAAATGGACATGAGCAAGGTAGAAGCGATAACCCAGTGGCCAGCCCCTACACACGTTAAGTCTGTACAGAGTTTCCTGGGGTTTGCTAACTACTACAGACGGTTTATCAAGGATTTCTCTCGCATTCTTACTCCCATTTCCAGATTGCTGAGAAAGAATGTATCCTTTGAGTGGACTCTGGAAGCTGATCAAGCCTTTGAAACGTTGAAAAAGCGATTCACTCAAGCTCCTATTCTGCGGCATCCAGATCCCAATCTCCCTTTTGTGGTTGAAACGGACGCCTCACAGTTTGCCTTGGGTGGGGTGTTGTCCCAGCGCCATCCCGAAACGGGACAGTTACATCCAGTGGCCTTTTACTCCTGCAAACTCACACCCTGTGAGGTGAATTACTCTATCACCGATAAAGAACTGTTGGCCATTAAACGGGCATGTGAAGAATGGAGGCATTATCTGTTAGGGGCTCTACACACAGTCGAAATTTATACGGATCATCGAAATCTGTTGTTTCTGAAAACTGCACGAGCCCTGACTCCCAGGCAGCTACGATGGTCTCTTTTTTTTTCGGACTATGATTTTATCATAAAATATAGACCTGGACCCCAGAATGGCAAAGCCGATGCGCTATCTCGCAGGGTGGACCTCACGGAACCTCAGCAGAAGGAAGATGTGGAACCTCCGCCTATTATTTCTCCTGCGGCCTTTCCGGAAACAACGCTGGCTCTTGTGATATCAAGGGATTTCTTGGATGACGTCAAGGTAGCCGTGTCAGGGATCGACGGCGCTGCCTGGATACAGGAAGAACCGGAACATAGAAGTTCCAAGGATGACCTACTGTACCATTATCATGCTCTATATGTGCCCTTGAAAATCCTCCAAGAACGGACCTTGCATTGGTGTCATGATTCTACGCTGGGAGGACATCTGGGAGAGTATAAGACCATCGCTAATATGGAACGTTCCTTTTGGTGGCCCTCGCTGCGAAAAGATGCAAAAGACTATGTACAGAATTGTGCTGTTTGTGCTCAGAGTAAAGCCAGTCATTCTAAACCTGTGGGATTACTACGCCCCATCCCCATTCCACCTTCTCCTTGGTATACAGTATCAATGGATTTCATCGTGGAATTGCCCCCGTGTGAAACCTATACCACGATTCTAGTCGTAATAGATCATCTGACAAAAATGGGTCATTTCATTCCCCTGAAAAAACTGCCTACCTCCTCTGAACTGGCCTTGGTGTTTCTCCAGCATGTAGTGAGAGCTCATGGTATACCTAGGGTCCTAATTACTGATAGGGGTTCTCAGTTTACCTCTCGTTTCTGGAAGGCACTTTGCCAAGCATTGCATATGGAAGCTCGGTTATCGACACGTTTTCATCCTCAAACAGATGGCAAAACAGAGCGGCTTAACCAGTCCCTGGAACAATACCTACGGTGCTTCACTCTGCAGAACACCGGTGACTGGTTTCCTCAGGTCTGGATGGCGGAATTCGCCTACAATAACGCTGAACACTCCACCCTAGGGTGTTCGCCCTTTTTCTGTTCCTATGGGTTTCATCCCGAGATGCTCCCTTTCGAGTGGCCTGTCACCTCCGATCACCCTTCCATTCAGGAGCATCATGCTCATCTTAGGGCTGTCTTGATTGACGCTAGGAACCACTTGGCTCTGTCTCAAGCATCCCAGAAACGTTGTGCTGATCGAAGGAGGGTCCCCGAGCCTGAGTACAGGGTGGGAGATAAGGTTTGGTTGTCCACTAGGAACCTGCGTTTAAAGGGGAGGGGTAAGTTGGCTCCCAAGTACATAGGGCCCTATGGAATTGAGGGGATTGTCAACCCTGTGGCTGTTCGATTGTCACTCCCCCTTTCCTGGCGGCTCCACCCTGTATTCCATGTGTCCCTGCTTCGTCCCTGTCGGGCGGGCATGCGTCTTCCTTCTCGCCCTGGCCCCATTGATCTTGACGGGGAAGATGAGTATGAGGTGGAGGAGATACTAGATTCCCGTCTGTCCCGAGGGAGGTTGCAATACTTGGTTTCATGGAAGGGGTATGGAGTTGAGGACAGAACTTGGGAACCTGTGGCCAATTTACATTGCCCTCTGTTGTTGGACCGGTTTCATGAAGCTCATCCTGGCAAGCCTGGTCGACCGCCGGGACGTCGGTCCTTGAGAGGGGGCTCTGTAGCGATTACCATGGGAGACAGGGTCTGGAAGGGGCGGATCGCGGTAGTCAGGAGATGTGGTTACCGCATCTTGCCACTAGAGGGAGCCTGGCGATTGCGGGACTACATTCCCCAGAGACCCATCAGATACGGAAACGGAAACATTGTATGTTCAAAAGCCTTCGGAGGTAACGGCTCGGGGCTTGTCAATCAGGACCTTGCGAAGGGTTTGAACGGAGCCTAGCCTGTTTAGCCGGAGCGGAGATCCAGGTACTTTGAGCATCTTTGAGCAAATCGGATTCTGCTTTCCAGCATTTTCTCGAGCCAGTTACTTTGTGTTCGTGATACATTTAGCGAGTCCCCGCATTTGTAAGACGGGTGGCCTCGCTCTAGCGAGTGGCGTTTGTGAGACCCGCGCAGGAGCGCGTTGTCGTCTCCGTCACTATATTCTTTCTGGGGATTAACTTTGGTGCTTCCAGGCGTACCGGTACCGGTGCGCGCCAAACGAAGAAACCCTTGCTGATTTTGTTTTTTCTTAATTTGCACCTTCCTTGCTGATTTTGTCTTCATCTGCCAACCTTGACCACTTGTTGCCAGGCTGCTCCTGAAAAGGCTTGGTCATACCCGATGAAGTACTGTTTCTTTTATTACATTCCTGAAGGCTTTCACAGTGTTCCAGTTCCACTCAAACGTTAGTACCTATCTAGTAGAGAATAATAGTCACTGTGATACCTGTGCAGCACGGGGTTTCTAATTGTTGGTTCTTGTTCTTTCCTTACCTGCAGAGCACCCCTGAGGGTCATAGAATTGGTGAGAGAGTGGGTGGACGGTGTCCAGACATTCTTAAGAAGCCCTTCGGAATCTCGAGTCTTGTTTTAATCCCCTTTTTCCCCGGGAGGCATTTATGCATAGTTGTGTTACCCCTACACTGTGTATTGTGCGTTCTGGAGAGGAGGGGGTCTAGTCTTCTATCCATCGTTCCTGCTGACATCTTTCAGAGGTTAGTGGTAATACCATTGACGGCGTGACACTGACACTCTGACACTATTTTTCTGTTTCATGTATTATTTACGTTTCACTGAGTCACTCCTTAGTTGTTTATGATATACTTGGTTGGGGCATAGGAGTGGTTACTCGCGCCCTTTCTCTCTTGTTGATTTTGTTGCATTTATAGTAAAGACCTAGTTACCATAAGAGGCCTTTGGTTTGTTTTCTAGTATCGTTGGTGCCATTTAACAAATATGCACGCAACATTAAAAAAAACAGCTCATCCACCTCAGAAAATTTCTAGAAAGTTTCAAGATGATCTAACAAGTGGCAGCTGAGAACAAAAGGGGGAGTCCGTGCAGTTTTCAGTACGAAATTTAATATTGATACAGTAAAAATGGTTGAACGGAATTACACCATATTTGCCAGCAAGCTAGTTCCTGGAAAGGAAGTGTTTTGTGATTTAGTGTAGGTCTGTTCAATAGCTTTTAAGAAATTAAGGTTCCAAAATGTTGTATACCTGGATGGTTGGGTCCGCAGGAGTTTCGTGAGACGTCTGTCTGCAAGCAACATCACATAATAGTGCAATCTGATTAGTCAAGGAGTTTTTTTCACCAGTCAAATGAATCGTTCCTGTGAACTTCCACAGGAGCTCCCTCTCTCATTGACTGGCACCAACATGAAGAGAAATGTTGTGACTATCATTTCAGGACACGGGGGACTCTGTCTCTATGTAATGAAAATAAAAAAAGATACAGCATAAGGAGGCAGGGTAGGGGCACTCTGACCCCCTGGGCCTTGTGAGGGGGTCCCAGAAACATCCCTGCTTGGGTCAAAATTAAAATAAATACACTTTTTGGGAGTTCTGCAATTCTGAGGGTTTGTGGCAGGAGCCATCACAACCCCCTGGACTGTGGAAAAAATAGGGTGGGGACTGAGTGTCTGCAGTGGGTTGCCATGAACAGGCAAAGGCCATGCACGGAAAGAATTGGCTTCCTATGGGGAGTTGGATGCCGGCCCTATGTTTGCAACAAACAGGCAAAGGAAATGAGCATCAGGGATTGGATTCCTTTGGGGAGCTGAACGCATAACCTATGGCGTGGGTGTTGTCCTGTTGGCCTTACATATGGTATTGCAATATTAATTTATGTTAAAAAAACACCTAGGATGTCACTGAAAAAAAGGTTAAAGTGATGTTATAGTTAGATATGGTGAAAAAATCATAATTTGCATTTAACAAAACCTCAAATATTTTGTGAAAAAACACAAAGATTAAATTGATGTCATGGTTAGGTTAACATGTCAGTTTCAAAGTAACTCTTTAAACTAAAAAAAAACTGTGAAATTCAACAGTTATAGTTATTTCAAGTAACTATAACTGCCCCTTCGCTTTCACTGCTTATAACTGCACGTATTGCAATATTACAACACTCATGACATGCTCTGTGACATCATTGAGAACATTACTCATGACAACTGATGAACAGATGTTATTGACAACAACACTGTGCATGGTGATGGGGGGGTGAATTCAATATTTACGTATATATATATATATATATATAGCCGACCTGTTACCTCCAGTAAGCTCCACGCAGTCAGAATGCTGAAAGATGGTCACAGGCCACGCTCCTTTCTCCACCGCTCTGCAAATGTGCCTCTCTGCGCACTGCTGGTGGAGGGATGAGGTCTTCTTGCCTCCTGAGGGCCTCAGGACTAAAGTGGACTTCATACCCCAAGCAGGGGTGCATCAGGAGGCGCATTTGCAGAGTGGTGGAGAAGCAGGTGTGGCCTCCAACCACCTCTCAGTAATCCAGCTGTGTGGAACTTACTGGAGATAACATGAGGGGTAGTTGGCCTCCAAGGACGCTCAATAGCCAATGGGACTTCATCCCCCTACTAGTAGCGCACCAGGAGGCGTGTTTGCAGAATAGAGGAGAAAGAGAGCGTGGCCACTAAAAACCTTTCAGCAAACCCACTGTGTGGTACTTGCTGGAGGTAACAGGAGAGGTAATTAGCCCCAAGGACCCTCAATAGCCAAGGAGACTTCATCCTCCTACTAGTAGTGCATCAGGAGGTGCGTTTGCAGAGTAGTGGAGAAAAGAGGTGTGGCCTGCTATCAGATTTCAGCAATCCTGCTGTGTGGGACTTCCTGGAGATAATAGGAAAGGTAGTTGCCCCCCAAGGACATCCTTAGGGCCAACTACTCATCCTGTTAGCTAATTGCTGATAAATTGTAAGAGGTCACGCCCACTTTCTCCACTCCACTGTACATCGCGAAGCGTAGTTTTCTGCACTCCGCGAGCTCTGCGGATGCAGAAAACTTCACAAAATCTGCGAACGGAGCTAAGTTCACCGCCCAGGCATAATATTCACTGAAAAAAACAGAGGTTTAAGGGACGTTATATTAAGTTGGACATTTCACTCGCTTAAAACCTGAGAAATTTGGCTGTTATTGTTAGTTCAGCTAACTATAACTCGCGCCCCCCAAATGCACTGCCAATGACGTCAGATATTAGATCATTCATGACATGATCAGTAACATCACTGATGACATCTCAAATGACATCAATGATGACATCATCAGGTGAATGAGTGCTTCTGTAAAGTATAAAAATAGTATGAATGTGTGTATGAGTGTATGAATGGATGATTTAGTAGGTGTGTGACTGACTGTATAAGTGAGGGATTAAATGTGTCTTACTGAATGCATGGGTTAGAGACTAAACTGTGTGAATGTTTTTATTAGTCTGTTAGTTGGTGTGTAAGTGGCTACATGGCTTGGTGAGTAGCTACATAAGTGTTTATATGTGTTCTTTATTGGTTGTCTGAGTATCTGTATGGGTGCCTGAATGTCTTTGTGGGTGGGTGGGGGGGTGACTGTGCATAGATATGTGAGTGGTTTTTTCACTGGGTGTATAGGTTGGAGAGTGCATATGGAAACAGCTGTATGGGTGGGTGAGTGTGTGTATGGATGTGTTGGTGAGGGAATGTATGTCTCAGGGGTACATGTGTGAGTAACTACATATGTTTTAAAGCAGTATATGTGAGTGTTGGTGTATATAAATAACTATATGTGAGAGTGATTGATTGCAAGAGTATCTGTATGGATGAGTTTGTGTTTCTATCAGTGATTGTTTAAGAGTGTAAGTATGTGTTAATATCTGTATAAATAAGTGCAGTGGTGTGTGTAGGACTGTGCAATGAAATGGGTGTGTGATAGTTTCTATGCATGACTGACCAGGTGTATGAGTAACTCTTTGGGTGAGTGGCAGTGTGTGAGTGTCTATATGAGTATATGAGTGGATATATCAGTGGCTGTATAGATGAATAGCTCTGTGAATGAGTGACTGTATGGGTTAGTGGATGGATGTGTGTGTAGATGTATGAATCACTGAACAGGTATATACTGCTATTGGTCTGTCTATGGTTTCGATATTGGTGGTCTGTATTTTAGAGTGGGTGTATGAAAGGTTTTATTAAGGTATGAGGAGGTGCATCAGATGATCACGTGGATGATGTAATCAGTGATGTCATCAGTGATGTAATTTGAGATGTCATCAGTGATGTCATCAGTGATGTCACTGAGCATGTCATGAGTGATGTAATATGTGACGTTATCAGCAGTGCATTGCGGAGCCACAAGTTATGGTTAGGTCTACTAACTATCACGGCCGAATTTCTATGGTTTTGTACGAGTGAAACCTCCAACCAATTATAATGTCCCTGAAACCTATGGTTTTTTCAGTGAATTTCAAAGGTTTTTTAAAAGAAAATGTCTAACTATAACGTCCCTGAAACCCATGGTTGTTTCAGTGAATTTCTAATGTTTTTTAAATGCTAATTTCTAACTATGCCTATAAAGGTAGGAAATGTGAAGAAAGAGGAAGAAAAGTGCAGAAAGAAGCAAGACAAATGCAGAAAGAGGCAACAGAAGTCCAGAAAGACAAAGAAAAGTGCAGGAAGAAGAAGAGATGTACAGAGAGAACCAACAGAGGAGCATAAAGTCCTCCTCTGCCCCCAACTGTTTGCTGATGGGTACTGGTGGTAACCGACTCTGACTAACCAGGCCTAGAGCCAGTGCCATGCTAAAAGACACTATGCGTTGAGGTACCCCTGTGATTAGCATGACCTCCTCTGTATTTGCCATGAGTTAATGCCTCGGTCATTGCATGAGTACATGAGTAGTGACTGGATGATTAGAGTGCTACAAGGAGAGTGCATGGGGATTTTATGAGTTCTTTGTTTTTGGCGCAGTGATTGGATAAGCACATAGGATTGGCTGGGTGATTGGAGGACTGCATAGATAGTACCAGGGAGATTACTGAACTGTCTAGTTAGTCGTCAAGGTATTGCAGCAGTGCATGTGTTAGTGACTGGGTCATTGCATGAGTACATGGGTACTGAGTGGATAATTAGAGTACTGCAAGGAGAGTGCATAGTGAACTTATAAGTGCCTAGCTATTGGGGGACTGTTTGGATTAGTACATGGCAGTGGCTGGGTAACTGGAGGAGTGCACAGGGAGTGGTAGTTTGATTGCAGGACTGCATGGGTATTATCTGGGGAATTGAAGGAGCAAATGAGAAGTGGACAAGTGGGTACAGGACTGTATGGGTAGGGCATATGGGATTGTAACAGTGATCAGTTAGTACCTGGATCATTGCATGAGTACATTGCTACTAACTGAAAGATTAGACAACTGCAATGAGAGTACTTGAGTGAATTTATAAGTGCTTGGGTATTGGCGGAGTGTTTGGATTAGTACATGGTAGTGGCTGGGTGACTGGAGGACTGCACAGGGAGTGACAGAGTTTTAGCTGGACTGCATGGGTACTACCAGGGGAATTGAAGGAGCGAATGAGAAGTGTCTGGAATACATAGGTAGCCCTCAATGGATTACAGCAGTGCATGTGTTAGTGACTGGATCATTGCATGAGTACATGGGTAGTGACTGGATGATTAGAGTGTTGAAAGGACAGTGCATTGTGATTTTATAACTGCTTGGGTTTTGGAGGAGGGATTGGATAAGTATATGGTGCTGGCTGGGTGATTGAAGGAGTGCATGGGTACTGACAAGGCGATGGCTGGACTGCATGGGTAGTGCTCAGGGTATTGTAGTAGTGCATGTGTTAGTGCATGGGTCATTGCATGAGTGCATGGGTACTGTCTGGACGTGTAGAGTACTACAAGGAGGTTGCATGGTGAATTTATAAGTGCGTAGGTTTTGGCGGAGTGATCGGTTAAGTACACACATGACACATAGGCCCTGCTCGTCAAACTGGTGGTGCAATGTCTGACGGGCACCCTAAAAGGGGCTCATTATCGGAGTTCGTGTGTCCCTGTCAGTTGGAGCTGTGAGTGTGTGGACTACCTAACCTTTTTTAACTACCACTAGTTCCAGACATCTATACTTCCCCTAGGGCCCTCAAACTCACAGCACCAACTGGCAGGGACAAAATAACTCTGATAAAGAGCCCTTTTAGGGTGCCCGTCAGACATAGCACCGAATTTTGCCGAAATGTTAAAAAAAAAGCTTTTTTTGGCCCTGTGGGTCCTTGTGGAACCCCCTGAGCAGGCAGGACTAGAGGGTCAGGGTGTTTCTACTCTGCTCCCTTTTCTTTTTTTTCACCTTTGTTTTTCTATTTTCGTGTGACTCGCTGCCAACACTGGTTTGGAATGTTGACAGCCAATTAGAATAAAGCTTGTGATCGGGAGGGTTCGCGAATCCACCGATGCACCAGATATCGATACTTTTATTTATTGATTTTCTCAGCAACTTCTGAACAGATTTACACCTTTTAATAAAAAGTTAGCTTTCTGAACTAAGCACTACCTTTTTGACAAATTTGGGATAATTCCGTTCAGCAGTTCGGGCTGTAGCCTTGCCTAAAGTTTCCTATGGGAAATTGATTTTTTTACTCTTATGTTTTTTTATTTCTCAGCAACTACTGAACGGTTTTATACAAATTTCCCCAAAAAGTCTGTTTTTGAACCAAGCACTACCTTTGTTGCCAAATTTGGGGTAATTCTATTCTGCAGTTCGGGCTGCAGTCTGTCTCAAAATTTCCTATGGATATAACACGGAGAAAACTTGTTTTGGGACCCCCCTTTTTTCTCAGCCCCTGCTTGACAAATCACCTCCAAACTTTCAGGATAGGAGCTGACCTGGATAGACTTTTTTTGGGAGAATTTCACGAAGATTCGTCAAACAACGCCAAAGTTACTAGCAAATCAAAAAATGCTTTTCCTATGGAAACTAGGTTTTACCTATATCTACCTACTGGCGACCACCAGGAGGTAATATAGAAATATATATTATCTACTGGCGGTCACCACTAGGTATATATAGTTAGGACCTAGTTACCATAGGAAATCCCCAACATTCTATTGGGAATAACTTTGGCGCCGATTGAGGAATCTGCATGTAATTTTCCTTAAAATTGCTTCCCTCCGCTCCGCTCCTTCCCTGAGAGTTTTGGGGGGATTCGTCAAGCGGGGGCCGAGAAAAAAGGGGTATCCCAAAACTTGTTTTCCCCATGTTAATTTCCATAGGGACCTTTAGACACGGCTACAGCCCGAACGGCTGAATGGGATTACACCAAACTTGGCAAAATGGTAGGACCTGGTATGCAGATGTGCCTTTGCTATGTTTGGTGAGAATCCCTCCAGTAGTTATTGAGAAAATTGAATTTGAAATTTTTCAAATGCCATTTTCTATGGGACCTTTAGACACGGCTACAGCCCGAACGGCTGAACGGAATTACACCAAACTTGGCAAAATGGTAGGGACAGGTATGGAGTAGTGCCTTTTCTATATTTGGTGAAAATCCCTCCAGTAGTTGTTTAGAAAATTGAATTTGAGCAAATTATATATCTATATGCGCTCAACATTCTATTGGGAATAACTTTAGAGCCGATTGAGGAATCTGTGTGTAATTTTCGAGACTTTTGGCCAGCTCCGCTCCGCTCCTTCCCTGAAAGTTTCAGGGGGATTCGTCAAGCATGGACCAAAAGGGGGGTCCCAAAACGTGTTTTTCCCATGTTAATTTCCATAGGGACCTTTAGACATGGCTACAGCCGGAACGGCTGAATGGAATTACACCAAACTTGGCAAAATGGTGGGGCTGGTATGCAGATGTGCCTTTGCTATGTTTGGTGAAAATCCCTCCAGTAGTTCCTGAGAAAATTAAATGTGAAATTTTTCAAATGCCATTTTCTATGGAACCTTTAGATACGGCTACAGCCCGAACGGCTGAACGGAATTACACCAAACTTGGCAAAATGGTAGGGACAGGTATGCAGTAGTGCCTTTTCTATATTTGGTGAAAATCCCTCCAGTAGTTGTTGAGAAAATTGAATTTGAGCAAATTATATATCTATATGCGCTCACCGTACGCGCACCCTACGCGTACGTACCGTACGAGTACGTGCGTGTACCCTTACATGCGCGAGCGAGTTTCTGGTTGGCTGGCAGTCGACTGTCAACATTCCAAACTGTCCAAACCAGGAAGTGTTGGCCACCATCTTGTTTTTCAGGAGAACAGAAGCCCAATAGAGCCCAAAACAAGAGTGGAAAACACGAAAAGGGGGCAGGGTAAAGACGCCCCAACCATCTAGCCCTTCTCAGGGGGTCCCAAAAGGCCCCCAAGGGCAAAAACAAAATCAAAAAAATCGCGGGGTACGTGCACCGGACGCGTACGTTATGCGTACCGTGCGCATACCCCGCGATTTTGGACATGGTGGTCCTTCTGGGACCCCCTGAGAAGGGCTAGGGGGGCAGGGGGTCTCAATCCTGCCCCCTTTCCACTCTTGTTTTGTGCTCTCTTGTGCCTCACTTCTCCTGAGGAGCAAGATGGCGACTCAGGGGGTCCCAGAAGGATAATAACATATATAAACGTTGTCCGCTAATAGAATTAGCATTTATAAAACCTTTGAAATTTATTGACAAAAATATAGGTTTCACGCCTGATATAGTTAGGAATTAGCATTTAAAAAACCTTGCAAATTCACTTAAAAAACCATAGATTTCAGGCCTTATATAGTTAGGAATTAGCATTTTAAAAAACCTTGCAAATTCACTTAAAAAACCATAGGTTTCAGGACTTATATAGTTAGGAATTAGCATTTTAAAATACATTGAAATTGCTCCTATATAGTTAGTTGTACTAACTATATTTCGCGCACCCGCAATCCACTGCTGATGATGTCACATATTACATCATTCATGACATGGTCAGTGACATCACTGATGACATCTCAAATGACATCACTGATGACATCTTATTTGACATCACTGATCACATCACTGATGATATCATTCATGTGATAATACGATGCACCTCCTCACACTCTAATATAACCTTTGATACACCCAATGTTAAATACAGACTACCATTCTTGAAACCATTGACACACCAATTCCAGTTACTATATACGCACTCACTGATTCCTAGGTCTACACACACATTCACTCATTCACCCATAGAATCACTCATACATACAGTCATTCATCAATACAACACTTTCATATGCACTCCTACACCTATACAGACACTCACACACTGCCATTCATCCATGGAGTTACTCACACACCTAGTCAGTCATGCAAAGAATCAATCACACTTCCATTTGCTCAACTATACAGTTATACACACAACACCTTACTTATTCAAACATATACTAACACATACGTACTCTCTTATACAATCACTGATACAAGTACACAATGATCCATACAGCCACTCGCACATTCACTGGCTCTCATGTATAGTCATTTATATATGCCAACTCTCACATGCACTATGTTTTACATATGTACTTACTTGGACATGTAGCACTGAGATATCCATTCACTCACCAACACACCCATGCACACAGTCAACCGCCCATATAGCTGTTTCCACATGCACTCTTGAACTAATACACTTAGTGAATCAACTACTCACACATCTATGCACAGAGTCACACACCTCCCAGCCACCCACACACACACTCAGTCTCCCATTCAAATACTTGGGCAACCAATAAATACCCCTAATAGCCACTCACATAGCTACTGATCAACACATGCAGCAGCTTACACAACAACAGACATACTGATGCACACAATCTGACAGTTTAGTCACTAATCCATGCATTTAGTAAGACACATTTATTCACTCACTCATACAGTCAGTCACGCACCTACTAAATCCTTCATCCAGACACTTATACATCCACTCATTGTTCAATATGTAAAACATATTTAAACTTTACAGAAACACACAGTCACTGGATGATGTCATCAGTGATGTCATCAGTGATGTCAAATGAGATGTCATCAGTGATGTCATTTGAGATGTCATCAGTGATGTCACTGACCATGTCATGAATGATGTAATATGTGACATCATCAGCAGTGGATTGCGGGTGTGCGAAATATAGTTAGTACAACTAACTATATAGGAGCAATTTCAATGGTTTTTTAAATGCTAATTCCTAACTATATGAGGCCTGAAACCTATGGTTTTTTAAGTGAATTTGCAAGGCTTTTAAAATGCTAATTCTTACCTATATAAGGCCTGAAACCTATGGTTTTTTAAGTGAATATATATATATATATATATATTATTATTTTTTTTTTTAATCTTTTTTTTAAAAAGCCTTTGGAGGAAGCATTTTACGGCAAAACGCATTTGTCTTTTTGGGGGCAGGGGGGTCTGCCAATAAAGCGTTTGGAACAACTCAAGCTTGGAGTGCCGTCTACTTTCTTGTAAAGAAGCATGTGTTTGTCGATATATATATATATATATATATGTACATATATATATTTATATATATGTATATATATTTACATATATTTACATATATATATACATATATATATATATATATATATATATATATATATATATATATATATACAGATATATATAGAGAGACACTATATTTTCAATGAGAAATCTTTGTTTATCTTTGTTTCTGTTAAAGTATGATTAATTACCTAAATCTAAGATTTAAGACTTAAGAATTTCGATTTGGTCATAAAAACCTCAGGCAATCAATTAAAACAATAGTTCTGATTCTATGGGTAAAATGCAGAACCTAAAAAGCACTCAGACTTCACAGTTATAGTAAATTGCACAGGGCAGTAAATTGTACAGGGTCCACTTAGGCTGATAATGAGATCATACATGACATGACTGATGACTTCTAAAATGACATCACTGAAGACATCTATGGGTGCAGAATGGGGCCCATTCCAATGTCCTTGGATTTGGGCACAGGATATTGCTGACCTGTGCATTCTCCTGGTACAGCTTGGGATTTATTTCCTTCCAGTCCCTGGATACTGCCAGTCCAAAGAACTCCCTGGCCTTGTGATAGCAGCAAAGCCCAAGGTCTCTTCCTCGCTGGATGCGACTAGCCATGTAGTCTGTTCGGGAGTACTGGAAAGGTCCATACCAGTAGTCTGTGAAGTACAATAATACAAATGTTTTTTTTAAAAACACAAATTAAGGGGGAGGTCATACAAAATGCTAAGAACATTTAGTCAAATGATGCCAGTGGGCCTGCAGCACTGTTTGTGCAACCCAAACACTCAGCCTTTCAAAAGGGTCTTAGACCTGTCACTGCAGTGTCTGCGCGCAGTCTCTACTGCCATGTCAACCTGGCATGTGCACCCACTTGCCAGGCCCTAACATTCCCTTTTGTTGCATGTGAGTCCCCCCTAAGTTAGGCCCAAGGTAGCCCCATGGGCAGGGTGCTGTGTATGTGAAAGGTAGGATATGTACTGAGGTGTGTGACATGTCCTGATAGTGAAATACAGTGTATTTCATTTTTCACTATCGAAAGGCCATCTGTCCCATAGATAGAATGGGAGCTTACTTTTTATAACATCTTATAAATATAACGTCTCATGAGACAAGGTGGAAAGCTGGAGTTTAGTATGCCTGGACTCAGGATATAAAGATGTATATTTTAGTAAGGATGATTTTTATATTCTGCGTTTGAAAATACCACTTTTAGAAAGTGGGTATTTTCTTGCTTAGCCATCCAGTGTGCATCTGCTAGGTTTGAGTATTGACTTTCTGGCTTTGGAGTGACAGGGGCTAGGGATGTGCATTCTCTCAGACAGCCACTGTGGGTGGTGATGTGTACCCTGCCTTTCCAGATTGAGTCAGGGCTGGGCTGAATATACCTGGGCTGCATTTAGTGTAGGAGGAGGAGATTTCCTTGTACCTGAATTGGCCTGGTCTGCCTTACACAATGTTTTCTCCACCTCATGCCGGGAAGCTGGACCAGGGAGGACCAAACTGGTTTTGACTAAGCACAGAGCTTCTCTGCCGCAAGAGAACAAAGAGAAATGCTGTATAAATTCTGGAGCTCAGATCCCAGAACTTTAGATTGCTTCTTGAATTCAAGAGGAACCTTTGCCAAGGAGAAGAGCTGGAGAAACTTAAGTAGAGGTTCTACCCCTTTGCTGGGTGCTGTCTGTGGTTGGCATGCAGTAGCTGTTTCTGCCAAGGAAAGGACAAGGACTTTGCTGTGTACTGTGTCCCCTGCTTGAGTAAGAGCTCCAAGGGCTAGTAGTAGAGCTTGCCTCTTGTTTTGAAGTCTCAGACATACAAAGACTTCACCCGCAGCTCCCCTGTAGTGTAGTTCCTATTTTCCCAATAGGCCCTGTGCATTGGAATAATATAAACAGCAGTGTAGACGTAGGACTGAGGTCCTCTAGGTCTCTACTGACTATGTTAAACTTATTTAGGTTTGCGCTAGCTAGCTCAGAGGTCACTGGAAACTTTCTTGAATGAAGAGGGATGGATCACCTTCCCTGGCTCAGACAAGAAGGGATTCAGTTTCCGACAACCGCATAAACATGACAACTTTGCTCCCTCAGAATAAGAGTATATCTCTAGAGTCGTGTGAAAATAATAGACAGATATTTCACTCAGTCAGCAGTGCATACTTAGTTTCACCAGAGTGCAGAGAAATAGAGAGACGGGCGTTTTCAATAAAAAGGTGTTATTTATTGAGCAGTCTTCTTTCTCATGCAAGAGAAGTGAATTGCCACAATTGTAATACTTAAAGTAAAGTAGAGTGCGTACAGTAAAAGTAGTATTATGAAATAATACTGTAAAAGCATTGATACGGTTTCTTAGCCATATGATACTTCAAAATGGATAAAATATATACATACATAAATACATTGACTAAAAGGCTCAACTGGTGCTTCTAACTACGCCTACCCCGGTGTACCTGACCCAAGCCTAATACGTGAGAAGGGACAAGTAAGTAGCGATGTTAAGTTAAGTTGGTTAAGATAATTTTGCCAAGAATCTGCATCAAGAATTCTCCTAAGGGTTTAGTCAGCTCCGTACCTTGTTAATAGAATGTGGGAGGTCTGGTATCTCTTTCCTCAGGACTCGATATTCCAGCAACCTGCAAGGGTAGGCTGGAAACACCGGAGCTGGATTTTCTCGGCTGGAGAAAAAGACAGCGTCTATTTCAGTGCGTCAAACCGGAGGGGCGGCTTCCGCGGGCACTCGCATCAGCTGGGCTCTCGGGCAAGTAGATGACCGCTCTGCTCCATACCAGCGTGTGTTTGCTTAAGGCAACTGTTGGTATTTTATACCTGAAAGGTGCCAGGTTTGACGTAAGGTTGGACATAAGACGTCACCAAGAACTAACAGTTCTTGCAGGACTTTAGGAGTTCTTGTTCAAATCAAAACAAAAGCAGGGGGGTTTTCCCGGGCTGCTGGAGGCTTGGTTTGTTTAAAGAACGCGTTGTGCTTTCTAGGAGTTGATGGGAGTAGCCATGCTGTGTTTTGGATTGCATGGGCTATTACCGAATATGAATCTGATTCTCATGCCTTTGTCAGGACATTACTGATTATAACCTCACAAGGGCATAAATCGGGAATATCGAATTTGGGTCCTAGATAAAAACACGACACCCCTGAACTTCCATGTTGGGAGTTTTGACCTGCTAAGAGGGGCCTGCTGCTGTTCTGGGCCTCTGGGGGTTGTTCCTGGTGTTGGAAGCTGGAAAAGTAATGTAACAACGAGAAGCGTGATCCATCCAAGGTACTTTGTGTTGAAAGTGTTGCATGTATACTTTGTTATGAACAGAACTGTTTCAACCTTTTAAGAGTCATATTTGTATTACTGTATTGTGGATTTCTGTCATTTTGGTTTTGTGTAGTTTAGATTAAGATTACTTATTTTTCTAAACTGGTGTGGTGTCCAGTTTTAGTGTTTTCACTGTATTACTGTAAGTGTGCACAAATGCTTTACACACTGCCTCTGAGATAAGCCTGTCTGCTCAGGCCAAGCTACCAAGGGGGTGAGCAGGGGTTATTTTAGAAGTGTATCCCATACCCTGACTAGGAAGAAGGGTCCCTACGTGGACAATAGTGCAAAGCATCGCCAACTAGAGACCCCCATTTCTAACAATACCCTTAAAGGGACAAAGTTTGCTCCTGTGTCGTCTTTCTTTCGTTGTATTCTACGATTAGTAGCCTTTACACAACTCTTGTGCGCTCCTGATAGTTTGAAAAGTTAGTCCAAAATGGCATATCGTGCTTCACTTGAATAATTAGTTTCTGGTTCATGTTAAATAATTAATTGCACACTGCTGAACATCCGGCCGTGTGCAAATCCTAATACTAATGTTAGAATAGATCACCTTCATGGTTTCTCGCTCTTCTTCTAGAATCTTATTTGAATACCTTAATTTTTGTGAGCACTTTTTCAAAACCAGGGAGCCCCTCAAGGGCCCTCTATGTTCAACCCAGTGTCTTGCCCTTACTGATTGCCCATACTCACATCATTTGATATATATATCCACTCCTCTGTGTGACTCAGATCTTGATATAAGGTATATTCAGAGGGGATACCAGTCAAAAATTAATAAAGTGGTGCTTTGCCGTCACTCAAGTTAGGCCTAGGAATTAATCGGTAAATTGAGGGTGAGAATTATTTAGCATTCTGGAGCAGAGAAGAAATTAAAATGAAAATGCATGGGGGATGCAGAAGTCACAGGATTTTACAGTGTTTTCGAGAAAAGGGGCAAACTTGCTTGAAGATTAAATGTTTTCTTTCCTTTAATTCAAATGTTTGATCCCCAACTTTAAATCTGAAGGATCCCAGACAGGTTTGTTGGTCATTGGTGCACCAACTGAGAAAATAGTATCCATTTATTTGCGCCAATGGAGGGCACAGAGAGGGGACCTTTAGCTATAATGGAAATCTGAAGGAAGACACATGTTCGTTATGATCATGGTGAGTCACAGGTGAATTAGGTGGCTGCAACTACAGTGCTTACTGTCCTCTGCAATTAGGCCGTTGCCTGTCTATTCTTGCTTTATGTAACGGTTTTGTCTTGATGTTCCTTATTTCCATTGTTCTTCCTATTTCCTCTAAAGCTTTCCTTTAGACTTTTTTCTCTTTCTGTCTCCTCTGCTGCATCCATCTTCCAACATTCTCTCAGATAATTTTATCTTAACCACTTTAAACTGTCCTTTTTCTATCCACTTTATATCTTACTTAGGGCCTTATTATGACTTTGGCAGTGTGGAAGCAGCCTGCCACACTAACGACCCACTCCAGCACCACCAAAGCCATATTTAGACTGTTTACTGGATTCTGACTGGAATCCAGGTGGCCTGCCCTGCGCCAGCTGGCCCATGGCAGTGCCTGTTTAAAGGCTCAATGGACAGTCATAACAAGCACTGCAAAGTAATTGCAGGTTCCTGGAGGGCATGGACTGTCAAGCCCATGCCCTGCAGGAACTGGGGTTGCATGCAGACAGGAAAATGGTACTTTTGATGGACAAGGCAAAGTTCTTTAGTAAGCCCGACCTTAGATCTGCCTACCAACAGTTTTTCATCCTAATTCCAGGGAGCTTTGTAACTGTTGAGGGAGTCTTTCAATTTAAAAGGTTACCGTTTGGGCTGGCCTCAGCGGCCAGTGTGTTCCAACGCATGATGCATTCTTTGCTAAAAGACATAAAGCATGTTCATTTTTTTCAAGATGATGTATTAATTACTGGTATTGATGAATCAGAGCATAATGCTAACTTAGCTAAAGTATTGCATGTTTTTTCCAATGCAGGCCTTACTCTTAGGAAGGATAAGTGTCAATTTCTGTTAACTGAGATAGATTATTTGGGGTACACCATTTCCCAATCTGGTGTGACGCCAAAAGAAGACCTGTTGAAAGCCATTAGGTGTGTTCCTGTTCCCTCAAATAAGGATCAGTTGAAATCCTTTTTATGGTTAGTAGAGTATTACTCTAAGTTCGTTTCAAATTTTGCTCATAAGACCGAGGCTTTGAGATTATTACTTAGAAAAGGGGTACAATTTGATTGGGGTTCTCAGCAATCTGATGCCTTTGAGAAAATTAAACTTGAAATTGTTGGTGCTGGTATTCTTACCACTTTTGAACCGGGTAAAGACACTTTTGTGACCGTTGATGCCAGTGCCCCTGGTACTGGTGCTATTTTGTCACAAAAGAAAAATGGATTCGAGAAAACAGTTGCCTTCGCTTCACGAACTATTAATGCTTCGGAATGCAATTATGCGGTGATTGAGCGTGAAGCGTTGGCTGCTGTTTGGGGAGTTTCTCATTTTCGCACATATCTTTGGGGCACGCATTTTTCTTTAAGAACTGATCATAAGCCGCTCATTAGGATTTTGTCACCTGGGGGAGCCAATAACAGTTCTCCTCGTCTAATGAGATTTGCTGCCAAATTGCAGGAATATACTTATACTTTGCAACATATCTCTGGCTATAAAAGTGTACAAGCGGATTGCTTGTCCCGTCTACCTATTCAATCTGAAGAGAGTGTTGATTTCAATTATCAGAAAGTGTGTTTGGTTGCTGACTTTGGTGATGTTTGTTCTGGTGGTTTCAGTTCAATTTCTAAAGATGAGTGGCATCAAGCTGTTGAAGACCTTGATTTTGGTGAATTAATTAGTGCCATACACCTTGGTTGGAAACGGGAGGGTGATGTGAAGCCTTTCCTACGTAATTTTGTAAAGTTACAAGAAGAACTTAGTTTGGGTAGTTCTGATGACTTGGTGATGAGAGGTGAACGATTCATACCTCCTAATTCTCTTAAAAAAAGACTTTTTATTCTGGCACATGAAGGTCATCTTGGTCAGAGTATGACTATCAAACGATTGAAAGTTAATTTCTGGTGGCCTGGAATGAATGAGGACGTTAGAAGATGGGTTGAGGATTGTTCTTTAAGGAGAGAGAGTGAGAAGAGGGTAAAAATTGATTCACATGTTCAAGGTTCCATTGCATGTGATAAAGATTTTCCTTGGAGCAAGATTTGTTTGGATTTTATTGGTCCAATGGAGTATTTATCTGGAGATTGTCGTTTTGCCATGGTTATGGTGGATGTGTGTTCACGTTGGATGTGTGTTGAGTTCATGAAAAATATTACTACCGAAAATGTAATTAGGCAACTCAAATCTATTTTCTTAAAAAGGAAGTTTTCCTTGTATTTTACTAACAGATAATGGTACTCAATTGACCTCATCTTCTATGCGTTTGTTTTTGTCTAATCATGGAATCAAGCATATGTGCACTTCTTTGTACAATCCGCAAGGCAACGGTATTGAGGAGCGTATGAATAGGATGGTCAAGAGTACGATTCAATTGGCTGTGCAAGGTCAACGTGATGCTCGCAGTGCTGTAGAGGAGGTAGTTTGGTCATATAATACCACTGTTCATAGCGTCACCAATGCCATTCCTTTTGAGCGTATGCGTGGTAGGGTTCCAAAGACCAAGATGGTTCCACAGTGGTTATTTGAGGAGAAGTTTTGAGATGGTAGCAATTTTAGTGGTAAGTCTTCCAGTTGTACCAGGGGTAAGATAGGAAGAGTTGATGTTGGCGATTTTGTCAAAATTAAGTTGGGTAGAAAGGAATTTGGTGTAAACAAGTTTTCAGTACCTTTTAAGGTCAAATAAGTGCATAAGTGGCATGTTGTATTGGAAAATGGACAAAGTTGGAACTTTAGAAGAATTGCTATGTATTCGAAAAGAGGTAGAAGTAGTGATTCTGGTTCTGTTGCTCTTAAGGAAGACATTCCTTATAAAACTGTTTCAAGTTCTGTTGGTTCTAAGGATGATCTTCCTAGTAAACCTGTCCATGAGAGCATACGTTCTGCACGGCAGCGCTGTGTGCCCAGGAAATATGATGATTTTATGATGTATTAGTTTTCCTTTGAAGGAAAATTTATATTCTAGGATATATTTATAGGTGTTTAGTATGCACAACATTTCTCGTATAGAATGCATGTTTATTTAGAATGAACTTTTGTTTTTGATTGTAGAATGCTGATTATATTTTTACATGTTCTACTTGTTATATTATCATATGCTTCAACTGATATTTCTTTGTTATGCTGTAATGAGCTTTGCTTGTTATTCTTGTTTATTTCTTTTGTTTCAGTAAGAAAAGAAGATATGTTATATTTCCTTTTGCTGCTGTCATTTGTGGGGATGTATTGGAACCTGGAATCACATAGTAGAATCAATGTGGTTCCAGATTCTAGGCATTCCAGCGAGGGCGTTTGCTGAGGCAGGAACATCAGTACTTTCTCTGAACCTAATAAACTCAATTTTAACAATCTTACCAGGACATCTGCAGTCTGTACCTTACAATACAGAGTTATCATGTCGGGGCTCCAAAAGGCGTAATTTGCTTAAACAGTTGTTTAATTAGCTTGCAAATTCCGTGTTTTTGAGATATTACTTGTTTGCTGCTGTGTAGAAAAGCATCATGGTTGTTTGCATTACTGTCTCATTCAGCTTTTACTTACATTTTGCTCTGCTATTTCTTCATGGCCACTTCTTCAATCCCACTTACACACTATCTATCCTCTTTAATAAAGTTATTTCTTTCTCACTGCTCTCTGTTTAATTTCTTCTAAATCTTGCCTTATCTTTCTTTCTTTCTCTATCCCTATCTCTCTCTCTCACACACACACGCGTTGTGCTCTTGTTCTCACTCTATTTACTTCTCTGTAATTCTCTTCTGAACATTTGCTACTCCGAGGTCTCTGACTTACTCTTTTACTCTATACGTTTTCTCTTGCAGATCTTTCCTTTCTTTGACTCTGGCATGGAATCACAGTTACCACAGCATGAATCAGAACAAACTTTCAGAGTTACCTCTTAAATCTTCCACCACAATATGATCTTCCTTTTCAGCAATCTGAGAGGCCATTCCCAAGAGGAGGTCATCGGTGTCCGTAGAGTTCTGTAAATTTGGATTCTAAATATTGAAAAAGCACAGTTGACATAATCAAGATACTGCAAATGAAATGGCTTCCTAAAACTGCTTGCATAAATTGAGTGATACTGAGAAGGAGTGAAGTTCTCTTACAAAAGGTCTGTGCTAGAGGCCAGAGTTCACCATGGTATGTTTCGTAAAATTAATTTTGTTACCACCAATGGTAAACCCTTCTAACTGCGGTCCTCCACTACCCACCCATTGTACCCTGTACAACACTATAAAAAAGGTGTTTTCATTATTATTGACTAGAAAGAGAGCCAAATTGTAACATACAGATGTGCCAAACTCTTTTTCAGGAATGCTTTTATAAAATAATACAGGTTTAACACCATGGTTTATGGGATTTCACTGGGATAATATGATAAAGTACCTGTGAGAAAGTAATCCTTTTTGCCCTCATCACCCCTGTTCTTTGCTTGATACTGGTGGTACCTGACTCTGACTATGCCCTGGGCTCTGCTTACCAGACCCAGGGCCAGTGCTCTGCTGTAAAGGTATATTGTATAATTACTATTGCCAATGACAGACTCCTGTAAGTCCCTAGTAGATAATAAGGCAAGGGGGAAACAAACTGCCTATAAGTCACTAGTATATAATAGCGCATGGAGGCTTCAGACCCAGTAGATTTCGGCACTGAAGTGTGCACTGTTGTGTTGCCTGCTGTCATTTTAAAGGTAGCCCATCTTAGGAGTCTGTGGTATCAAAGGGACTGATTTTTTCTGCAGCCACTGCAGGTTGAGGTCACAGTGGTGTGTTGGAGGAGGTTGTCGGGGATGGTAACTGTCAGCAGGCTTCCCAGCGTGGGGCTTGGCTGGTGCATCCTCGCCTGGGGATTGTGTTCCCACCTATGTGTTCTTGCTGAACCACAATGTAACAATG
This sequence comes from Lissotriton vulgaris, assembly GCF_964263255.1. Classification (NCBI taxonomy): domain Eukaryota; kingdom Metazoa; phylum Chordata; class Amphibia; order Caudata; family Salamandridae; genus Lissotriton; species Lissotriton vulgaris. The sequence goes on from NC_141688.1 coordinate 12,533,001, forward strand.
GTCCTTAGAAAAGCAATTATACAACATAAAATGAAATATAGACCAAGATGGATGCTATATTATACAGTGTCCAGCCAGACACAGAAATTAATATGTTAGGTAAATTCACAATTAAACGCAATTGGCAAAAACAATGATAGAGCGGGACGCAATCCTGCATCCAATACACAAGACAAGAAACGGGTATACAACAATCATAGGAGAGTTTTGGGTAAACGAAAAAGGAAGCTTGGTTGGATCAGAGATTGAATAAGCTATCCATAATAGTAACCACACTACTTTCACACAATGGTTAAGCGTGGAACTATTAAGTAGATCGACAACGTTTCGATCCCTTGCACAAATAATAATGGGATTATCACCAGGACTAATGGAATGAATGCCAGAGTTTAAAAACAATGCCTGGTGGAGAAGAAAAAGAATTTTAAAAAATGGAAAGCCTGTCAGAAGATGTGGTGGGAGAGTTTGTTCATGGTAAAAAGAATCATGCACTTTGTGAATTTTGTAGTCCCATGAAGGAAAATGACGCATTTGTGAGTCGAAAGGGCAGATGTTGCCCATAGTGCTACTAACTAAGGCTGCCAAAGTGTTGCTGCTTGTAAATTATGGCTGCGGGGGAAGTCCAACCAATGGCGGGCACAATGCTTCATGGCCTAGTAACAATGGTACATTATCCGGTGAGTCTAGAAAATGGCCCGTGATAGCAGTGCCAGAACCGTACAGATGTGGAATAGTACAGTGAGTCTAAAAGATGGTGAGTATAAAACACAAAAAACAAACAACAAACAACAAGGCCTACGGCAGACAAGTGGTTGTAGGATGTAAAATAAGTTGGTGGTCCTGCTGACCCGGTACTCTCTTGGCTGCTTGGCTGTGCATGGACTTACTGTAGCTACCATGGGCAGGTGGCTGTGCAGCCTCTGACGGGGCATTACTATTAGCCGCTCACCGTGACACTGAGGGATCATCTTTACAGTCTCACTCATTCTCCTTCTCCAGGTTTGGGGCGGGTTGTTTTCCTCCTTTTCAGAGACAGGACTCAAGTCAGCAGTATGGACACTCTTGCTCCTTCTCAGGATGCACTCCGCTTCACTTTCCATGATTTTGTCCGTGTGTGGCAGAGATTCAGCTATGTGCAGCCGACGGGGAGCAGCAGATGTGCATAAATGTAAGCAAATGCAATGAGAGGAAGGAGACCAGCCCACAAGTTCTCAGAGGACGCGCTCAACACATGGTAAAGACTGGATGGCTCTTGGTGTCAGAGCGCACAAGTGAAGTTGCTGGGAAAGTAGTGCAGTAAGTTTCGATTGCCATAACATTGGGTGACATCAACATTGCGCACCAAGCGCGCACAGGCAAATTTCACTCTGCCAGTGGTTCAGGGAGACTTACACCAAACTCTGCGCTCCAAACAGAATGTGGAGTGGTGAAAATTCTGTGAACTCCGTCAGCAGAGCAGAGCCTGCTGCCCACACAAGGTAATAGTTGAGATAAATCCAATACCTTTCCACTTTTAGATTAATAATAACTATTACAGAAAAGAAGTTGTTACACTTTCTTTTCTGTGAGCCTCAAATACAGCTTTCCAGTGCCCTCTCTTGATTGGACAGGGTTTCTAAGGCCGAGCCAGAGCTGCTTGACGACGTGTGGAGTATCCTGCCAGAGAACTCAATGGATTTCCTGTGGGTGAAGAACTTTATCTGCAGAAGGCAAAAGGCAGGAAGGGAGTGGGGGAGTCAGGCTGGTCTTCAAAGGGAGATTGCCACTTTAGGACAGCACAGGTTGACCTCCACATCCTGCCCTCCCAGCAACACAGGCGTTTCAGTGATTAGATGAAACAGCGGGATGGAATGGGAGTGTTAGTAAAACTTAGCCATGCCAGTGGGTTGGCTTAGCCCCACCTGACTCTTCTGGAGAGAAACTCTCTATGTTGGATTTTGAGAGACCAGTGATTTCACGTACAAGAATATGCAACACCTGGGTGGCACCTTGCATCCCATTGGTTAGTGGTGCCCCCCTGCTTGACACCCTGCAACTGTAAATAAATATGGGAGAGCTGCATAGTTCCTATCATCTGCCTGAACCTATAAGGAGAAGAATGAATGCCCTGCTGCAATCTGGATCTGCACCCAAAGGCCTGCATATTGAGTGACAGCAACTGTTGCACAATCTAGTACTACAGCCCTAAGAACTTAGCCTTGCTTCCAGAAGGATTAAGGAGTGGACTCAGTGCAAGCTACAGGTTAACAGAGCCCATCATTTCCACCAAGAATGTCCATTCTGGAGTGCGTTCAGTGGACTTTTAAGGATTTGGCCAGGTGCATTGGGAGAATTGTAGTCCAGACATTCCAAGGACCATCTAGGAGATTCCAGACCCTTGCATTTGTGATTTGGACACTTTGAACCCTCAAGAGGAACTTCAGAAAGTAGCTTCCAGACGTTTGAAGACGTTTTGGAGTAACTTTTGAAAAAAGCTACATAAAGAGACCGACTTGATGTCGAGGGTCAAGCTGGCTACCTTCAACCGCGACCCAGCCTGGATTTCAGGTCTGTTCAGCTTACAGCTTCAGAGGTACAGACTTCTAGGATTTGACCGGGTACTTGCAAAAAGTCAAACCGGTACACCTACACCGAATCTAGTCTGACAAAGTGCTTTGCTCAACGTCAAGGGAACAAGTTTCAGAAAAACTGCAAAGAGTGAAGGTAACATTTTGACCAAGGCCTCCCCTTAGGGCCTGATTGCGAATTTGGTGGTACGGTGCTGGGTATGCCCCGCTGCCACACTGCCAAACCCATGGTGAGGCTATCCCCCAGATTACGAGTTATTGGTATGTCTGGTGTGCTTTGTTTTTTACTTTATCACGGCGATCCACTGAAAATGGGTACCACAATGGAAAAGCCAAAAACAGTTCCTGCACGGCATTGACTGGAAAGTCAATGCCGTGCAGGAACTGAGGTCCATGCACACAGGGGGACATACGTTGTCCCCTCCTTGTGCATCCACATGCGGCGAAGCACAGGAGGCCCTGCGGGGGCCCCTTTGTTTCCTCTCTACCATGGTGTTCATGGAGCAAGAACCTCCATGACACCGCCTGCGGAGAGGAAACTCGTAATATACTTGGGGGGACTGCGCGGTCCCGTCAAGCATATTTCGGATTCCTGACTGCCACAATACTGCCAGGGAATGGCCAGGGAATGGCAGTTCCTTGGCAGCTGCGGAAGGGATGTGGCAGTCTGACTCGTAATCATGCTGTTGGGAGACCGGCACTGCCGCGCAACCACACGTCTGGCAGTCCGTGGACCACCAGACTTGTAATCGGGCCCTTAGTGTGTCCAACCAGGGCTTATTGCGGTTGGTTTCAAACTTTGACTTTGTCCAGGTCAAGAGCAGCCATATGTCCCAAAGTGACGCTATACGTTTTTAAGCACTAGAAATTGTTTATTCTTTAAAAATTCGTATTTTCAATTCCCTACATTGGATTTTTGTCACTCCGGTGTCTATTTTTTATTTAAATATAATCTATATGTAAAAATTGGAGTTGGATTTTTTTTGTTGATTCTTACTTAATTAATGTATTGGTGTTTTTAAATGCTTTACAAACTTGTCTCGTCTGTCTGCTTGTTGGCCAGCTACCAAGGATTGAGCAAGGGAATCATTTAGAGGGACCTTGACTGACCCCTTTATTGTGTTTGTGACTGTATTGCTAGTGGTAAGTCACTACTTCTCACTAACAATAATCCACTTATCAACAGTACCACACTTGTTTTACCTAGATAGTTTGAGTAAATTAAGTAGGTTGAGTGAAATAATTCCAGATGAACGTGAGAAAGTATCAGGATTGCCGTATTTGATAGCTTAGATAATTTATACTGATTATGGTACATGAGAATTTAAAGAAATAGCAATAAAGGGGAAATATAAAGCCAAAGGGTCCTATAATTATTAGGAGTAACTAAACTATTAGTGATGGATCATTAAATGCTTACAAGTAAATGCTCTGTAATGTTCATTTCCATCCAAATCACATTCATTATTGATACAGCAATTCGTTTGTGTGGCATGTATCAGATGTGAACTATGAATAAACATACTGATTCAAGCTCACCATAGTATTGTAGCTTACACCGTTGTTAGGTTCCTAGCTAAATGAAGCATTTTACACCCAAAAGTGCCAGACCGGCAATGGTTTATTGTGTTAGCCGATCCCACATTATGTATGGATGTAGATGTCTTTGTCAACCAGATTAGCTCATAATCAAAATTATATCAATAGGTAAAGAAATATTTCAGATCTGATAAAATGGAGGCACTCTGTTATATGTATTTAAGTGGTATGCTATGTCACTAGAATTATATCGTAGCACACTTAACTTAGTTTAGTCTAAGAAGCATTGCAGAGATTCCGGTTGGCATAGCCTTAGCCCATGCATGAGAGAATGAGACACCGCACTCTCCTGTTCCAACACATCATCAATGAGTAAGCACAAGCATTGGCAAAGCCAATAGGTCTCTCCTATGGGAGCTTTTGGCGTTAGCAATATCTTGTAGCCATGATGTACAGCAGCACGGATGTGTTACTGTGTGGATAAAATTAATTTTAAAAAGCGGTATGACGCAGCCATTCTATGACTTTTTTTAAAGTTCATTAGGGCTGGATGCTTCATAGTCCTTTTTTATTATTATTGTAGCCATGCTGCACAGAAGTCACACTCCTATAGAGAATGGCTTCAAATCACTTCTGAAGTCGACAATGCTCATGCTGTACAGCATGAACAAAAGGCAATGGCAGAGCCAATAGTCTCAAAGGCAAGGTCTTTGCATTTTGCCAGTTCTTGTTCGGTCCCGGTACAACACCTCTGTGATTCCAAGCAAATCAGGCTTGGATAGAAATGGGATCACATATAGAAGCAAATTCCCCCATGTTCATGTCTTAGTGATCATACATTTGGAAGCAGATAACATCTGCTGCCACAATAAGAGCAAATAGCATCTGTTGACACAATAAACATGCATTTTAAAGGAGAAAAAGGTTTCTTTGAAGTGCGTGTGTCATAGTAAAACATAGCTACTAATGACACGAAGCTCAACAAGGATGACAGGGAAGATGAAAAAAATAAATGAAGATAGCAATCTTGCTGAACCCATTAGTACTTCGTCCATGCTCCAGCCGAAAAAAGAGGAAGCAAAGCCCTGGCCAATTAGAAGGTGACAATGAAGCCAAAGGTGGGCTGCATATCCCTGTGGTATACAATATCTTTTGCCAGCAAGAGTGCATGCAGCATGTGCTGTTGCAGGGGAGATGGAGGCTCTCTATCTTTTCTCACCGTATCAACACAGTGGTTTCAGTAGAGCCTTCGACGGGAGAGGCTATGTTGTGGCATTTAATGAGAACATAAGCACACCAATGGTCATTAAGTAAATGTAGAAGAAAGAAGCAGATGTTATATTGAGGTCAGCGTGCTGAATTCACGTGCAGTTCTTTGTGTCTGCCTCATAGTACTAATCCCCATGACGAAAGGGTAATTTTCATGAGAAGGAATTATAGTTGGTGTGGAGTGGACAGTTTTAATCCTGCATTCTGAGGAAGAAAATCTTCCTCTCAACCCTGTCATTTGCCATCATCTCTTAAACTGTGTTCTCAGTTAATGCCTAACTACTTCAAGACTATCCTACAGGACTAATTAGATCAAAGGCTCAGAATGTTCTTATCCTTCTAGGAAACATATCCAAATCAAGTAGATCAATATTTCCATGAGGGTTAGAAGGAGTTCCAAAGAATTAGGAGTTCTGTCACTCAGAATGTAAAATTGTCTCAGACGTCAGTGACTCTGCACGAATACCATCTGGTAATTCCACTAGTATGGTCCATTTTCCTGCACTCATTTTTTGCAGTACCTTTTTCGTACCACAATGGCATCTCAAGATCGCAGTAGCGTGGCTGCCTGTTCATCTGCCCCTACTGCATAATGAACACTAGGGGCATACACTTGCTTAAGGGGGCATTTTTGTAAGAATGGAAGACTCAGATATTATCACACATTTTAAAACTTTATCTTTGACCAGATACCTGGCATCATCTTTCTTGTAGAAAACTGTCCGGGAACATCTTTTCCTCACTCCTGAATGATTTTGCAATCATACAGTTCTAAATGTTCATTGAAAATCATGCCCAGGGTAAGGCAACGGTCTGGCTAGCTTTTATTCTGGGCCACTTTGACGTAAAGACATTAAACCTGGCCCATTATCTCGAAGGATAGTAAATCTGGGTTCAGTCTACCACTTCACATCATGGCAATACTTATTCCAGTTCCTAGCACACTCCTCTCTACTCCGTGAGCGGGATTTTTGTCATTGATTAGGCTTAAAAAGTATCTTTTGTACTAAGGGAACGATTCAACCTAATTGATTTTGTTTGATACGGAATGAGACCGTATAATGCCCCTAACAACGTTTACTAATTTTGAAATACTAAATTAAAAAAAACTTTGGAGAATCGACCAATATGACAGTCATTGCCTGAGTCTCTGCTATGATGATTTAAGAGATTTCGAAATACAGGTTCATGGATATTTTGGAATCCCCAGTGCACAAATAACGAGCTTTTTTATATAGACCAATGTATTGGCATTTTTAGAATATGTATTACAAAAAAAATAATAATATGCTGATTTAAATCGTTATCGTGATCCCTGGCTCTGGTAATCGCAATATGAAGACATCCATGAATAGTTAGTTCTTCCTGACCTGCAGGTTTTTCTGAAAGAAAGTTGATTTTTCCTACCCAGACTGCAACATAGCTATTTTTGGGGTAATGACCACAGGTGTTCAATGACTTTGGAAAAGCTCCTGCTACCTTTGTCCAGAATGTGTAGACAACAGTACAGCTCCATGCCGTGTGAAAAAAGCCTGTCTTTGCAGCACAACATCTCAGACAGGGGAAAACGGTCTTGCCCTGTGTGCCAAAAAGGAGACAAGCGAAGAATGAACTGTTTGTCAAACATCGAGTCATAAATTATAAGTGTGATACTTGGTGGTAAAACCATGTCAGCCATCACTAATCCCTTTTCAAAGTCGGATTTGTAAAACTTTATCATGGTAATCCAAGGAGCTTTATTGTTCCTACTGAAAGTGTGAGCTTGTGCTAGAGGTTTCTGGAACAATTGTGTTACCAGGATGTTGGGGTCTTTTTAGAGTAAGGACAGAATTTGATGAATGGAGACCATCTCAAAAACTACGCAGTAGTGATAAGTGTAGAGGGCCCCAATGCTGGATAGCATTCTTCAGGGCTCCCATTAAAAGGCATTTTACAAAAAAAGGGAGGAGGGAGAAGTGATCAGTTGATCTACGGACACTGTTTACCACTCAGGGGAGTGGAAGGTCCAGTCACAGCGTGTGCCCGTATCAGCAGATACAACAAGGAGGGGTGCCGGACTGTTCCTAGGTGTGATTAGGGAAAGAGTTAATTGGCGTGACCGAAGGTGTAAGTGTAACACCCAAGGGCATCCATTTTGTTGGATGGATTTGCCTCACACACCCCGAAGGATGTCATGCTTCATCATCGGCGGTTGCTCCTCGTCGGGGAGGCGGTGCAATCCCCGACGGGCTCACCTCAAAGAGGGGCTCTTTGGCGGAGATCTTTTTCCAACAGCCTTATGGTGAGGTGTGGGTGTGTGGGCAGGGAGGTATGTGACGGTGAAAAGGGATATTTAAAATGTAGCTCAGGGTACCGGAATCAACTTTATTCAGGGGGTCCCTAGCTGCAATTAAAACCAGGGGGCTAGCTCACTAGGACTCAACGAGTAAGGTCAGGTGAACCTAGATGGGGCTAGTGGTGAAGACGGTCGACATGTTTCTCGCTGTGGGCAAAAGTTGCCCGCGATTCATCAGGACCTTTAACAAGGTGATCTAAAACATGCTGGTGTCATGTGTGAGTTTTGTGTGTGTTTACCTCTGTGGGAGTTGTCCTATGCCTAGACATAGAAAGGAGATAAAACAACAATCATTATAAACAATTTGCAGGTAGCAGAATAGGTCACGCCAAAGGAAAGACCTGTGAATAATGTGGCATGCTGTACTAGTGCTTCAAGTAACAGTCATTGCATGCCTCAGTGGTGATGTATGCCGAGTGTCTATAGTGTGGAACACTCAAACAATCACTGAGTGGGTGAGGTGGATTGTTGTGACAAGTGAAGAGGTTTAAATAGAAAGTTTAAAAGGTTTTAAAATAAAGATAAGCAGCAGCTGTCCAGGTTCACGTGTAAAACTGGGTTCATACCATGTGTTTTTGCATCAGTTAAACGCGAGGAGGACACCCATAAAAGCATCAAAGTGAATAGGTGTAGAGTTGTGCACACACTGACTCTAAAAGAGCCTAAGTTTTAACACAATAACATTGTGGACTCACCAAACTATAGAGAAATATCAGCCACATGAGGGGTCGGCGGGATCTAGCATCAAGGATGAGTCCTTAGGTTGAAACTGGGGTCAAGGTAAACAAACCGCCAGTCGACTATTAGTAAATGGGCAGTGACTGAAAACACATGGAACTCCTGGTCCAAAGCCCTAATGTCCCGCTACAGCACTTACCTCAAATCTCTCGTGCCTTCGCTGCGTGACCTACCCTTCTCCGCCGAGCTCGAGTAGATGTGGGAGCTCGGCGGGGAGGGTTATTTACACTGGCAGCAGCGAATCAACACGGGTCGCGCGTCTCCGCCTATCGGCGTGTCACGTGGTTTGTGCCGGTTGCGGGGCGGCCATCTTAGACTAGTTGATCGGTGGCTACGGGGGGGCTACGACGCTGGATAACACACCGCTTTGCAGAGTTAGGATACCCAGAAATCAGCAGCTTATATTCCATGGGAGCCGGGTTGCGCTCCAGAGTTAAAAAATTATAATTGGTCGCACATTTTTATCAAACATGATGCCGATCGGTATTGCGGCGGCCATCTTAGACTGGTGTTAAGTAGCCTAACCCCTGAGTGGATCCATGGACCTAGCATGTTCTAGGCGGTTACGTTTTGAAGCTTGTGGTCTGTATTCATCTGGGGTAGAGTGTAGATGGCTCATGAAGGATGATAGTGAAAAAAACAAAAACTTGGCACAGTCATCAGTTCCGAGTGTTTCAAGCATCGCCCCTAAAGTGTTGTGGCTTTAATTCTGGACGTGGAGCCGACAGTCTGGGAGGTCGCATCTAACAGTGTGTGTTGTGCTCACTGTGTGTAACGCTAACTATGGGATATGAACCCAGTAGGGGGAGGTATAATTAAAGATTGCAGCCAGATGTTGGTTGTGAGGCTGCATGGCAACAATATGATAAGTTGGAGTTTGGATGGCTCACAGTGAGTGCCACGGGATGTCCTCATTGAGACCCACTCTATCAGAGGACAGACGGTGGACCCATCTCTGTTCCTTTTGGAAGAGGGCATTCTTAGGGCAGTTGGGGCTGGACTCAAGTACCACCCACTTGACAGAATCCTCGTCATGGCCTTGGTCTACATAGTGTTTACACATCTTTGTGTGTGTCTTTTTGCAGCGAAAATTGCTACGGTGCTCAATGATACGGGTTTTGATGGGGCGGGTTGTCATTCCGACATATTGCAAACCACAAGGGCACGTGAGGAGGTATATACAGTGTGAGGTGTTGCAGTTGGTATGGTGCCTCAACTCCCAGATGAAATTCTCCGAGAGCTGTATAGTTTTAATTGTCATTGTGTACCGGCAGACTCCACACATCCCACAGGGATAGTGGCCCGTGACCGGTGGAAGTTGCCACAGTGTCTGTTGCGTTTCCTTTCTGGCCTTCTTGGGTCGGGTGCTTATCAGAATATCCTTTAGGTTCTGTGATCTTCTGAAAGCGAACCTTGGGTCTTCCAGGGTCATGTCACCTGTGTTCAATATTCCCCAGTGGTGTTTGATTGTCTTCCTGATTTGGTTGGACAGGGGGGTGAACGTGGTCACACATGTGATGGGTTGGTTCTCAGTTGGGGCCTTTTCCCTGCGTTCAAGTAGTGCCTCGCGATTGTTATTCCTCGCCCGTTTCTTGGCTCTCAGGACATCGCTTTTCGGATAACCCCTGTCGAGAAGGTTCCTAGACAGGATTGAGGATTCCTTCTTGTAATCACGCACATTACTGCAATTGCGCCTAATACGCAGGAATTGCCCAAAGGGCAAATTGGTGCGCAGGGCCTTCGGGTGGTGGCTTTTGTAGTGGAGGAGACTGTTGCGGTCGGTGGGTTTCCGATACATGGTGGTGCTTATAGACCCCTCGTGTAGTCTTATGGTTAAGTCCAAGAAAGCAATCTCCTCGGGTGATGAAGTCATGGTAAACTTCAAATGTGGGTTTAGCGCATTTAACCACACAAGGAAAGCCTCGTGGGCAGTTGTGGGTCCTTTCCACAAGATCAGGATATCGTCGATAAAGCGTTTCCACATTTGGATGTTATTGCGGAAAGGGTTGGACTCATGGTCTATGTGTGTAGTTTCAAACTGGGCCATATACAAACAGGCTACCGAGGGAGCAAATGTACTGCCCATAGAGGTGCCTTGGGTCTGATGATAAAATTTGCCCATGAATTCAAAATAGTTTTCTGTAAGTGCTAGAGTGGCGCATTCAATGATGAAGGACTGTGGGGTGTTCGAGTCCCACCTTTCCAGGCCTAGTCTCTCCTCAATCACCTCTAGAGTGGCCCTCTGGGGGATGTTCGTGTAGAGGGCCTCCACATCTAGGGTAATCAATAGATCAATCTCCTCAGCGTTCTGGACACTGTCCAGGATGCGTAACACGTCTGTGGTGTCCTGGATGTAAGAGGGGATGTTTCTGACGAGGGGTTGCAGAAAGTGGTCACAAAATTGTGATAGGGGTTCCAGGACGGAGTCTATCCCTGAGACTATTGGTCTCCCTGGTACCGGTCTGGTTGCTTTGTGAATCTTTGGTAAGATGTAAAAATAGGGAACCCTCGGGTCCTTTTTGATCAGGAAGTCTGCCTCCTTTCTCGTGATCCATTGATCACACTCTGCGCTTGTCACCAGGCCCGTGATGGTGGTTAGTAAGCGCTGGGTTGGATCGTTAGTGATGGGAGTATAGTACTTGCGGTTGCTCAGTTGTCTGTTGCATTCTACCTCATAGTCTTTGGTATTCATAAGGACCGTGGCGCCTCCTTTGTCTGCTTGTTTTATAGTGAGCAGAGGATCGTCGGCCAATGATCTTAAAACTTTCATCTCTTCCCTGGAGATGTTGCAGTGTGGTGTGTGTCTATTCAATTTAGAAATATCCTTCAAAACCGCTTGTTCGAATGTGAGTACCTCTGGGGGGACCATTCCATTGTGCGGTGTGAATGTTGATGGATTATGTAATCCAGAGTCATCTGTAGGTTCACAAGGTTTGCCTTCAAAAAAGGCTTTTAACCTCACTTTTCTGAAAAAAGATTTCAGTTCCCTAGTCTCTTGGAATTGGTCGATCTTAGGTGTCGGAACGAAACCTAAACCTTTTTGTAGGACCTCCACTTCTTTCTGTGAGAGGGGGCGGTCAGAGAGGTTGACCACCAGGCTTACTGTGGTCCTGATCGGCTCGTGCTCCTCGTGTCCATCCCTTGTGGGCGTGCTTCCTCCCACTGTACTCTCTTTTCCGGAGCGTTCCCTCTTTTTCGCCCTCGCCCTCTGCCCCAACCTCTGCCTAAAAAAGGAGGGTGTGTAGGGTTTTGAGGGGGGTAGAACGGTGGATATTGGGGAGCAAATGGGGGTTGGAAATTGGGAAACTGGGGATATTGCCAGAAGGGTGGGGGGCCGGTGAGTGGTCCTTGGTTAGGATAGTTAGGGTAGTTTTGTTGCCCTCGGCCCCTTCCTCTTCTTGTTCTGGGCGGCATCTGTGCTGCTCCATTTTCTCCACTACTATCGGAGCCGCTATTAGAGCCCCTTCTGGAAGAATTAGTACTGGAGTCTGAGTTGTAGTCTGAGTTATGGTTGGTCCCTGGGGGCACGTAGTCATCCTTCAGGTATGGATAGACTTTCTCTTTTGAGAATTTCTTGATGTCCTTTTGTAACTTGGCAACCTTTTGGTTCATCAGGAATTCCTTGTGTTCTGTCATCTCTTTGTTGATTTCAGCTAATTTTGTCTTAAAGCCTGGATTTTGCACCGCTGTTTTTAAGGCAGCTTCAGCTGCTTGTATTCTGACTAGGAGTGCATCCGCTAGACGTTTTGCCGTGTTAACTATTAGGATGAGGAGGTCATGTGTACACTTCCATGACACTTGTGACCACTCAACCTTGAATTGGCCATCCTCCCAGAATATCCTTGGGAAATTTTTAACGATCAACCCATTAGGTGCTATTTTGGCTTTAAAATATTGAGCCATCATTGTCCCATGGATTGTTATCCTTATCCATTCTCGTTTTAAATCTGATAGGGATTGCCACTCTGCTGTGTTACTCCCCGTGGCTGGTTCAACGTCGACACCAAACAGAGATGGTATCCTCATGATAGCTGCTGCGTCCTCCTCACCAAAACTCAGGCCTTGGCCCTCCATAGTGGAGTGGTCAAGGGTGGCTGATCTCGGTGGAGTGTAATCCTTCACAGAAGGTAAGGAAGTGGGAGAAGAAGAAAAAAGGGGGAAGGAAGAGGTTCCAAGTGCCAAAAATGGGCTCTGGACCAGGTATGACCCAACTATTTAGTCTGAGGTCAACACTTGATGGGGGATCTGAACTATCTAACCCACCTAGAGAGAACTCCCACGGTGTAGACCGTGCTCAGGTATTTTACAAAAAAAGGGAGGAGGGAGAAGTGATCAGTTGATCTACGGACACTGTTTACCACTCAGGGGAGTGGAAGGTCCAGTCACAGCGTGTGCCCGTATCAGCAGATACAACAAGGAGGGGTGCCGGACTGTTCCTAGGTGTGATTAGGGAAAGAGTTAATTGGCGTGACCGAAGGTGTAAGTGTAACACCCAAGGGCATCCATTTTGTTGGATGGATTTGCCTCACACACCCCGAAGGATGTCATGCTTCATCATCGGCGGTTGCTCCTCGTCGGGGAGGCGGTGCAATCCCCGACGGGCTCACCTCAAAGAGGGGCTCTTTGGCGGAGATCTTTTTCCAACAGCCTTATGGTGAGGTGTGGGTGTGTGGGCAGGGAGGTATGTGACGGTGAAAAGGGATATTTAAAATGTAGCTCAGGGTACCGGAATCAACTTTATTCAGGGGGTCCCTAGCTGCAATTAAAACCAGGGGGCTAGCTCACTAGGACTCAACGAGTAAGGTCAGGTGAACCTAGATGGGGCTAGTGGTGAAGACGGTCGACATGTTTCTCGCTGTGGGCAAAAGTTGCCCGCGATTCATCAGGACCTTTAACAAGGTGATCTAAAACATGCTGGTGTCATGTGTGAGTTTTGTGTGTGTTTACCTCTGTGGGAGTTGTCCTATGCCTAGACATAGAAAGGAGATAAAACAACAATCATTATAAACAATTTGCAGGTAGCAGAATAGGTCACGCCAAAGGAAAGACCTGTGAATAATGTGGCATGCTGTACTAGTGCTTCAAGTAACAGTCATTGCATGCCTCAGTGGTGATGTATGCCGAGTGTCTATAGTGTGGAACACTCAAACAATCACTGAGTGGGTGAGGTGGATTGTTGTGACAAGTGAAGAGGTTTAAATAGAAAGTTTAAAAGGTTTTAAAATAAAGATAAGCAGCAGCTGTCCAGGTTCACGTGTAAAACTGGGTTCATACCATGTGTTTTTGCATCAGTTAAACGCGAGGAGGACACCCATAAAAGCATCAAAGTGAATAGGTGTAGAGTTGTGCACACACTGACTCTAAAAGAGCCTAAGTTTTAACACAATAACATTGTGGACTCACCAAACTATAGAGAAATATCAGCCACATGAGGGGTCGGCGGGATCTAGCATCAAGGATGAGTCCTTAGGTTGAAACTGGGGTCAAGGTAAACAAACCGCCAGTCGACTATTAGTAAATGGGCAGTGACTGAAAACACATGGAACTCCTGGTCCAAAGCCCTAATGTCCCGCTACAGCACTTACCTCAAATCTCTCGTGCCTTCGCTGCGTGACCTACCCTTCTCCGCCGAGCTCGAGTAGATGTGGGAGCTCGGCGGGGAGGGTTATTTACACTGGCAGCAGCGAATCAACACGGGTCGCGCGTCTCCGCCTATCGGCGTGTCACGTGGTTTGTGCCGGTTGCGGGGCGGCCATCTTAGACTAGTTGATCGGTGGCTACGGGGGGGCTACGACGCTGGATAACACACCGCTTTGCAGAGTTAGGATACCCAGAAATCAGCAGCTTATATTCCATGGGAGCCGGGTTGCGCTCCAGAGTTAAAAAATTATAATTGGTCGCACATTTTTATCAAACATGATGCCGATCGGTATTGCGGCGGCCATCTTAGACTGGTGTTAAGTAGCCTAACCCCTGAGTGGATCCATGGACCTAGCATGTTCTAGGCGGTTACGTTTTGAAGCTTGTGGTCTGTATTCATCTGGGGTAGAGTGTAGATGGCTCATGAAGGATGATAGTGAAAAAAACAAAAACTTGGCACAGTCATCAGTTCCGAGTGTTTCAAGCATCGCCCCTAAAGTGTTGTGGCTTTAATTCTGGACGTGGAGCCGACAGTCTGGGAGGTCGCATCTAACAGTGTGTGTTGTGCTCACTGTGTGTAACGCTAACTATGGGATATGAACCCAGTAGGGGGAGGTATAATTAAAGATTGCAGCCAGATGTTGGTTGTGAGGCTGCATGGCAACAATATGATAAGTTGGAGTTTGGATGGCTCACAGTGAGTGCCACGGGATGTCCTCATTGAGACCCACTCTATCAGAGGACAGACGGTGGACCCATCTCTGTTCCTTTTGGAAGAGGGCATTCTTAGGGCAGTTGGGGCTGGACTCAAGTACCACCCACTTGACAGAATCCTCGTCATGGCCTTGGTCTACATAGTGTTTACACATCTTTGTGTGTGTCTTTTTGCAGCGAAAATTGCTACGGTGCTCAATGATACGGGTTTTGATGGGGCGGGTTGTCATTCCGACATATTGCAAACCACAAGGGCACGTGAGGAGGTATATACAGTGTGAGGTGTTGCAGTTGGTATGGTGCCTCAACTCCCAGATGAAATTCTCCGAGAGCTGTATAGTTTTAATTGTCATTGTGTACCGGCAGACTCCACACATCCCACAGGGATAGTGGCCCGTGACCGGTGGAAGTTGCCACAGTGTCTGTTGCGTTTCCTTTCTGGCCTTCTTGGGTCGGGTGCTTATCAGAATATCCTTTAGGTTCTGTGATCTTCTGAAAGCGAACCTTGGGTCTTCCAGGGTCATGTCACCTGTGTTCAATATTCCCCAGTGGTGTTTGATTGTCTTCCTGATTTGGTTGGACAGGGGGGTGAACGTGGTCACACATGTGATGGGTTGGTTCTCAGTTGGGGCCTTTTCCCTGCGTTCAAGTAGTGCCTCGCGATTGTTATTCCTCGCCCGTTTCTTGGCTCTCAGGACATCGCTTTTCGGATAACCCCTGTCGAGAAGGTTCCTAGACAGGATTGAGGATTCCTTCTTGTAATCACGCACATTACTGCAATTGCGCCTAATACGCAGGAATTGCCCAAAGGGCAAATTGGTGCGCAGGGCCTTCGGGTGGTGGCTTTTGTAGTGGAGGAGACTGTTGCGGTCGGTGGGTTTCCGATACATGGTGGTGCTTATAGACCCCTCGTGTAGTCTTATGGTTAAGTCCAAGAAAGCAATCTCCTCGGGTGATGAAGTCATGGTAAACTTCAAATGTGGGTTTAGCGCATTTAACCACACAAGGAAAGCCTCGTGGGCAGTTGTGGGTCCTTTCCACAAGATCAGGATATCGTCGATAAAGCGTTTCCACATTTGGATGTTATTGCGGAAAGGGTTGGACTCATGGTCTATGTGTGTAGTTTCAAACTGGGCCATATACAAACAGGCTACCGAGGGAGCAAATGTACTGCCCATAGAGGTGCCTTGGGTCTGATGATAAAATTTGCCCATGAATTCAAAATAGTTTTCTGTAAGTGCTAGAGTGGCGCATTCAATGATGAAGGACTGTGGGGTGTTCGAGTCCCACCTTTCCAGGCCTAGTCTCTCCTCAATCACCTCTAGAGTGGCCCTCTGGGGGATGTTCGTGTAGAGGGCCTCCACATCTAGGGTAATCAATAGATCAATCTCCTCAGCGTTCTGGACACTGTCCAGGATGCGTAACACGTCTGTGGTGTCCTGGATGTAAGAGGGGATGTTTCTGACGAGGGGTTGCAGAAAGTGGTCACAAAATTGTGATAGGGGTTCCAGGACGGAGTCTATCCCTGAGACTATTGGTCTCCCTGGTACCGGTCTGGTTGCTTTGTGAATCTTTGGTAAGATGTAAAAATAGGGAACCCTCAGGTCCTTTTTGATCAGGAAGTCTGCCTCCTTTCTCGTGATCCATTGATCACACTCTGCGCTTGTCACCAGGCCCGTGATGGTGGTTAGTAAGCGCTGGGTTGGATCGTTAGTGATGGGAGTATAGTACTTGCGGTTGCTCAGTTGTCTGTTGCATTCTACCTCATAGTCTTTGGTATTCATAAGGACCGTGGCGCCTCCTTTGTCTGCTTGTTTTATAGTGAGCAGAGGATCGTCGGCCAATGATCTTAAAACTTTCATCTCTTCCCTGGAGATGTTGCAGTGTGGTGTGTGTCTATTCAATTTAGAAATATCCTTCAAAACCGCTTGTTCGAATGTGAGTACCTCTGGGGGGACCATTCCATTGTGCGGTGTGAATGTTGATGGATTATGTAATCCAGAGTCATCTGTAGGTTCACAAGGTTTGCCTTCAAAAAAGGCTTTTAACCTCACTTTTCTGAAAAAAGATTTCAGTTCCCTAGTCTCTTGGAATTGGTCGATCTTAGGTGTCGGAACGAAACCTAAACCTTTTTGTAGGACCTCCACTTCTTTCTGTGAGAGGGGGCGGTCAGAGAGGTTGACCACCAGGCTTACTGTGGTCCTGATCGGCTCGTGCTCCTCGTGTCCATCCCTTGTGGGCGTGCTTCCTCCCACTGTACTCTCTTTTCCGGAGCGTTCCCTCTTTTTCGCCCTCGCCCTCTGCCCCAACCTCTGCCTAAAAAAGGAGGGTGTGTAGGGTTTTGAGGGGGGTAGAACGGTGGATATTGGGGAGCAAATGGGGGTTGGAAATTGGGAAACTGGGGATATTGCCAGAAGGGTGGGGGGCCGGTGAGTGGTCCTTGGTTAGGATAGTTAGGGTAGTTTTGTTGCCCTCGGCCCCTTCCTCTTCTTGTTCTGGGCGGCATCTGTGCTGCTCCATTTTCTCCACTACTATCGGAGCCGCTATTAGAGCCCCTTCTGGAAGAATTAGTACTGGAGTCTGAGTTGTAGTCTGAGTTATGGTTGGTCCCTGGGGGCACGTAGTCATCCTTCAGGTATGGATAGACTTTCTCTTTTGAGAATTTCTTGATGTCCTTTTGTAACTTGGCAACCTTTTGGTTCATCAGGAATTCCTTGTGTTCTGTCATCTCTTTGTTGATTTCAGCTAATTTTGTCTTAAAGCCTGGATTTTGCACCGCTGTTTTTAAGGCAGCTTCAGCTGCTTGTATTCTGACTAGGAGTGCATCCGCTAGACGTTTTGCCGTGTTAACTATTAGGATGAGGAGGTCATGTGTACACTTCCATGACACTTGTGACCACTCAACCTTGAATTGGCCATCCTCCCAGAATATCCTTGGGAAATTTTTAACGATCAACCCATTAGGTGCTATTTTGGCTTTAAAATATTGAGCCATCATTGTCCCATGGATTGTTATCCTTATCCATTCTCGTTTTAAATCTGATAGGGATTGCCACTCTGCTGTGTTACTCCCCGTGGCTGGTTCAACGTCGACACCAAACAGAGATGGTATCCTCATGATAGCTGCTGCGTCCTCCTCACCAAAACTCAGGCCTTGGCCCTCCATAGTGGAGTGGTCAAGGGTGGCTGATCTCGGTGGAGTGTAATCCTTCACAGAAGGTAAGGAAGTGGGAGAAGAAGAAAAAAGGGGGAAGGAAGAGGTTCCAAGTGCCAAAAATGGGCTCTGGACCAGGTATGACCCAACTATTTAGTCTGAGGTCAACACTTGATGGGGGATCTGAACTATCTAACCCACCTAGAGAGAACTCCCACGGTGTAGACCGTGCTCAGATATTTTACAAAAAAAGGGAGGAGGGAGAAGTGATCAGTTGATCTACGGACACTGTTTACCACTCAGGGGAGTGGAAGGTCCAGTCACAGCGTGTGCCCGTATCAGCAGATACAACAAGGAGGGGTGCCGGACTGTTCCTAGGTGTGATTAGGGAAAGAGTTAATTGGCGTGACCGAAGGTGTAAGTGTAACACCCAAGGGCATCCATTTTGTTGGATGGATTTGCCTCACACACCCCGAAGGATGTCATGCTTCATCATCGGCGGTTGCTCCTCGTCGGGGAGGCGGTGCAATCCCCGACGGGCTCACCTCAAAGAGGGGCTCTTTGGCGGAGATCTTTTTCCAACAGCCTTATGGTGAGGTGTGGGTGTGTGGGCAGGGAGGTATGTGACGGTGAAAAGGGATATTTAAAATGTAGCTCAGGGTACCGGAATCAACTTTATTCAGGGGGTCCCTAGCTGCAATTAAAACCAGGGGGCTAGCTCACTAGGACTCAACGAGTAAGGTCAGGTGAACCTAGATGGGGCTAGTGGTGAAGACGGTCGACATGTTTCTCGCTGTGGGCAAAAGTTGCCCGCGATTCATCAGGACCTTTAACAAGGTGATCTAAAACATGCTGGTGTCATGTGTGAGTTTTGTGTGTGTTTACCTCTGTGGGAGTTGTCCTATGCCTAGACATAGAAAGGAGATAAAACAACAATCATTATAAACAATTTGCAGGTAGCAGAATAGGTCACGCCAAAGGAAAGACCTGTGAATAATGTGGCATGCTGTACTAGTGCTTCAAGTAACAGTCATTGCATGCCTCAGTGGTGATGTATGCCGAGTGTCTATAGTGTGGAACACTCAAACAATCACTGAGTGGGTGAGGTGGATTGTTGTGACAAGTGAAGAGGTTTAAATAGAAAGTTTAAAAGGTTTTAAAATAAAGATAAGCAGCAGCTGTCCAGGTTCACGTGTAAAACTGGGTTCATACCATGTGTTTTTGCATCAGTTAAACGCGAGGAGGACACCCATAAAAGCATCAAAGTGAATAGGTGTAGAGTTGTGCACACACTGACTCTAAAAGAGCCTAAGTTTTAACACAATAACATTGTGGACTCACCAAACTATAGAGAAATATCAGCCACATGAGGGGTCGGCGGGATCTAGCATCAAGGATGAGTCCTTAGGTTGAAACTGGGGTCAAGGTAAACAAACCGCCAGTCGACTATTAGTAAATGGGCAGTGACTGAAAACACATGGAACTCCTGGTCCAAAGCCCTAATGTCCCGCTACAGCACTTACCTCAAATCTCTCGTGCCTTCGCTGCGTGACCTACCCTTCTCCGCCGAGCTCGAGTAGATGTGGGAGCTCGGCGGGGAGGGTTATTTACACTGGCAGCAGCGAATCAACACGGGTCGCGCGTCTCCGCCTATCGGCGTGTCACGTGGTTTGTGCCGGTTGCGGGGCGGCCATCTTAGACTAGTTGATCGGTGGCTACGGGGGGGCTACGACGCTGGATAACACACCGCTTTGCAGAGTTAGGATACCCAGAAATCAGCAGCTTATATTCCATGGGAGCCGGGTTGCGCTCCAGAGTTAAAAAATTATAATTGGTCGCACATTTTTATCAAACATGATGCCGATCGGTATTGCGGCGGCCATCTTAGACTGGTGTTAAGTAGCCTAACCCCTGAGTGGATCCATGGACCTAGCATGTTCTAGGCGGTTACGTTTTGAAGCTTGTGGTCTGTATTCATCTGGGGTAGAGTGTAGATGGCTCATGAAGGATGATAGTGAAAAAAACAAAAACTTGGCACAGTCATCAGTTCCGAGTGTTTCAAGCATCGCCCCTAAAGTGTTGTGGCTTTAATTCTGGACGTGGAGCCGACAGTCTGGGAGGTCGCATCTAACAGTGTGTGTTGTGCTCACTGTGTGTAACGCTAACTATGGGATATGAACCCAGTAGGGGGAGGTATAATTAAAGATTGCAGCCAGATGTTGGTTGTGAGGCTGCATGGCAACAATATGATAAGTTGGAGTTTGGATGGCTCACAGTGAGTGCCACGGGATGTCCTCATTGAGACCCACTCTATCAGAGGACAGACGGTGGACCCATCTCTGTTCCTTTTGGAAGAGGGCATTCTTAGGGCAGTTGGGGCTGGACTCAAGTACCACCCACTTGACAGAATCCTCGTCATGGCCTTGGTCTACATAGTGTTTACACATCTTTGTGTGTGTCTTTTTGCAGCGAAAATTGCTACGGTGCTCAATGATACGGGTTTTGATGGGGCGGGTTGTCATTCCGACATATTGCAAACCACAAGGGCACGTGAGGAGGTATATACAGTGTGAGGTGTTGCAGTTGGTATGGTGCCTCAACTCCCAGATGAAATTCTCCGAGAGCTGTATAGTTTTAATTGTCATTGTGTACCGGCAGACTCCACACATCCCACAGGGATAGTGGCCCGTGACCGGTGGAAGTTGCCACAGTGTCTGTTGCGTTTCCTTTCTGGCCTTCTTGGGTCGGGTGCTTATCAGAATATCCTTTAGGTTCTGTGATCTTCTGAAAGCGAACCTTGGGTCTTCCAGGGTCATGTCACCTGTGTTCAATATTCCCCAGTGGTGTTTGATTGTCTTCCTGATTTGGTTGGACAGGGGGGTGAACGTGGTCACACATGTGATGGGTTGGTTCTCAGTTGGGGCCTTTTCCCTGCGTTCAAGTAGTGCCTCGCGATTGTTATTCCTCGCCCGTTTCTTGGCTCTCAGGACATCGCTTTTCGGATAACCCCTGTCGAGAAGGTTCCTAGACAGGATTGAGGATTCCTTCTTGTAATCACGCACATTACTGCAATTGCGCCTAATACGCAGGAATTGCCCAAAGGGCAAATTGGTGCGCAGGGCCTTCGGGTGGTGGCTTTTGTAGTGGAGGAGACTGTTGCGGTCGGTGGGTTTCCGATACATGGTGGTGCTTATAGACCCCTCGTGTAGTCTTATGGTTAAGTCCAAGAAAGCAATCTCCTCGGGTGATGAAGTCATGGTAAACTTCAAATGTGGGTTTAGCGCATTTAACCACACAAGGAAAGCCTCGTGGGCAGTTGTGGGTCCTTTCCACAAGATCAGGATATCGTCGATAAAGCGTTTCCACATTTGGATGTTATTGCGGAAAGGGTTGGACTCATGGTCTATGTGTGTAGTTTCAAACTGGGCCATATACAAACAGGCTACCGAGGGAGCAAATGTACTGCCCATAGAGGTGCCTTGGGTCTGATGATAAAATTTGCCCATGAATTCAAAATAGTTTTCTGTAAGTGCTAGAGTGGCGCATTCAATGATGAAGGACTGTGGGGTGTTCGAGTCCCACCTTTCCAGGCCTAGTCTCTCCTCAATCACCTCTAGAGTGGCCCTCTGGGGGATGTTCGTGTAGAGGGCCTCCACATCTAGGGTAATCAATAGATCAATCTCCTCAGCGTTCTGGACACTGTCCAGGATGCGTAACACGTCTGTGGTGTCCTGGATGTAAGAGGGGATGTTTCTGACGAGGGGTTGCAGAAAGTGGTCACAAAATTGTGATAGGGGTTCCAGGACGGAGTCTATCCCTGAGACTATTGGTCTCCCTGGTACCGGTCTGGTTGCTTTGTGAATCTTTGGTAAGATGTAAAAATAGGGAACCCTCGGGTCCTTTTTGATCAGGAAGTCTGCCTCCTTTCTCGTGATCCATTGATCACACTCTGCGCTTGTCACCAGGCCCGTGATGGTGGTTAGTAAGCGCTGGGTTGGATCGTTAGTGATGGGAGTATAGTACTTGCGGTTGCTCAGTTGTCTGTTGCATTCTACCTCATAGTCTTTGGTATTCATAAGGACCGTGGCGCCTCCTTTGTCTGCTTGTTTTATAGTGAGCAGAGGATCGTCGGCCAATGATCTTAAAACTTTCATCTCTTCCCTGGAGATGTTGCAGTGTGGTGTGTGTCTATTCAATTTAGAAATATCCTTCAAAACCGCTTGTTCGAATGTGAGTACCTCTGGGGGGACCATTCCATTGTGCGGTGTGAATGTTGATGGATTATGTAATCCAGAGTCATCTGTAGGTTCACAAGGTTTGCCTTCAAAAAAGGCTTTTAACCTCACTTTTCTGAAAAAAGATTTCAGTTCCCTAGTCTCTTGGAATTGGTCGATCTTAGGTGTCGGAACGAAACCTAAACCTTTTTGTAGGACCTCCACTTCTTTCTGTGAGAGGGGGCGGTCAGAGAGGTTGACCACCAGGCTTACTGTGGTCCTGATCGGCTCGTGCTCCTCGTGTCCATCCCTTGTGGGCGTGCTTCCTCCCACTGTACTCTCTTTTCCGGAGCGTTCCCTCTTTTTCGCCCTCGCCCTCTGCCCCAACCTCTGCCTAAAAAAGGAGGGTGTGTAGGGTTTTGAGGGGGGTAGAACGGTGGATATTGGGGAGCAAATGGGGGTTGGAAATTGGGAAACTGGGGATATTGCCAGAAGGGTGGGGGGCCGGTGAGTGGTCCTTGGTTAGGATAGTTAGGGTAGTTTTGTTGCCCTCGGCCCCTTCCTCTTCTTGTTCTGGGCGGCATCTGTGCTGCTCCATTTTCTCCACTACTATTGGAGCCGCTATTAGAGCCCCTTCTGGAAGAATTAGTACTGGAGTCTGAGTTGTAGTCTGAGTTATGGTTGGTCCCTGGGGGCACGTAGTCATCCTTCAGGTATGGATAGACTTTCTCTTTTGAGAATTTCTTGATGTCCTTTTGTAACTTGGCAACCTTTTGGTTCATCAGGAATTCCTTGTGTTCTGTCATCTCTTTGTTGATTTCAGCTAATTTTGTCTTAAAGCCTGGATTTTGCACCGCTGTTTTTAAGGCAGCTTCAGCTGCTTGTATTCTGACTAGGAGTGCATCCGCTAGACGTTTTGCCGTGTTAACTATTAGGATGAGGAGGTCATGTGTACACTTCCATGACACTTGTGACCACTCAACCTTGAATTGGCCATCCTCCCAGAATATCCTTGGGAAATTTTTAACGATCAACCCATTAGGTGCTATTTTGGCTTTAAAATATTGAGCCATCATTGTCCCATGGATTGTTATCCTTATCCATTCTCGTTTTAAATCTGATAGGGATTGCCACTCTGCTGTGTTACTCCCCGTGGCTGGTTCAACGTCGACACCAAACAGAGATGGTATCCTCATGATAGCTGCTGCGTCCTCCTCACCAAAACTCAGGCCTTGGCCCTCCATAGTGGAGTGGTCAAGGGTGGCTGATCTCGGTGGAGTGTAATCCTTCACAGAAGGTAAGGAAGTGGGAGAAGAAGAAAAAAGGGGGAAGGAAGAGGTTCCAAGTGCCAAAAATGGGCTCTGGACCAGGTATGACCCAACTATTTAGTCTGAGGTCAACACTTGATGGGGGATCTGAACTATCTAACCCACCTAGAGAGAACTCCCACGGTGTAGACCGTGCTCAGGTATTTTACAAAAAAAGGGAGGAGGGAGAAGTGATCAGTTGATCTACGGACACTGTTTACCACTCAGGGGAGTGGAAGGTCCAGTCACAGCGTGTGCCCGTATCAGCAGATACAACAAGGAGGGGTGCCGGACTGTTCCTAGGTGTGATTAGGGAAAGAGTTAATTGGCGTGACTGAAGGTGTAAGTGTAACACCCAAGGGCATCCATTTTGTTGGATGGATTTGCCTCACACACCCCGAAGGATGTCATGCTTCATCATCGGCGGTTGCTCCTCGTCGGGGAGGCGGTGCAATCCCCGACGGGCTCACCTCAAAGAGGGGCTCTTTGGCGGAGATCTGTGTAGAGGGCCCCAATGCTGGATAGCATTCTTCAGGGCTCCCATTAAAAGGCAGCATATTCTCTTGAACCAGGATTTTTATTTGACTTTGTTCACAAACACCAGCAGGTACCCCAGTGCCTCTTGTTAGACCCGCAGGGCACCGCACAAAATCCATGTCTCCAGGCCATCACGGTCCGTAGGCTGGCACATATTGGACTTGGACTAGTAGAGTCTCGGTCTTCACAAGGTCCTAAAAGTTCAGCAGTTGAACTGGTTCGTCAGCGATAACTTTCTGGCTTACAGAGGAAAACAAGCATATTGTCTCCTTATAATGAAACCGAATGCTCATTAAAACCTTATTCTTGGATCCACCCAGCTCTCAGGGACTTTTTTTTATAAGAGTCAGAAAATGACAAATTTGGTCTTAGTCCCACATGCATCACTATGTACCAGTAAAGAGACTTGATTGGTCATAATACATTGGATGTGGGGACCTGTATTCTACATTTCACCTAATATTAACATTGAAAGGCTATCCAATAACTGCTGACAAAAACGAAAAATGTATCTCTGGAGAAACAGTGGTGTAAAGCCTGAAAAGCACTTCAGCTCAGCCATAGGTGCTGCCATTCTATTCTGCACTGAGAAGGATCTATCCCTCCTCCAGATAAGATGGAGCATATCAAATATATCCATTCTCTATATTAATCATAGGGTTCCTGTTGCAAGGCCAATTTATCCATTGCAATCATATTTTCGGATACAAGTATTAATACAAAACAATTGACAAATATTACAGGGCGTCAGGGGGGAGTGAGCTGCAATGCAGGAACTCGAGATTTAAAATCATGTGGAGTCCGTAATATCGGGTGTTGACCATTATCATGTAGATCATTTCGTAATTAGCAGCCCCTGTGTGGTTTCTTATGTCAAAGGCCGTAAAAGTGGCTTTGTCTTTTGTTTTCCATAAGCCACTCTGCACCACCCTCTTCCGATCTCTAGTTCGTGCCCATGGACACAGTTGGTTTTCAGCTGCCTTTGTTTGGGATACACTCACCCAGAGTGTGGGTCAGTTCAAAAGTCCGCTCGATAATGGTTTCTGTCTAGCACAGTACGCATGGCATTGCACTGTGCTTGGTTTCTCCATCTCTGTTTCCTAAAGGGGTACAGCCTTGTTTAGCTTTTCTTAGCTGTTTATTTCATTTTCTGAGACTAAGGGCTTCTTTTCAATCTGTGGGGATTGTTTGGCTCGTCTTCTGATACGAGTCGATCGCCTCTGGGTGCAAGAGGGGTTATTGTCTTATTTTAAATACCATGAAGGGCATTGAACAGAAGTGAATTGTTGTTTTACTGGAAGTGTATCCAGTTGGGGACATTCCTGTGGGTTTTCAGTACTTGTTAACACAATCGCATGTGCACGCTTTCTCCTGGACCCCACAGTATCCTCTTTGGTGCAGTTTTCTAGCAGCTCAGACACTTTGATTCTTTCTTTATAACACAGAAGGCATGCCAGGTTTTTTCATGCACCCATATATGTGTGAGTGATTTTTCCAGAGCAGCTGAATGTTATTCACCAACCCACTTATCTATCACTTCTAACCACTTTGTTCTCTGCCTGACTACCATGTTATTCGTTATATATTGTCTGCTTTTATATTTGCAGACTACAACTTTTCGCTCTGAAAGGGCTCATTCGGTGTGTCTCTGGGATACCAGCCCAAGCAGCGGGGAACGTCTCTGTGCTTTCCTTCCCATTCTCTGATAAGCGGTTCCAGGGATATTTATGGGAGACAGTGACTCTTAGAAAGAAACTGCTGACCCCCGCCCTTCTACAAGCGCTGAGCAAAGGCTGGTACATGGTGAAGGAAAGAAATTGGAATTCTGACGTCTGCTCTTCCAGCACAAAAATAAGCGTTCTTATTGCCTGTTCCGTTGATTATTCAGACATTAGCAGACCCAGCAATGCCGTCAGCCTAACCAACGGATCTACCTCAAAATAACCAACACTACCTCAGTCGATACCAGAACGGTCCGTAATGGGCCATAATGGGACGCAAAACAGAACTACCTGAGTCTCTGACAGGATCGACAATATTTTTACAAGCTTTCGTCCGGAGATCGCTTCCAAAGAGACATATCCTTTTAAAAACCGTGATCATTTTAAGCATCGGGGAGGGGGAGGAAGGGACCCTCGCTGTCGCACGCCCAGCAGACAGAGTGCGGGAGGAGGAGGGCAGGAAGGGAGAGGGGTTAGGGGGGCAGGGGGGTGCGCCGGGTACAGTTTCTTTTCTTTACTATTTTTCTTACCTTTCCTTACTCTACCTCACCCTCGAGGTTACCCATCCACATCCAAGATAAGGGGAGGCACACACGAGGTATGACACAAGGCCAGAGCCAACTGGGAAACACCCAGGCTATGAAGGGCACTAGAGAGAATCAGACAGATACATCACTCAAGGGCTTAGAACACGAGTAAGTGGGCGACAACAAGGATAAGGGCTGACACTCCATCCTCGAATACATGAGGAACTTAAACAAGACCGGCCACCAGACAGCCCACCTATACAAATTACTTAGCCCGACGAAATCAAGACTAAACGCCAAAGCAATAGAATCATGGGAAACACTACAAGAAGAAGCTTCAGCGACACGGAAAAAACTTCGCTGTGGAACTCAGCACTCAAAAATAAAATCACCCCACAGCTGGCACAAACAAAATACTGGTTACTCCACAAGGTGTTCTGGACTCCGGCCCGCTTAGCCGCGGCCGGAATCCGCGAAAACGATATGTGCTGAAACTGTCACAGGGAGAAGGGAGACCTTACACACCTGATCCTCAACTGTTCCAAAGTAAAGTCATTCTGGGCCAGGATCAAGGGGTTCATAGACGCAATAGTAGGCTGCCGCATACAAGTTAACTTCATAGGGCTAGTCACAGCACATATGGCTCCCGAGATCCATACAAAAGAGGATAGAGTCCTGATCGACCTACTGATCACCGCAGCAGTGAAAACAATCCTCACAAACTGGAAGGACAACGGGAAAGCCTCCTTCAAAAGTTGGCTAAACTGGGTCACATTCCTGAGGGGGGCAGACAATATAACAGCAACTCTCTCAACCAATCACACAGCAAGAGGGGAGATGTGGAACACCCTGGACAAACATTTGGTCTCTTTCAAACCCCGTGAGCAGCCCAAGCGAGCACAGGACAATCCCAGGGCTTTGGGTAAACGACAACTAACAGCACCTGTCCTCCCCCCCTACTCCCTTTTTCTTTCTTTTTCTTACTTCCCTCACAATCTCCTCTAACTGGAGGTAGTACTAAAGACCTCCAGAGATAGCCCAACCACAATAAATCTTGTAAGGGCGCATACAGCTACCACTACTTCCTTTTTTGTGTTGTACATCACGCCAATGCAACCCTAATGGCGTAGTTTGCACAGCTGTACTACCTTCACTGAATTGATACTGTACTGTAAATGAAAATTCTCTTAATAAAATGTTTGAAATAAAAAAAAATAAGCGTTCTGAATGGGGTTCTCTTTTTTAGGAAAAAATCTGCATTTGTTTCCTCGCATCTGCACACTCAAAATTCCTGACCTTTTTGAGTTGGACATTGATATTGGAGAAAGTTACACATCTGCTGGAAATCTGAGGAAGAAACTCAATCAAAGTTTACATATGGATGTGAAAGGGTGTGTTTCCAATAGGGGAAAAGGAGAAAGAACGAAAATATAGTGGCAAAGGAGTTGTCAGAAAATTTTAATGTAAACCAAGATATGCATCCACAAATTAATAAATGAGACAGAAGGAGTGCCTGCTCATCAGCTATGCAATCAAAAGTCGAAACTATCCTGTCAGCATACAACTGTACATGTAGGTCAGAGGTCTTCAAACTTTTTGATGCCAAAACCCCCTCGTCAAAACTTTTAGGCCTAAGGCCCCCTCCTGACAAAAATTTCTCGAACCTGGTACTCATCATCGACAACTATAGACAACCATAAACACCCCTAATACCCACAGCAAATAATTTTTATGGTGGGAAATTAAAATTAAACAGTGTTTCACAAACCAAAGGTCAATAAGCGTGGGGTGTAGTCAAAGCTGTAGCTAAAAACAAAGGGCATAATTTATGAGGAATTAGTGTAGGACAGCGCCGCAAATCTACTTGCTGAGCTGCCCTACACCAATATGAAAGGACAAGAATGCACCGTATTTATGAAATACGGTGCATTTAACTTGCGCTTGCCGCATTGCTGACTCAGCGGTGCCGTCAGCAAAAGGTAAGTGGTTTTCTTTTTTATATGTTATTTTCCCTTATTGTTGTCTGTTGATTCCTCCCCCTGCAGCCAACACACCCCACCGGGCTTACCTGAGCCGTGGCTCATGCAAATTAATTTTCCCTCATCCCTGTCTGTCGAAATCCCCCCATCTGGTCCCACCACCGCACTGCTCTTACCTGTATGTGCCGCGGCTGGCTTACCTGCAATGGCTGCTCCTGAATCCGAATCAATGCCCATTGAACACCTCCTTGATGAAGAGTAAGGCAACGCAGTGACTTGTGCTGATTTATCCTACTCTATATCTAGGAGGCCATGTGAAGCCATGCAGGGTGACTTTGCGCCACCTCATAGGTATGGTTGAGATACTTGCGCCACCGTAGGGTCAAATAAAGTGATGCTCTGGCAGTGCAAGCCTCTCATTAATGAGCCCCAAAATATTCTGTACGTTTTTTAGGTTTTTCACCATCAGGTATCGACATATAAAATAATGAGCAGCGTCAATGAAAAATAAATATAAAAGTTGCTTCTCAGTGGGAAATGCACTGTAGGACATTACGAAACCTCTTTTAGTTAACGCACTGCAGAGGTCTATGCATAACAAGAGAGCCACAAAATTAAATCTTGATTGGCGCACTGGAGAATAGTGGCTTGTGTATTTTTAGTGCTAAGAGGTCACCGCCTGTAACAGAAAACACTGTGAATATGTGAGTCATTACTGTATACCTGCATTGTCAACAGTATAAGATAGACTGATATAAAATGTGAAAATAGGTTTACGATAAAATGGTGCTTTCATTAAGTAAATGTTTGTAATACCAGAGCATATGTAATGCAATATTTGCATTTACATTGCTATCCCTTCAACACGTCCTTAGGGGTACTAAGGGCTGTGTAAATACAGTTACAATGAAAAGCACGTACTTCACAGCCCAGTCATTAACTCTTTGCACTTCCACTCAAAAAAACAAACCTTTCACATCATAAAGCTTGGAGTGATTTGATCAATCAAAGCCAGAACTCGATACCAAGCACCTTTTACACTTGCAAATTAACTAATTAACTAATAGCGCACATTTGCATTTCATTCAGGCAAGCAGACACCCTGGCACAGGCGCTTTTCACAGCGCAGTTTTTCACAACACAGGAGACTCAACTTCAGCTGATAACGACCGAAATTAGCCGTCCCAGGACTACTGTCTTTTTCCAAAACAAAAGCACAAATGAAGCTGGGGAATGCGCGACCCCCATCCCCAGGACTCCACGGCCTTCCTGGTGATCGCACCCCACAGATTGAAGACTTCTGCTGTAGGTCCTTTCACCGCATACATTCAGATGCTCTTAGGGGAAGCAGAAGCTGTTATGTACCCCAATGTGCCCTAATCTAGACCTAGGTAGATACTCAACCTTTTACCTACATTTGTCCTACCTTGCTCAGCATAAAGGTTCTAACACTGACCTTTTACCCAGTTATGTGCTGAATAAATGTTGATCGGTTTCTTGGAAGCTAGCCTCATTTATTATGTATGAGGATTCTTAGAAATGTCCCTGCACATGACGCACATAACAGCATGAACATACTCTGTGTAAAAGTCATGGTCATTTTCATCCTAGGGCAAAAGAACTGCTTTGCATAATCCCAGATATTGTTCTAGGCTCATTTGCATAATCGTACTCACAACGCATCGGTTTTGTAAGAAATCACAAGGCTATCTTTATGGTATAATAGAACCATACCAATACTAGATAGGGGAGGAGAAGCTTCAACGCTAACACTAGAAGCTGAGGTCCCGGCCTGCAGAAGCTGCAGCTCGCAGTGGTCTGACATCCTCAGCAGGGTGTCGAACTCGAGATCAAGATGAGGTCCTTTGTTCTCTTCCATTAGGTAATGAGGTTAGCTGTTTCCTAGGGGATTTTTGGATTTACAACCACATGCTAGGTACACTTAGTTGGAGTTTGCATCTTAGGAGTATGCTTGATTACTGTCATGTATCTATATTGTTGTATATATTTACTGTTTTAGGACCATGGTAGAAGTCTACCTTTTATTTACTCTATTGGTGCTTGTAATCTCATATAACTGTTTCCGTCTAATGGTCGTCACACCTCACACTTGACCCACGGTTCCTTGTTGGAAATCCGGTTCAACCATGCTCAGGTTGCAAAACCTCTATACCCCTCACTCTGAAACCTTCCCCCTGTAACAATTTGCCCTCACCAATGTCCGCTCGCTCGGTAAACACCGACAGGACATACTTGATCTGATAGAGGATAAAAACTTGGACTTACTCTTTATGACGGAAACCTGGATGGACAACGCGTCCGACCCAGATTTAGCGATTGCAGTTCCTAAAGGGTTTTCTACACACAGATTGGACAGACAACGTAAAAAGGGTGGTGGAATTGCAATCATTGCACGCGATGTATTCACGGTAAGAACCAACATGATTACACTATCCTCCTGTGAAGCCCTACAATTCTCTATCAAGTTGACCCCATCTTATACTTTTAAAGGGATTCTCCTTTATCGACCACCGGGGCCCAAGACTGAATTTATCTCTGACCTTAGGTCCACTCTGGAAGTGTCTGCCCTTGACAGCTCTCTCACTGTATTAGGTGATTTTAACTTTCATTTTGATAAACCCGAAAATTCAGACACCGCCACTTTTCTAGCTGACATGTCCACCTTTGGTCTTTAACTTCTGTTGAAGTCACCCACTCATGAAGGGGGTCATATTTTCTAGCCATTAGAGACGCAAAAAAAGCGTACTTCACCCAACGAATTCATGAGAATCACAATTCTGCTAAAGAATTGTTCAAAATAGTGAAGGAGTTCAGCAACCCATCCAGTACCTCACAAACCCTTACCCCATCAACTGAGGCCTGTGAACGCATCAGCACCTTTTTTGCTGATAAAATCAATACAATTTACTCTGCTTTCACTCCTTCAAACACTCCTACTTTGCCTGACAATTCTGACAAGCACACCCCAATAATAGATAAATGCAACAACCAACCAGACTCAGGCAACACACCGTACCTAACTTGCTTTCAACCATTCTCTGAAGACGAGGTATCAGCGGTATTGAAAACAGTTAAATCCGGCTCCCCCGCGGACCCCTGTCCTCATTTCGTGTTTTCCAAAATTTCACCAACACTTTGCCCTCTTATCACCAAACTTTTTAAGAAATCACTCACCACTGCGTCTTTTCCGGAAGCCTGGAAACACGCACCCGTAACCCCCCTCTTGAAAAAAGCCGGATCCGACATCTCCAACCCGGAGAACTATAGGCCAATTTCCCAGCTCCCGTACCTCTCCAAAGCCTTGGAGAAACTGGTCAATACACAACTATCTCGATATCTGGAAAATAACTTACTTCTAGATTCCTCCCAGACCGGCTTCAGAGCCAATAATAGTACTGAGGCTACGTTGCTGGCAGTGTCGGACAGTATCAGATGTTCCACTCTAAACCACGTCCCATCGGCTGTGGGGTCCCACAAGGGGCCTCGCTGAGCCCCACACTCTTCAATGTCTATGTTTCATCTCTGGCTGGCATTGGAAGAAAGTGGGGCATCGGCATATGTTCTAATGCCGACGACACACAGCTGATGGTGACAATGGATGAAAAGTCGGAGACAACAAAGAAGAAGTTACACAGCTGTCTCGCCGAAATGGCATTATGGATGCATAACCATTGCTTAAAACTAAATGCCGGCAAATCGGAGATACTACTGTTCGGAGGAGCAAAACTCACATGGAACGCCACATGGTGGCCACCTATATTGGGATCAGCCCCTACCCCGAAACAGCACGCCAGAAATCTAGGCATCATCATGGACGACGCATTGTCCATGAAGGACCACATTCGATCACTCTGGGGCAAAGGTTTTGCAATACTCAAACCTCTGGCAAAAATCTTTCCCTGGATACCTTTGGACTGCCGACGCACAGTCACTCAAGCCCTTTTGACCAGCCGCCTTGACTATGGTAACGCGCTCTTCGAAGGGATGAATGACCAACTCTTCTCCCGTTTACAGGTCTTACAAAATCAGGCGGCCAAACTGGTTTGCAATAAAGGCAAGCAAGACTCAGCATCCGCTTGCCTCAGGAAACTTCACTGGCTACCGATGCGCCAGAGGGCCACTTTTAAATTGCTCTGTCATGCGCACAGAGCTCTTCATAAAACTGGCCCCACAATCCTCCAAGGGAAAATTGACTTCTACGTCCCCAACAGGAACCTTAGATCGAATCACTTAGCTCTGGCCAAATCTAAGCGCATCCATAAATCAAGAACGGGCGGACGCGCTTTTTCATATCTGGCAGCCAAAAGGTGGAATGAGCTACCTGTAGACCTTAGACACACCGTAAACTATCTTCAGTTCTGCCAAAAATTAAAAACCCACCTCTTCCCAATAAGCTAATCCCCCAGCATAGCCATCAGCAGTCTTTTTCGTTTCATAGCGCCGTGATATCCCATGGGATGAGTGTCGCGCTTTATAAATACTGGAAATAAAATAAAATAAATATATTGGATGGCATCTTTACTAATTTAGTGGGCTCACAAGTTACCCAAATCCTTCCCCTTATCTGGTCAGATCATCATGCCATCCTGGCGTCACTGGCTATTCACGACTACGCCGCCTCTATGTCACGCCCTAATTCTCGCCAGCCATATCTGGCGTGGGGTGACATCGATAGCTCCAGTTTGGAAACACTTCTGACAAACTCCACTCCTCTTCTATCAGCTGACCCTAATACCGCCACTACACAATTCTATGAGTGGGTGGGCTCTGCGACCACCGAACTGGTCCAGGTCAAACAACGATCTCGCAACAGATCCGCCCCGTCGGCCCCTTGGTACTCAGAGGCGTTACGTGTCCAGAAACAACAGGGTAGGAATAAAGAGAGGCATTGGCGAAAAGATTATTCAGAAGAAGCCAAAACCAAGTATAAAGAAATGGTGGCTAAATATAAAACTCTAATTAGTGAGGCTAAGAAAAAGTATTACTGTGAGAGAATTGAATTAGTAAAAAATTCTAACAAAGCACTGTATGAAACCACCAAGCAGTTAGCAGGATATTCTCCCAACTTGACACCTCCCCCCTCCCAATCGCTTTGTGACGCTCTAGCCAATTTCTTTTTTAGTAAAGTTGAAGACATTTACCGGGTCTTCACTAATAACACCAATACCTTTACTAAACCACCCGCCTCCTGCACCGGTCCAATTTTTTCGCAGTTTGCATATGTCTCCAGTTCCCAGATTCGGAACATCATATCTTCCATCAAATCGAGCTCTGCACTAGACCCATGCCCCCTGAAAGTCTTGCTTCCGGTCATTGAAGTGGTTCTCCCGGCTATCACTGCAATTTGTAATTCTATATTTAGTACAGGCATATATCCAGATGTCCTAAAAAAGACCCTTATTAAACCATTGCTCAAAAAACCAAACCTCGACATGGAAGAATTAAAACGTTATCGTCCTATCGCTAGCCTCCCAGCCTTGGCGAAAATAGCCGAAAAAGTTCTGAATCTTCAACTATCAGCCTTTATCGAGGAACATAATCTACTTGATGAATCTCAGTTTGGCTTTCGCCAATACCACGGAACTGAGACGGCCTTGGATAAAGCTGCGGACGATATCAGATCCATCCTTGATGTTGGAGGAACAGCAGTCCTGATACTGCTTGACTTATTGGCGGCTTTCGACACGGTCGACCACACCATCTTGATCGACCGTGTCTAAAGCATGGGTATCCAACAAAATGCCAAGAAACTTCTAGCATCCTTTCTGGCGGACAGGTCCCAGGTGGTCACAATTGTATCTTTTTATTCATCTTCCTTGTCACTGCCATGTGGAGTCCCTCAAGGTTCATCCCTTAGTCTGACACTATTTAACATTTATGTGTCGGACCTTGCCAAGGTCATTCGTGCACATGGGATGAGCCTTACCTCCTATGCAGTTGACACCCAGCTGGGCCTCGCCATCAGGAATGATGGCCATAAAATAGCAAATAACTTCAATCTGGGCATGCTGGCAATAGGGAATTGGATGGCCTCCAATTGTCTGACATTAAATTCCGACAAGTCGGAAGTGGTCATTTTCGGACATCTGACCCCGGAATGGTCCTCCCTTTGGTGGCCGCTTTCACTGGGTCCTCCGCCGGTACCGGTCAGTAAGGTGAGGAATCTGGGAGTCATGTTCGACGATCGTCTTACTTTCCTTCCTCACGCAAATCAGATCTCCTCTTCTGCTTTTCATAAACTACGATTGATCAAAAAAATCTTGCAATTCCTTCCTGAAACAGCTGGAAAAACCTTGGTTAGCTCCTTGGTACTGTCCACATTAGATTACTGTAATGCACTGTTTCTAAATGCCCAAGAAAGAGTACTAAATAAAATGCAAATTATCCAAAACGCAGCCGCCAGGCTTCTTGGAAGAATCCCTAAACATCAATCTGCTGCAGAAACTATCAGAAAGTTACATTGGCTTCCAATTAGAAACAGAATTAAATTCAAGGCCCTCTGTATAGTTACTGTACAAGGCTCTGCTCAACGTGGGACCAGCCTTTTTCACTCAAAATCTCATCCCCTACAGTCCCTCTAGAACACTACGCTCCTCTAGTTCACATGAACTTGTGGTACCCCGTACCAAATCTGTTTTACGGGGAGACAGAAGATTTCTTGTAGCAGCGCCCAAACTATGGAACACTCTGCCGCACTCGATTAAAACAATCCCCTCACTTTGGTCTTTTCGAAAAGAGCTTAAGACCTGACTTTTTAATCTGTAAACTCAGGCTCCCCTTCTATGGTTAAATACTGCAGATATTTTTAGCGCCGAGATGCCCATGGGCCTTCGTTCGCGCTCTATAAATGCTGTTAATAAATAAATAAATGTTATATACTAGAATGACGCTGGTTCAATAAATCCATATTGAAAACGTCCCCATTGTTTATTCTGTGTATTTCTCTGAGACTAAGCGAGCGATTGACTGAGCAAAAAGTACTGTACTATTTCCATGAACCCTGAAGGATAAAGGGCTCTCATGTTTGGTAGTTGCAAGAAACTATTCACTCCTTGGTAAGGTTAGGGGGCTTATGGTGACACTGTGAGCTAGCTGGATTAAAGGCTAACATTTTTGGGGGTGCCTGGAATCAGTCTGGACACCAATCCCTTAGTTTATGTTGTTTAAAAGTGCAGATCCTACGTATTTTTTGGAAGTACATGACAAAGCTGTGCAAAGACTCACAGGATGAAATAAGGGCTGCAGAGTAGCCCTCAACAGTCGAGGAGTTTCAGACAGGGTGGGATCTCACAGGAAATTAAGGGGTTGCAAAGTACCTCCACCTGGGGGAAGGGCCAGCACATGGGCCTCAATGGCCTCTGTACAAGTGAAATTTGGGGGTGCACACAATGGGCCATAGATAAAACTAGTGAGGCTATGTATGACGGCCAGTTGTGACTAGTGTGTGTAGATAGATAGATAGATAGATAGATAGATAGATAGATAGATAGGTAGATAGATAGATAGATAGATAGATAGATAGATAGATAGACAGAGAGAGAGAGAGAGAGAGAGAGAGAGAGAGAGAGAGAGAGAGAGAGGTAGGTAGGTAGGTAGGTAGGTAGATAGATAGATAGATAGATAGATAGATAGATAGATAGATAGATAGATAGATAGATAGACAGACAGACAGACAGAGAGAGAGAGAGAGAGAGAGAGAGAGAGAGAGAGAGAGGTAGGTAGGTAGATATATAGATATATAGATAGATAGATAGATAGATAGATAGATAGATAGATAGATAGATAGATAGATAGATAGATAGATAGATATACATTAATGTAATATTTGAACAATTTAAGCAGACATGTAGGCTCGAGCATTGCTTAAAACGTGTCTGCATTGCAGAAAAAGGTACTTAGACAATAATGAGTGTGGCAGTGTCCGTTTTGTTTATGTTATTGCGGTGAGGACTGGGGTGGGGGGCAGAACAAAAAAGCTGCCACACAACGCCCATCTGCCTCCCCCCCACACACAGAGACCCCAGTGGTGAAGAATATGGATAAGAAAAGGGAGAAGTGATGTGGGGCATAAAAAGAAATAATGGTAAGACCTTAAAAAGGTCTTCACTACAAACAAAGAGTCAGGATCAACAGTAGTATTTAAGACAGGCCTGTTAATAAACTATTTTAACAAGGGCTGCCAGGAACTGAAGAATTAGAGATCCCCAAGAATGCCTGGAAGATGTCAACTGGAACACCTGTCAAGTTCAAACTTGTTTTTAGAAAGCAGTAAGGGAAGGAGTCATCTGAGGTCATTGAGATGTTTCTTAACGGGGCTGGAAATGACGCGCTACTGCCACACAAGCCAGAGATGATGATGATGGACCCAACTTTACGCATCCATGGGTGTTTAAACACGGTGTTCGTCAGGGTTGCACAAGTGGTGCCTGATTCCACTGAGGGGCGTGCTACCTAAGGCCAAGTGGACAACCCCGTGGTGAATATCTGACACTGTAATATGTTGCTGAGCTTTGGACATTACATTTCCGCATGCCGAAATGTACACTACTCACAGCTAATACTACATGAGAGAACATGAATTTTCGAACATTTTCTACTCCTGAGAAACTGTGACTCTCACAGATTCCTAAGGGAAGTTATGGTTTCTTTTATGAATACCATTGAAATTGGAAATGTACACATTTTAGTTTTAAGTTTGTTTAATTGCCAAGCAAATTTGGCATTGCACTGTAGCATTTTCAATAGTACATAATTAGGAACACATACAGTGTAAACCGTGCACATACATCTTAAAATAGAGATAACAAATATTTAAACAAAACATAAAAACATCACACAGTGCCATCCAAAACGGCAATTATGATCACAGATGCCAGTTTGTATGGGAGCTAATTATGAAAGTAGCTGGGCTTTTGTTAGACCTGGCATTCTTGGCATGGTTACCTTTGTCTTTTTGCTTCTGCCTCCTGTATATTTGACTGTATGCTGGACTTAATTTTTGCTGGTTTTTGAACTCTGGGTACTTTACCACTGCTGATCAGTGCTAAAGTGCAAGTGTTCCCTGCAGGAATTATGAATGCGATTGGATAAACATGATTTTCATATTTGATTTCCTGGTAAGACACTGGTAAAGTGCACTCCATGTGCCCAGTGCCTTGTAATTCAAATGCTACTGGTGGACCTGCAGCACTGATTGTGCCATCTACAAGAGGAGCCCTGCAAACCTTTCTCAGGCCTGCCATTCTAGTGTTTGTGAGTGCCGTTTTAAACTGCCATGTCGACCTGGCAAGTACACCCACTTGCCAGAGCCAAATCTTCCCTTTTATTACACTTAAAACACCCTAAGGTACGCCCAACATATCTCCATAAGCAGGATGCAGTGCACGTGGAAGGTAGGACATGTACTGGTGTGTTTTACATGTCCTCATAGTGAAATACGGCTAGTTTAGTTTTTCACTATTGCAAGGATTATCTCTTCCATAGGTTATCATTGGAACTGGCTTGTTACAAGTATAACTTTCAATAGGGAAGAGATCAAGATTTGGAGTTTGAATTTCCCGTTTTCAGGATTTAAAAAAAACGCATCCTTCTGTGAAGGTAGTTTTTAACCTCTTGGATGCTAATGACAAGGGTAACTCGTCATGCCCCTCCCATTCATTTCAATGGAAATCTCATTATATAGCCTAAGTGCCCTTAGCAGCCAAGTGGTTAAATTGTGTGTTTGAATTTGCCACTTTTAGAAAGTGGACATATTCTTGCTTTACCATATGTTGCCTCTGCTTGCCTGTATAATCCATTTCTGGTTTAGACTGACAGTTGGGCTGTTTGTGCACTCACCCTAGACAGTCACACAAAGGGAGTAGAGGTGTGCCCTGCATATCCTGATTGCCCATCATCAGGCTGATGGGCCTTCCTGAGCTAGAGTCATGGGAGGAGTTGTCACTGAAACCTGAATAGGGCTGTGCCTGTCCCCACACAAAGCTGTCTCCACACCCCTGTTGTGTGTCTGGAGCCAGGCCAGGGGTCGGCAGTATCTCATCTCTATAAGGACTATCCTTTGAAGTATGCGAAGTATGAGTTTTTCAGCTTCTCATGCCGCGGATATTCACGACATGAAAAGCTGAAAAACTCATTTGCATCTCACGTGTAAAAGAAACTGAGGAAATAAACGAAGTTTCATTATAACGTTGGAGTATTTTTGATTAACCATGGTTAAGAATTAAAGAAATGTAAAAGATTGGGACAATTACCTTTTCCTAAGCTGTGCACTGGGTTTGAAGTGTAATGATGCTCCATTTGCACAGGATGCAAACCACTGCCAACTAGAGACCCCCATTTCAGACAGCTGTACAATAGGCTTTTTGCAAGCAAACTCTCCCTCTTTTCTGACTTTAATGCATCTCAAGGACACTCAACGCACAACGTGAGGAAACCAAGAGTTCCCTTCCAATATATTATTATTCCAGTCTTCCTGCAAAGCCATATTTCACAGATCTCATCTAGCACACCAGGCTCGCCAGGCTAATTATACTACTAGGAGAAAACGTAAATGAATCAATTTGTGACTGTTTGTGAATTTATCAAGTAATAAAACACTAGACACAAGCAATCCTGACTGCTGTAACCCTACCGCGGACTCCCATCAAATGATGGTCAATTAGCTCAAAGGAGCTCTAACATCTGGTGGTATTTGATAGAAATGGGATTTCTGGTTGGCTAAGGCTTGCGCCAAACCCAGGCAGAAACCACCACTCTAGTCAGAGTAAGGGAGGTACACGCTGAAGATAACCCCTGCTCACCCCCTTGGTAGCTTGGCACGAGCAGTCAGGTCTATTCTGGAGGCAATGTGTAAAGCATTTGCACAACACACACACACAGCAGCAACACACTAGGCACACCACAATAGAAACTCCACACAAGGTTAAATAACAAAATAGCCTTTGTATTACTCATAAACACATTAGAATGTATTCTCATAGGTACACTGTGTCACCTGACACTAGGTATAACTTTACAGGGGATTATATACATTACAGAGCCAATCAGGCCACTGGCATAACCATAAGAATGCAGTGTTAGAAAAGCAACCAGTAATTACTGTCAAAAGCAACCAGTAATGGCACCTAGCATGAATACATTATGCATAAATCACATTAGGCATAAATCACAATAGGCATTACTCCTAAATCAGCAGTGCACCACAGTAACACTAACAAGGTGCATACATCTCCTAAGGGCCTTACGCCCCACCAGAACACTAGGTGATCCCAGGCCAACTGGCCTTCTTCAGGGACCCGTCTTGGGCATCCCCACAATGCTCTCTGTCCATAAAAGTCAGGGCTCTATAAGCATGTGGCTTTGGCTGGCCCATACTTTTCATGGGGCAGAGTCTGCAGTTAACCCTTGCTTCTTTTATGTAAAAATAAATGCCCCCTTCGTTGCAGCTGCCCGCAATCTGGTGGCCCAGCTGTGCACACAAATAAGCACCAGCAGTGTGCCGTGTCGGCCACACTCACCACAAGACCTCCAAACTGGCCCCCAGCTGTCAATGCAGCATAAATAAGGCCCATAATGCACAGGGAGGCCAGCACTGCTACCAACAGGAAGCACAATGCTCTCGAGGGTGGGAAAACCTCACTCGGTCTCTCCCCCATGTAGGCAATTCCCCCAATGGCCGGACTCACCCTCACTCTGGCAAGTCAGGCCCCAGAAAGCTGACATTTGGCTTCTCGATGGCTACGGCCACGCCACTGTGAGCTTGCGTCTTCTTCCTCTTCACTGGCGGATATGCTTAGGTCGTGCACTTTCAGGCTAGGCGTCCCGGGCCGGCTCTTCCATTGTTGTGAACCACACGCGGATTTCCCTCATTGGCACGGGATGCCTCACCCAAACCAGGCATCCTTCGCCTGGCTTCCTCTGGCCGGCCCTGCCCATGGTCAGGCTCTCCCTGCCTGACTTCCGGTTGGCAGTCTGCTTCTCACAGGGCACAGTGCTTGTGAGCGCAAATGAAAAAGAATTAATGGCTCCCCACACTCCCTAGTGAAATCCAGGAGAAGTATTCACTACGGGGGGCGTCCCAGATACAAGGACCAGCAGAACACTCACCCTGTGCATGTTGTCTCAGGAGGGGAGGCTCTCTAGGCTCTGGGTCTCTCACGGCGAGACACCACCAGGGCAGTCAGCGCTCCTCTCCTGCAATTGGTAAAGAGCTAGGCTAGGCAATAAAATGAAAGCGCTTCACACATAGGTCACAGCACTGGCAAGGGAACACCCTTGAATGCTCCAGACACTTTCCTCCAAAATAGCAGGAAGGTTAACTGTACATTCCCGTCAGTGCTCCAGACAGGGGCAGCACATCGGGTAGAGCTGGGCCCAGGCAGGCCAGCTCACTGGGCCCTCCGGTAGAGGGGCAGTCCTTTGTGGCAGTTTCTACTGGCGCCCAGCAGCCCTTCAGGCGCCCAGCAGCCCTTCAGTAACACAGCTCCAAGCAGGTACCAATTCCATAGTGCCACAGCCCTAATACTTATACCAGCTAGGTGTCAGTTATCCCCCTGGCACAGGGCTCTATGCCCGGTCCAAACCAGTTCTGGGGGGCCCTCAAACATTTGTTTACAGTGCACAACAGTCCCCATTGACAGTGTAGGTCCTGGCCCCAGATGAATGAATGAATGAATGAATACCTTCTTCTATAGCGCATGGCTACTCTTGAGCATCCCAGCGCTGTAAGACCAAGGGAACAGGAAGACACTATTGAAACAAGTGTGTCTTTAAACGCTTCCTACAGGGGGGTGGAGCCTGCATTGTACAAGGCAGGCACAGACTCATTCATGGTCACGGACTACTCCTCCCACTACTCCAAATACAGATCTGCCTATTCAGCCTAGCACTGACTCACCCAGTCCATCTGGAGCCACTGCACCGCCCCAGTCTCTTTCACTCCAGAGCCAGACATGTGCCGAGACACCCTCGGGTATTTGCGCGCAATAAAAATCTCAAAAACATAAAAAAACAATACACAACAAGCAGACACAAAGACAAATAGCACACAGAAAAGCCCACTTTTAAAAGTGGCATTTCTAAAATAGTGACAATAATTCTGTGCACACCACCACGCAGCATTTATAACCATTATTCCAAACATACCAAACTTGATCATGCTGCTCCTCTCATATCAGGAATTACCACTGAATCAATTATCAGGGAATCCCCAATGCATTCACAGTAGTGAGAAAACAAAATGGCTGTTTGTCACTACCAGGACATGCCACACATTTAAGGCACATGTCCTACTTTTTACCTACATTGCACCCTGCCCATAGGGCTAGCTGGGGCCCACCTTAGAGGTGGCTGATATGTAGTAATATGGGAGTCAGAGACATGACACTCACTTTATGTGCCACGCCACAGCGGCAGTATACTGCGCTCGCAGGCCCTAAAATTGCAGAGGCCTGAGACAGGTTTGAAAGACTACTTTGGTGGGTGGCGCAAGCAGCGCTGCAAGCCCACCAGTAGCATTTAAGTTCCTGACCATGGGTATTTGAGATATCACTTTACCAGGAACTGATAGGTAAATTAAATACGCCAAACAGGTGTAGACCAATCTTAACATGTTTTACCATGGACAGCACATGCACTTTATACTGGATAGCAGTGATAAAGTGCCCAGAGTCCCAAAACCACCAACACCATGTCAGAAAAAAAGACTAGGAGGAAGGCAAAACATTCCAGGGATGACCCTGTAAAAAGGGATAAGTTCAACAGTTTTGATGTTGCGTGCCCAATATGGTTGAGGTATAGCCACCTTCCCTTCTAGACCTTGCACTGGTTTATAATTAAACAATACATGCTGTTGGAATTACTACCTGTGCATCGATCAGAGGCAGTTGAGGACATTGCGATGCTTAAGAGCAAGAGACACGTCTAAAGAAACCCTAAGGTCTGCAGCGTTTCAGACACTATTTCAACAAGCATTTGCTTTTTTTAAAAAATATTTTTATTGAAAAGATTTTTCCCCCCCCTTTTTCCCCCCCCTTATTTACATGAACAGGGCACAATAAGATACAAAATCGTAGAACACAGATTGATAAAACGCAAAAAATAAATTACGATATGCTTAATACAAAAGAATTCAACTTGGGAAAATACATGCATAACCATAAATTCCAGTGTTCGACAATACAGATTCTTCATAATCCATCATTCAGTTCCTAACTTCCACTGAATAAATGGACCTCAAATTTGCATACCCAATTTTTTACCCTTTTTTCCCTTCCTGGCATAGATAGCAGTTTCCAATTTTTGTGCTGATAGTACTTTACCTAGCCATTGATGATAGGTAGGAGGATTTGGGTCAAGCCAAGCCGAGGCCACTAACAGCCTAAGAATCGCCATTGCTACAAACATAAAGTGTTTACAGTTTATTTGCTCATTGGGGTTTACCCCCAGTAGCAATGCAATAGGTTTCGCATTTACTAGAGTTTGAGGTATTGGTATTGTAAATGACAATGCCTTTTATGTACTTGAAGTAAATCAATTTTTGTGGGAAATGAAGCTAATGGGAAGAGAGGAGAGGATGTGAGGTGTAAAACTGTGTCCTGGTACAGGAAAGGAGATGCTAGAGAGGGGGGTTGGACTTGGAGGTGGAGAATGAAGGGCGCGGAGGGACAGTGGAGAAGAGGCAAACAAGGGTGAGCACATCACAGAGGGAAGTGGGGAGGAAGCACAGAGGGTGAGCAGATGACGGAGGGAAATGGGGAGGAAGCACACATGGGTGAGAACATGACGGAGGGAAGTGGGGAGGAAGCACATAAGGGTGAGCACATGACGGTGGAAAGTGGGAGGAAGCACACTGGGTGAGGTCATCACAGAGGGAAGTGGGGAGGAGTACACATGGGTGAGCACCTCATGGAGGGAAGTGGGGAGGAAGCAAACATGGGTGAGCACATCATGGAGGGAAGTGGGCAGGAAGCAGACAGGATGACCACATGACGGAGGGAAGTGGGGAGGAAGCACACATGGGTGAGCACATCACAGAGGAAAGTGGGAGGAAGCACACAGGGTGAGCACATTACGGAGGGAAGTGGGGCAGAAGCACACAAGGGTGAGCACTTTACGGAGGGAAGTGGGGAGGAAGCACACATGGGTGAGCACATCATGAGGGAACACTGGATCTCAGTATCACTCAAATGCTGGATCTCACTATCACTCAAACACTGAGTCTCACTATCACTCAAACACTGGATCTCACTATCACTCAAACACTAGATCTCAGAATCACTCAAACACTGGATCTCACTATCACTCAAACACTGAGTCTCACTATCACTCAAACCATGAGTCTCACTATCACTCAAACACTGAATCTCACTCCACGTGCCCCATACTGTGTAATGAGAACAGTGCGTGTTGTAAAGCGCACTGACCCCTAATGCTAGGAAAGAGGCGCTATGGAAAATGTGAAATCTGTAGCTGCTGATCCAAGGGATCCTATCCTGAGCCGGCGAGACACTCAAAGAAGCACGGACCACGTTTGGAAGGCAGTGGGCGGTTTCTTAAAGTAACAAATACACAAATGGGCTATTGCACGTGGACTTGTGTGCGGTGTGTGCAACGGAAAATGTGGCACACTATTTGTATCAGGGCACACAGGGCAACACATGCTCGTTGGGCCTAAAGAATAAGAGGAGAAAAGAAATTGTCTCACTTTTGAAATTGGAAAAGTGTGACTACATCTGAGGGACTAGCCCACCGATAGGCAAGGCAATACTTGCAGCCCTGTGCCCTTGGAATGGGGCCACATTTGCTTGTTTGCTTTGCTGGTGTCCTCTGCTCTTGGCACCTCAGAGACACCATGGCGGTGCCCGAGCTTCAGCGTGGACAGGAAGGGGCAGTACACATCCTGAAATAGAGGCACACAGGGGTGTGCAATGCCCAGCTCCAGATATAACCGCTGGGGGTGGTTGAAGGACCAGCAGCAATGCAATGCCCCAGAAAACACCAGTGCGCCCGCCACCTCGAGAGGCGACTAACGCCGTCTGCTCAGCATGGCGCGTGGGATGTCTGAATACACCTATCAGCATTTATTTTCTACAAACAGTCAACAATTCTGCTGATCTTAGATTGCATCTCACACGGCAAAGACAAATTTAATGTAAGAAACAATTTCCTCACTAACCAATAGGCATGTATCCAACAGGATGAAAAAGTCTGA
This sequence comes from Lissotriton vulgaris, assembly GCF_964263255.1. Lineage (NCBI taxonomy): Eukaryota > Metazoa > Chordata > Amphibia > Caudata > Salamandridae > Lissotriton > Lissotriton vulgaris. The sequence goes on from NC_141688.1 coordinate 12,577,473, forward strand.
GTGATTATTGTACTTCCAGGCCACTTCTCACCGAGCATGTGCATTTGTCGAGCATAAATGGGCTTAAAATGACCCCAGGCCTGGATAAAAATACATTAGAGCTGACACTGGTTAATGGGATGCAGAAAGGCGGAATTCTGTGAAAGTTCAAGCTATCGCAGACAAGCATCAAAGCAGCAATGCTTTACTTTTAATGTTAAAAGTAAAGCGCATGTGTCGTGATGATACCAAAAGTAAAGAAATAGAAGTTTTTGCAAAATTTCTTTACTTTTGGTATCATCGCAGCACCCGCGCTTTACTTATAACATTAAAAGTAAAGCGCGGGAACTTCACTTCCCAATAGAGCGAGGCGCCCCTCTGCACCCCCAGAGAGGGTAGCTCCTTCACCTCTTCACTTCCCTAGTCGGATGTAGCGCTTGCACTTTCACACTGAGGCAAAGCGCTGCCTGCACCTTCGCCTCTGTTAACGGTAACAGTATCCGAGCTGCCTTTAACCCGACTCTCACAGCTCGACGCCGGAGGGTGACCCGCGCGAGGTACTGGGAGTTTCTCAGTGTCACGGATGATGTGAAAGTCATTTAACTGGCACCACAAACCAGTGTTTCCAAACTTCATCCCTTGACACGTGGACGGGACACACAGCAGACCTTCTCTGATCACTTCTGGCCGGAGATTAACCCTGTCCCTCCACCCTGTATCGTATTATTCTCTTTTCCCGTGGCGAGAGGATTCATATTTTACTGATGCTGCTGACCTGGGTTTCTAAACGATCAGTAGTCTATTTTTGCATCTCCTACTACTCAAGCAGATGGGCCGCCTCCCTAGCGCAGGTTCTTTGTCACAACACTTCATCTCTGAAAGCCCAGTTTCCTTGTCTGTCTAGTAGTGTTCATTCACGATGGTCCCAAATTACTCTCTATTGGGCAGGTAAAGGAGCGGGGCGCGGCACGTGCTTCTCTTTGCCCAAGACCACCCATGGTGCTCTAGCGGGGAAGCTGGCACTCTGGGCTTAACTTTACACCGATGCAAGAAAGCAGCCAATGCTCATTTGTACCATTGTTGGTGTTTGTGTAACAGGGAGACGAGGAAATACACAGAGATTGTTTCACCGGGGAAAACAGAAGAGCACAGAAAAAAATAAACTTTTATCACACAATATTTAAAATAATAAATAATTAAACTTGTAATGACGTTTTCAACAAAGAAGTTTGCTTCGTCAATAACCTCTTAAACAAGTGAAACAAGCGGCTCTGAAAGTGATGGCGAAAGCGATTGCTATTGTAAAAAAAACACGCCAGTGAGTGGTGCGTGCGCGCATGCCACTGCGAGCCATATGTATTCAATTATCGCGCCCGTGTCTGGGCACGATAATTGAAAACATATGGGCTTTGGTGCGCGTAACAGACACCAATAGGCAATGGGCAGAGCAATGAGCCTGCCTTTGGCCTATTGCGTGCCCACGCAAACAAAGCCCAATAGCGGAACCCAAAAGGAAAAGCACACTCACGAGTGTGTGCCTTTCCAGGGTCCGTTTTCAAATTCTGGACAAAAGGGCTCTCGCCTGCGTGAGCTGGTCTGTGCTCTGCAACGCAGGGCGCGAGCCCTAAAAAGGAGCGCACAGTAACTTCACAAGATGCTGAAGAGTAAGATACACCCCTACCTGGGCCGCAACATTCATAGAATATTATGGAGGAGAGTGAAAAACAAGTTTTACGACAATTCTAAAATATAAAATCAAATGGTAGGTATCATTGCTGTAAGGAACTCCTCATCATCTTCCGAGTGCCTGTTTATGACTGATATCAGATATGGGCACTTTCAGGGTTTATTTATGAAATGGGCAAAGCTATTTTCCTCAAAGTGCTACATATTTTCCTCAAAGTTTACGGGCTACAAGTTGTCAAAAGTGAATTCAATTAAATTGATCTTCCATCTAAAAGAGAAACACAAGGATTTACGTTTTGGTTTAGTAATTGTCTATAAAAAACTCTTACCTAGTAAGATCTGCATTAAATGACCAGTTCTACTACTCCCTTTGTTTACCCCTCTGCGCAACCACAGTGAAGTAGGTGCGGACAATTGCTGATGTTGTTCAAAAGTGACATTCTGCTGTGCAGTGTTTATATAGTTGTGACGGTACATGCATACATAATATGATCATAGCCCTTTTCTTTACATTTTTGTTTACATATTGTCTGTACAGTGCTAAAGGTTCAGTGATTCATGGGTTTCCACTTTACCTCTCTGTTCCAGTAGCTGTTGCAGACTCGGATGGCCGGTGAGAAACTCTCATCTCTGTTGGTGATGTTTCGAAAGTGGCAAAACCTATTTCTGAATAAAACATCACGAAAGTAAAATTATGCTCGTGACTTAAACAGGATAGCTGATTTGGAGAAGATCTAACCTGCATCACTCTCATTCACATTAAAAAAACGGCATAATTATGAGAATTGACATTGCTATGGTCTATTTGACTTTCTGTTTATGTTGCCTCAAAGCAATCTATTCATGGTGTTTCTTTGTTAGTGCAGCAATCAAGGAAGACCTCTTGTTAGGACCAGACCTTAATGGTCAAGCACATGGACCAAGCACATTAGATGAATCAGAGCACATACAGTGGCATTTTGCACAAAGTGCGGGTTCCTAGGTGGTATACCCAGGAGATGATGATTCACTCTTGACAACACCAGCGGTACCATGCCCTGGACTTTGTGAGTAAAGCGAAGAATACTTTCCTGGCTGTTGAAGGTGGCAAAAACCAGCTCTACATTTGAGACTTGTAGTGTCTTTGTTTGTCTCCCCTAACTACCTCTTACTTTGGCAACTGGTGTTGGTCACTCCAGGATTAAAGATTATGACTTTTACAGAAATATATTAAATAATCCAATACGATGTTCACAAAACTAGAAACACCTAAGATGCCCATTTCACATGTAAGCTATCATACCTGTTAAACCTTGGTAAAATCCCATGGTGATCAATAGTAATAAACATTCAAAGCTTTGATCTTAGGGACCCACTTGGTTTACCTATGTCAACAACTCCCAGTGCCTCTCTCCAACTCATTAAACACTTCTGACCCCATCATTGCAGTGAGGGTATATGGTCTGGGAACTCATATTTCTAATTCAAAACTTATGCCATGTAAACTTGGTGTTTTTGTTTATACATCTCTGCTAGTCCTAAGTCATTTTCTATTATTATGCTAGGTAAAAAGGAAGATCCAGCTTCTTATTGATTACATCAGTAAACTTATATTCAGAACATTTTCCATAAAATAAAACCTGCAATCTAGCCTCGCACCAATACTTAAAGGAGATGGCAGTTCTAGGTGGTGCCCAGCTCAGCCTATGACAGTAATTGGGGAGCATCAACAAAAGTGATCAGACAACAGAAGTGGTCAGACGATGAGATAATGAAGGTAAGTATATGGATAAAGAAACCTTTGTACCTCATGTAAATTCCGGGGGGCACCATGGTGGCACTGAACTGGACTGCAGCCAGGAATTCGTGAGAAAGACCAGGGTCAATATGAGGATTGTAACCTGCGGGGAAAAAGTCATTATTATCATTCCATTCCACCTGGTGTTCAAGACCAATCCATGTCTTTGTTGCATTGATGCAAATCACGAACAGACAGATTTCAGTAAGGCTGCAGTAACCCGAATCACAATCAACACCATAGGAAGGACAGTATAATTAAGGAAATAAAAAGAAATAGAATCATCTTCTACTGAAAGTATTTCAAAATGTCCGCCGCGTCTACTTACTCAATCTGATTCTCCCTTTTTAAAATGAAAAGGAATAAGTTAGAGGAAAGCAGTAACTGTAAATACATGTTTCTTTGTCAAGCAGCAGTGATTCATGAAACAAAGATGAGACAATCGGCTTGTGGTGTCACTGGAGATGTCCTATTGAAAACACACCAGGACCATAGAACCATACATAGACGTAAGTTATGATACATACTACTTGCCAATGTCCTCCAAACACGGGCACGAGTTGAGTAAAACAAAAACCTTAGCCATCGTGACTATCAGCCTGATTCATCAAGCTGAAATCGGCTTGCAAAGGGCCAGATTCTGAGAATCTGGCCCTTTGCGAGCTCTATTTTTGCATTTGGGATTCATCATCCCAAATGCAAAAATCGGTAATAGCGATGTCGCAATTTTGCGAGGAATTACATTTAAGGAATCTCTATTTGAGATTCCTTAAATGCAATTCATCATCCATTAAAAAATTGCGAATTCGTAATTTCGGCCCGCTATTTACTGCGAGGTCAAACCTCGTGGTAAATAGCGAAAACTTTGAAAAATGCGCAACACCTGTTTCAATTTGCATTTAAGGGGTGCTACAAGGTGTCCTTTGGACACCCCTGGCACCCTTTAAATCGCTATCTTATTTGCGATTAGCTAATTGCTAATTGCAAATAAGGAATACTCCTCATTCATTCCTATGGGCCTTTTGGCCCATAGGAATGAATGGGGAGTTATTCCTTTTTGCGATTAGTAATTTGCTAATCGCAAATAAGGATTGTGTAGGAATCGCAAATCTTTTTGCGATTCCTACATGAATCCCGTTTTGCGAGTCTGTAATAGCGATTCCTAATGAATCGCTATTTTAGACTCGCAAAACGGGTCTATGATGAATCAGACTGTAAATATAAATAATCTGGAAATTGGCTGTCGTCAATTCTCCTCTCCTTCCAACTACATCACCCACTCTTTTTGTTCTCTCCTATCTCTTTACAATGTTTTTTTGAGGTGCTGAGGATTTGAGGATAGATTTGATGGACATTAAATCAATGTGCTATGCACTGAGTAATTAACATAAACTTTATCAAAATCATGCCGTCCACTGGTACCGCTGCCCTTCAAAAACCATTGGATTCCTCTTATTCTACCACTTTTTCTCAGAAGGTTTCATGCAGTTGATTTAGCCGGGACTAGATGAATTGTACAACGCTCTTCCTTGAAAACAAGCATTGGCAGAGCCAATAGGTCTCACTTTTGGGAGTTTATAAGTGTTTAGCCATGCAGCACACTGTCCTGGGTGCTGCGCTGCCAGGTATGGAATGGCTATATAATGCTGTCACAAACCACTCTGGAGCGAACCAAAAATAGCTCGAGCAATTGGATGATCATGAATGCCAAACATTGAGCTAATGTTTGTATGGTAAAAAAAAAGAAGCTACATCTGGCACTCCAGAAAAAAAAACAGACATGAAAAAGGTAAATGAAAAGTAGTTAAACCTGCCAGGTCTCTCGTTTACTATTGGGAAATCAAGCACATATCACCAAGGTGAAAACGCTACGTCTCGAAATACAGTTTAAAAAAAAAAATACTATGACGCATCTAGCGCAGGTGCCGTGACGCGGAGCAATAATTTGGGGTGGGCGAGACAGGCTAGCAAGGACAGAGAAAGTGGATGTATGCAGAGATAGTGACAGGCTTCAAGGGAGAAGGAGAGACATCACAGGCAGTGAAGGGAGACATGAGAGGCTGATACACGGACAACAATTGCTTCAGAGAGCTCTGACAGAGATGGGAACAGAGAGACAGGGTGCAGCTGATGAGAGGCAAGAGTGAATGAGAGATACCTGGCAAACTGAGGTAAGAGAGAAAGACACTTCAGTGAGAAGAGGGGTATGAGGCTGGACCACATTAATAATAATTAATTAAAATGAATATATATTTTTAGACAAAGTCGCTTATCAACGCTTATATGTCACTTTGTCTAAAAATATACATTAATGAGATGGGACTAGGTACCACTGCATAGGGGTAATTGAATATACCCTATGAATACTTTGAGTTTATTTGTTCCTTCACATGACTGTTTTTTGGGTTGATATTTGCTGCCCAGACAGTGGAGGGTGAGTTGGGAGAACCCCATGTATATTATGTGATCTAATGGTTACAGTGACACTTTTCTTTGAGGATAATTTAGTCGAACCATGCTCCCAGTGTAAAGTGACGAGACAAGGCCGCATTCCCAAAGATTTCAGAATCGTACACGTGTATTTAAAGTAGTTTGATTTGTTGTGCATTTGCTGCAGAGAAATTGTTGCTACTTACATTGTCTCAAGTTCAACTTCTGATAGATTTGTCTAGACTTAGCTCTATTTTCCCAGTTCACTGAATTTGCAAGGAGCAATAAAACGTTGTCCTACTTTTATTATGAGGCAAATCAATTTGCTCCAGTATGTCCTGTGCAAAATTCTTCTGTAATACATCCTGCCAGGAAATCCTGTCAGGTCACTGGTCTCTCAGGGGACAAAAGCAGCAACAATGTTGTATTATTTTTTTGATATTTGTACTTGACACTTTTTACAGATGTAAATAACAGCCCCTAAGTCGATTTTAGCCCAAGAAGTCAGATCAGCTAGGATTATATCGCACAGATGTGGCTACTGTGGTAGAAAATTCAGTAGGGAGAGAATCCCATCTTCCACTAGAAACACGTGATTAAAAGCTTGTCAGGAAAGCAGCTTGCTACCCACTCAAAATTACTTTATTCGGATACTTGATAAAGCATTCCATAACAGCACAGTTCATAGTTTAAACAGTTTAAAAAAGAAAGAGACAGTTAATGACGCAGTCATATTATATCATAATTGATGTATGCAATCTAAAAAAAGTTTTTAAAAAGGCAGTAATAGAGGCAATTATGAATTCACAGTCCAAAAATTGCAGTGCCAAATATGCAGGGCGGCATTGCCGCAATCCTAGTTTTTTAAGCACAGGCATAATCCATCTTTTTCTAGGGCTAAAATAAACTTTGCAGAAAAACAAAATGTGTATAGAGGATTGTGCTGAAAGGTCATCACAAGGGCATTTACTTAACGTTCGCGACCAGTCATTCAGTTCTGGAAAACTTAATGACCTAAAGATGATGTTTAACCTGAGGCATGTCAGCAGAAATCTATCGTAGTCACTAGTGACCATCAAGATATATGGCTGGGTGTGCTAAAAGGCCACAGTAAGGTAGTGGGATTGAACCGTAGACTTATCCATTTCAATCATGGCTCTCTTTTCACACAGTTATCTCATATAACCAGCTTTTAGGTCCTTTCTGGAGACACTGCATATGGTGTTCGGATCGTTGTAGTATTCCTGATGGCCTAACTGGCCTATGAAAGATTTGACATATTCTAACCATCTCATGCTTTTTACTCCATCAAGGCCCATTGCGTCTTTTAAGATGAGGTGATTAAAAGCTGACTCTTCTGTGGTCCAAACCCTGTGCCAAAGGAGGACGGGCTGGATCTTAATTACGTCCTCCAGATAGGGTAGAACGAGTTCATCGTGACAGATAAAATTGGACGTGCTTTCCGGTATGGACAGAAGGTGTTTAAGAAACATATTTTCTGCCATTTGTGGTGAATTAATGTTAGAAAAGCCCCAAATTCCTGCCCCATAGGTGGCAACCGGAATACATTTAGCCTTGTATATGTGTAGTAGTTCCCCTGGAGGGCGTTTTCCTAGTTTTTTGCTAAAACTAACAAGAGCCATTAGTGATTTACTAAACAGTAGCCTTCTGGATTTAACAGCACTGGTCCAGGTTCCTGTTTGTTCGAATAGAAGCCCTAGATAAGAGAATGTTTTGGTGCGCTCAATTACCTTATTGTTAACAAAGATGGTGTTAATCTTTTTGTTGGATCCATTGCCACAATTCATAACAAAAGTTTTTGAGCAATTGATGGTAAGACCCATTTTAAACATGAAGTTTGTGAAAGAGGTAACTACCCTCTGTAGGCCTAGGGGCGTGCGTGACATGACAACCGCGCCATCTGCGTAGAGGAGCGCAGGGATAGGGCAGGTGGAGGCTGATGGTAAGCCCCTGCACTCCTTTACCAAAGTCGCCTCTAGGCTATTTATGTACATAGTAAATAGAAAGGGGGCAAGGATGTAGCCTTGCCTAACACCCTTCTTAACTTTAAAACTTTGTGTACATTCTCCATCCCGCCCGAAACGCACCCTGGCCCTAGCACCCAAATAAAGCTCCCTTAGGAAGGAAATTAAAACCGGGTCTGCCCCCTGCTCCCCTAACATTAACCATAGCTTTTCGTGGGTTACGAAATCAAAAGCGGGCGTTAAGTCAACGAAAGTTAAAGACAGGCTTTCACCTTTGGCTTTTACATATTTTTCCAGTAAAATATATAAATTGAATCCCTGGTCAATAGTGCCCAAACCTTTATGAAAACTATATTTCACATCGCTTATGATTCTGTGTTCTTCCGCCCAACCCTGCCGTCTCTCTAAAATCACCTGTCCCAGAATCTTCACTGTGGAGTCCAGTAATGAAATAGGACGATAATAGGCATAGTTCGACCTGTCTCCCTTTTTAGGTCGAGCTCTCGACCTATTGCTACCAAGTTCCTTTTCAAGCGACCTAGATCTGGCCACGAGCGCCGATTACACATCGTGAACGCGCCCCCTGGCCCCGCCCCCCCAGCCGTGCACATCTCCGATCTCAGTCAGCCATGCCTCTCTCAGTTCCGCGCACACACACACACTCTGCATACACACACACTGCATACACACACGCAGGTACACACACTGCATACACACACCCTCACCCCCCCCACCCACCCACCCACCCACTCACGGGCTCACGCACACACACAGTCACACACGTGCATCCACACACTCGAAGTGCCCATCTCCTGTCTCGCTACCCTGATGCACCAAAAACACAGTATTTACACGTCCCCCCCTACTCACCGGGCTGACTCAGGAGTCCCCCGCTGCTCTCGAGGCCGGTCCTTCCCCCTAGGTGTGCAGGGTTAGCGGCTCAGGCTCGGCAACAGCAGGCGACGCAGAAGGTGATGACGAGCTCCCTAGACGTCCGATGTGCATGCTCACGGCGTGACTTGCTCACGTACAGCTGAGGTGCATGCTCACGTCGTTATCCTTCGCTTGGTTTAGTAACGGGATCCGCTGGCGCAGGTCCGAATTGGGAGGATGGTTCGCTTCACGTTGGCCGTTCTGAGTAGCAGAGCTGTGGAAGGTAATACTTCAAGTTGTGGGAGAGTCGATTCAGGCTTGTTTAATGTTGTAAAAGGGGTTCTCAAAAGTGCTACCCAGCTTTGCTGGTTGGCTACAAGCTTGCGTGCACGAGCGCGTGAACACTCGGCCATCTGCTTTGCTTTTCCTGCCTTTCCTGTGCTTTCTAGTTTGTACCTGTGGCTGCTGCGTTTTACAGCGCAAACAGAATGGAATCTTTGTACATCATTCTTATCTCCGTAAGAAACTTGTTTAAACAGCACCTATATGTGAAAGTTAATCAAAGCAAGATTTAAACTTTCTCTCTATGATAACCATCTTTACAAGGGGGCAACATTTCACTTTATTGTGCCACTTCAGACTCCCATTCAAACACATCTACTAACTATTGGGACGTTTCACACCCAGACTTGGCGTTTCACACCACTACAGACTTGCGGGTGGCTTCAGTGGTTGTCTTTCAAGTCAAGTCAAGTCAAGTCAAGTCAAGTCATAGAATTTATATAGCGCACTACATACCCGGAGGGTTTCAAGGCGCTTGGGGAGGGGAGGGGGGCTAGATAACCTTAGGGAGGGGATTATTTGTCAAATATCCACGTTTTAAGTTGTTTTCTGAACGCTAGGTGATTCTGGGTGAGGCGAAGGTGGGCGGGGAGTGAGTTCCATGTTTTGGCAGCCAGGTATGAGAAGGATCTGCCTCCCATGGTGGTTTTGTTGATGCGAGGGACAGTGGCGAGTGCTTGGCTGGAAGAGCGAAGTTGGCGGGAGGGGGTGTAGAAGGACAGTCGAGAGTTGAGGCAATCTGGTCCGATGTCGTAGAGTGATTTGTGTGCGTGGGTAAGCAGTCGGAAAGTAATCCTCTTATTGACGGGTAGCCAGTGGAGGTCTTTAAGGTGGCCAGAGATGTGTTCATTGCGTGGGATGTCTAGTATGAGTCTGGCTGAGGCGTTTTGGATTCGTTGTAGTTTCTTCTGGAGTTTGGTGGTGGTACCTGCGTAGAGGGTGTTTCCGTAGTCCAGTCGGCTCGTGACCAGAGCATGGGTGACTGTTTTCCTGGTGTCGGTGGGGATCCAGTGAAATGTTTTTCTGAGCATGCGAAGGATGTTGAAGCAGGATGAGGATACGGCGCTGACTTGTCTGTTCATTGAAAGTGAAGAGTCCAGGATGACGCCAAGGTTCCGTGCGTGGTCTGTCGGGATGGGTGCTTTTCCGAGGGCTTCCGGCCACCAGGAGTCGTCCCATGCAGAGGGGGATTTACCTAAGATGAGGACTTCTGTTTTGTCCGAATTCAGTTTCAGACGGCTTTGTTTCATCCATTCGGCGACTTCTTTCATTCCTTTGTGTAGGTTAGTTTTGGCGGTGCTGGGGTCCTTGGTGAGAGAAAGGATCAGTTGAGTGTCATCCGCGTAAGAGATGATGTTGAGGTTATGTTGGCGGGCGATGGTCGCGAGGGGGCTCATGTATACGTTGAAGAGGGTGGGGCTAAGAGAGGATCCTTGTGGTACGCCGCAGATGATTTCAGAGGCCTTGGACTTGAATGGTGGGAGACGGACTCTCTGGGTTCTTCCGGAGAGGAACGAGGTGATCCATTCCAGTGCCTTTCCTTGGATCCCGATGTTTCTGAGGCGTTGTAAAAGGGTGCTGTGGCAGACTGTGTCGAAGGCTGCAGAGAGGTCGAGGAGGATGAGGGCGACTGTGTCTCCATTATCCAGTAGAGTTCGAATGTCGTCAGTTGCTGCAATGAGGGCGGTCTCAGTGCTGTGTTTTGCTCGGAAGCCAGATTGTGAAGAGTCGAGGGATTTGTTGGCTTCGAGGAAGGCGGCGAGCTGGTTGTTGACAGCTTTCTCGATGACTTTGGCCGGGAATGGAAGAAGTGAGATGGGGCGGTAGTTTTTGAGTTCGGTGGGGTCAGCTGTTGGTTTTTTCAGGAGGGCGGTGAGTTCAGCGTGTTTCCAGTCTTCTGGGAAGGTAGCGGAGTTGAAGGAGCAGTTGATGACGTCTCGGAGGTGCGGAGCTATGACGGAGTCTACTTTGTTGAAGATGTGGTGAGGGCATGGGTCTGTGGGGGATCCAGAGTGGATGGAGTTCATCAGGCGGATGGTGTCCTCAGTGGTGATTGGGTTCCAGGCGTTAAGGGTGTTAACGGGGGGAAGATAGTCAGCTGATGGTAGGGTGGGTTGGCTTCCGGGTTGGTTGTCAAAGCTGTTGTGGATGTCAGCAATCTTGTTGTGGAAAAAAGAGGCTAGGGAGTCGCAGAGGGTTTGAGAGGTGGTGATGTCGTTGGAGTTGGCCGAGGGGTTGGAGAATTCCTTGACGATGTTGAAAAGTTCCTTGCTGTTGTGGGCGTTGTTGTCGAGTCGATCCTTGAAAGCTGTTTTTTTGGCTTTTCGGATCAGTCGGTGGTGAGTACGGATGGCGTTTTTGAAGGCGACCTTGTTGCTGGTGGATGAGTCTTTTTTCCAGGCCTTTTCAAGGGAGCGGCATAGTTTCTTGGATTTCTTGAGGTCCTCGTTGAACCATGAGGCCTTCTTGATTTTGTGGTGGCGTTTTATCAGTGGTGCTAAGGTGTCTGCTGTGTTGGATAACCAAAGGGTGAGGTTGGAGGCGGCCTCGTTGGCGTTAGAGGAGAGGGCTGGGGAGGTTTGAAGGAGCGATGAGGAGATCTGTTCCGTGGTGGTTTTGTTCCAGTTTCTTTGTAGAGTTGGTTGGAGGTGGATGATGGGTTTCGGCTTGTTGTAGGTGAAGTGGACGCAGCTGTGGTCAGTCCAGAGGAGCTCCGTAGTGTGGTTGAAAGAGACATGGTTGCTAGAGGTGAAGATGGGGTCGAGTGTGTGACCTGCGATGTGAGTGGGGGAGGTGACCAGTTGTTTAAGTCCGAGGTTGGCGAGGTTGTCTAAGAGGGTGGCGGTGTTGCGGTCGTTAATCTTCTCAAGGTGGAAGTTCAGGTCTCCCAGGAGGATGTATTCTTTGGAGGGGAGTGCGTGTGGAGTGATGTAGTCCGTGATGTCTTCACTGAATTTTGCGCGGGGACCTGGTGGTCTGTAGAGGAGGGTGCCTCTGAGTGTGGTTTTGGGGTCGATGTGGATCTGGAAGTGGAGGTGTTCGGAGTTGGCGAGGTTGGCGTCAGAGCTGGTTGATATGCGGATAGATTTCTTGTGGACGATAGCGATTCCTCCTCCTGTTTGGTCGGTGCGGTCTTTGCGTGTAATCTTATAGTCGTCAGGGATAGCGATGGCGATGTCAGGGGCGGAGGAGGCGTTCATCCATGTTTCCGTTAGGAAGGCGACGTCTGGAGAGATGGTGTCAAGTAGGTTCCAAAGGTCAATGGCGTGCCTGTGGACCGAGCGGGTGTTGAGAAGGATGCATTCTAGGTGGTTGGGGTCGGGAATCTGTGGTGTGGTCGGAGCGGAGACGTTGACGGTGCCGCTAAATTTGCAGGAGAGGCAGGAGAACGATCCATGGGTGCGTCCTGGAGCGGCTTGGATGCAGTTGGGGGCGCAACCGGGGTTAAGGGCTAGGAGGGCGGCGGCATCGTAGGTAATGCGGGGGGGCTGGGGAGCGCGAGGGGCAGGGGGTCTGGCGCTGGCCGCGGTCCAGGCGCGGACGGGCGTAGACGGGCTTACCTTTGGCGCACCTTCGGCGTGTCCGTAGCGCGTGGACGCTGCGCGTGGGACCATTGGCCATAAATGGATGGTGGAGGGGGAGGGGCGAGGGCGCTTCAGCTGGGAGGCGGGGCGGGCAAAGGACGACGACAACAACAACAAAATGGAGGTGTGGAGGTGGGGGGGTCAGGGCGGCAGGAGCGCTAGGACAAACGAAAGCTGAAGACAAAAAGCGGCGAGGCAAACACACAGTGAGCACAAATGCAATTCAAATCGGCAAATCGGCAAACACTATAATTACAATGCAAAACCGGCAGTTCCAGCAAGCAGCGCACAGCAGGCAGCAAGTAGTTTAAATAAAAAATGTATATTTACATACCACTTTTTATAATCTGTTCAACCAGATGCCAACGGTTATGATTTTTTTTCAAACAGCATGGTGAAGCACCTTTATTTATTCTTTCGTTTCTGGTCTCCTCACTCAACGTCTCCAGCTGCCTTCCCTTTCCCCCTCCTTCGCGGCCCTCTCTGTCTCCAGTCACCAAGGTGTCTCCCGTTTTCTCTGTAGTCTGTGTTCCTTCGTTTTCCCCTTCCCACACTAGTGCTTTTTTTCCATTTATCCGGTTTGCCCGGTTCCTTTATTATTATTCTTTGCAAGAGTAAAAAGTATTGTTTTAAGGTATGGAGATTTTACTCTATCGTAAAGCTTTGCGGAATACTTTTTTGATGCATTAATGTCTAAATCTGTTTATTAATTTTTCAGAAGTGCTATATTTTGGGTGTGGGCCAGAAAGGTCCATGTGGCAACCAATGTAGCGCTTTTTTTTTCTTCTTTTGTCTGAGGGCAGAGCGAGCTTTGTTGCATGGGAGCTGGAACTCCTGGATAATCGGAGTGTTGGCTCAGTAAAGTTAGCATAGCTATACATATTGCTCTCCCCAACATAACTTGTTTTTTACTTTCATGCAAGAAGGGTGTCCAACGAGGGTTGGGATCCATGACACCTTTTAAGGATAACCACTATGTAAATCAATAGCATTTATATCCATTAAATGCATATTTCTCATATGTTTATGGCTTGTTGAATTAGCGTGGCCGCGCTGGACTCCCACGCAGTTTCTCTCACCCCTCCTGCAGCATATCCCTCATTGACTCGAACCGCTTCGTCTTTCCCCTCATTAACAGCCTTGTTCTTTGACCGGCTGTGACGAATGGTTTGTCACACGTGCACAGCGCCCATGGGGTCGCTGCACCTTCCTGCAGGAGCTCACACTCTTATAAAACGGTCCATGCCGTCCCACGTAAACTTCAGTGCTCATTGCTTTTCACCGTAGAATGGCAGATTTAATTTTGTGAGTCTTTTTGTACGTGTCGTGTTCCTGCAGGCGCTTTCCAAGAGTTAGGCCATTTTTAGACCCCTCTGGGACTCGTATGCAAAATGTAGGGTGTCAGAGCTGCTCCTCCACCCTGAGCAAACTGCGTCAACCATCTGCGAGATGAATGAGTGTTGCACCCTGCTAGTGTGAAAGCTTCCGAATGCCCTGGAAGTTGGTGACTGTTGCTGCTCCTGCACTGTCGCCGTGTACACTGTCCAGTGCTTTAAATGGGCCGGTACTCACCGGTACTGAGTACCGGCACTACTGAATTTTCAGGCCCTCAGTACCGGCACTTTTTTATTAGCCAGAGAGAGTACCGGTACCCTGTAAAACGGGACGGCAGGCTCCGGTTATGTTTCCCCGTTTGCACAGGATAGATGACGCCATGCTTCTCAGGAGCTTGTAAGGGCGCCAAGCCTCTTACAGAGTCCCTGCTGGTGATTCCAGCAGCGCCCATGTGAATGGCCTGAGACAGCAGGGGTCAGATAGGGCTTGCCTTGCGTCACGCTGTGATTAACAGTGCAGGGTCTCTAGACAGACCCTTCCCTGTTGATCACATGCGCAAGGACAGTTCAGCTGAAAGTGCTTTAGCCTCAACCCCGCCCCTCTCAATCAGGTGTGTAAATGGGTTGAGAAAGACAGCCAAAGCCGGTTTTCTTTGCATTTTTTGTTCAGGACAGGAGCTGCTTCTCTTTGTGAACCCCTCCAACATTAATCACAGTGTTAATAAAGTAATTTGCATAATCCAAGTGTCTTCTTCCGTGTCCGTGCCCCCCCATGATAATCATCTATAGTTCACATTTTTTATCCCGTTTGCATATATGCATATGATGTCTGGCACGTCCCGTGGATACGTCTTGTTAATAAAGTAAATAGCATAATCCAAGTGCCTTCTTCCGTGTTCGTGCCCCCCCCCCCCTATGATAATTATCTACAGTTGAAATGTTTATCCCGTTTGGCCCCGTCCCGTGGATGCATCTTGTTAATATGTAATTTGAATAATTCAGTGACGTCATCATGTTGTGCTGTCATCTTCCGCGTTTGTGCATCCCATCTCCCATGGCTAATATTTTAAAATGTGCATCCCATCTCCCATGGCTAATAGTTTTAAATGTGATACCGATTATAAAGTAATTGGCATGATTCCGTGACGTCATCATGTCATGCTGTCATCCTCCGTGTTCGAGCATCCTATCTCCCATGGCTAATATTTTCAAATGTGCCTTCTATTTGCATATTCCAAGGGTCTTCTTCCGTGTTCGTGCCCTCCCATGATAATTTTCTACAGTTGAAATGTTTATCCCGTTTGGCCCGTCCCGTGGATACGTCTTGTTAATAAATTAATTTGAATAATTCCGTGACGTCATCATGTCGTGCTGTCATCTTCCATGTTTGCGCATCCCATCTCCCATGGCTAATAGTTTTAAATGTGATCCCGGTTATAAAGTAATTGGTATAATTCAGTGACGTCATCATGTTGTGCTGTCATCCACCCATACACACAGATAGATACAGACGGACAGACACACACACAGACACACCCACACACACAGACACACACGCACACACGCACACACACCCACACCCAGATACACGCACACCCAGACACACGCACACACACCCAGACGCACACAGACAGACGCACACAGACACACACACACACTGCAGAACAAAATACTGGCCAGATGGCAAACTTAGGGGATGAGTACAGAATGGAGGGGAGAAAAGGAGACAAGTAGGGAAATAAACAGTGAGGAAATTGAAGACTTGTGGAGAGAGTAAGCAAAAAGTGGGAAGAAGAGAAGCAGAACTAGGGAGATAAGCTTAGAGGCTGGGTAAAGATGAGAGGCGAATGGAGAGGACATGCCTATGTAAAGGCATGGAACCAGGAAGAGCCTGGTCGTAGGGAAAAGGGCAGTGGCATTGTTTTAAATGTGTGTAGTAGCACGTCTCTACTGCTTAGGAGAGTACCAATACTCATGAAAGGTAGGCTCACTGGCTGCTAGTGCTGGTGAGCACGAGGCTGCCATGGTTGGAACCTACTTGACAGCCACAGCGCTTTTATAGTCCTGAGCAGAGCCGCTGTTGAACTATTCAGATTGGGATCATTTGCATGATGTCGCTGTGTTCACCATCACACAGTATTGACAGTGGAGGGCCCATTTAGGCCCTGTGCTGTTAATCACATTCCCACTATTGTGTGCATTTGGGCAAATACAGGTATGGAGGCAGAACATGGACAACAGCAATTTAGAAAGTCATGGGAGGTAAGGAGTTTAAAATGGCTTTAATCCCACCTAGACTTTTTGTGAGTGTTTGCTTATGTCTGTGTGCTTGCAGACTTGTGTGTGCCTGTTTTTCTGTGAGAGAAAAGTGAGGGAAAGAGGGAGAGAATCAGGATACTCAGGAGATTTTAGAGGGAGTGTATGTGAGTGAGTGTGTATGTGAGTGTGTATGTGAGTGTGTGCGTGAGTGTGAATGTGTGTGCGTGTGCGTGCGTGTGTGTGTGTGTGTGTGTGTGTGTGTATGCCTGAGAGTAGATAGTATTGTGCCAAACAACAACAAAAAAGCAGTATGGCATTAAAAAGCAGCAAATATTACAAAACGAGGAACTGTTCACATATCATCCTGTTTGGATTTCATTTTGTGTAACGAGTTAACCTGTTTCGTTTACATACACACATTTTTCATGTGTTTTTATAGTGGCTGCAACTGGTACAGAATTCATTATGTATCATCATATGTTGCTCTTAGCCCCGCCCCTAGCCCCGCCCACTTGCCACACCTCTAGCTCATATTAATGAGTACCTGCACTTATTTTTTCCCATTTAAAGCACTGACACTGTCACAACAGACGATAACAGTTTATTTCAGGAAGTGCTCACGCATTCACCACCTTTGAACAGCTCAAACCACAACAGACTCACTTTAGATGATGATTGTGACAAAACATGGTAGAGTTCTATGCCAGGCTTCACCTCAGGGACAGTTTGTGTGCTCCTCTGCAGTTCTGGTTTTGGTCTTTCCTCGCCATCTGCTGCTTGCCCATTCACATCCCTGCCCCCCCTTCTCTATCTTACTCTTCCAACCAAATGCTTTTTTCCACCATTTGCTTACATCCCCAACACCTAGCTCCTCCATCGCTGCTTCCTCTGAGCCTCTTCCCACTGCAAACAAAACAAGCATTGGAATAGCCCACCAGGTCTCGCTTTTGGGACCTTCTAAGTATTTTCTGATGGAGAGTCATTTTTTAGAACCCCCCCTCTATTCTTTCTCACCCTCTCTCTCTTGCTCCTTCTCCCACTCCCATTCCCTCTTCCCTCCCCTCCTTCCCTCACTCTCTCGCTCTCTTCCTTCTCTCTTTCTTTCTCCCCCTCTCTCCTCCCTCCCTCCCCTCTCTCTCTTTCTCTCCCTCCTTCTTACCTCCCCTCTCTCCACCCTCTCTTGCCCCTTCCTTCTCTCTCTCTTGCTCCCTCTCCCCTTCCCTCTCTCTTGCTCCCTCTCCCCTTCTCTCTTCTCTCCCTCTCCCCTTCTCTCTTCTCTCCCTCCATCTCTCGGCCCTTCTTTCTCTCTCTCTCCCTCTTCCCTCCCTCTCCTCTCTCTCTCTCCCCTTCCTTCTCTCTCTCACCCTCTTGCATCCCATCCCTACCTCACTCTCCCTCCCCCTTCCTTCTCATTCTCTCTCCCTCACCCTTCTCCCTTTCCTTCGCTCTGTCTCTCATATATTCAGTGCTTTTCAGGTACATTTGCAAAATATACTTTTGTGACCTCTGTCACATGAAACTAGGGTGATTCTTCTCTTGTAGTTGCATACTTGATCTAACACAGTTGTTTTCTGTAGTGAGAAGATAAGAGCGCACGTTCCGCGAATGTCTGAGCTGGGTTCCGGGTCTTCCCGGCTGTGATTGGTTGTAAGGTGGAACACAAACAGAGGCAGAAGTTACACAGTGATGTTTCCCATATGCCGTTAAATGAGAAGGGGATGTTGATGAATAAACACGTTACAAATCTGCCCCACTCCACGCAAATATTCGACAAACACATCGTTTAAATACATAGGGTAAACTTGGGGAGATACTAAAAAAATACACTATTAGGTAGAACTGAGGCGCCCGCACGCTTCAGTGATCAATGCTCTTCACCTTACTCCTTCTAAGGATAAAGAGGTAAGGAGGACAGAAGAAAGGTTACTCAATAGGGGAGAAATTAAGACTGCAATTAACACTTTAGAAGCCAGCGGCATAACGAGAGAGCCTTGTTTTAAGGCATGCGTTGTGCCCTGGACTCTCCCTCCCAACAAATCGACTCCCAGCCTCACTTTCTCTATCTTCTCTGTCTCCCCTTGCCCTCACACACTCTGCACCCTCACACACTCTGCACCCTCACACACACACTGCACCCTCACACACACTCTGCACACTCACACACACTCTGCACCCTCACACGCTGCACCCTCACACTCTGCACCCTCACACACTCTGCAATGGAACATACACTCCAAATAATACCACTCAGTGCCACATAATTACACGGCACACAATTACACTCTACTGAATACAACATAACCTCCCCATAATACCACTCAGTGCCACATAATTATATGCAACATAATTACACTGCACTCAATGCTAACAAACACTCCAAATACCACTCAGTGCCAGATAATTACACGACACAAAATTACACTCTACTGAATACAACATACACTCCCCATATTACCACGCAGTGCCACATAATTACACGCCACATAATTACACTCTTCTCATGCAACATAAATACACTTTATCTATCGCCCTCACTCTATCTATCTATCTAGCTATCTAGCTATCTATCTATCTATCTATCTGTCGCCCTCACTCTATCTATCACCATAACTAGTGTATTGGACTGCCTGATAAGCTACTCACCATATCATTTCCCAGGAATCTTAATTTATTTAATAGGCTGCAGGCAGGACGGGATGTGCATGAATCAATTAATTACTTAAGAACATGGCAGCATTCATCTCTGGTTAAACTTTTGGCGGAGCAGGATATAATCTACTTCGCTGTTGTCACCTCTTTGCCACTTTGCCATTCTCTGAGAACTTGTAATCTTTGTGATTTACATAACTATCTGCAGGCAGGACGAACGTACATTAGGCATTTATTAATTATACAAATAAACATGGCAGTCAATCGTATCTGGTAACACTTCTGGCCGAGCGGGTAATACTAACGGCTACTAAAGTAAGAGCAAAGGACTACGCGCCTTAGCCACTGATTACGACCCTGTCCTTCGGCGGCATCTAACGCGGCTTTCACTCGGAAAGTAAAACCAAAGTTCCCGCCATGCTGTGCTGCCATCAGGAAACCGTGCACACTTGGCAAGGAGCCAGGACTGGGACCAGGTAGGACTGTTTCTTTATACTATCACACCCAGCTTGTGCTGTTCTTTTTTTATTGGGGTGGGGGGTGGGCAATGGGCTTGTTTGTGGTTATTTAGACTTAAAAATGTATTCATAATGTCACAGTCGCGTTGTCATGCTGCGTGCATGCGAAGTCCGGCAAGCCGCATCCAGATCTGTCTGTCTGTCTGTCTATCTGTCTATCTGTCTATCGCCCTCACTCTATCTATCTATCTGTCTATCTGTCTATCTGTCTGTCTGTCTGTCTGTCTGTCTGTCTATCTATCTATCACCCTCACTCTATCTATCTATCACCCTCACTCACTCTATCTATCTATCGCACTCACTCTATCTATCTATCGCATCACCACAGCATCACTCAGCACCACCACAGCATCACTCAGGGGCACCACAACATCACTATATGCTACCAAAGCATCACTGAAAGCCACAGCATCACTTGTCGCCACCACATCATTCAGCGCCACCACAGCATCAATCTGTGCAACCATTCAACAACAACTGGTTCAAATATGTTCTCTCAATGTTTCAAGCTTTATTACAAATGTCACAAAAATTAGAAGCCATTTTTATGTGTAATATCACATCTAAGTCACGTAAATACAACACATATTGCATTACAAATGCTATAGGTGTCATATTTGCGAAAATTAAAACTATTGGCATTGTAAATGACAACGCTATTAATTTCGGTATTTTCAAAACCAACACATAAATAAAAAAAATTGTCATTTACAATACCAATAGCTCAAACTTTCCTAAGGCGAGACCTATTGCATTGCAAATGCTTGTTAAAAATAGGTACGATTATAGAGTCCTACCAAGTCCCTGTGTGCAACACGCATTAAAAACTTGCGTTAAAATCGCCCCCCATAGAGCCAGGTTAGACTTAAAAAGGTCCACCGGAATGCCATCCGCCCCCGGCGCCTTGCCACCCACACTTACTCTTATGGCGTTATTGACCTCGCTCAAGGTAAAGATCAAGGATAACTTTAAAAATGGAGGCGGAACTTGGTATCAACCCCATTTGCCGGGATCTCTTGTTTGTCACTGGTTACGTTATTATACAGGTTGGAATAATGTGAGATCCATTCCACTTCTGAAATAGCAATTTCTATACTTGCTTTATCGCTCTCAACCAGGAAAGGAACATTTACTGCTTTCCAGAATGCTGTAGGGTCTCGGTCAATTGATGCCTCATGCAATGCATTCCATGCTTCCACTTTCAAGGATTTTTTTCTGGCAATTAAAGCCTTCCTATAACCCCTTCTAGTTTCCCTAATGTATTCCAGGTTTCTAGCCCCTGCATTTAAAGCATGTTTAAGTTTAGTGTAAGCTTTGGAGCAGTGGGAATCAAACCATCCTTCTTAACGTGAGTACTTCCCTCTTATTTTATATGTAGCGTAAATAGGCCCTATTTTCGACAGTCATTTGTAACATACTGTCGTTTGCGCTGTTCCTGTTTTTTAATTAGGGGATGTGCCTGGGTCCTATTAAAGAGTTTGTTTAGACACATCACCCTATTTTATATCCACCACTTTTTTGTATGTTGCACTGTGTTTCTATCACTTTTCACCAACCATCATAAATTGACCAACAATTGGAGGTTCATATTTTACTGTGGACCGCACCCAGTATTTACGATTTACTGTGGGGCATGGGGTCTAGATGATCTAAGGACCCGCCTGGCCACGGTGTGGACGGCCAAATGATAGGACGGATCACTTGGTTTGTTTGATAGTTATCCACAAATTTTGTGTACTGGATTTGGTTGACCAGTTTGTCATTGATTTCTAGACATCACTTTCCTTGTCTTCTACACACGTGTCTCTTGCTCTTTTCTCTTCGCCCTTTAGAATTTAATATGTGGTGACTGTAGCACCAACTGACTTAGTGTAAGACTTGTCAGTCTGGCCAGTATTATGTTTGGCTTATAGACCTCCTGGGTTCTGGTTTGTGATTCATACTTGGTTCCACTACCCAGGTTTCTTGTTGGCTTATGAACTCAAATTCTGACACGAAATCCAACCATATGTTAATTGAGATCTTGCTTTTTCAGCCAGCCACATTCCAAAATAGGAACTGACATGTGTCTTGTTTGCCAGTGGCCAAACTCCTTCCCTGCCCATTCTCCGCCTGTGAATTAACAGGTCCAATTTATGGGGTTGAGATCGAAATGGCACTACCAAGACCTCTGGGGCTGTGTCCATGCTTGTCTGTGTATGTCCCCTTGTGTCTTTTCCTTGTATGTCGCCTGCTTTAGATATAGGAACAATTATTGATGCCCCCAGGGTAACCCCAATAACCATGTTTCTAGTTATTTTTGACTGAGCCGCATCTTCATGTCTGACTTAATCTACTGCTTCGAGAGTATTAAACGCATCAAAGCAGTTAAATGTATGGCTATTGAAACAATTGTTATGGGTTAGCATATGAGGTTCCCAATTTACCCTTGCACTGCTACTGTCCAGGGGTTGGTAAAAATAACCTATGGGTAGTACATTAACACCTTGTGACAATTTAGTATGATTTCCTGTTCTGTTCATTATCAAGTTTACTAGGCGGGGGATTCTGAATGTCAGGACTAAGCAGTCCCCTGGGAGTGTTTTCCGTCCTCTGCCAACCCACCCTATTCTCCTCGCCATTTTAAATTAATCAAATAGCTCTCCCACAAGGCCCGTCCTAGTGCCAAGCCAATGCAGTGACCTGTTTTTCAGCGTTTCCAGCGATTCTTCCATCCCAAGATCTAATTTAGGAACATTCGCCAATACCACAATATAAGGCGTAGCGGCTGGGGGTAAGTCCAAATATGTTGTGTGCTGTTCCTTCTTCCTCTCATATGAGGAATTGTTTTTTTTTTCACTAGTGTTATATCTAGGTGGAATAGTGACTGGTGGTATGACTGGAGGAGGGATCCTAATATTTACATTGGGAGAGTGAGACAGTGTATTTAAATGGCCGGGTCCCAAATCCCTGTCAGTACCTTGATCGATAGTATTTGTGTTAGATCTTAGTCTGGCTCCTTCATTACCGGATTGTTTCACTTGGGCAAAAGCTCTCCCCTGTCCAAGACACTCAAGTTTGTCCTGGGATTTGGTCAGACTGACTTCAATCTGACCAAATCTTGACAACAGGTTGCTTAAACTATCCTTAGAGTATGTTTCTAGGGCCTCCAGCTTGTCTTTTAAGTTACCCACCATACTCTTGTAAATGCGCATTTGAAGTTAATAATGATTTGTCCCAATTCTCGGATTTTTGGGGCTTACCTTTTGCAGAGGCCTTTTTACATAGTTTAGATGGGAGTTTACGTGGTTTTAAGCATGATATGTCTGGAATGGGAGGGCAGATATTGGGGTTTCTGGCACGCTTTGTCGGCGGTTGTATTTCGTGGTCGCTATTATGCTCACATCCGGATATATGATCAGAGATGTTAACCACGCAGCCATTTAAAACCGGGTCACTTTAATGAGCGCCTTCTGGGTTAAGAGAACCAGCATCCACTGATGCACCCCTCTCCATGACTGGATTTAAGGCCTCTTCAACAGTTATGATCTGTCGTTCTATGTCCCCCACTGCACCCGTTGAATAAGTCAATAAGGACTGGCGAGAATGCTCTCCTGATTTAACTGGCTTTTTGTTGTGATTGATCACTAGTTTTCTCTTCCCCATGTTCGAATAGATAAATGACAAGGAAGTATAACAGGAAAATAAATATTAAAAGGTGAAATAGGTTTGGGATACACCTGATGTGAGCAAACTTAGCTCTATGGTCCAAAGTTCATAAGGTTACGAAAGTCAATGCGCAATACCTTACTTCGGGCTTAGTTCTTCCTGCCAAATTGCACTAAAAATGATAGCACGTGCTGTTACAAATTCGGTAAACTTCATAGTCAATGTCAATCCTGCAGTATTGTCTCAATGCGAATATGTTCTATTCTACCCCTAGGCACAGTACCTTGTGTACGTTAGAAGAAAGAGTAATGTCCCAGCCCAGTCTTGGTCAATCTAGGATGGGCTAAAACCGCCGTTTTCTCAAGCCCCTCCAGGGGCCGTCCTCCAGGTACAAGGTGCTTCTGGGCTCCTGGATTGGTGTGAAGATGATGCTCCAACCGCGAGACCGCACTGCTCCCTGGGACTTGCAGTCCTGTCTAGTGGCGTTCCGCGGTGTTGTGTGGCGGCCAAAATGCCGGGCGAAATGTAGGACAGTAAAGGTTGCACTTGCAGCGCAGTGTAGCGATGAGGCGGCAGAAAATCAGGGCGTCAGTATTCAGTGAGGGTTGGGCCCAGTCAATTCGTCAGTGAGTGCATACAGCTCCCAGGGCATTGTGGGTCCAAACTTCAGCCACTAGTCCCTCGTGGTCTGCCGGGCTTCCTCTAGCAGATTCCCCGGGAGTCAGTTTGCGCCACACAGACCAACAGGTATTTTAGCCGCTCTCAGTAGCGGCTGCGCCTCGCGTATATCCCACTCAATAAAAGTACAATATGCTACATTGACAGAAACAAACACAACTGTCTTCCCCTGCAGAAACTTCTGTAAACACAGGGAAAGAGTCCAAGTACACACAAGCATTCCTCAGTCTGGAAACCATTAGGGAGGGGGCGAGACTCGCCTCGAGAACAGAGCAGCAGGAGTACAGGGGCACAGGCTATCCAGCTCCTGCACCAGGCGATCACTCTGTTGTGCATCGCTCCTCTTCCTGCTGGGGCAACCAGGGTGTAAGCAGGGACTGAGGTTTTGGTGGCTGCCAGAGGAACCGCAGCAGCACTCTGGCCGGTGACAAGGATCTGAACCTTCAAGCAGTGGCCTAACGAAACTTGAGGGGGCCTCCCTGCAAAAGCATATTGAGGCTTCCCTCCCCAGTGGCCCGGGCCTGTAGTCAGTTGTTCCTATGTCTAGGTTTGTGTTCTGTTTCAATTTTTTTGGTTCTGAGTTTTTTTGTTCTTGCATGGAACATTATTGTGTGCATGTTTCATTATTTAAATATACCAATTTGTGTCTTTCGCTGTGGGCCTGTTGCATTACCCATGCTAGCCCCATGTCTCTGCGTGTCCTGTTGCTTTGGACTATACAACCATTGCAATAATTAGAGCACCTCTAGATAATTAATGAAAGTGTATGCTGGATGTCCAGTCTTGGAGGATACGTAAGTGTTATGCTTCACTATGAGAATAAATAAAGGACCCCAAACTCATTGATAAACCCCCATCCTTACTTCGTAACCAAGAAGTGATCTTCTCCATTGCCAAAGTGTTTCACACCTATATATACCATTTGTATATGGTTAGTAATAACCAATTTAGGCCAAAAGGACTTTTTGTCCAATCCTATTTCTATCTTCTTGGGTTACCACTTCTAATCTCACCATCCATATCACTTGTATTAAACCTATGATCCCAGTATGATGCTAGGTTCCATTTGTGGGCTGCTCAAAGATCTTTGGGGACACCTTGGGCTACAACAATATGGAAGCTACGAGTAGAGCCTCTTTGTTGAACACACTTCATTACCAGAGTTAACATGTACCCTCAAAACATAGTGCTTTGAAAAGGTGTCAGTTGATGTAGTTTACATTGTAATTGGTGAAAATAAAAGGCAAACACAGTAAAATATCACACAGTAGACCCTTTTTGGAAAAGGCCTCTATTTTTTTTGTATCTTTAAGAAAATCTATGTGTGCATGCTTTTACTTTAGGAAAAAAACATGAATCCAACAGCAAGTTATCATGATAGCAAAGTAAAACAAATAAATGTGCAAAGGTGATTAGAGAATAGTACTGTGTCTTGATGATAAGCTAAGGCATCCAAATAGCATATACTTCATAAACAAGTAAATCCATACATCAGCTATTAAAATGTGACTGTCTGCAAATGTATATCAAAGGACATACACTGGCTCTCATGTTGCTTGTCCAGTCTAACAGAAGAGTTATTTAATGCCCTCTAACCAAACACTAAGGGGAATACAAATGGAACAAAGGAACCATTCTCAAAATACTAAGAACTTGATGGATAACGCATCTAAGCAATTAATGACAGAGTATGACCAATACATGAAAGAAAATGGTTGAAAGGGCTGACCGAAATTCAACTGTCTCTCTGAACTACGTATTGAACATAAAAAAAAATTATGACATGAAGTCTTAACAGAGCTGAACATATCTGAAGTCAGATCTAAACAGTAGTTAAATCCTCAAGTTCCAGCATCAGCCGAATTGCACAAGCCTGTTCATTCCAAAAGAAAATGCACTGACCCCGAATTAGGATATGTCCTGATACAAGAGAACAGTAAAAGAGAAGAACATTTTATTGCTTTGTTGGTACAGGAGTCCTCCAATTTCAAATGATAACAATTTTATGACTGAATAAGAACTATTTGCGATCAAAGACGCATGCATTACATTGAGACATCATCGTCCAAAACTGTGACGGAACAGATCATCACAACCTCAAAGTACTGCAACAACTCGAGAGAAACACTCAACAGACCAGACAGACTTCTTTTCTTTGCACATATTTGTATTATTTCAAGTTGCTCAGACACATGCATGTTTTCAGAGGATTTATTATTGCACATTTTACAAACTCATAGACCATACTGTCACTCTTTATTTCCCAGTCCCTTCCACCCTGACCTTCTCCCATCTCATCTTGCACACCCCATCCTCTCAATTTCCCCAACCAAGCTTTTGGGGTCTCTTATCCATAACATAGAGAAATACTCCTGACACAGCACCAAACTTTTTGAAGCTTTACCTGGGTGACCTCTATTCTTAAATACCCTCTTCTCCACTAATAGAAAATGCCCTTTAACCAATTGGCAATGCATGGTACGTCCCGCAACAATACCTCAATGATGTATTTCTGTTTCACCAGATGCTAACTCCACAAAAATGATTTTGTACTTTGCTGGCACTGCCAAGGAGAGCAAGCTTAGGTTTAATATCACAAGCAGAATAAGCTTCAGCTAATACCACACGCAAAGCGGAGCTTAACCTCAAGCTCTACTCCAAACACAGTCACTCTAGTGAAAATATCTCCCACCTCCCTGCAAAACTGATTGACAATAGGCAGTCCTAATGTAAACTAGCATTTGCAATGCAATAGGTCTCTCATTTTTGCAAGTTTGAGCTACTCATCTACATCACGATAGTCCGTGGGGCACGAGTCCTCAAATTTAGCCCTGGACAATGTGAGAAACTCTAATATTGTAACTAGCCAGGACCTAGGTGAAACCCCATGTGTCTCAATTTCCGACAAGGTTTATACTAATAATCTCAAACTTGTTTTGTGGAACGTGGCAGGTCTGTGAAACAAGCTTTTATTACCGGATTGGAATAATTTTATTGATGGGTATGACGAATGTATGTTTCAGGAGACATGGGGCCTTGAACCTCTATATAAACAGGGATTTTCGTATTTTTATGTACCTGCTACTACGGTGGGGCGTGGTCGCCCCTCTGGAGGGCTTATGGTATGGGTAAGGGTTGATCTTAATCTTAAGTTAACTCACCACACTTGTTCATCTCTGGATGTTATGAGACTCTCCATTGGGGGTACGAACGGTGTCCCCACCTGGGAATTCTTCAATGTATACGCTAGAGGTACCCAAGGGGGGGCCAAATCCTCTACTATTGATATTTTAACTGATCTGCTTCAATTGTGTTCTCCTGACTCTGTTATATTGGTTGCTGGGGACTTTAACTGCTCATTCGAACCTTTGGCAGTAAATGACATTCTTGGAGTGCATGAAGACGATGCCCAATGGGGCGTTCCGCCCCTTTCCCTCTCGCCTGTGAGGAGATGGTCCCCAGTAGTTATTCAACTGAATGCTCTAATGATTGAAACAGGGCTAAGAGCTGTGAATGATCGTACCATCTCCGATGCTCAGGGGGCAAATACATATAATAGAGTATAGTGTGAGAGTAGAATTGACTATATAATTGTAGACAGGAGAGCTTGGAAGTCAGTTGTGGATATGGTCATTATACCATCTGTGGAGAGTGACCATAACCCCTTGTCCCTCACACTGGTGGATTTGTGGCAGAGAAGGGAACATACCTCATCAAATAGCGCGAGGCTAATATCTAAGTGAACTATACCATCAAATTGAATAGATTCCTCAAGTGGTCTAAGTTTAGTATGGACGAAACTAGACTGAATGCGCTGGATGGAATCCTTAGCGAGCAGTCCCTAATAAGCATGGGCGAATTGTGCGAGTCTGGCGTTCGCGAATTTTGCGAATTTGTGAACTTGCAATCTGCAAAATCCGCGAATTCGCGCGAATTTGCGGATTTTTTTTTTGTTTGTGTTCGCAAGGATTTCTGCCAGTTCGCAAGGATTTTTGCCAGTTCGCGAGGGTTTTGTACCAGTTCGCAATTGCGAACTTACATGTCGGCTCGCAACGGTCACGATTATGTTGTTTCTACGTCTGGTTCATCATCACAGGTTCCCAGCACCCTCTGTTTCACCCCTGCCACCCTCTGTTTCACCCATGCCACCCTCTGGTACATCAATGCCACCCTATGGTTCATCATCACTGTAGATTATGGGGGGAAAAAGCAAGCACACCTGCCTGCTTCAACTGACATGAATTCATTTGGGGTTGATTTATTAATGTGTCACTGTTTTAAAATTCCAGTCTGGCACCTGCTTCCTTATCTGTAATTTGCTTTCTGTTGCAGTGCAATTTTTTTTTTCCAGGACCTTTGTGGCCTACTTGTAGCTACTCTATGAGCCTGTTGTAAGGGTCAGAGCAGGGTCATACAATTGTTGCAACTAGCAACTGAACTCTGGAGGGGCCCCAGTCAGGAAGCACGACAGGGAATGGTTACTAATGATGAGTTTGAACTTTTGAACCTGCTGAATGCTTTCACTATTGCAAAACTCGTTTTTCTGCAGAACAGCATTACAGCAACTGTAATGCCCCAAACAAGCTTATATGAGAAAGTTGATTTCTAATCCAAAAGTTATCCAAAGAAAATCAAAAGGCCTCAAATCCAAAAAAATGCAGGCAAATGTCAACCTGAGGAGTTATTCTGATAAAAATCATCATTTTCAGAAGGTCTATGCTGCTTGCTAGTAGATTTCTTGTGCAGAATTGCAATTTTTGGAATTTCGCGAGTGCGAGATTGTTGCTGCCCGCCGCACCTACATGTTCGCAATTGCGAACTTACACCGCACGCCGCAAAATTGTATCACCAAGAAAAAAAAATCCGGATTTTCCGCCCATGCTTAGTCCCTAAGGCTTTCTGCAGTATGTAATGGCGCGGCGGGTCCTGCAGAGGTAGAAGCCATCCTCACTGCTACTATGGATCAAATTGGTAAACTGTTTATAGTTCCAGGGAAAAAGAGCTCGACAACTGTCAAACCAGTGCAGAAATGGTTTGATAGCAACTGCAGAAAGATGAAAAATAACGTAATCCTTGCATTTAAATCATGTAATCCTGTAGCTGTTCGGCTGGCAAGACTGCATTATAGGCAAACTATAACAACAGCTAAAAGGGAGTGGGAAGAATCCCATTGGGAAAGCCTTAGAGATGCAAGTAAAACCAAGAATGGGGATCTATTTTGGGCCTTAGTTAGAAGATCGAATGGTTGTGATCCGGACCAAATCCCCAACCATATTACAGATAGCGAGTGGTTTGAGCACTTTAGTAAACTCTATGGTGGTAATGAATTGCCCAGAGCCCCAGGGCATTTGAGCGGTGCCCTGGACGTTGGTTCTGGTCAGGTTCCCCTCACTAGAGTTGATAAAAAAGAGGTCTTGGCTGCAATAGCTAAAATTGTACCTGCTAAAGCCCCAGGGCAGGACGGTGTACCGGACGACCTTTTTAAAGCCAATCCTGATGGTTGGGCCATTTATTTTGTAAATCTGACAAATGCACTTCTGGAAGGTTCTCCTTTTCCAAACTCATGGAAGGCGGCCGAGGTGATCCCTATCTACAAGAAGGGCCCGAGGGAGGACCCTGCCAACTATCGCCCAATTAGTCTTATAGACGCGGGGCAGGCTTTAGGGCTTGTACAGGCAAGGTAGATCAAGCGTTTAGACTGGTGCTAAAATCTGGAAGGTGGTTACCATTGGCAAAGGCGGTCTTTATTTGGCATTTATTGACTTGAAGACCGCCTTTGACCTGGTCCCCCGAGCTCGCCTCTGGCTGATCTTGGAGGAGATGAGGATTCCTTTACCAATCTTGAACCTCCTGGCACGCATGCATGATGGTACCTACGCCCGTATTAGATGGGGACCACAAAAGCAAAAAACGATAGAATCCCCGTGAATCGAGGGGTACGCCAGGGTTGCGTGCTAGCCCCGACACTTTTCACGTTATTTGTGAATGGTGTAGTCTCCTTTTTGCTCGAAATAAACACTGATGCCCCGGTTCTGGCGGGTGACAAAGTCCCCGCTCTCCTCTTTGCGGATGATACGCTGTTGGTATCAAAAACTCCCGCAGGATTGTAGAAGTTGCCGGACCGCTTTTGTCTGTTTTGTAAACTTAGGGGTCTTGTCATAAACACCTCGAAAACTAAGCTCCTTTATCTTAACCCAAGTAAGTCATCCAGATCCACGTTTCCTTGGATGGGGTGTCACTGGAACACGTAAAAGAATTTGTCTACTTGGGAATTAGAATTTCGGATAAATTAAAGTGGCAGCCTCACATTGATAAAATGGCAATAAACCATAAAAGGGTAGTTGGAGCACTAGGGCGAGAACATCGTACTTCCATCTCTAAGCCCATTGCTCCTGCTTTGGATATCTACGCTGCAAAAGCTGTAGGCTGTGCCCTTTATGGTGCAGAGATGTGGGGCTTTGAGTGTGTTGATGCCCTGGTCACTTTGGAGAATAAGTTTTTTAGGGAGCTGGTATCGCTTCCAAGGGGTACCCCCATTAAACCATTATTGAGTGATCTGGGTCGCCGCTCTATTAAGGAACTAGCCAGGTTACGCCTCGGTCATGGCGG
Source organism: Lissotriton vulgaris (assembly GCF_964263255.1). Taxonomy (NCBI): domain Eukaryota; kingdom Metazoa; phylum Chordata; class Amphibia; order Caudata; family Salamandridae; genus Lissotriton; species Lissotriton vulgaris. Next base: position 12,607,824 of record NC_141688.1, read on the forward strand.
ATCCCGGAGCTCTCAAGGTATCTTGATGGATTGAGAGAAGTTATGAATCTCCATAGTGCCCACAAAATCAGCTGGATTCGTAATATAAAGAAGCTTTTGCTAGAATCTGGCTTGCCAACTGACTGGGAGCCTGGGGTCTCTTTATCCAAGACTGAAACTAAGCGAGCCTACTGGACATGGGTTGATGATCAAGAACATAGGGACCCAAACCAAGGTAGGCTGACTGAGGCATTTAGACAGCATAAATTAAAGCTTCTTTTGGAACCTTACTTGGATTTCATTAAGAAACCAAGAGATAGATCCCTTTTTATCCAGGTTAGGAAGGGAACACTCCCCCTCCGCGATTACACCTGTAAGTGGAAGCCCCCATACCAAACCTCTTCTGACTGCCCAATCTGTGTAGGTGTCACTGAAAACATCCCTCACGTCTTCTTTGTATGCCCAGCCTACGCAAAACCTAGGCAGAAATGGCTCAAACCTGTGTGTCTGTTGCTTGGAACCAGGGACCACTCCTCTGCACTCAGAATACGCAAGGCTGACACTAGTACAACCTTAGTGTGTGGGGTGGCCACATTTCTTAGTTGGGCCAGGCTGATTAGATTGAAGGCTATCAGAGGATTTTAGTTTTAGCTGAATCTTTTTAAATATTCACAAAGCTGTTAAAGTTTAATATTTTTTAAAACATTGACTGAAATATGAATGGTCTTGTATTATAATCTATTTTAAAAAAAATGTAATGCTAATGAATGGTAGTTTTACATTTTTATGTTCTTTTATGATATTTTGTATATCGAAATAAAGCTTTGATGATGATGACATTGTAAATTACAATGTCTTTTATTTATGTTTTGGTTGTTAAAACAAATAAAAGGCATTGTCATTTGCAATGCTAGTAGCTTAAACTCTCACAAATGCGTGACCAATTGCATTGCAAATGCTTGTTTCTACAGGAGGAAGGGCACATTTCCAATATCTTCCATGACTGGACGGCACACAGGAAAGAGCCCCCACAGTTCTTCCTAGCATGGCCCCTGCACAAAGTATAACAAGCAGCAACAGACCTGGAAACACCCAGAGTGAATAAAACCAAGAGCTCTGAGGAGTATGGAGTGCCTTGAAAAAAAAGCAAGAGTGAGGGAGTGTGTGTGCGTGCGTGTATAGGACAAAGGTGAATTTATTAAGGTTAGATATATACTGCGTGAAGTAATTATTTCTTAAGATTACTGGTAATATTGATAGTGAAACAATGGTAATCAGTGCAAACCAGTCAGTACTTGAGGCCTACTGCATGTGCAGTGGATTCACTTCAAAGCATTAGAATGAGGCGAGCCGTACAGCGAAAAAGATCACTGTAACATCATTTTGGATCTAGTAGGGAGAGGTGCCAGGGAAACACAGCCAGCTGTGCCTAATTTTATAGTGAGATCGGCCCTGTGGCGGTGGAGATTGCCGTAGAATAACAAGTTTAAGTATTTTACCGATTCTGTATTTTACCAATTCAGTAAATCGGTACAGATTCTGTAAATCTCATGCCCCCTACATGTCAAACACCAAATACCGGTCGGTAGCGGCCGAAATCGGCCGTTACCGACCGGTATTTGGTTTCCTACATCTGGCCCCTAGTCTTTAACCGTTTCCTGAAGACTAGTACAGTTGGGGCCTCCTTGAAATGCAGTGGGAGTGCATTCCAGGCTTTTGTGGCTCCCAGTACAACAATCTCCCCTCCCCAGGTTGCCCGCTTGAATCTGGTAGGCACCACAAGTTTAGCTGAGGTTGAACATAAGGTTCTACCTGGAGAGTACCATATGAAACTCTGTTGAATAACGAGTGAGTCTATTCCATGCAGTGCTTTATAGACGATGCAGGGTACTTTGAAAGTTATTCTGTATTTAATGGGGAGCCACTGCAATTGTCTTATGGCATTGAAAGCTGAATGATATTTAGGAATCTTTAACAGAAGCCTGGCAGCTGCATTATGTAGGGTTGTTGCAGGGTTTCCGTTCTCCCACAGAACTGTGCACAGAGATCTAGAACCTGGGTGAGTTAGGGTGACCCAAAACTCACCTTAGTGTCAGAAATCCCCTTACCAAGCTAGCTACAGTGTCTCATTGGTCAGAACAACTTACCAATGACTTAGACAATCCAGAACATGAACTTAGGGAACCTCAGGTATCGTGGAACACATGAGCACTCTTTTGGTATATAATCATTACAAACCAAAACGGGGAGTCAAAGAACACACGTGCAAGTTTGAAATGTTTATTTTCCAATGCAAGGTTCTCAAACGCAGTATCTTATATAATACCAACATACATATTATAAAAATCAGAGTTAACAGCATAGTCACTAGTCCATAATAAGCGAACGGTGATAGCATATTATAATGCAAAATCTATAGAAATCTGTATCACCTATATTTCGCGCACCCTATTTAGCATATTATATTATATCTAAGAAGGTCTCATTTGGGTTTTTAGCAGGGCGGGCCCTTACCTCTAATGGTCAGTAGGAGCAGATCACATCAACAGCTACCAGCTCTCTGCATGCGAAGCATCAAGTGTGTTGATTCATTCCCTGTAACTCTATCTTAAACCCACGTAGAGCCCAATGTTGGCAGCAACATTATTTGTGTTATGTCTAATGTGGTGCGAGGATCAGGCTTTCAGCAACCTTGTGTTAGGTTATTCTTAGAGGGTGCAGTTCTCAGTGTGTAGACAGTTGTACCAAGCACAACTGATATCAGAGCAATAACATATTATTCTCAAATAAATCACATCTTTCGTCTAGGTTGAAAGCTACAATAACAATTAGGTGCAAACTGAAGCCGAAGGAAAATATGTAGTTTAAACATTTAATAAACTCATGCTAACTAAACACAATATATAGAAACGCAGTAACCATATGACACCCCCCCAATGATCCGAGGACAGTTAAAAAAGGGAGAAAAATAAGCCAATACTATATGAGAGGCAAAACATGAAAGCAGAGTTCAACAATATTGAGCCAAGCTAAATGTATGTAAATGTATATAAGTTTTTAATAACAAAAAAATATGTATGAATGCCTATAATGGCCACACAAAAATATAAAAATTCGAACTTAAGGCCAACTACGAGTTCATAGGCCTAGAACATATAAAAGTCGAATGTTCGTAATAAAAAAGGCACCATTCAGAATTACTAAAAAGTCACGTGCCATAATAATGAAAGTTTTCAAAGTCACTCATGGGTCGATTGAATATGCAAAATAGGTAGCTACAGCTTCCAACATGAAATCACTGTCATCATTTGAAAACAGTTCAGCCATCCAATTAAGCAATGGGAAAGAACATACGTGCTCCTCCAGCACCGAATCCTCTAGCAACATCAGAGGACAACTCAGTGGGTTCTCGAGAACGCTATGTGCCAGAAAGTCATGCGCCGCTGCGGATATGTCCCACTGACCCATTAGTCCATGCATCGCTGCCACGGCCATAACCCTTTCGCCAGAACAAACCAACTCGTGAGCAACTTCGGGGCTCATCAGCTGATCAAAATCGACGTCAGGAGAAGTCGTCAAGCAGAGACACAAATCAATGGCCCAGTCGAAATCACAGCTCAGACAATGAAACACAGGCTGGACACATGTGAAATAGGAAAATCGAAATGATAATCCAAAAGCCGTGCTTAAAGTCGCAAGGGGTAAGGTGCCATAGTATTCAAGCATCCGGTTGCGAAACAGTGTTAGAAGGGGCTGAGCGGCTCCTTGCGCAGGATGGGCATCCATGTTTTATAAAGCAAAATATCACCAAAACGCCTGCAGCCAAAGCCAGAAACACAGGGAATCCGCCAAACAAACTTGCAAATATAGAATGAAAAAACGCAGGGACAATACCAAATATTTTTTCAAACGTAGTCACGAGACCACTGCTAACCACTTTAAAAAAATGTGCGATACCAGACGTGGAGGAGGCATTAAAGATCTGATGAACAAGCTCGCAGAAATGAAACGGCAAGTCAGTATTTAAAAGTGCCTGCACCTCTGTGCGTGTGTTAGCTATGTGAAGGACATAAGTCTCACGGGCCGAGCTCAGGGCCACTTCTTTCTGAGACAAAAGAGCCCTTATGCGGCTCAAACCGTTGAACTCCGCTCTCAAGGTTGGCATCCGCGGCCAAATGGAAACATCTGAATTCCCATGCGTGGGTGGATATAACACGTTCTTGCAACACACCACCCGTTCTGATACAGTAACCACATAGGCGATACCGACCATTAACCCACAACACATTTCGTTATTCAAAAGTAAATAACTACCGTTAGACAATAAAGTGAAGGTGGGAACTATTGCAGGAACTGGTGTGCCTTTTAAAACACAGGCTAAATTGGGCTTGTCCTGATTACAAGAACCATGCAACTGGATGTGTCTGCATATTAGTGAGTGGTCAGGGGACTGTGTACATTCTTCACCATTCAGATTCACTTCATTCCCCTCCTTAAGACATCTGTATGTGTATGGTAAAGACCATGTCTCATGGAGGAAAGCACTGCCTAATGGTTCATATCGCCCTATAGCAATATATCGCATACAATTTGTAAATTTATACAGAGCAAATGGTAAAGTAATAATACCATGGATAAGCCATGTAGCAGCAGTTACCTCAGCCACAGAAAAGGGCAAGGACTCTAATTTTTCAATCTGTAACATAGAAAATGATGCATCTCGCATGGAAAGCATGCGCTGTTTGTCAGTCAAATTAAATGGGGCAAATAGTGATGTGACGTTCATATAACTCCAAGGCACTCGACCAGCCTTCAGAGTCTGTAGTGTCCAAGCAAACTGCATTGCAGAACGCAATTGATTTTACCATGATACAATACGGACACTTCATCATGTACAATGTCAACCACAGAAGACACAATATTGTTCAACGTGTAAATTCGGGAAGAAAGCGTGTTAATACTGTTATCGACAACTGCAAGCACTTTTTCTAAATTTGCTTGATCAATTGCCCTTAGGCGCTTAGCAGCCTCAATTTGAGAAACTTTCCAAATTTCATTGTAAACTGCATAAATCCATCGTTTAGATCTACCTTTAACTGGGCTTTTTATAAAATCGATCAAGTCCACATTTTCAGTTAATTGAGACAGATGTAGTTTAACTGCAGCTAATGTGGAATGTTGTAACCAATTCTGACACAGCTTCCCCACAGAATAAGTTGTGACAGTATAATCTTCTTCAAAACGGGGATCTGGTCTGACTAGTGTTAACCCTTCAGCCAACCCCAAAAAGCGACGTTGGCAAGAATCAGCACTTCTTTGCCACAACAGCCAACCCTTTGGATCCAAGCTTGATACATTAAAGGACGTATTGTGTATTAGAGACTGTATCTCACTAATAGATAAATCAGAGAAATGACCCCATCCTGAATATTCTTCTAATTCGGGGATAATTGGTGTATTCAATTTTTTAGAAGTTGCCAATCCAAAGCATGTTGTTTGGGAAATGGTAGAATTTAGAAACAACATGTGATTCAGGATGAGACATGCACGGTGCAAAGCCTCAGTGCCTTGTACCTGCCAATCTTTGGTACCCCAAACCGACTTAAGGTCAATTATTCCCTTCCAGAACTCGTAGCCCTCTACAGCCAACTTGTCTAGAAAGGACTTCTAATACAACAACTTTGTATCGGTAAGTCTAACTTTGGACATGGACTTTTGTGTCATTTTGAAATAAAATGACTCAGGATTTGATTGATTAAAGTCTGTAAAATAAGTGTATTTTTTCAGAACTGTATCAGAGCTGCCTCCCAAGGAAGCAGGGCAGTGTTCCCACTGTGTGTAATTAACAGCAACCCTCCTGGAGTTTGTCTTATGTAAAAAATGATTACCATAATGTTGAAAACAAAACAAATCACCATAATTAATAGAATCTAAATAAAGATCCTCAGCATCAAAGGCAGCATAGTACTTCAAATCAGAGAATAATGCTTCTACGGCCTGAATATCCCAATCATCAGAACGTATATTTTGTTTAATCACATCTCCCATGTTTACTCTAAGCACATTCGGAACATTAATCACTTCAGTGGGCCCATGTGTTTGAAATCTAACCGCATCCCACACAATTCCATCAAGGACAGGCCAAGCAGTAATGTTGACTGTAATCAAGTTTCGTTTCAGTCTGTGTGCTGAAAGTGAAGAGGAAAGGGGGGGCCAATGTTCCATTAAGGTACCGAATTCCTGTTCTTTCTTTAACATAGTGACCATCGATCAGGCGGAAAAAATAAAACACAAACCAATTGACATAAAAAGGTAAAATGAAAATAGAATCAACCAAATGTATGTCCAAGGGGGAATTAAAAAATGTTTTTTAAATAAGGTGGCATATTTTGCAATAGTTAAGGGTTTCTTTGAAAGTTCCGAAAGAGAGTCAAAAGAGAATCTGGACTGGTCGGCCAAACGAGTCTACAAATCAGGCATTGATAAATCAGCAGGATAGGTGTAGTTCAGCTCATCAATGTTAGTAACAGGAATAGTATTTAATAAAGGACTGGAAATAGCAGGCATCTCGAGGGACACCTCAGGTTCTGCACCAGAAGCAATAGCCAGCACAGAATGCCTCACCATGGAAGGACAGGATACAGCCGGTGTCATGCTATGAAGAATCGGCCACCCTGTGTATCTTGACATTGTCAATAGAAACAAATCTGTTTTCCTTACGACCCAGAAGTGGTGGTAATATGACTGTTCTTGTGCCCTTCACTCCAAGAACTCGAACCGGCGCACGATATGAGGGACCAAACTCTTTCTTGTTATCGATCTTCTCTCAAACCAGTTCTCCAACTTGGGGTAGCCAGCCAACTACCGGGATCTGCAACGCATCATCCGATGTGGAGGGCAAATGTTCCTTTGCTAGACTGTCTCTGGTCTTTTGTAGATCCTGTAAAACATTGCAATGTTCATCTACGTCAAAGGCCGTGGCCTGGGCCTTGCAGTCTAGACCGTCGAGGTCAGGGACATACATCTTGATACCAAAGAGCATTTCGTACGGGGTCCGCCCACCCAGAGACCTTCTAGGGAGATTATTAAGCGCACGCTGCACGCCATTGAGGTGGGCTAACCAGTTTCTGCCAGTGCCTATAACTCGATCTGTCAAAGATTGCTTTAAGTCACGGTTCATTCGTTCCACTACACTGTTACCCTCGGGTCTGTACGGACTCGAAAATTTGACTTGGACCCCCAACGAAACCATAGCATCCTTATACGCCTTAGAGGCAAAAGCCGGACCCTGATCCGAATGGAAGGTACCACAGGCAAAAATCCCTATAAAGACTCGCAAATCCTTGATGACAGTTCGTGAATCAGCGCTCCGATGTGGCCATACCCACACAAAGGGTGTACATGAATCAACTGCTACTAAGATGTACTTGTACGCAGTATCAGAAGAAAATGGACCGCAGTGATCCAAATAAACGCATCCAAGCAGTTTATTCGAGACGTACAACTGTGTCTGAGGCGGACGCGCAGCAGTTGAAGATTTAATCTGCTGGCAAATGTCACATTGAAGGACATAATCGCGCGTCTGTTTGTACAGTCCCCGCCACCAGAACCTTTGTTGTAGCTGAGTTACAGTGGCTGAGACGCCCGCATGCGCAGACGCTACACCTTCATGAGCCGCTGTAATCAAAGCAGCTCTGCGATCCGAGTTGGGAACTAGACGTTCGCCAACATCAGGAATTTTCACATAAGGAACCTAATCGGGACTTAAGTGGTATTTGTATTTAGAAGGGAACCCCGCAGGATATTTACCTCCCTTCTCGGTGGCAGCAACAGCTGCCAAGATGTCATCATCTATTTTGCTTTTGGACCTCGTGACTGCTGCAACTAAGTATTTCGATACCGCTGACTTCACTGCATCATCAGCAAGCGAATTACCAACAGCGTGGACCCCCACGCGCTGATGGCCGAGAGTATGAATCACAAACACGAGTGGCAACTTCTCTTTAAGTTCCGCTACTCGGACCCAGATCATTTTATGTTTTATTGTGCGACCTTTGGAATCACGAAATTCATTCTGAATCCAAAAGAACAAGTTTTCATTGTAAGACTGGACACAGTAGTAAGAGTCACTTACGATCAAAGTCGTCACACTAGGATCTGCGTACTCCAATGCAAGCATCAGAGCACGAAGCTCTGCTAATTGTGCGGTGCAGTCCCCAAGCGTCTGCGTGTGCACGACACTGGACTTGAACTCATCGTTCACCATGGCACCGACCACTGTGGCGCATGCGGAAACGTAGGCATGTTTAGAGCCATGCGCAACCTGCGCCGAACCATCAGTGTAAATGATGCAATGGAAATCCTCCAACGGCCGCATTGCTAAAGGAGCAGGATGAACAAATTCATACTGTAAATACTCCTGCGACCGTAAAGTGGCGTCAAAAATAAACGTGACATCCTGGGATGTCAAGGATGCAGCCCACTGAATCCACCTAGGGTGCAAAGCTTTGGAATTAGGTACACTGGCTTTCGTAACTGCCTCCAAGGCAGGACACAGGGTAACAACCAACATGCGTTTTCCTTGAGACAGGGCACGTTCTTTAAGAATTGCCATCTGCACCGCCGTTAAAACTTTCTCCACAGTGGAAAAACGCAGTTCAGCCGAAGTGTACAAGTGTGATTTGTAAGCAATAGGTACTGTATCTCCTTCATTAAAAGTCAGGTACGTGAAAGCCACCGCCCCAGGGATAATTCTTATCACCAGGTTGGTGCTGGTATCACGAGTCTGTAACTATTCATAAGCGAGCAAATCAGCCTGCAAAGACTGCAGAATGGCTGAATGCTCTGGCAGCCAGCATGATTTGGAAAAAGATGGTTGTATCAAAGCATATAAAGGCTTGATACGCTGGGCATATTCCGGAATGTAAGTCCTCCCGAAATTCAAAAAGCCCAGTAAAGATTGTAATTTTTTCAGTGTTGTCGGAGAGCGCAGCTGTGCGCATTTCTCCAGGAAGTGAGGTGCCAAACCCTTTCCCTCGTTGTTAAGCTCGTAGCCGAGAAACAACACTGTGTACTATGCAATGTGCAACTTTGCAAAGTTAAACTTGTAACCTATGTCTGCAAAGTTACAAATTATGCTATTTACTCGACACAAATGCTCCCAAAGATCGTCGTCTGTGAGATAAATGTCATCCACATACGAACAAGCAACCGGGTCGAAGCGCTCCAAAAGAGAGACTATGCGGGCGGAGAATACTCCAGGACTATTCTTATAGCCCATTGGGAGACGCCAAAACATTTTTTGCACACCGCCGCATGTAAAGCTGGTCCATTGGGAACTTAGACCGTCTAATCTATGGGCATAAAAACCATTGGAAATGTCAAGCGTGGTTTTGAACCGTTTACGCTCAAGACTATTCACTTACGCAGAGCCATGAGTATTCTGTACTGCGCAGTTACGGCAATGCGAGTTCAAATGCCTATAATCCAAAACCAAACGATATGAGCTGTCCGGTTTGTTTACAGTAAAAAGAGGGTTATTCATCGGTGACACACACGTTTCAATTACACCTTGATATTCCAATTGTTCAAGGATAGCCGCGACTGAAGCTTTGGCTTCACGTCGTATGGGATATTGAGGTTGAGGCTGCGACTGAGACCGTAATGGAATCTCGTGGCCTGGTGACAATTTATCCCAGCCACACTGATTGCGGTACACAGCCGGCGCAAGCGCCAGAGCCCACTCTTCTGCAAAATGCAGCGCCTCCACTCTCGATACAGTGTGCTCGAAACTGGGGAGGATCACCTCCTCCCCTCGCGGAGCTGCGAGAACAAAAGGTGGGGGCCAGTCAGCCTCCGAAAGCAAAATGTCATACGTAGACGAAAGATTTTCCCAAAATACCCCTTTTACAGTTCGCTGCATGTCACCTTCGATTAACAGGACAATTTCAAAAAGATGTTCAGGGGGAGCAACATGCGTATCAGCAGTTTCAATTACAACATAAGTGTCAGTCGCTGTCACCTTCAACAGTGGACGGAGGGCCTCTCTCACTATGGTAATCTCTGCCGCGCTGTCCAGCAAGGTCAGAGCCCACGTCAGATTCCGAAGCCGCGTTCTCACTATCTGGGGCATATCGATGCGCTGCGACTTTCCTCGTAGCAAACTGCGGTCTCTTGGGCGTAGCGCCTTCCTGCTGATCTCCACCGTTACGTGGGCGGGGCTGACCACGTCCTTGCTGGCCCCCCCGGCCCCTGCCGCCCCCTCCACCACCGGTTGACGGAGCCGATGAGTCCTGAAAGGAACGAGGAATGTGTTGGTCAGAAGCCTGAAACCTTTCAGGTGATTTAATCATCGCGCGATCGCGCAAATCATAAACTCGATCCGACTGCGCAGGCAACTGAGATGCAGGAGTAGAAACCTGTGTTTGTTGTTGTTGTTGCTTACCCTGATTCTGCTTTTTAGGCCAATTCTCTTTTTTGGACTTAGTTTGACCACTAGTTTCCGAAGACTGACCCTGGGGCTGCTTTTTCTCTTTCTCAGGAAAAGTCTTAAGCCCTTTTGCATTGCGGCCAACCGTTTTATAAGCTGCCACAATTATCCTTGCTAACTGACGGGATCTCTCGGCCTCGGGAATTAACGCTAAAGCGTTAGCAACCTGACAGTTCACTGCATCCCCCTTGACATTTGCAAGGATCAGATCGCAAACTATATCAAAGGTGCCACACAGGCGCATACCCAACTCAACCGCCGACTCCGGTCCGTGCTCATCTTGAACACGTTTAAGGACCGCCCCCAGATTGGTCACAGACGGGGTGCCATAGCACCTCGAATAGACCGCTGCAAAAGTCTTGCCCCAGGTCTCACAATCAACAAGTTCAGGGGCCAAATCTTTTGGTAAACTTAGCGTAAGAATCCGGTGTTTGTCACCAGGATTCGTATTAGAAAACACAGCTTCCAGCTGGCCGAATTTCTCTGCAAGACAGAATGGAAAATCATCCTTGTCCTGTGGCTTTTTGCCCATCACGGAATTCACCATGACAGGATTGATTTTCAAACCAGCCTGTTCTGCACGAAGCTGCGCACCCCTTGGGGCTGAGTCCTGAACATTACGGCTCGTGTAATGAACAAGCGCTCTAATCACAGACACTGCGACCTCATGAAGTTGCCACAGATCAGCCACGCTACAAGTGGCGCGATTAGGGTGAGGAGTGAATCCAGCCAAAGCCAGCCAATTAGTGCCCGGAATGGACAAAGGACCCAACCTCGGAGCGGTTAAAGCATGTGGTAGGGCGCCACCAAACCAAACTCCATGCTGCCAAGCATCAATAGGAACCTCCAGTGCCCTGTACGGAGCATACGCAGCCGGTACAGCCGTAGCAGTGTATGAATGGAAAACACCGGAATTAGCGTTCACCGCCGGAAAAGTCACTCATGAATAAAATAGTTTGTACGGGTAAGCATGTTCCGCACTCACCACCAGAACCACAGCCAAGCCTTCAACAGGGACATTAAAAGCCCGCAAGTGGTCACGCACCGCAATGCGACTATGCTGCGGGATGTCCACGGCTTGTGCCATGCTACCACAGGAAGTCGAAAAAACAAAGAGTACTTTGTAGCACAACTGGGTAGTAATTCAAAGAAACTGTTTTTGATAAATTCAAGCTTGAAAAGACCAATTTTAAAAATAGGTAGGTTTTCCCGACACCACAGTTTTCCGGAAACGGGAATGAAGGGGTTAAGGTTTGAATGATATACTACTCGAGTGTCATGATATAAGGCCAACAACGTATGGGCGCCATGTTGCAGGGTTTCCGTTCTCCCACAGAACTGTGCACAGAGATCTTGAACCTGGGTGAGTTAGGGTGACCCAAAACTCACCTTAGTGTCAGAAATCCCCTTACCATGCTAGCTACAGTGTCTCATTGGTCAGAACAACTTACCAATGACTTAAACAATCCAGAATATGAACTTAGGGAACCTCAGGTATCGTGGAACACATGAACACTCTTTCGTTATATAATCATTACAAACCAAAACGGGCAGTCAAAGAACACACGTGCAAGTTTGAAATGTTTATTTTTCAATGCAAGGTTCTCAAACGCAGTATCTTATATAATACCAACATACATATTATAAAAATCAGAGTTAACAGCATAGTCACTAGTCCATAATAAGCGAACGGTGATAGCATATTATATTGCAAAATCTATAGAAATCTGTATCACCTATATTTCGCGCACCCTTTTTAGCATATTATATTATATCTAAGAAGGTCTCTTTTGGGTTTTTAGCAGGGCGGGCCCATACCTCTAATGGTCAGTAGGAGCAGATCACATCAACAGCTACCAGCTCTCTGCATGCGAAGCATCAAGTGTGTTGATTCATTCCCTGTAACTCTATCTTAAACCCACGTAGAGCCCAATGTTGGCAGCAACATTATTTGTGTTATGTCTAATGTGGTGCGAGGATCAGGCTTTCAGCAACCTTGTGTTAGGTTATTCTTAGAGGGTGCAGTTCTCAGGTGCAGACAGTTGTACCAAGCACGACTGATATCAGAGCAATAACATATTATTCTCAAATAAATCACATCTTTCGTCTAGGTTGAAAGCTACAATAACAATTAGGTGTCGTGTGCAAACTGAAGCCGAAGGAAAATATGTAGTTTAAACATTTAATAAACTCATGCTAACTTAACACAATATATAGAAACGCAGTAACCATATGACAGGGTTTTCAAATTGTTTATAACACATTGGTTGGCAGAGAAGAGTAGTCCATTGCAGTAGTCCAATTTGATCATGATCAGAGATGTCATCAGAGTTTTTTGGAGTTGAATTGGAATAAAAGGTAGAATATTTTTAATGTTGTTCCAAGTAAAAATAAGCAGAAGAAGTCACTCACTTAATATGGACTTAGAAAGACAGTCTATCGTCCATCAAGACCCCCAGGTTATGAACCTTTTTTACGGGAGATGATAGGAGGCTCAACTCCTGTGGCCAACAGGAGGTAGTCCTGAAGGAGGTATGAGCTCCAAACAGTAGGACTTACGTCTTAGCAGAGTTGGCCTTTAGGTCTCCATACAGCTGTCAAACCTGGTGCCAGTGTTGTTATAACTTGTCTCCTCCATTACAGACATTGACCTGGCATGTGCCATTCAGCCTTGGCATTACTCCAATTGGAACAGCCTATCCTGAACTTCTAGACCAACTCAGAGCTTAATTGTAGCTTGTGGTTGCAGGTGGGGCAATCAGCACACATTTTTGGGGACCGACAATTAGTTTTCCTCCTCAGACTTTGATACAAAGGAAGATAGAGAGAAAAACACAGTAGGAAGAATGGAAAACTGTGACAAAGTGAGAAGCAGGAACTGATAAGAGTGATATAAAGAGACAGGAAGTGTCTGGTGGTGGATTAAAGAAGCATCAGTGGAAACCAGATGACACACCCTTGATATTCCGGCCCTGACCTTCGATTGCACCAGCCATGGGCTATTGAGCAAAACTTTGGGCCCTACTTATTCTTTTACAAATTAAGCACTGGACTAACTCGCTCTGAACGAAATTACAAGCCGCACCAGAGCAGTTTCACCCTTGTTGGGCCTCATCAGTGAGATGCCGCTCTAGACCCAATGACAGATCGAGCAAGGGACCCAGTATTGAAATGTATAGTCAGAGAGAGACTTGTAATCTTTCAGGAATCGCCTAGCAGCGCATATGCGCTGCATAGGAAACAGACCGCTTGAGATCGATGCAGCTTTCCAGGCAAACATGTGCACGTGCTGCATTGCTTTCAATGCAACGAGTGCACGTTTGGCGATTTCCTCGCGGGAGCCAGAGGTGCCATATGTTAGCAATTATTGCGCTCGCTCATGCAAGGGAATTGCTGCGTGCTCTAAGACACGGGGGAGGGGGGTCATCCCCGCCAAAGCTGTTAATAAAACCAGCTAGCTTGTTGTCTGAACTCGCGCGAGTTGATATTTCATCATACAAACCTTGTCTCAAATTGTCACAATTATGCTTCAGTTCAGAACAGGCGGCATCCATCTTGTCACATCTCCCCTCCGGGACTGAACGTGAAAAGGAGCGATTTAATCTACTTGCTGGAGCGCCTTTCAAGTGTCACTCAGCAGACAATGACGTCAGCTGAGCCTTCTTACAAAAATTACAACTTTTCATTCCCTCCTACAAAGGCCCCCCTCCAACCCACCCCACGGATGCATCTGGGCGCTAGGCGCGCGTACTGCAGCCGCATCTTTGGTGTGTTAATAATTATATTTTATTACCTGCTTCCTCGTGTTCCCATTATTCTTACAGCAGCCTGCCTGCTCGCTCGCTTTAAAATAAATTCATAAGTATTATCACCCTCCAGGCCAAGGTAATCATTTTACCCCCTCCCAAAATGCACCACGTTTTATTGATGGAGCCACCGAGGCAAAAGAACAATAATCCATTTGATTATTGACTTAATCTGTCACTTAATAGATGGGTGTAATTGGAGCGGCTGTAATTAGCCGAGTTTGTTATGTCGCTCATTATTATAACAGTAGGTGTGATATTGCTTTAGCTCCATTCTCACTCCGCCCAGGCGTGCGCACACGGCGCGTGTCACCGTCGATTACTTCTCGAGTTAATATGAACTCTGGCAATTACGCAAACAACCCTCAGATGCATTTCTGCCTCATTACAAGGGTGTTGGGGTGGAGTCTCTTTCATCAGGGGCTGCGATGCATGCTCAACCTGTAAACATATTTAAAGGGCCCATTTATTTTCTCTATTATTTTACAAAGCGAAGTGTATCAGGTACGATCAAAACTCCAAACTTTGAGTTTCCACCCCCTGAGGGAGTAAGGGAGGTGGTTCAGATTAGAGTCTGAGCATAGTGCACATATGGCCACCAGCAGAGCTTTACGTGGAATGAAAAATTGGGAGTCTTTCAAAGGGGCGTGGCCAATGTAATTAAGGGTGTGGCTTAAAAACACTTAAGCTAGGCATTCGTGTAAGTGGTGGGGGTGATGCATTGCCCTTAAAGCAAGCCTGTGTAACCAGCCCGATCCTAGCTAACTCTGCAGAAAGCCTATTCAAACTCATTCGATGTGACACACCAGGAAAAGCTGGGGGGTTTTAATGCCATGACTGTCGACATCTGCAATTGCCAGGTCTGGAGTCAAGAAAAAAAATCTCTACATGTACAATGTGCTAATAAACAAATGGGAAATGGGGAGTAGGAGTTTCCGGTTAAAGAATGCTTGCCTAATCTTAGCTGCAGTATTACATAGGTGCGTGGGAATGGGGGGGACCCCAGGAGGGTATAGGGTACAGGCAGCGGTACATCTCACTGTGCACTATGGATGTGGTCTATACCAGCTTGCAGAACTGCACCATTGCAGTGCTTATCGCAGGTAGTAATTGCTGTTTAATGGAGATGCCCGGCTAGTGGATGGGACTGGCCCGCTGTTTGTGCCCACAATAACGTGTTCTAGTCTCTTGGGGTGCTGCAGTTTCGGGAGGGACGGCCTGTAGCCCAAAAACGTGATGTGCATTATAGCCTCCCGGTCATTTTACTGCCCCTCGCTGCCAGCACTCTGGGTGGTTAATTACAGGAATTGCATCTACAGATCAGCAGGCTGCATAGTTTACATCCAGCCCAGGAAGCTTTCTTCGCACCAAATCAAGAAAGGCACACACTGTGTTTCTTGGGGTATCCTGTGTATGGGGTGCCAGGCAGGGCCACAACATACGCATCAGCAACTACACAGCTGTCTGTAGTGTGTCGCAGGTTTAGGGTACCCTCTCCACTGGAAGAGGGGGCTTGACTGTGTTGTTGTTTTCCCAAACGTAATTAGGGGACTAGGTGCCCACAACCCTTAGTTGTTGAGAGAGGGACTGTCAGTGCCTCACAAAACCTCATCTGTTCTAAGGTGCTAAAGGTGTTTTGTAGCCTTTAAGTTTGGGCTGATGGGACAAGCCGCCATTTCTGTGGTACCTCAGGTTGAAAAGATTTGTCTTCTAGCTTGCAGCCACTGTATGTTCACAGGTGAGCGTTATTCTAGCGGGGCTATCAGAAGAGGGTAGTGCCGCTTTGGGCTCTCCGTCTTGCTTCGTTATATTTTAAATGTTGTTTGTACAATTTGTTTTGACTGTCACACATTTGTACAAAGATTTGAGTTTCATATTGTAAAGATGCCTAAGGGCATGTCTGTGTGTCACATGGCACACAAGACAGAAACAGGGGTGCAACAGGGTGTCAAAGTGACACCATCTCTCCCTTGGCAATTCGGTATTTTTACCGATTCGGTAATTACCGAATCGTTATTTTCCATTCATTCCTATGAGCTTCAAGGCCCATAGGAATTAATGGCATATACCGATTCGGTAATTACCGAATCGGTAAATACCGAATCCTACTGATTCAGTATTTGTTACCGAATAATACTCTACATCAGATTTACCGATTCATGAATACCGAATCGGTAAAATTCGGTATTTATGAATCAGTAAATATGATTTACCTACATCTAGCCCCAAGGTATTTAAGACTCTGTAGCTTTTCTTCTTCCGGGTCCACCCATTACACTGCTAGCTTTAAAGCCAGCGCCAAGACACTTCCTGGTATTTGAGCGCTTTAGAAAACTTCATAAAATAACAAAAACAATTCCCAGAGCAATTCTCAGTTTCTGATTAATTTAAGCATTTTCAGCCATCATTACTTTGCAGTACCTTGTGTAGCCCATTAATTTTATGTTATGTTATTTTAAAATAATTTCTATAGCGCGCAGCTGCCCCAGCAAAGGGGCGTCCCGGCGCTTAAGCAGCAGAGTATAGAGCAGCTATAAGGAGGATGACGAACAAAAAAGTAGTGTAAAATACTTGGATCCTGAGCGGGAAAAGGTGTGTCTTAACCGCCTTCGAAAAGGAAAGAAGGTCGTTGAGTGCTCAAATGTGGGTCGGCAGCGAATTCCACAATTTTGCCGCCAGATAGCGAAAAGAGCGGCCTCCCGCTCTACAATGTTTAAAGCGGGGCACCATGACCAGACGCGGCCCCACAGACCGTAGGACACGGGGTGGTACATAAGGGGTCATCAGGTTCTCAAGAATTTGCGGAGTGGCTTGTTAATCATTAGAGAGAGGCAGGTTAAGCAATCCCCTCAAAGATAAATGAATTCTGCTATAATAATTAAAAAATTAAAACACACAAACATAATTTGCTGGTTTTTGCAATGGGACTATGTCTTAAAATGGTTCACTTCACTATATAGGCAATACAGCTTTAACAAGGTGCTCCGTGCGCAGTGTAAAAAGTGGTTGTGCAATAAGTGAATGTGCGTGAAAAAAACAGACAATGAACAAGAATCATTTCGAAATTATTTTCAACCTAGTTACATAATAATGTATAAGTGTGTTTCCGCTGGTTAGGTATATATTTGTATTGACCAAACACAGGAAATCCTATTACTGTATTTGGAACTGATTATCTTTCATTTTATATCTTTTTCAGGCGCAATCAGTTATTGCACAAGCACTTTTTAGCATAGTTTACCTATAAGGGATTGCTTTGAGAGCTTCTCTCTAAGTACTGTAGCCTGAATTAATAGATCCGACAGAACTAAGGTGTTTTTATGTACTGTCACTAGTCCAGGTTCTGAGGAACACAGTAGGGCCCCATTGATTACTGCATAGCATTACTCATCTCATCACATTTTTTTTTGCCGATTTATGTAGCACAAACTCGACCCGAAGGTATTGGAGCGCTTTACATGAGCCATTTACGTTACACAGGGACACATTATTTTTTTTTTGTTAGGCACGGGTAAATTAAGTGATTTGATCAGAATCACAGGATGTGAAGTCGACCCCGAAGTTTGAACCTTGGTTTCCCAGCTCCAAATGAGTCAGTCTAGCCGTGGGACCACAACATCCTCTCCCCACTTGTATCAATCGTAGGAAAAGGGAAGCGACCAATGCATTATTTTATACAAGCTTTAGAACAAGTGTTATTATTACCCAGTTCAGAGGGACACATGTAATCAATATCAGACCAAGATATGGCTCAGACATCTGCACCAAGAATGAAGCCAGTGACCTTTGGGTTACCTACAGTTATCTGCAGTGGGCGTATCACCACACTAAGAAATTATATTATAACATATATGTTTTTGACCAGCTTCATCAACTCAAAAACTCTATCTATACCTAAAATCATTTGTATCATTGAAAAAATGGCACAGATATAAGAGGTGAAGAGGATAAGCAAATTCACTACTAGTAAGGGATAAGATGCATGTGCCCTCACGCCACTCCCATCGCCACGATACCGCCCCGCCAGCAGAACAAAATTTCACAACTAGTCACTGCTGATACAATCCGAGGACACATTTTGTAAATTGTACTAGCAGTAGCAGGCAACTGCTTTATCTGTGCCCCCCCACCGAGGTGCAGTAATCTTTAAATCAAACAAAATTTCCACCGGTATTACTGGCCTAATGTGCTAACAAATGCACCACCTGCAGACACATTACCTAAATAATCTTCGGGCAAATACCTCATCATGCCCCCTTAAGTAGTCTTTCAATGATGTACGTGTTGTACAGTAAGAGCTGCCATAATGTGCTTACACATCACTATATGTCATTACATTTGCCCCCAACGCTTCCTGCTAATGCTTGCCAGATGCCCGCCTCAAGGTAACTTAATAAAGTATGTCACACCCCCGACACCCATCTCCACGACTACCACCACAATCCTCCTACCATCTTGGATACATTCCTGATTTGTAAAAATATGCTGTATTTGAAAGGAGGAGACATCGCCACACCCTGTTTTTCGCCTCGCGCTCTACTTTCTGAGACGGACTCCGAGCATCCAAGAAGGATCGGATGTGTGGAGTGCTGAGTGGTTGCTGGCTGCACGTCAGCCGTGGAGGGAGCCCCTGGAGAGCGGGGCCCCCCGCACTGCAGGGTCTGCAGTAGCCTTCTGTTAGCCCCTGCCTTCAAGACGTGGGGGCAGCCTGCAGGCTGCTCTCCTCCCTGCCAGATACTCTATTCTGCACTTTACTTTGCAGTAGTGATGTCACATATATCACCTTCTTTGCTGGTAGTTGTGCTGCTGTTGTGCAATGCATCCTCCTTGCCACACTGCCAGGTACCCATGACATGCGACCTGCCTCAGTACGAGCTCGCGCTGCTGTAGAAAGTTTCATGAAAAAATGTGTGTGAAAGGGGCAGAGCTACTGTGGTGGCCGGTGACATACGCTGGGAATAGGTGGGTGGCACCAGGCAAGCGAATGGCTAGGGAGGAGTCACACACCTCCATCTACCTTCCATTGCCCATTAAACTCTTCAAGCAGCATTCATTAAATTGCTAAACTGTACCCTGGTGTAGGGAATTCTGTGTCGCCTCTCGCATGGACCAACCAGAGCGGAAACATTTGTAGCGGTTTCCTAGCACAACCACAATGCAAATAAATAAATAAAATGGTATTGCAATGGGCATTATTAAATTGCTAATTACTATTGAACTGTGCTTGTGTAGAGTTACATAAATATGCTCTCAGCTGAAGCAGTGTTTGGAACATATTGGAACATTCTTTCTCCACAGCTGAGGCCCGCGGCTAGAAGATGTTTAGGAGAAAGGGGAGTGGGTAAGTGTGCTTCAATATGGTCAGATTTTAAAGAAACTTAGGGGCCGATTAGGATTGCAGTGAATCCGCATCCTCCGGGCCGGCGGAAGCCACCGTCGGCCCGGAGGATGCAGATTCACTGCTGCGGTGCCTTCAAGACCCCCCGCCAGATTAGGATGGCTGGGGGTCATCGGCGGACGGGAAGACCGTCCGCCGCTTTTCCTCTGCGGTCGCCTTCCGACCCTGGGGGGAAAGCTCTAATATGGTAGCGGTGTCTATCAGACACCGGCAGCCAAATTTGGATGGGGCAGAAAACATGCTTTTCTGCTGCGGCTTTTCTGCCGTGGAAAAGGATGTGGTCTTTTGTGTTTGGGGTCCCGTTGTGGGCCCCCAGGGTTGTTGGGGGGTGGGGGGTGCACATGGGGGTTACCTATGGTACCCCCTGCCTTTGCATGCACAAAGCGGCAGGCACCACGTGGTGCCTGCCACTTTGTTCATGCAATGTTAACTATACGGGATTTGACCGCCAGCGTGGCGGTCACATCCTAATTCCGAGGGAGGGAACGCCGCTGCCCCTGCGGACGGTCCCTCCACCTCGGGGGTGGCGGAAAGACGCAGGTCCGTCCGCCATACTAATAGGCCTTTTAGTTTGGTGTCTTTGCCTTTGAGGCATGGAAATTGACAAAAAATGGCTCCTTTTGAAGCGCTATTGTTTATTAGATTTGTGCAAAATATTTTGGGATTTAATTGCAACTTTACAGGGAGAAAAACATTTGCAAAACACTATATACCCTATAGTCCTGGCCCTAGGTCTCACAATGCCAACGTCGCAGGCACTACTACTTAATACCATACAATCATTTAAATTACAGGTGTGGTACACTTGCACTACTGAGCTGCAGAAAATTAAAGCACTTTCAAAACCCATCAGACCATTCGAGCGATATCATATGCAGTCCAGTGGGTTGCCTCGTGGAGCAGTAGAAGGACACATTCTGCCACGCGAGACACACATATCCAACTAACCTCATTTCGACTGCTCATGCAATGAAATAGTGAAGAAAGGCGTGGAACCTTGTTGATCTGTCACGCACAAGCCCACAGAGTCATCCAAATGCCTGAATTACATTGGGGTCTACGGTTTCAGCACCACTGGGTAGAGCCTATGACAGGGACCAGAAGGAGGATGCGCCTTGTCATTAACCGGGTGGCTCTCAGCTGTGCATCACACCACAGAAGTGAGTTAGAGTCCAGCATCTGTGCTAATGTTGAAAAGAAAAGAAACAAGTAAAGGGGGAACAAGCTTCAGAGCAGGAGGTGAGGTAAGGATTGCAGCAACAAGCAGAGAAGGGGGCAAGAGCGAAGATGCAATAAAATACAGGCGCCAAAGCTGAACATGCACCCACAGTATAACATGAACAGGAAAGAGATAAAAAAAATAGTACCCAAAAAAACAGATAAATAACCAAAGCATAAAGATACAGTTCTTGGTCCATGCTCCCTGCAAGGAAACAAAGACAAAAAGGAAGGTCAAAGAGGAAGGACTGACCATTAGCAAGCATGGATTTTTAAAGGACACTGAAATAAACAAATGAAAAGCAGTGGGCGGACTTTAAGCCCACAGAGAGGATAAAACAGGTCGCAAAAGCTCGACTTAAGAGCTATATTTCTTATATGCTGCAGAGTGAATATCCCAGCATGTTGCCAGAAAAGGTATGTGCTACAGTAAGTCTTTCCAAATACTGAAAACTACTTTCCCTATTTTCTCTACAAATCTAGATATTCTCTCAAGAGCATAATGGATAGGGGTGGTCGGAATTTGCGTAGTCGCGCTACACAAAGCTCTGCAAAAGAGGTAAAAAATCTCTACGAGCAAGCAAAAGTTCTGTGAGCACATGGAATTGCTTTTTCCGCCCATTCACAATGCTTTTTTCCTGTTCGTGACCGCTGTTTGCGTGCTCGGGGAGGAATATCTCACAAACACGCATTTTAAAAGCGCGAAGAAGCAAAAAATTCCGGGAAGCCACGGATCGTCGAATTTCTGGCAATTCCGCGTTCACCGCAAAATGCGAAAGTACCCAAATTCTGAAAATTCTGCAAGCAGAATGGAATTTACCGCCCAGGCCTAATAATGGAACACAAAAAGAATGAGATTTTGTGATTTTAAAAAACTAGAGGAAGGAGTTTTTCATTATAGATAATCAGATGATCTCTCTGTTTCCAGATCCTTTTTCCATCGTCCTTTAAATTAATTTTGCTGATTTTACTGATTAGTGTTGATAGAATACTCGTTTTTGTCCACCCGTGGCAGCATTAACTACCATCCTAAAATCTCATTTATGCTTCTTTCAGGCTTCACAATCAAATTTTCGCTAGAGGCTATCAGCCATAGAATAATACTAAAATGTATCTCTTCGATACTTCACACCAAATGTACCTTCTTTGTAGCAGGTGTTTCCCTTTAACAAGGCTGAGATATTATTAGTTTAATTTGCTGTAAATAAATCAAAGTAAATCTGTTGTTGCTACATTTCCTCAAAATTGAACTAGGAAAGATCTAGCTACCTGACCATCTCCTGATCTAGGGATGTATCATTAAAGATATAAAAATGCTGAATCAGAGCGAATATTACCTTCTAATCCTCCTAGGCACTTCATCATCTTTCAATACGGTTAAACAAGAGCCTCCTAGACTTACTCAAAAAAAAGATGGGGCTATCAGCACCTGTCCAAAATTGCTACACCTTGTTTCTCCACAACAGAACTCAAAGATGCAAGGTTAATCAGTCCCTGTCCAATGCCACACCAGTCATGTCAGGGTTACCACAGGGGTCTTTTCTGTCACCCACTCTCTTGAACCTATTCATGGATCCTCTAGTTGAAACTCTGAAACATTCCAACATTCATTATCCCTTGTATGCTGATAACACCCAATTGTACTTTACAATCTCTTCCCTGAAAGATATTAGGTCTCTCAACACAAATCAACAAAAAAAAAAAACTGGCTGAGCCGCAACCGCCTCAAACTTAATGACCTAAAAGCGGAATTCCACCTAATCGTTCCACACAAACAGTCTCCCGAGATCGAATTATGGATAAAGCAACTCGCTGCTCTTAAGTGCTCACCACACTATATAGATTCCATGAGGTCTCTAGGAATAACAGCTGACAAGCACCTAAACATGCAGGAGTGCATTCATACTGCCACTAAAGGAGAAAACTACCACATTAACATCTTGAGGAAATGAAAACCCCATGACGACTTCCAGGCAGTGGTTCAAGCCCTAGTTATTCCCAGGCTGGACTCTAGAAGGGCAACTTCATGTGGCCTTCCTAGATTCAAGTTGGCTCCTCTTAGGGGCCTTTCTTAACTTTGCTGCCAGGCTCATCACAGTAAGAAAAAGAAACAAACACATCACTCAAGATCTAAAACCTCTGAGTTGGCTCCCATTTAAGGCAAGGATTCAGTTAAAAAGTGCCTGCGTGACCCATAAAGACTTACACTACAACGCCCCAAGGTACTTGCCGCAAAAGCTAGAGATATCTGGTGGATGCAGATCTTCTAGAATCACCAGCACCTTTTTGCCAAAAACAAAGAACTTCCATAAAAAGAAAACTTGCAACAGAGCCTTCTCGGGTATTGCCCCAAGAATGTGGAACTCCATACCACCTGAAATCAGACAAATGCTCTCAATGATATGCTTCAGAAAAGAAGCTAAAATATTATTTTGAACAAATGTATACTCAAAGTCACACAATTGGACTCAGTGTCTACACCAAAGATTAGTATTTGAATGTTGGACCTTTCTCTATTGTCTCATTGGCTTCGACCTACGGAGGTATCGTCCCTCGGTTTGTGACCCTCTACAATCTGTACCGCTCTTGATAATGTTGTTGTTTGTTTTCGTGTTTCTTACTTTCGATCATCTGTTAAGTCTTCTGATAATCTAATAAGTCATGTTTGCAGTATTTAAAACTTTGCAAATGAAAATAAATAAATATATCTTGTTTAACAACTGGACACAATTGGTTTGCTGTTAATTCCATATTTGAAATAAAGGACACTGGTTGCTATGGGAAGACTAATTACAGACTAAAATAAGTCCTTAGGGTTGGTGAAATAAGCAATAAAAACAATAAGAGCCTCATTACGAGAGCCCATACATTTTGAATGGTCCAGTAACAGGAGTCACCGGCCCATTGGAATTATGGGTTGCGCAAGAATACCCCTGTTTAGTGGTATTCCAACTGAAGATTTCACCTACTGCAAGGAGGAGAATTCTCTGGATTGAATGCTGGGGCAAACATGCAGAAAAAGGCATGGTAAATCCGATCTGTGTATGTTACTCCCTCTAAACTAATAATCATCATGATTCTTCCCCTCTGAAAATACCACTACCCTTGGTAATGGTAAATTTGTGAAAGGTAAATGATGGGGATTTTTATGGACAAGGAATAAATGCACCGTCTCAGAACGTGACCAATGTAAAAAACATATATGGTTCCTGTTTTTGACACATCTCAAGGATGTGACCACCACACATGGATTACACAAATATCCTAATAATGACAGTCAAGGATTATCTTAAGAGGATGCAGCAGTTAATGCAAGGGGCCTCCCAGATGTAAGGGGAGGGCTTGTGGTCCGAAATCTGGCCTTGAAGAATACTCAGACTAAGGGCCTAATTGAATTGTTGGCTGTAAGCATACTGCTGAGAGTGCTTACCACCAACATGATGGTCCGCCCAATGATTTTAAAAGCAGCGGACCATAGTTTAACCACTGCAGAGACTACTCCATCTCCACCAAGGCCAATCCTCTTTAATGGCCTGAAGGACTAGGGGTCATTGGAGAATTGGCTATATGTCCATCCACCCAATTAGGATGGGCATGCATATAGCCATTTTTTACTGCCCCTCACCGCCAGGCAACCCCTGGCAGCAAGAGGCAGTTCAAAACAAAATGTGCTCACCTTACCATGGGGAGTAACTCTCACTGTAGGCTTTTGTATTTGAAAATAAAAAATCCTTTGGGAACTCTGTAGTGCGGCTCTGTCATGTTTAATGGAGCCTTAGGGCAAAGTTCCAATGCATTCACAGGAACCGCCCTGAGGGCAGTTTCTGTGAATGATAGAAATGTCTATTGACCCGATGGAGATGACTAAATTTGATGGTCATGACCTCCGCCAGGGTAAAAGAATACTTCTCCCAACGCCTTGAACGCCAACAATTAAATCAGAGCCTTAGACTGGAAATCAGAAATAACGCAACGACGTTCTTGCACCAAGCATTATTTTTCCATTTATACACTTACCTAAAATGATATCCATGGTTTGCCCAACTCTATACTGTGTACATCAAGAATATTAGTGCAAAGATGTCTATAACGTACCAAGAAAAGTATGTCAAATTATAGAACACACATGGACCAAAGTGGACTTACCTTTGTATTCTGAAATTGTCTTATTAAGAAGCATGGGCAACCATTCGTAGAGTACAATATTCTGCAAAAGATAAGAAGCACAAATCATCACATAAGCTAAATACACCATTAGTTTTAGGCAGATGTAAACGGAGGATGGCGGCTCTCAGGTCAGCCCAGTGATGTTTTTTTAAATGTTATTATTGGTATGGCATTTCTTCACTTCCTGGTGTTCTCTTTTTAACGGAGAGTTTCACTTATTTTTTGCATGGCTAAATCTTCCACACTGAATCCCTTTTGCTATACTAACATGAGGTATGTAAAATATACTTTTTTGTACAAAGGTCAACATTTTCTTAGATACTTTAGAGCCAATTCACAAAAACAATTATGAGTACAAGTAGTTTTAAGAGGGAGAACATATGATCTGTATCAATAAAACTGGATACAGGGATACAGAGAGTCAATGCAAGGATTCCATAAGTATCACTGGTCAGGCGAGGTCAGCAGAAATGGCTATATATTACCTGGCACCAAAAGTGAAGGGATCTACCCTTGCACAATCATCCTGAGAGCATGAGCTTTAAGGGTTTGGTACTAGATTCACTTTTGAAGTTAATGACTGTTCGCTGACTCAAAGAACTCTCTTGGTTGGTAAAGTCTTTCTTGATCTCTGAGAAGATGACCCACCTCAACCATATGGCATTACCAGCCCTAGCAGGAGGCATCTGTGTAGCAATTCAAGGAGGTCACATCTTCTGAAGTCTATGTAATTTTGGCCAAAGGGCTATTTTTTTCAATTTTCATGCAATGCCAGTGCTTGCAATTAATAAAGTGATGCAGGAGGAGTCAGTCTCTCTTGAATGAAAACGCACAGATTGGTATGCCATCTTTAGAAAGCACCACCAGCCAAACATTACTTTTGTCTTTGTCTTCTCTCTACACCTTCATCTTCAACATGTTCATATCCCAAGTATAATATTTGTGAAGTACAGCGAGAATCCTTCTCAGTGCTGGAGTGCAAACCAAAAGCTGTCCTAAGAACAACTGCAAAGCACTCCTATACTACACAGAGAGAACAATGTGAGCAACCCACATGTTTTGCAGGATGGCTTGTCAAAGTTCTCTGAGAAATTGGGTTATTAGTTGACAGAGGAGGAGGCCTCTATCAAATAATAAATGCAATCCTTGTCAGGATGAAACACAGCAAAAGAAAAATTCCAAACTAAAAGTAAAAACCAATAAATAAAACGACACCAAAATGACAAAAATTCAATTGGTAGAACCCTAGTTAGGAATTTTGAAAGTTTAAGGTTCAAAATAGTACCAAACATCCTTCAGTGCCAACCTCAGTCATCAGGTTGCACTTTATTGGGACTAAGTCAAACGTTTAGGTCAATTGCGATAGAGCAAGGGTCAGATACAATTACCAGACTCATCCTGGTGAAAAAATGTACCTTCAGACTTAGGGGTCAATTCCTAAGTCATTCGGAAGGGCCCCAAATTGGATTCAGGTTTTAGAATCTGATCCGGAATCCTTGTTTCCGACCAAATCGTACACACTTACCAACGACTGATTATGATGCCTGGAAACCGTTAGGGCTGTCAGAATCAGTTACAAAAGACATTTGGACAGGTCCAGTTTCCTGGAGCTGAATTGTACAGCTCCATGGACTCGGTTTCTGAGCAAGCGAGTACGATGACAGATTCGGACAGCCATTTTGATTTGGTTTCTCCGAAACAAATTGGCTGTTGGAATCTGTATTTTGCATATAGGGGGCCATAGCAGGCCCCCTTAACCCATGGCCTTCCGAATGGGGCCCTAGGGGGTTCCCAAGGGACCCCCCTTTCCAACAATGCAGAGTGTGACAGACACCATGGGGTGCCCATCATAGGGTGCAAGGTTTTTCCCAGCCACTGATTTCTTCAGTGGGAGCCTGTCTTCTCCTTCAGAACACAGGCTCCTATTGAAGTCAATGTAAGTCCGACTAAATCGTATCCAGAAGCATCCGGATACATCCAAGTCGCTCGGTTGGACTCCCCCAATCCGAGTCTTCCGGAAAGCATTCCAGAATCGATTCGGTAGGAATGCTTTCCAAACTAGATCCGAATCATGCCCTAAGTCTACTAAATGTTTTAGGTGAAAATAGTGCCAAAAAGCATCAGTCGTGGTTATCTGGTTGCGCCAGACCTGCGTAAAGTCAAAATTTCAAGCAAACCGCAATGCAGCGTGTGCCGGATACAGGGATTAGGTTTATCCTGCTACTGAGATATTGTCGGGCGTGTACACGAGGAAGCTGCAGTTTGCTTTGGGAGAGTTTCAAGAAGGTCATTGCGGGAGTGAAAACAAATTGGTTGCTGCAGACAGTCACTATTTTGGCTGAAAGCGACTGGTTGTCGCTAGAACTTCTCATCAGTGGGCAACGTGGGCTGTCGCTGTCAGCAAGAATTGTGAGTCTTGCTGGGACATCGTATTATAGTCATAGCTGAAGGTTGGTGTTGGTGTGAAGTGAAGAGGCCACTTTGTGATCACGAGGCGACAAACTTCTGCATCTTCACCTTGACTTCCCGAAGAGCGGTCTCTGACATCAGCCAAGGGTCCAGGATCTGGGGAGAACCTCTAAGGGATTAGGACTCATTCCAGCTCAGACAGGCAGCTGGGCTCAAGTAGGTACATGAAGATCCAGCTGACACTGCCCAACTGGGCAGTTGCAAGGAGGCCTCTGGAAGCTTGTAGGGTCCCTGTAGCTCAAAGATGAGGTCAGCCAACTGACCCTTGGAGTCCTTTCTGGGAAGCCTAGGTACAAGGCAAACAGATCTAGTCTTCCTTCTTTAGACAGCACATCCAGCGCCTTGAAACCTTCACGAGTGAGTAGTTGTGCTTTATAAACCTCTGATTGAATGACTGATTGATTGAGACAGCAGGGCAGTCCTCCTTTTGAATCTTCTCCAGGCCAAAGAATGTTTTGATGACAGTTTCTAAAGGTGCCACTTTTATACCTAGTGTTAGACTTTCTGTGGAAGAAATCTCTGGCCGAACCCGAAAAACGGTTCTGGTCAGTTCTTCCCCTTCCTCTTTCTAGGCTGACAAAGCAAGGGCAGGCATGGAGTCAAGTACCTTTATATGTGCTGCAAGCAGGGTCCTTTAAAGTGCAATCAGGGCAAGGTACAGCTCCACTCCAGCCATCCTGTTAGGAAGACCCATTCCCATTGAAGCTGGGCCTCTTTTATCCACAAGGCTGCAAGGAATACACAACCCACAACAGGAAAGCCATTCACAATCCTGTGACCCTAGACACTGGTAGAAAGGCACTTTTGGTTTAATCAAAAAAATCACAACTTTCTAAAAGTGCAATTTTTAGGATAGTAACTTAAACTCTGACTTTATCATTAAAAAGGATTTTGAATGACCATTTATTTGAGTGGCAACATTTCTCTATCATGTCTATGGGAGAGTGAAAAAAGAGTTTTTGCTTGTTGGGACATCTAAAACCTAAACACATCTCCTACTTTTTAATACTAGTCTCCCTGCCCAATGAGTTATTGGGGACTACCTTAGGGGTGACTTATAAGTATTAAAAAGGAAGATTTGGGCCTTGTAAAAAGGCTTATTTTGTCAGGTCGAAATGGCAGTTTAAAACGGCATTAATGACAGTAGTGGAAGCCCTGAGACATGTTTAGCGGTGCTATTTAGTGGGTGGCACCGGGGGTGCAGCTGCCCACTAGTGGCATTTAATTTACAAGCCAGGGTTGTGAAAGTTGAAGAAATTGATGTACATAGACAGCATTCATTTCCCTTCTTCTCCCACTCCTCTCCCTGTGAACACCATGAATGCCATAGACTATTGACCGTATCACTCCGCCAGTGGGAGCCCATACCTATATGCATATGCACAGCCATTCTGGGCACCATGGCCTTTTTACCCATTGGAATCCCCGGCTTCCCTCCTGCGCGTATCTTGCACCCCCTCTCTCATGTATAGACCATGAAACCCTCTCCCTTTGCGCGACCCTGATGTGAAAAGCAACCCTCCTACTTGACCCAGGCATTCCCCATTTCCCTCTCGAAGAAGCATCCTTCGCCTCAGCTGACATAGCCCCCCAGCTGTATCTGACTGCCCCTGTTCTCTCATGTACAGGTCATAGGATCTCTCTCTCTCTGTGCGACTCTGTCCCTGTGTACCGCCCCGGCTACCCCTCCCTTCTCCCCACATGGGCAAGTCATAAACCTTCTTCTTCTGCAAGGCCCTGTCCTTGAGAGTCACGGCCGCGCCTGACCAACACCTCCTTCCCTTCCATGAATGCCCCTCTGTTGACAAGCCTTCCTTCAGCGCTCGATTGTCCACGCGGCATGAATACCACTCCTTTGATGACCCCTTCCCCCGAGCCCGGCTGACCACACATGTCCGAGGCCATCGCCTAAGCCAGAAGATACCATTTACTGCCCCCTTATTGTATAAGGCCCCTCTCCTTCAAAGGACCCTCTATTGATCCAAGGCCTCCTCACCCCCTGTGATATGATCAGGCGCACACATCCTAAGACTCGGCAAAACACTCAGCTGCGTGATTGCCCTCCCCTCTTATCAGCAGGTCAAGGGTCCCCATTGTGAACATATGTGGGGTAGGATTGACACGAGGATTATAGGGATGTCTTTCTTTTGCGTCATACTGTCCTGATTGTACTCTCAAGTGTTTTGTAAGATATAAAAGCCAGAGTCTCAGCTCACTTGTTAGAGCACCTCCCGAAAGACACTGTGTTTCGTGTCCGAAATGACTGGCTCTCCTCATGAGAATTAAACTCTGTTCTTGATTCCTGCTTCCAGCGCCCGTCTCTTTATTTGGTAATTATTCAACATGGAAACTAAGAGGCGGTTTGCGCCAGCAGCCTGGGCATCGATAGCAATGCGGGCTCATTTTCCACAGGGTACATTTAGTAGCATTTACTATTGACTTATAAGCAAATTAATTGTGCCGTTTAGGTGTAGATCCAATTTTACTATGTTTTAGCACGTGAGCACTTTACCGCTGGTTAGAAGAGGTAAAGTACACAGGGTCGTAATGCCAACAAAACAAGTTTAACAAAAAACATAGGTGTGAAAGCAAAAATGTGTAGGGGAATACAAGTCACAGATGTTACGTCTAACATATAGCCCGCCGCCCCCCTCCGTCCCTCCCCTATAACAATAAGTATGGCGAACTACCCTCCTTCATTGGAATTCTTACTGCTAAGGCTGAAAAATGGAAAAAAGACCCTCAGCATTGGCTTGGTGAGTCCCAGGGCAATGTTCCATCTTAAAGTTTATTCTCTTTAACAAGATGGTCTCACCAGTCATCTGTATTAGCAATCTGGCTTCCTTCAGGAGTTCAAATAATTTCTGAAATGCCTCTGTCCAGATCACCTTCTTGGGCTGTTTCTTGGAAATCATCTCTTTTAAGGAAGCAACAATGGTGCCATCTCCCTTTACAAACATCCTATAATAACCTGTGCAGATCAAGAAAGCTCTTATCTAAGTCTGGGTTTTGGGGTCTGGGGGACTTCCCAAGCCAGGGTGGTCTGTATTTTGGGCTGGAGGGGGTATCTTGCCCCCACTGATTTGGTTGCCAATGTACACAACAGATTTCTGCCCTACTTGGCATTTAGTGGACTTGATAGTCAAGCCTTCCCTTTGCAGAGCCTGATGCACAACCCAGAGGTGGTGCAGGTGGCTATCTGAGCTACAGTACAAGACTACAATGTAATCCAAGTAGTCAGCACAGAAGTATCCCAAACCAGCCAGGACCTGGTTGACCCACCTTTGGAAGGTGGCAGGGTTATATTTAACCCAAAAGGTATCGCTCTTAATTGAAAGTGGTTCTCTGGGGATGAGAATGGAGACCTCTCATTGGATCCCTCGGTTAAGGTAATCTGCCAGTGCCCTGTGCTCAGCAACTTGGCAGCTCCCAACTGGTCAATGCGATTTTCAGCTTGGGGATGGGGTGTGCATAAGTCTAAATCGGCCTCCCGGCACTGAAAACTACTCTATAATCCAAGCAGAACTGGAGTTCTGGTGTGACACCCGGTGATGTACCAGAACCACTATACTGAAACAAGGGCTATTGTGGTGCTCAATCCCCTCTAACTCCAGCTTCTTGGACACTTAATACTCAATATTGTGTCTCTCTTTATCATACAGCCAGTACACTTTATTTTTGACAGGTATGCTGTCCCTAGTGCCAATATCATGGGCACAGCAAGTTTCAGGCCCTGGAGTCAGTGAGAAAAGAGATGTGGTGACATTCCCTTTGTTGCTTTGAGGTCAGAGTAGGGAAGAGGACAACTCCTTCCAACTGACCCATATTTCTCTTTAGAAGAGAAGAGGTTGGAAAGGAGCTCGCTCTCATCCTCCACATCATCATATCTAACATCAGGAGCGTGGTCACTTTGGCCCCCCAAAGTGCGTTTTTAGGCCGTTTATATGCAGGGCCTTTAAGGGGTTCCTAGATGTCTTGAGGTCCACCAAGTAGATGACCTCCCCATTCCACTTTCAGATCATAGGGCCAAGTGCAACAGTCCATTAGGAACCCAGGCCTTCACCCGCTCCATTACCCTCTCTTTTTGGCGAGGTTGATTCTGTACCAAAATCACTTTCTAGTTGTAACAGGGCATCACCACTTCCTGGCTGGATTCAAGGTTCTCCACCCCTTCATTCTAAAAGCATTTCACCCGAGAGCGGAGTACTAACAAGTATCTCACTACATCCTTAGGGGGTTTCTTGGGAGTTTGCCCCAATCCCTCCTTGTCAAGACTGAGAGGTCCAAACACAGGTTTGCAAACCAGAAGTTAAAAAGGGCTGAACCTACTCCCTTCTGAGGTACTTTCCTGTAGGCAAAGAGAAAGAGAAAGCATGGCAAGAATACGTCCCACTTGTGCCTCATGCAGGCTGGTAGGTCCATAATAATGCCCTTCATGGTCTTGTTAAATCTTTCATCAAGCCCATTGGTCTGGGAATGATAGGGTGTGGAGAACTTATAGATTACCCCACACTGATCCCATATGGACTTCATGTAGGCAGACATAATGTTTGTGCCCTGGTCAGATACAACCTAGTTGGGGAAACCCGCACAGGTAAATATCCCCATCAGTGCCCTAGCTATTATCAGAGATATGGCCTCTGGGTACTGTGTGGCATGGGTCCATCAAGATCAGAATGAACCTGTTGCCTAGGGCAGTCTGAGTGTTCAGGGGCCCAACAATGTCAATGCCTACCCAGAAGCTTTTCCCAATATGAGGTTTGGAATCAGGGGGGACTCTTGCTTTGCCCCTGACTTCCAACTGTGCTGGCAGGTTACAGAGGACCTGTAGAATGAATCTGGCTCAATCCGCATTTGGAGCCAATAAAAGTAGGTAGCCAGCCTTGTAAAGGTCTTAGCCTGCCTCAGACGTCCTATCAGGGGAATGTCATGAGCCAATCTCAGTAGGCAGGCCCTGCAGCACTCGGGTCCACCAAACCATGGAATCAGGAATCTTAGGCTCCTTATACAGGAGACCATTTCCCCGATAGAGCAGATGATCACAAGGGGTGTTACCAGCTACCTGGGACTTGTCCTGCCGACATAGGCCCCCAAGATAGGACAATCCCTCTACGTTTTGGAGAACTCAGATGGTGCCCTACCCTTCAGCTTACCATCTAGCCAACTCCAGTAGGTCCCTCAGAGCCTCCACCCTCTGCTCATTGATGGTGACCCACTGCCTCTACTTCTTTGTATTCTCAGGCACATGGACTTTTAGTGCCATCTATTTGTCGCCCTGGAACACTAGGGTACCCTCTGAACTCCCTGTACAAATAACTGGGACAACAACCTTCCTGAGCACTACACTTGCCTTGCCTGGGGTAGACTCACTAGTGATGGCTGCTTGACCGGCCACGCCCTCGCCACCGTCCCCCGCATCCGAAGAGCCACCACAGGGGGACGGTCATTCTCCTACCTCGCCGCCAAGACATGGAACTCCCTCCCAACCCACCTCCACCTGACCCAGGACCACCTCGCCTTCAGGAAGCAACTCAAGACCTGGCTGTTCGAGCAGTGACGGACCCCCCTCCCCTAGCGCCTTAAGACCATCTGGGTGAGTAGTGCGCTATATAAATGCTTTGATTGATTGATTGATTGATTGATTACTCCTCTCCTTGAAGGGATACCCCTAAAATTGCCCATATCAGTAGCACTAACGGCACTTGGGTGTAAAGTGGCCTGAGAGGCCTTCTTTATGTGTAAATCTCCTTTCTTTTGTTCAGGATGGGACTGGGAACCTTTTCCCTGATAACTCTTTTAAAAGTTTAGGTTTATCCTTACACCCCCTTCTTTCTTCAGGGGGGACCCTGTCCTTGCTTTTTCTGACCCCCCCTTTAAGGTCAACTTCAATGACACTCTGATGCTGATACAGAGGGTATCTTCCTTTGCAAGTTTCTTACAAAAAGTGATCCTGGTATCTATCAGGTGTTGGCACGACTCTGTAAAGCAATTAGTGAGGATGCACTCTCCTAGGTTATCACTCACATTGCTGCCTCTCACCCAACCATGTGGTGCTTACCGAAGTATTCCACAAAATCCACCCAAGACTGATTAGACAGATTGTGACTGTCCTTAAAACTCAAGCAGTACACGGGGCATAGGTCAGCTACCACTAGGACCAGTAGGGTTTCCCTCCACACAACTAGCATATGCTTCAATAGTTTATCTCGTCAATCCTCTTCTGGGACTCCATGCTTGTTCAGGGCTACCCCATAGGCTGCAAACCACTTGTCGATATCACTCCCACCAAAGAACTAGGGGACAGTTCTTAGGGGATGTGGACCCTTGAGTCTCAATTGGACCCTATATTCTCGCTGCCACCATTGCTAGCTTTCGCTCCTCCAAGCCCCATTCTGCCACAGCTTTCTCCTTCTCTGCAGCTGCTTTCCTTTCCTCTGAAGCCAATTGCTGTTTAGCTAGCTGCAGCCTGAGCTCAATTTTGATCTCTCTGTTCTCCTGTTCTCCAATTCCTCTGGTGACACGTTGTAGAAAGACATACTGTTCTCTGACCTGGCAGGGTACACCACTGCTTTGGGCAAGATGTCCTCTACCCACGCTGTAGCTTCGAGCCTATCACTAGGCCATTTCCTTTTTCATTCTCATCCTCCACATCCATCTCCTCATTCTTAGGATCATTACCCTCCTGCTCTCTTGTCTGCAGCTTGAATCCCGTGGCCCTCCTCATAGGCTCTGGAGGCTATTTGAAAGTCTACTTTCGTGGTCCCTTTCCGAAGGTTAGTCCTTTCTCCTTGCAGAGCTTCCACACTCTGCCTCCTTGGATTTATAAACACTGCACCTATTACAGTTAGCCACATGGTGGCGCTGTTTGTATCATTTAGAGATGAGCGCAACAGTTGTTCATTAATTCAGTATACATTAAAAATTACAAATAACTACTACCCAAGCCATTTTTACAGCTTTGGGGGTTTGGAATAGTCTGAATTGCCACAATTGAAGGCGTGTAAAGGTTAGTAGTTTCGTTTATATTGTCATTGCCAGCGCTGGCAGGTCCGTGGGTGGTGCAAGCTCAAGTAGCCTTCTGACGAGGGCCCTGGAACTTGTATTTTTTGCAAATTAAACCCTGATTGGCAAGACCAACTTCTCGTTCAAGGATTATTATGAGGGACATTTGTAATGGAGAGATCTTTCCTGAAAGTTATATCCTTGATGAAAATTAACTTTAAAATACCTCTTTGAGCATTTATCTGAACCCTAAAGACAGGGATTTTATATACAATTAAAGTTTACCTGCGAAGAAGCAGAAATTATTCTTACAGTGGTCTATGTTGCATATGTATAAATAAAAGCTGTTTAAACACTCTTAGAGTTCTAGGGCCTGCTTCACAAATGTACGATTTGTGTACATTTATGATAGATTGCTATTCACAAAGGTACTTTGCTAGTAGAATCTTTACAACTCGGGTGATAAGTGTGCTGTATAAATCAATAAAACAAAACAAAAGTACAGTAATTGTCTCCTACTAAGATTTGACCTGATTTTGGGGCATTAAAAGTGGATTTTGGTGCCCCCACCAAAATCCGTATGTCCCTGTATTTATTTGGCATTTGATCTGCTAAAAGCTAATGGGAGATGAGATCTTTATCACACCCAGTAATTACACCACTTCTATTCTATTGGTGATCCCGATGCAAACACCTAGGGGCTTATTTACAAGCCCCTTGCGCCACTTTTGCGTCCCATTTCCCATGTTAAAAATAACGCAAAAGTGGTGCAAGGGACTTGTAAATCTGCCCCCTGTGATTTACCAGGGAATCCATAATTTTGCCCTTAGAGTTAATACGAGACTGGAATGGAATCTAAGCATTTTACAAGGGTGGTAGAATGTGTGCCACCTTTTTGGCACAATAATGTATATTTATTGTCAAGGTACTAATCAAAATCCCATTATAAGACAAATACATGTGTTTTGTTGCTGTGGTATGCATCTTACCAAAGGATCAGTGCACACTAGATTGGCAGACAACCAAAGAGTGAGGAAATAGGAAAATACATGAGCAGGTGTGCAGAATCATTTCACAAATGCAAAACTGGAGTTTAATAGCTGCCAGACACAAAGGTGTTGTAACTTTCAGTGTCATGATCTGACGTTTGATAATGTGACTGTTCTCCTTATTATGTGTCAAATCGGCTGCTTCTTTCCAAAGACAGCTACGGTCATACTGTTTTTTGCGTATGCAAATGTTTTCAACTGATGCAGTATCACATACTTTATAACATAATGAAAATTATTAACTTAGTTAAAAAAAAATAATGAAAAATTGGATTGAATTAAGAATTGTGCTGAGGATAGAAAACCTCACTTTGTAACAGCAAGCGGTACATCAAACACAACTGAACAAGCCCGACCATTACCTTGCAAAAGATGCCTACTTCTCATAACAGGGTTCCGGTTCAAGGTGGCCTTGGCTTGATAGTTCGGGCTGAACTGTTCCTATGGGGAGCAGGGTCAAGACTGATTTGCATATAGCTGGGTCCAAACTGAGGTGGCATGGTGAGCAAAAGAAAGATGGGTTGGGGTGCTATACCAAGCAATTGCTAGTGGTTAGACTTATTACAGCAATCTCCCATCACCTTTTGTGTGTTTCATGTACCACCCTAAACAGCACGGGTATACCCAGATGTGGGGACCTTGCTCACTGTGTTATGGGACCAAGCTGTACCTGGCTGATGAGTCCAGAGCACTTGGTGGAGAAATCAAAAGAGAGAGGTGCAAAAGGGAGTGGGTGGGGCAGGAACGGAAGCATTGGAGGTGGGGATGGTGGGGAAAAAATGTAAAAAGAAGAAAAAAGCCAGGGGTGGCTGGGGAAAACAAAGAATGAGCTGAGGATTGGGCAGTGGTGTAGCTAGGGGCAGGGAGGGAAGGTTCGCCCCGGGCTACACTTTTTTTAGGACGGCAGCAAGCGCAAGATACGTTTTTTTTTCATGGTATTCATCATCTGTTTACTCTCTCCCACCCCCACTGACCTGTACAGGTGTCACTGGGTGGCAAACGCAGGGACCGGTCCAGGCAGCAAAAGCTCTAGCTACGCCCCTGGGGTTGGGAGAGGAGTGAGCAAGACCGAGCGTGTGGGGTGGCTTTAATTTGAGAGGGGAAGCAGCATACGAGGGTAGTGGCAAAAAAACACACATGCACTTTACGGGGTGATAAAACAAAAAGAAAAAAAAGTAGTGCCCTAAATGTGCTCAGTGGAAGGACATAATTCATCCATTCAAAAGGATGCAAAGATGATGCGCTCCAGCGGAGGAACAAACATGAAAATAAGGGAAAGCCATTGAGTGAGAAGCAACCAGATATGAGCGACAGGAAAACCAAAATAAGTAATGGGTTGGCCCAAAGCCCTATGTAAAGTAGGTATGGTTCACAGTAGGTCTTTTGACCTTTGAGATCTAAAAAAATAAGGGTACCTGTAGCTGAATGTACTTTACAAAGAATAGAAAGTTACAATTATAATTTATGTTTAATATGCTTTTGCATTTGAAAACTAGAATAACAGTGACCAAATCCACACTAGCCACACTGTGCATCTGTTCACTATAGCCGCACAGCTCATGTTCCCTTTTATTGCCAGACAACTAGCGTATCATTTATTAAAAACTTCTTTAGTGAATGAAGTGTGCTGGATTGTTCCCTTAAATATCTGATTTCATGTATGGCGATACTTCCTAGTACTCCTACCAGTTGTTACCTGATAAGTGGCAACCACCCATTTCCGGGCGTGTTGAAATATCTCCTCGTCGGACCATGAAGGATTCTCCTTTGCAAACATGGCTGCCAAGTGGTTGTGGTAGCGGAACCAGACGATGCTCAGAGCCTGGATGAAGGGGCTCTCGTTAGCTCGGTCACTTCCAAAGGCTGTAACCAAGATTCAGAGTACAGACATTAGTAAACCGAGGAAAAATATTGGTGATAAACTCATCGTACTTTCTTTGTACTACTTATTAAATAAACGGTGCTTTCAACTCATAGGGGCTTATTCACAAAGGGGCTGATTTACACGCCGTCATCAGCTACGGGTGAGCTGTGCTTATGACGGAGCGGTTCCGTCATGGCCCGCTCGGCGCGCCTGCGCGGCGCGAATTTCGCACCTGCGCTGACCTTCTATTGAGCGGGGCGGGTCATGACGGAACCGCTCCGTCACAAGCACAGGTCAACCGACGCTGGTGACGGAGCGGGTCCGTCACCAGCATGCGGCCGCCCCACCCCCTTAGCACTGCGGCGGAATAGCCGCCGCAGTGAAGGGGTTAAAACTGACACAAAAGTGGCACAAGGGGCTTGTAAATCTACCCCAAAGATGTTTACGGCTTTTGACGCAAGTTTACAATGAAAAAAACATGTTTAGACCTACAAGGAATCAATCCACAAAGGGATTGTGTATATGCATTCACTGCTGTGGATTTCGCCATCCCAGGCGCTGAGAAATCTGCAGTAGTAACATCTTATGCAAGGGGTGGGACGTGGGTATTCCAAAGATAGGTTTCTATGGAAGTTTGGGAATGCCCACAGCCATGTATGCTAGGCCAATTTTCCAGATCTTTTCCACTGCACAAATAGTCAGAGATTCACTTCCTATATTGAGTTTCAGAATATAATGAGGAACAAATCACCCCCAGTATTATAGGGGTTTTAGTGTAGGGCTTTCCCTACGTGTAACATGTTTTACCAAATGGAAAAAATTCAAAATAATTTGCACAGGAGGCACCATGCTACTGTGGGTAGACTTCTGAGAATAGGTGCTCTTGGCAATAATCACCTGATATGCATGGTAGTAAGTCTCGAAATCTGTTCCTGTGCTGCTTTCCATGCATACTACTAGGAATCTTTATGAATAGCAAAAACATGTAAAGGTATGTTCAGAGAGAGATTTAAAACCTTGGTGAATGCTTCAAAGAGTATACCATTTTCTCTCTAGAACAATATCCATTACCTATTCACTCTCTTACTTTTTTGGAAGGCGATGTTACATTGCAGGCTCTTCAAACTCTGATTTTGCAAATGCCCTTATTATTTCCTTTTTTACAAAGTAGGGGTTGGGGGATGGTATATATTCTGAAGTAGCAGCCTCACTGGAGGAAAACAGTCAGAGAATAGGACTAAAATGATTATTCATAAAGGATAAGCATGCCCTTGCAGGAAAGTGTTTCCGGATGCTGAGATCCTTGGAGAAAATCCTCCCTCTCCTCCCTGATTCCGCTTATAAAACTATAGTCCAGGCTCCGGTTATATCGAGATTAGGCTACTTCAACGTCCTTTACCTGGGAATTTCTCAGTCCTGGTTGAACAGGCTTCAATGGGTCCAGAACACAGCCGCCCGGCACTGCTTAGTCTTCCTAGGCGTGCCTTCGCAGTACCACGTTTAGAAAACTACACTGGTTGCGTTCTCTGTTATTGGTACAAGGCTCTCTCCTCGCAAGGTCCTACCTTCCTACAGTCCATGATCACTCCTGATGTCCCTACTAGAAACCTTAGAGCTGCCGTAGCAAAATAGGCCTCTGTCCCAACATTTTAAAAAGCCAGAATTGGGGGTAGCGCTTTTGCCAGCTTGCACCAAAGATGTGGACCTTTTTGCCCTCTGAACTCTGATTAGCTGCTTCTGAAACTGTTTTCAGGGCAAAATTGAAAACCAGACTATTTGGATTTGGCTGTAGGGTCTTGGGCCCTAGGCCTGCATGCGTGACAAATGACCACGCAGACACATAGTGATAGTATCTGGAACTGGCCCAGGGCTTGTGCGCCCAGCCCCTTTTATTAGCAGGGTTACTTGACTGGTGACGCCTGTAATGGATGGATGGGGGTGAGTGTGGAATTGAGGCCTCAAGAAGTGGCTGATTGAAACACTATATTGTCCAAACACTCGAACGTGTTCAGCAGGACACTTCACTGGCAAAGACCTACCCAGTCATTTGGGGTACACTGTATTCTGAAGTCAGTATACTAGTGTGGAAAACTTCCTAAGAAGTAGCCATGATCTCTACAAGTAGCATTATTATAATTTGTAATATTAAGAAGCCAAGTTGCAAAAAAAGCAGCCTCTTAAATGTGTTTACGAGTATTAGATAAATTGCATTAATATATATATATATACTGTCTTTTCTTTCCTCATTACGTTATTTTAATATAGCAGGTGCGGGAATTTCAGCAGGACTCCCTGACAAACCAGTGAGCTCAGTCGCCATTTTAGATCCTGGGATAGATAGCAGAAAGCACCTTGTGAGAAATGAGTGAGTCCTTTTCCCCATACTTACCATAAATCCCTCCAGCACCATGCTGGCCAGTGGATGGATCCGGTGCTCTCCACATGAGAAGGCTCTCGTCAGTTTGCCTGGGAAAGAGCGGGTCCGGTCCAGAGACTAGCTTCCCACCAGAGAAACTCCTCAGCGCATCACTCCACACGTGGGAGGAGCCATAGATGGCACTCCCGTCAATCCAGGCTGTCACCGAGTTCACCTGTTTACAAAGAAGTTGAGTAGAGCAAGTAGTGCATGTAGAGTAGATCGTCAGAATGCATTGTGCAGCATTGCGTCTAGTTAAGTTTACAATTAACTGCAGAAGTTCTTGCAATATGGAACATATTAAATAGCTCTCTGACTTTAACTCTCAAACTTGATGATGTTAATTAATGTGTTGGTCTATTAACTGACTGGTCATTTGATTGATAGGTTGATTGGTGGATTAGTAAAGTTCAGCACTACAGACCAAATGCTTCGAGGCGCTGTATGCTACCAAACGAATCTGGAAAATCTAGAGAGCACCACCAAGACAAATGAGCTAATATCAGTTGGTACACAACAATCATGCTTTGAAGTAGCTATCTGAAACGGGCAGACCATTATTGCTCTATAGTGCGGTCATCTTAGGGTACAATAGCTATGGCATTCCATCCCTAAGAGCTGTTCATTACACTGTCATTGATGACCCTTCGAGGCACGGTATCTAACAGACATATTTCGAGAAACTAGCTACTGGGCATACTATATTTCATATGTGATAGAAATTCCATGTTTCAGCACCTCAATGCAATTCTGATGCACAGCACTTGATGGACATCTCATGTCTCAGTATCTGAAAGGCATCTTATGGCTTCACTAAACAGCATCTCTGCAAGCTTCATATCCATTTTCGTTACCTGCTTTAATTTCACATCTCAGTGCATGGGATTGCAAACATCCCTATGGCATTGAAGCCCAATAGGCTTTCAGCTATATGGGGCTAAGAAGTAATATACTTTGCACCATCATAACAAATGTTACCTTGACGAGTTTAATAAAATATATCAAAACCTGAATATTTGGCTTCAAGCCTGGACTAACATAAAATACCCCTTCTTTGTACTTGGTGCCTTATACTGTTTTACAAGACATCTGAAGTGTATTTTATTTCTCAATATATGATGGGCATTACATAATAAGAATCGGTAGCTTACTGGATCTGTCCCTGCTCAATCCTACGAACGTTTTATAACACATTCTCTGATTTAAATATCTTGTCACAGTTTCTAATGGGCATTGGATGGCAGGTTAATAATGTAAATTTCAAGGCACGTGCCTTAGATAGATGTTGATGGCAACAATGTTTATGTTTCTGAAGCAACCACAGCACTGAGACCCCCCTCCTCGCTGCCACAGATGACATCTGCACCCACCTCAACCTATGCAAAACTGAAGCCCTCATCCTCCTGGACCTCTCGCCGCCTTTGATACCATCTCTCACCTAACAATACAGCATCTCTGCTAGCTTTTCTTCCATTTTTGTTACATGCTTTGATTTCACGCCTCAGTGTACGATGGGATTGCAAACATCCCAAGGACATTGAAGTCCCATAACCTGCACATCTATGGTACTATGAAGCTATATAATTTGCACCATTTTAACAAATGTAATCTTGATGAGTTTCATAACATCTATCAAAACTGGACTAACATAAAAATGTACCACTTCTTTATACTTGGTATCATGTCATTTTATTACCAGACATCTGAAGTGTAGAATGCAGCACACATGGAAAGAGGAAAAAACAAGAAGAATTAAAGTTATTTCTCTTCTTTACACCAGCCTCGTGCAGGTTAATCATTTTGGCACAACCCATGTTTAGAAGTCTTTGTAAAGATGGGTTTGCATCAAATTGCATTAACTGATGCACGGGAATGCCCATGCTTCATTTATATAAAGCTTATTTAATCGAAGTAAGCAAGGTGATGATTTGGACTGCGTTGTGTTATTTATTATTAGTATTCTTTTTTTTTTACAAAGCGACTTTGCATGGCTTTGTAAACCCTAAAATAGAGTTTAATAGACGCTTTTAATTATATCCGATAAATTAAGTACCCCCAGTATATTTATTATTCAGCTGCGGTAAATAGCAACTTCAATCTGCCAAAAATATGAAGCAACCAGATGCAAGATCCTAGTAAAGCTAGAACCCAATCCAGAAAATATGGTCAACACAGTACACTTTTCTTATGTTAGTTTCCTGTAGGGCTGACCTGCTGAAATTTAATGGAGGATGAGGTATTAGCGCACCTGGTTGTTACCAGGTGTGGTAATGCCACTGTTAGATTGGTTTTCGTGGGTTTATAGTTTGTGCATTAATAATAATGATTAATATGTCCTTGTATTGTATTCTACATACATAGATTGAAACAAATTGTATGTGATACATAGAAGTGTGTTTATTAATGTGTTATAGTGTGCTACATTTCATGTTAGAAGTCATCTTGGACAAGATGAATGCCATCCCTCTCACTCACTCCTGCTTCCCCCCAGTGCATTTCACCGTAGGCTCTGCAGAGCACAGTCAAGTTGATGTGTAATCGTTTATGTACACTCTTGTGATTACATTGATTTTGATTAACTTTCTCCTGTTCCCTATGAATTGAAACATTATCATCTTCTCTACTGTTGCCTTCTGCATAGTAGTCCATTCATTTGCTGAAAGTTCCATTGTATAAATGTTTCACATTTGTTAAAAGATCTCTAGATGGTAAAAGCATAGAGGGTGCTTAATACGTTTTTTGAAATGGGAGGATGCCTATGTGTTAAGGTTATATGTATTTTGTGGACTTTTTTAAGGTGTGAGGTTTTCGTCGAATAGTAAAAGAAAATGAGGATATAGAGAAAACAAAAAGGAAAAGGAGAAGAATCAGGATACTGACGAGGATGATTCTTCTATTAATGAACTATGAACTCCAGACCTCCTCCTTATACTGACAGTGCACCAAGAGCTGTTGCTGGTTCCAGCATGGTACCTGATACAGTTACAGCTGGACATAGCAGTGGTCCACTAAGAACAGCCACAGATGCAGTTGCTGGTGCAATAGAGAGTGCCTCACCTTGAACTGCAATGACTGCGGCACTGAGTACTAGAGTAGATGCACCTGCTGTTTCTGAAACTCAAAGTGATTCACTTATTACTACAATAGTAATAGACTAAACTTCCAAGTAAAGAACTATAAATGTAGGACTTTGAAAAATTTAACTTGGGTTAATGTTGCAAGAAACAATTGATTTGAAAAGGTTACATACATACAATGTGGATGAAATTAGGTATTTGATCAAAACAGCAGCTAGATGTGTAAACAAAGCACAAGATAAACTAGAAGAGTTAGTTGAGTTTGAAGGCAATATCAGTAGGATGAAGCATGTGATGAAAAATTATAAAATGGATCTAACACATGAAATAAAATAATTGGGATTGATGACATTAAGAGCTCACATTAGGATTTAATTGAAAAGAGCAGGGAATTAACAGCCAGATTCATGAAGGTAAAATCGGCTCGCAAAGGGCCAGATTCTGCAAATCTAGCCCTTTGCGAGCGCTTTTATTGCATTTGGGATTCATCATCCCAAATGCAATATTCGCAAAATCTGAAATCGCTAAATTGCGAGGAATTGCATTTAAGGAATCTCTATTTGAGATTCCTTAAATGCAATTCATGAACCATTTTAGAATTGCGAATTCGCAATTTTTGGCCGCTACTTACCGCGAAGTCTGACTTCGTGGTAAATAGTGAAAACTTAGAAAAATGCACTTTAGTGCATTTTTCTAAGTTGGATGTTACACACACACATGTCCTTTGGACATGTGTGTGCGCAACATCAGTGTAAATCACCATTTCAGGGATGCTACAGGGTGTCCTTTGGACACCCTGGCACTCTTGAAAGTGCTTCCTTATT
This sequence comes from Lissotriton vulgaris, assembly GCF_964263255.1. Lineage (NCBI taxonomy): Eukaryota > Metazoa > Chordata > Amphibia > Caudata > Salamandridae > Lissotriton > Lissotriton vulgaris. The sequence continues at coordinate 12,651,582 of NC_141688.1, forward strand.
TGCGATTCGCTAATTGCTAATCGCAAATAAGGATTGACTCCCCATTCATTCCTATGGGCCAAAGGCCCTAGGAATTCCTTTGGCCCATAGGAATGAATGGGGAGTCAATCCTTATTTGCGATTCGCAATTAGCGAATCACAAATAAGGAAGATGTAGAAATCGCTATAAATTTTGCGATTTCTACATGCATCCAGTTTTGCGAGTCTTTAATAGCGATTCCTTAATAATCGCTATTAAGAACTCGCAAAAGAGGAGCATGATGAATCTGGGGGCAAGTGACTTGAGGATATAACAGGAGATATGGAATAGAGGGACAACAGGTAAAAAGAAGGTGAAGGAATTAGAGAGCAATGCGAAGACTTCAGTTAGTAAATCGGAAGTGGCATATTGGACGATTTGGGGTTTAAATTGAGAGAGGAGCGTGGTGTCAATCTTGTATGTCCCGTGTACAAAAGCTGATCTATATGGTAAAATACCGTCACTCCGCATTTTTTACTCCGCATTCGTTTACTCCTCATTCCATGATAACGCAGGTACCTTTACTCCGCATTTTTTTACAACGCATGCCTTTATATATTATATGCTTTTATCACGCATGCTTTTACAACGAAAATCGTTGTAAAAGCATGATTGATAAAAGTATATGTTTTAAGGTAAGTTGTAAGGTAAGTATATGGTTTTTGTTTGGGGTTTTGGAGTACATGTTTTTGGGGTTCAGGGGTATTTTAAGGGTGGGTTTGGGATATGGGGTGCAGGGGTATTTAAGGGTTAAGGGGTACAGGGGTATTTTTAGGGTTCAGGGGTAGGTTTGCATTTTGGTGTACAGGGGTATTTTTAGGGTTCAGGGGTTGTTTTGGGTTTTGGGGTACAGGGGTATTTTTAGGGTTCAGGGCTGGGTTTGGGTTTTGGGGTACAGGGGTATTTTTAGGGTTCAGGGGTTGTTTTGGGTTTTGGGGTACAGGGGTATTTTTAGGGTTCAGGGGTTGTTTTGGGTTTTGGGGTACAGGGGTATTTTTAGGGTTCAGGGGTTGTTTTGGGTTTTGGGGTACAGGGGTATTTTTAGGGTTCAGGGGTAGGTTTGGGTTTTGGGGTACAGGGGTATTTTTAGGGATCAGGGGTAGGTTTGGGTTTTGGGGTACAGGGGTATTTTTAGGGTTCAGGGTTATGTTTGGGTTTTGGGGTACAGGGATATTTTTAGGGTCCAGGGCTGGGTTTGGGTTTTGGGGTACAGGGGTATTTTTAGGGTTCAGGGGTTGTTTTGGGTTTTGGGGTACAGAGGTATTTTTAGGGTTCAGGGGTTGTTTTGGGTTTTGGGGTACAGGGGTATTTTTAGGGTTCAGGGGTTGTTTTGGGTTTTGGGGTACAGGGGTATTTTTAGGTTTCAGGGGTTGTTTTGAGTTTTGGGGTACAGGGGTATTTTTAGGGTTCAAGGGTAGGTTTGGGTTTTTGGGTACAGGGGTATTTTTAGGGATCAGGGGTAGGTTTGGGTTTTGGGGTACAGGGGTATTTTTAGGGTTCAGGGGTATCTTTGGGTTTTGGGGTACAGGGTTTTTTAGGGTTCAGGGGTATGTTTGGGTTTTGGGGTACAGGGGTATTTTTAGGGTTCAAAGGGTTGTTTTGGGTTTTGGGGTACAGGGGTATTTTTAGGGTTCAGGGGTTATTTTGGGTTTTGGGGTACAGGGGTATTTTTAGGGTTCAGGGGTTGTTTTGAGTTTTGGGGTACAGGGGTATTTTTAGGGTTCAGGGGTAAGTTTGGGTTTTGGGGTACAGGGGTATTTCTAGGGATCAGGGGTAGGTCTGGGTTTTGGGGTACAGGGGTATTTTTAGGGTTCAGGGGTATGTTTGGGTTTTGGGGTACAGGGTTTTTTTAGGGTTCAGGGGTATGTTTGGGTTTTGGGGTACAGGGGTATTTTTAGGGTTCAGGGGTTGTATTGGGTTTTGGGGTACAGGGGTATTTTTAGGGTTCAGGGGTAGGTTTGGGTTTTGGGGTACAGGGGTATCTTTAGGGTCAGGATGGGTTAGTGTTTAAGGGTGCTGGGGTATTTAAAGGGACGAGGGTGGGATTCGTTTTTAGGGTGTATAGGGTAATTATTAATTTAAAAAAATTAAATATATCTATATTTATATATATATATATTTATATATATATATATATATATATATATGTGTGTAATATTAATATAGTTCTGAATATAATGTAATTTTAAAGAAATAATGTTTCATTTTAATTAAAAATATATATATATGTGTATATATATATATATATTTTTTTAAATAATGTACTTTAACAAAGTATATGACTTCACCACACATGCATTTGCGTTGTAATTGCATGCGTAGTAATGTCATATGTGTTGTAAAAATTTGCGGAATTATGGCTTGAGTAATGCTTTTTGCGGACTAAAAAATGCGGAGTGATGGTATGCGGGATTTTTGTTTGCGGAATGGAAAGATATATTCGATCTGTATATCTTTATAACACACTCTCTGAAACTGTGAGAGGAGTCAGAGGTGGTACAAGGTTCCTAGGCTAAAGGCAATTTCATAGATGCTGTGGACAGATTTAAATTTGCTATTCGAGATGGTGATCCATAGTGAATTATGTATTTAGTCTAAAACTGTGGTTGCATGGATAACCATCTTGAGTTGTCCCTTATAATGCTCCTTCTGAGATAGTGGCTAACAAACACAGATAGGTGACTCAATATTTGAAAAAGAAAATGTATGGAAAGGTTATTAATTTGGCTACAATTTTGAAAATGTCACAGAAACAAAAGGAGTCAGGGCATGTTTATTATGAGAGACTCATATTTTAAAGGCCCTTCATTCGATTGGCCCTAAATACATGGGGAATCGTTTGGCCTTTTATGCGCCAAGGAGGACTTTACGGTCGGCCTTGTTGGCCAAAGCTGTTGTTCCTTCTATCAGACTCTCCCGGATCGGAGGCTGCTCCTTCCGCTACTTGGCTTCACGTTGCTGAAATGAGCTTCCTGTTTCCTTAAGGAAAGCCAATAATCTCCTTTGAAGTTGATGGTTGCTCAAACAACACAATTTGAAAGTGCTCCAAATCAGTTGTTGGGTTCAGAAATGTGATATATTCAAATTGGAAATGCTGGAGCGAATGGAATAACACAGATAAAAGGTGTGTCTCAGGGTGGTCTCTTCCCCCCAACTTTTTGCAAACCTCCTCTATTTTGTATGACCTTTGTTTTTGCTGGCCTTAGGACTCTCCACACCTTACCACTGCTAACAAGTGCTAAAGTGCATTTGCTCACTCCTTAAACCATGTTAACATTGGTTTATCCCCAAATAGCATATTTAATTTAGTTAGAAATTCCTGGTAAAGTGGTACTACATGAACCCGGGGCCTGTAAATTAAATTGTACAAGTGGGCCTGCAGCACACATTGTGCCATTCACTTAAGCAGCCCTGTGAACATGCCTCAGGCCAGTCATTGCAGCCTGTGTGTGCAGTTTTAAATTGCCATGTCGACCTGGCATAATAAAGCTTTTGCCAAGCCCAAGTTTCTCTTTTTAATACACATAAGCCACCCCTAAGGTGTCCTGGAACAGACCAGAGGATAGGGTGCAGTATATTTAAAAAGTTGGATTTGTACTTTTAAGTTTGATATGTCCTTGTAGTGAAAAACTCTTACACTTGTTTTTCACTACTTTAAGGCCTTCCTCTTTCATAGGACGATATTGGAGTTACCGTATTACATTTAATTAACTGTAACTTCCAAATGGGAAAAGGTAACCAAGTGATGTTTGGTGTCTGTGAAGTCGGATTTTAAATTACAACTTTGAAAATGCTACTTTTGGAAAGATGGAATTTCCCTTATTTAGCCATTTAGTGGCTGCATCCTGTCTCCGGGTCACATGACAGGATGTAGCTGACAGTTGGGCTTTGTTTATCCCTCCTAGATAACCACACACAATAGAGAATGGTAGGTGTACCTGGATGGGCCATCACTTTGCAGGATGGAAGGGAGGAGATGGGAACAGCCCTACTAACACTTGAATAAGCAGTTTCCTGTCTCTACACAATGGGCTGTATACCCCCTGTAGTTACTCTGGAGCCATAGCACAGGAGGCAGGAAACCTGAACACTTCAAAGAGAAGCCTCTAGAAGCTTCTCCCACGTGAAAGGAGGCACTAGGTATAACTATTGGACCTCAGACATCAACTCCTCAGTACACTTCTGGACCTACGGATTTTCTACCAAGAAGTTGTGCTGCTGAAAGGACTACAATTCTGCTGGACTGCTTCTCTGAAGGATTGTTGCCCTACTGTGCTGACCTGCTGCCCTCCTGCCTGGGTAAGAAGGACGGGACCTGTATTTGTGAACCAAGACACTAGAGTCCTCCAGAGTGACTCCAGGAGCTCGGTGGCTGGGGTCTTGACTAGGGTTTCAGGGGCAGAAGGCTTTAATAACCTTGATCCCAGCACCTGAATTCTGCCATCTGTAAGTCTTGCCCTACCAAGTTCTGCCACCTCAGTCCTGGTAACTTACAGGTGAGCCAGAAGGTGCTCTGACTGTCCATTTGTGGACCCAGCAAAACTGATGCACCTCCTTTGTTGCATGGCATAATCCCAAGAAAAATCGGCGCATCACATCTGCTGCAAGGATTCTCCTAGTGTAAGGTGTCTGCATCATCTTCACAGACTGCATGGGAACAACCACCCGTGGAAAGCTTTCACAATGCAGGCCCTTACATCGCACATGTCTTGTGACAGTAGTCTTGACGATGACACAGGTTCTTGCATTGCAGGCTCACAGCTCCTCAGCTTTCTCAACCTTTAACCCTGTGGAGGCAGAGGAAGTAGCAAAACTGTTGCTAGCCACCAAATCTGGCTCACCTCACGATCCTTGCCCCACTTCTATTGCTAAACTGGCGGTTGTTCCTATCGCGAACCAACTGGCAGGGATTTTCAACTTAATGTTTGAGAAAGGCAACTTCCCTATGATTTGGAAACGGGCCTCAATCAGCCCGCTCCTCAAAAAACCCTCCCTTGATATTACGGACCCCAACAGCTATAGACCAATATCCAGGTTGCCACTGCCTGCGAAATTGGTTGAGAAAATTATGAACTCCCAACTCTGTTCTTTCTTGCGCAATTCAAAAGGTCTAGACTCAGCACAACATGGTTTTAGAGAGGGGCACAGCACTGAGACAGCTCTGATTAAATCCACAGAGGAGATCCGGAAGGTGCTTGACGAAGGGGGCCAGGCAGTGCTGATTCTTTTAGACCTGTCAGCAGCCTTCGATACCGTCCACCATGCATTGTTACTAGATCGGCTGGAGGGCTGCGGGGTTCGAGGCCAAGCACTCAAGCTCCTGGAGGCCTTTTTAACTGAGCGGGTACAAGTGGTGGCCATGGGGGAGCATGAATCAAGACCTTTCGAGCTCCCGGGGGGGGTCCCGCAGGGGTCCTCCCTAAGCCCCACTTTATTCAACATTTACGTAGCTGCTCTTGCCCCAGTAATCAGATCCTTCGGGTTCGAGTTAACATCTTACGCCGATGACACCCAGATTGTGGTCTCGGTGCTCCCGGGGACTGAGAGGGAGGTGGCAGGCAGGTTTCAGGATTGTATGTCTGCAGTCAGCGCCTGGATGGCAAAAAGCTGTTTAAAATTGAACTCATCAAAGACTGAGGTGATCATTTTTGGCCCATGTACTAATCTTTGGAGCCCTAACTGGTGGCCCACTGATATGGGGTCTCCTCCTATCCCTGTTACAAAGGTGAAGAATTTGGGGGTCGTTATTGATAACCTCCTCACCTTCAAACCCCAAGTTAATGCGCTGAGTTCCTCAGTACACTACATTCTGAGAATTATCAGAAAGGTTCTACCTTACCTTCCTGAGGGCTGTAGAAAGACGGTGGTGACAGCCCTCGTTCTATCACGCATTGACTATTGTAATAGCCTTTTTCTTGAGGCACAACGGGGAGTGCTCAACAAGCTTCAAGTTTTACAAAATGCGGCTGCCCGCTTGATTGGGGGTTTGCCCAAGTTTTCCTCAGTCTCCAAGGAGTTGGATAAACTGCACTGGCTTCCGGTACGGAAGAGAATTAGGTTCAAGGCCCTCTGTATTGTCTTTAAGGCACTGCATGGCCTTGGCCCAGTGTTCCTTCAAGACCTTTTTCAGTGGTATAGACCAGGTAGACAACTGAGGTCGGCCAGTCTGGGGCTGGTTAAAACCACCCGAATCAAGAAGGCACGCTGGGGTGGAAGGAGTTTTGTCAGGGGAGCTGCGATGGCGTGGAACTCCCTCCCTCTCTCCCTCAAACTCAATACAAATCTCCTGGCATTCAGGAAGGATCTAAAGACATGGCTTTTCTCCCAATAAGGACCTAGATTCTCGCTTCTCTGGAACTATCACTTCAGCGCCAGGACGCCGACTGGTATCAGTGCGCTCTATAAGTGTAAAAAATAAATAAATAAAATAAATAAATAAACTGATGTATCACTTAATTGTTGCCGAACTTCACATCGCAAGTCCTCATCGACAAGATCCTCAATGATGGTGCATCCTCAGCGCTGGACCTCGCAATGCCCCACACCCAGGATTTAAGGTACTCTTGTTCAGCTCACCTAACTGGATCCCTGCAGACGGCCCACACTCCAACATGGTTTGCCTGAACTTGCGACTTTATACCGACCAGATATCCACAGTTTTCCTGCACATCTAACCTGGGCTTCTATTGAAATTCTATAACGCATATTAGTAAGCCCATTATTGCAGTTTTAGCTACAGTTTCCTGCCGCTAAAACGACGATCATTTTAACGAGGTTCTTGCTAATATGCCCCCTTGTGCTTTTTGGTGCTATTTTCACTGAAATATTTAAAATTGCATATCTCTGGTGCTACTGATTGGAGGTTTGTTGTTTTGGTCTTATTTTATTTATTAGAGATTACTCTAATTTTCTAAATCTGTTGTGGGATACTCTTTTAGTATATTTTCGCTGAATATTGTTTGAAGTGTTGCTTAAATACTTTATATATTGCTCCACAATTAAGCCTGACATTTCAAGATGTACGGTTTTGCTCCCACACAACTTGGGAATTTTGATCCCGTGCAAACCGGGTTTTATGTAGGGGCAGGTAAAGTCACACCAACTCAGAAACAGCAACTTAGTATTCGTTAGCCATTTCATTCCTCTGTATCTGATGTTCATTTCATGTTACACAATATCTGATTAACATTTCATGCCCATGATATTTCACAGGGCAGACGCTGATGTGTACAGTATTCCTAGAAACGCAGTGCAATCGTGGAAAACCATTCAAAATGGTTGAAGAGCATTATTTTACAATTCATTAGATGAATACATTTCATGGAACAGTAACTCTGATGAAGAGAAATGTACTGATTCTGATGGTCGCATAGCTAATTCATATTATGCCACTAAAATATATGTATTATATCAGAAGGCATTGAGTATTCAACTCAAATGAGAGTCAAAGTACATTGTAAATCATAAGATTTATTCCTTACAAAAATCTTGTGAGAAGGAGGTAGGTGGCCTGAGCTGGATGCATTTGATTCAGAAAAACAAATATAAACGGGCTAAAAAATAGCATTTTGGGAAGTTATTCAATTATGTTTTGCAGAATAGTTATGATCCCTATCTTGTGGTATAATTCTTATGATGTTTAAACTATTCACCAATAAGGAAAAAATCCACACAGTTTAGAAAAAAAGGTTGCGTCTGTGCAAAACCTGGATATTGGTAGATTTACACCCCCAGATTAAAATATAAATTGACTGCAGGGACGGAAGTGCCTGCACTGTATGGCCAGGTGTGTCTTCCTTCTATTTTTGATTATTCTTAAGCTACCTTGTTATTGTTTCAGTTAACTAGAGAACCTGGACATCTGCAATTCTGTGGAGGGTATCGCCTGTTTTTGTGCTCTATCAGTACTACCAAGGCACGCAAAATATAATGTACAAAGGTTCAGTGGAACGGATGGTTGGTGGCTGATGACTGGCTAGAACAGATGGAAATAGCTTTCAGCAGTGCCCTTAGGGGAGAGTCTTCAGGCCACTACAGTAAGTGAATTTCCTCATAGCGATTGTGGTTGTATCTTAATGCTAAAGTGCCCTCATGTTTTGACAATGGTACCTACTGGGATACAATGATGATAGTAGCAAGTGATAGAGGGTGCCCTCCATATCTTCTTTCCGTGTAACAGTAGCTCTGCAATGTGTTGGGGAGGGTAGGAAGAGTCCCAGTTTGCATTTGTACGTGGGTGATAGTATGACATATGTAAGTGAATACCTTCTATGCACATTGTGCCAAAGTTACGAGTAAGACGTGCAGTCAAGTAGTTAATCCTCAGCGACCATTCCACCATGAACAATTAGGACTGACCTTTCAATCAATGTTACGATTGTTTCGAATTGATAAAAGACTTTTTAACTAGCCTAAGTGTTGTAACCTGTCGTTGTTGCTATGCCTCCTCTCCACAGTACCAGTTCCATGATTTACAGCCAGTGTGTGTGTGTTAGTGTGTGTGCGCGTAGGTGCATGTGTGTGCATGCATGTGTGTGCATGTGTCTGTGTGTTTGTGTGTGTGTGATGTAATGGAATGTCGATGAGTGCCTGGTTGGTATGAATGTCAGTTGAAGAGAGTGGGCTGAGCAACAGGGATGCTTCTCCTGGTGAGGTGTTTACTCTTTACCTGTAACCAAGATATTACTTCTACCATAAATCTACATCTTTAACCTACAAGATTTGGCTACCTGACTGATATCCACACAGGAGCTTCCATTTCTAGATTATAACACTAAGCTCCAAAGAAAGAACAGACTTGCCTACGTTGAATAGCCATTATTGCAGGAGAGCCATGCACGTCTAATGGGACCAGGCAAACGGTACTTGTAAGGGTTGCCATTTTTTCAGTAGGGCTTTGTCAGTGTTCAGAGTGATTGCATCAAGAGAAAGAGGACTCTTGGGAACACGTTGAGAAGAGAATGATGACCATTCTAGTAACGTTTAAGGGGAGACTGTTCCAGCGCGCTAATATTCCTTTCATATTTACCATTATTTTCCTGAGATTTAACTCAAGTAAATCGTATAAGTTAGTGGCAACATAACACCCTATATTGTCAGGATCTGGTGTGGAAAGAGTTTGATAGATAGCTCGAAAAGGAGCAGAGTATGTCCGGCTGGTCAATATTTATATCCTGAATGCTGGACAAAATCAAGCGTTGATTGTCAGACTACTGGAAATGGCTGAATGGTACCGGAATTATAAATTAAGAAGCCATCATTTTAAAAAGCAATTTTGTAATGCCAGCCACTGCAGTGGTGCAAAACGTTTCTTGCCACCCCCGGCTTGACAAAATGGCAAATATATGTGTTTAAAACACATATTTTTTCCATTTCGTCACCCCCCTCAGTAATGACACCCGGGGTGGACCGCACCCCCGTTCCTACGCCACGGAGCCACTGGACGAAAGTGAGTACCATTCTGCTGCATTCATGGTGCAAAAGGCTTGATGTATAAACTGAAGTGCTCAAGGCAAAGCGAAGACCCCATATAGTATCTCTTTCAATGGGCAATGTAGCTATAAGCAGCCAATTAATCAATATTCTAGCTACATGGAGTTGTCAGCATACAGGATCCTTAGGGTTTGCTTCTCATTATCCCATTCACTTGACCTCTGTTTTCAATTACATTCCTGTTTACTGAGAGCATGTATATACCATCTGAATGCACATTTCCCCCGCCACACATGGAAGCCCACAGCATTATTTTGAAGAGGTGGTATGAAATAAAAAAACAGTTACAATCCCTCTAATTTCTATAAAAACAACAATTCACTATGCCAATAGATCTAGTTTCGATATACTAGTGCATGGTTACATTAAGTATGCATATATTGGTTTCCACAGGTTAACATTTCATTTGCCAATGGTTGTTTAACATTACAATATGAAGAACTGCCCAGGAGCCTAGTGTAAGCCCAACTACATGACTTCATGTGGAAAGTAACAGCAGTCTAATGGCCCATCAACGAACTGATCCCAGCTGTGCTGGTGGATTATGTATTGAACTGCACACTTGTAAGCTTTCACAGCTCGGGTCAAACCAGACATCCACAATTGCTCAGCCAGGCCTGATTCAGACATTTACCTGGTGTCGTGGATTGTTTGGGCTTTGACCAGTCTGCTTGCACCATTTGCTCCGCTGGAAAGGAAGAACCGCTTTCCCAGTGCCTTTGGGGTCAAAGGCTGGGTCTCCTTTTGGGATCTGAATATTTAGGAATTCTGCAGGGCAGCCGGAATGACCTCCACCCAGTATCTCAGATATAACATGGTAACCTATAGCAAGGGCAAGAGATAAATAAGAGAACATGTATAACTGTTGACATCGCCCCAGACATGAAAGGGGAAAATATTTCAGAACTTATCATCAAAAATATTTTGCTAAAAAAAAGACCTCCACTCCCTACTTATTCCATTTACTAAGTATCAATAAAAAGCAAACACCGCCTAAAATTGACCAGACGAGAAAATCAAATAGGTAATTAAGTGCAGACAAATGTGGGAGAATAGCTCCCATACTAAGTGCTGTCACCTGGGGCAATAGCTACTTACCCATGTTTTGGTTGTTATTTTATATCAAAAGTCATTTAGATGCAGCTGTGGCTGGCCCATTAGGGCTGAGGGGCCATGCCTCCTCACCTTCTGCTCCTCAAGAACAGTGTCTGTCAGGCTGAGCAGAGGTCAGCCTGATAGACACTCTTCCTTTTCAGGTAGGGCAGCTAGGAGCTATACAAGTGCTACATGCACAAGCTCCTGGCTGCCTGAGCTGAATTTTACGCAGCTGAGGATGTCGCAACTCCTGTGGGTGTGACCTCCTCAGCTCAGCAAAGCTCCATGAGGCCCTTCCCCTCGGTGGCGAGATGTAGCATCACTCATTGCTTTGGACCTGGGTGCTTCAGTTTTAAGCCCTGAATCGCCCACTGTCAATCAGTGACACTTCGTCACAGAGTGGGGTGGGTCAGCAATCTCACCGACCACATCACTCTTCCCTCATTGGCTGACCATAGGTCAGCCAATGAGGGAAGGCAGCAGTCCCAATCCTCCTGGTACCTCCGAGGCCGAGATGCAAGTTAGTATGATTTCTTTTTTTAATTAATGTTTGGTGTGTATGTACATTTGAATTTTAGGTAATGAGTGCTGTGAAGGGATGTGTGTGTGCGCGTGTGTGAATGCATGGATGGGAGTGAGTGTGTATGTGTGTGTGTAAGTGTCACATCCTCCCCCTTCCCTCCTAAAATGACCAGCCACCACTGTTTAGATGATAGAAAAACTTGAGGGGTCTGTTCTCAGTTTTCAAGGGTTACTTCATGAGTACGTGCCAGATGTACTGAAAAAGGGGAACTAACCTTAACAACACGGTCAAAAAACACCACAATACATTTACATCGCTGCTTTTATAACGCAAGTCGTTACCACAACTTGCACTGGAGGGCGCTCTAGACTAAGGAATAGTGGGGCATATTACCAACAACTAGCGATAATTTTTGTCTCTAACTTGTTTAGAGACAAAAATTATCGCCGCACATCGGCGATTTTTATCGCAGATAAACCTTGCTATTAGCAAGGTTTATCGCAAATGCGATAAAAAACGGCCGCAATGCATGAATATCGCTGAAAAGTCAGCGATATTCATGCATTATCGAGCAAATGCTCTTAGCCATGTTATCCACCTACCATTGGATTACATGGCTAAGAACTGCTCAGGGCAGGTGTTAGCTTTTGGAGATATTCGCGCTTAGCGCGAATATCTCCAAAGGTTGGTAATAGGAGATAGCGATGTTAGGGACTGTTTCCAGTCGCTAACATCTTGGCACGCCCACTTTGCATGTCATTAGTGATAAATATCACTGACATGCAAAGCGGGGCCCAAGATGGTCGCTATCTCCTTTTAGCTGTCACTAACTGGTGTTAGCGACAGCTTGGTAATAGGGAGATCATTTTATCTCCGCTTTCTTGGCTTTTAAAGCCAAAAAAGCGGAGATAAACCCCCTTGATAATATGCCCCAGTGTTATTTACTATTCCAATACCTTCCCTACTTACGAAGGCTGGAGTTGGAATAGTAAATCATACTATTCCTAAGTCCAGCGTCCTACAGCGCAAGTCGTTGTAACGACTTGCGTTGTAAAAACAGCTATGTAATGTACCGCGATCAAAATGATCGCATTGTAACATCATTCATCTCTGAAAAAGTGTTGCAAATACTGATTGCAAATTGCAACCATTTTTTTTCCAACCAGTAAAGAATTTTACAGATCAACCTATTTAATATTGGCTCAGGTCGTAAAATTCCAAATCATGGTGTTTCGTAATCCGACCCACTTCATGAATATCAGTGAGGTAAATTGTGAATTGCTACTCACTATGATAGGGGGCATAACAGATATGCTAGCCCACTAATGTCAGCAGACCTCCATGGCTGTGATTCTTTTTTATTAAATTAAACTTTTTTTTTAAACACAGCCCATTTTCTTAAAGGTAACAGGACTGCATTTAAAAATAAGATTGACTTTTTCCAAAAGCTAGTTTAAGCGTTTTTTGTGGGGGTCCCCAGAACCATGTCTGCTCCCCAGCAAATTCACAAAGGAGAAGGGGTCCCTACGCAAATGCATAACTACCCCAACTCGGGAGTGAGTAATTTGTGAATGGTTTACAAATGGATTTTGTTCACGTTTAAGATCGTACATCTGGCCCTATAGACCTTGGAACTATAAAGATTTCTACTGAAAACAAGCACATTCTAATTACACACAATATAATAAATACACTGTAATTAGGTCTTTCCAAATTCTCCTTTCATGAAACTCACACCATCTTTTCTATCACTGTTCTTATAAGGCTCAGCTGCCTTTGAATGAGTGCATTCTTCCTTTTTAAGAGAGATTTAAATTAACAAAACATATTGACTACCTGCAAACTGCTTTGTCATCCTTAGAATAAATGCCCTTGTGAGCTGCTTTGTTGTTGATGTTTAAAGTAGGGGTTGGCAGAACTCAAGGAGTTTCACTCTGCAGAATTCCGCTGAGTTACATAAAATCTACACAAGATTCTGTAGAGTTCTACAAACGGGCACAAAATATGCATGTTGCGCTGCTCGCACTGCAGATTAGTGCTGGTAGCATGAGTAGCGCTAAAAAAAACAGCACGCATGGAAACATGCGGTGTGCAAGAGCAGACGAACATCGCAACTTGATTTTACTGCTGCTCGAGTAGAAAACCCACTTGAGAAGCGCATATACCACTAACCGTGACAGCTCACGACCACCCACATTAGAAAGCGGAAGGGAATGCCAAATTTCACTCGCAACCAGCACACATTTCTGGACCCTCGATGGAAGAAAAAAATGTCCACATGGAGATTAGCGGAATTTGGCCAGAACTCCTCATTACAGGAGTAACAGGGAGTCACCAAATTTCACCAATTCTGTGGGTGGTTCATTTCACCATCCCATGGTTTAAACAAGGGGATTGAAGCATACTAGGCTAATAGCAAATCTTGATAATTTTCAATAGCCATGCATAGCCGTGTATCTGAAACTCTGGCAGTGCTGGGGCAGGTCAGTCTCTTACCAGCTAAGCTTTCAAAGCTACAGCCTATTGGGAAAGTTCCCATTTTCTATATAGGGCACTATTCTTCTCACCAGGTTTTGTCATGCTGTCTATATTTTGCACTTTTCAGAAGTTTCAGATGCTAGGACAATGGCCAAGCATGCTCTCCAGGTCACAAGCTCAGTGCAGAGCCATAGTTTATCTTCATTGTTTGTGTTTGCATGCTTGTGATGTATCACAGTGTGCACCCACCAAAAAACCTTACCCAGAATAGATGTTGAGGGCCTCATTTATGAGGCCCCTCGCGCCGTCAGAACGTCACTTTTTGTGACGTTGCATGGTGCAGAAGCCTGCATGATATTTATCAAGCAGCACTAAGTCACTTTTCTTGGCTTAACCCCTTCCAAGCTGATGACGAACCCCAACCGTCATGCACTACGGTGCTCGTGTGCTGATGACGGCTGGGGTTCGTCACAGCCCGCCCCTGTTCGTGCTGTTTACAGCACAGCAGGGGAATCGCGGCCGCATGGAAATGGTTAATGCTGCCTGATAAATATCAGTCCCTTTAACGGTGTTCTGCGTTAAAGGGGCGTGCAATGGGTGTTGCTGGGGGCGTTCCCAGCAACATCCATGGCCTTTTGACACCTCCCTAGATTTATGAGAAATTGTAAATCTGAGGTAGTGCCAAATGTTTATACCTCCCCAGGGGAGACATGAGGGAGGCACAAAGAGAAATATCCTTATTTCGCCTCGTTTTTCCTTTTTGGGTCTGCCTAGGCAGAGCTTGCGATGTCTCGTTGAGACATGAGGTATATATTATAGCAGGGAAGCTTTGTTTAAGCCCCTCCCTCTCTCCGCCCATCTTTCTGGATTGGATTACATTCTAAATGCTGCATTCTGATTGATTTTTGACTTGTTAGTCCCTCCCCATGATGGCCATGTCAGTCATTTGTATCCTTCCATGGCTATCAGCCCTGTTACTCGGAACACTATTTTCTTCCCTGTGTCCCCCCCCTGCAGTCTGTGACTACTCTGCCCCCCTCCTTCCATTCGTGCCTTCCCGCCTGCCCGCACTCCACTTTCCAATGCAATAGGTCTTGCATAAATGCGAGTCCTATTGCATTGCAAATACTTGTTAAATAGGAATGTAGTCTGGACTATTTTACTCCGGAAATGCGACGTATGACCTGTCCGCTTTAACTGCTTCCATGTTAATGGCTGGCAATGTGTTGTAGCAGACCACAGGTTCTTTCTCCTTTTCCACTACTCCCATCTACGCCCTTCCACCCCTCAGCTCCCAGGCTACATTGCGGGGAAATCTGTAGGTCTCACGCCACTCTTTCCTTTGTTTCAAGATGCTCCGGTTTTGTAAATTACGCATAACCAGACAGTGCAGACTTGTTCAAAGCTGTCAAAGGGGACTGCCATCTTGGAGTCAGGCAAAGCTGACAATGTGTCTCAATGGCTGTGACCCGGAAACAGAATGGTGCGCACTTAGCATGCTGTACGACCGCTGGACGGAGTGCACTAGGAGGAAAGCAGCATTGGCTGAGTGCCCCCTCACTGCAAGGAACCATGGCGGGGATATTGTTTGAAGATATCTTTGATATAGACCCGGGAGGGAGGAAGTTCGACCCAGGTGGGACAGTTAAACCTGAAAATACTCATCCCGCTAACCAATCTGCTCTGAACAGAGACTGCTTTAGCATTTCCCAAAGCGTGATCGGCACCCCCAGAAGCAGTACAAACCTAGCCCTTCCCGAGTGTCCCACCCCTACGTATAGTTGGCCAAGATTGTGATACTCTACGCCCCTATGGTCACAGTCCCAAGAGAGACTTTCGGATTCCAAGCTGGTCTCGACCTCACCCTACCACGTTCTTAGTTTGTGCACAAAATATCATAATGCAACAGGCATAACCCAGAGTACACCTGACTGCATTACTGAGTAGACTATCCCAGTATGAATAATATATATTGTAGTTATTCAGTATTGTAGTTATATTTACGGTGCATGATGCTTTGTACACCACACCTGCATGGATTGGTAGTGCACTGCGTCATTCATTGTGCTTGGTTGGCACAGGGTGGGTTTAAAGTGTTGCCTATGTGAAGGTGTTTCACTGTTGCGCATGGCAACCATACATATCCTGCATAACAACTACTCGAACTACAGAAAGGCTGGGTCGGTGCCACTAAGGAATCCGTACATCCCTTTTGGCACCAGAACCTAAATATGTCACATTGTAGCTCGGCTTTTTTAGATTCGATGGCAACTGAAATCCTGCAATTTCAAGAAAAATCTTGACTGCAGTAGCCTTGGATGGCTTCATTTCCTCCTCCAGGCTGTAGGAGGGGATTCCGCCAGTGAATGCTCCTCACAATGTAACATTTCTTCTGTGAGTCGGAATGTTTTCAGTCCCCACCAGCAGGGTGCTGCAGTTTGCCTCTGCTTCACTGACTGCATGCAGGGATCTTGTATGGCGCTACATGGGGAGCTAACAGGGAGCCGGCGCCTACGACTGCTTGGAAAAACATATATCATAAAACATACAGGTTCACCTACTATATCAAACAGTGAATGGAATGATTTATTTCCATTAACTGATCATTATCTTCATAGCGAAGTTCACATTTCAGTGTTGTTGTTATGGTCTGGTTAAAAATCCAACTGTGAGAATGGGCGAACTAAGTAAGAACTCTGAGCTATGTTTACAGTCCTCCATATCAAAGAAAACGAGTTTCTACCGCTAGTTCTTCGTGGGCTATTAATTCCTGGTCAAAATGATGTTTTACTGCACTCTATAATGCTCAAATGGAACATGTGTACTCACGGTGCTATTTTAAAACAGAGCAATAATAAAACTTTGCGAATAATGAGAAGGCTGTATTTCAAAATATCCACAGACATACAGCATCATAGCCTAATTTACAAAACTGTCGCTCTGTTGGGTTGTGGGTATTATATTATTAGCTGCAGGGGAGCGATATTTCTGCAAACGGTTTTTAGCAGAGTATTTTTGTCATAGCCTATTCAAGTCATGATATCCTGTTCCCACACTTCAACTCCATTCCCAACATTAAACTGCATAGCAGCCGAATGTGTCTGTACGTCTGTTTTTTCTTTTGTAGAACTTTTTCATTTATGTTTGTATTTTTGTCATTTATAAATTGTATTTAGCCTGCCCACGACGGCCACTTTATTGTGCACATTCTTGTAAAAGCGACAGTCTCCTTACCGACAATCTCCTTACTGCCACAGATTCTGAATGCAGTTGCGACTCTCTTACATGCTGTGCGGTAGCGGGTGCCATGTGTGGACTGCTGCGCTTCCCATACTTCATGCAAGAGGACAAGCTGCTTGCGTTAGGAAAACCCAGGGCTGCTTCCTCTACAATGTACATCATTTGGATACTGCTTCTTTCTGTATTCCTGCCCTCGCTCCCTCCTTTGATGTCGCTCCCCTTTCCTTGGTGAAGAAGTTAACTTATATCTTCGTGGTGAGGCTGCCTCACACTCTCCCTGTATTTACAACAAGGGGTGGTGAGGGACAGAGTCTCTGAATTAAGCAGAAAGCTCTCACCCAGTCAAGAGATCAGGGCTAGATCCAACACCGTTTTTTAGCTCACTGCACCATCCCAGTTTCAGAACCTGGCTTTATGCAAATTAGTCTGTTCCTGTCCCAGTGCATGATGGGAACAGGGCAAACCAAACTACAAAAGCCAATTCTTACACTGGGAAGGAAACAAGCTCCCGGGGACCGGTTTCTGGCATTACAGCCGTCTTCGGCCCGGTTTGCTTCACACTCTCCCTGGCCCAGGGGCATGTTCTAAGGACTTGGGGGCATGGCACACCTGGCCACTAACACAAGAGCTCCTCTCTCCAAGGTCAGACACAAAGCCGCTTTCTCAAGCTCCTAGGCTGTAATGCACATCCTTAGAGACATTGGCAATTCTGCCACTGCTCATACAGCCTGATTCATCAAGCTGTAATCGGCTCGCAAAGGGCCAGATTCTGAGAATCTGGCCCTTTGCGAGAGCGATTTTTGCATTTGGGATTCAGCATCCCAAATGTAAAAATCGCTAATTGCGAACTCGCAATTTTGCGAGGAATGACATTTAAGGAATCTCTATTTGAGATTCCTTAAATGCAATTCAACATCCAATTTAAATTTGCGAATTCGCAATTTCTAGGCGCAATTTACCGCGAGGTCAGACCTCGTGGTAAATTGCAAAAAACTCAGAAAAATGCATTTAAATGCATTTTTCTGAGTTGCATGTTACACACACACATGTCCTTTGGACATGTGTGTGTGCAACACCTGTGTAAAATTTCATTTGAGGGGTGCTACAGGGTGTCCTTTGGACACCCCTGGCACCCTTCAAATCGCTATCTTATTTGCGATTAGCAAATTGCTAATCGCAAATAAGGAATACTCACCATTCATTCCTATGGGCCTTTTGGCCCATAGGAATGAATGGGGAGTCTTTCCTTATTTGCGATTAACAATTTGCTAATCGCAAATGTAGAATGTGTAGGAATCGCAAAAAATATTGCGATTCCTACATGAATCCCGTTTTGCGAGTCCTTAATAGCGATTCGCTATGAATCGCTATTAGGGCCTCGCAAAATGGGAGAATGATGAATCAGGCGGATAGTTTATTATCAGATTCTTACCCCTGAAATTGTGGAAGCTAGGCACCAGTGAGAGCTGGTACAATATTTCGGGGACAAGGGTCCTGAGAAGTAGGAAAGGCATTATTGAGTACTGATGGACCGGATATGGAATAGCTTCCGGATTTGAGAAGTTCAGCGATAGGGACACTGGGTGATTACATGGACTGCAACGAAATAGACCAAAAGAGTTCACCTAGAGTTCTGAATTATGAAAATGTCTCTGGTATTGGTACTCTATGGTATCAATGTTTGATCCAAACAACCATTGAACAATTAGCTTTTGGTGTGGTCATTCAGGAAAAAGGTCAATGTTTCACTTGCCAAAACGCATCACAATCACATAATCACACAATGCTTGTTTGGCACAGGTTTTCCAATAATACTAATAGAGAAATTAACCATACCTTGGTGTTCTTAAAATGTCCACCACAGTTCATACCACCCATATAGGGAAAGTTTACTAGTTGATGTGTAAATTGTCAGCATATTCCTACACATTTTCTCACAGAGGAAGACAACACAATCCAATCCAATGCATTCCAGAATAACTTGCTCCAGAGAGAGACCATAAGTAACAAAAAGTAAGTCAACCTAATGTAAGATAATTCTTCTGCTTGGATAGATAGAAATGGCTCTTCAAACATCCAGGTATGTAGCTTCTCTTCCTCCGGGAGGAAGAGTCAAGGTAAAAGGCAGGAAGGACAAGATCTTCCTCAGAATGGAATTTAGATAGGGATTAAGGTAGAAAAAGAGGACTGGGTCTATAGGATAACCCTATTCTCAGTGAGCCTTAAGGAAAGAGGAGATGCTATTACACCTCCAATCTCCCCTATTGTACAGCCTGAAGGAATTGCAACCAAAAGTAGAACCTTGGTAGAAATAAACTGTAGGTCTGCTGATTTTAATGATTTGAAACGAGCAGCTGTTAGAGCCTGATGGACTAGGTATAGGTCCTAAGAAGGAACTGGTCAGTGGGAAATAGGCTGTCTGAGGAAGAAGCTTCCCAAACGTTGAGAGGCAGAGGTGAAACCGAGGCCACATCTGGGTCTATAAAGGCTTGGATCAATGTCCTATGCACTCTAGTAGTAGAACCTGCCAAACCCAATAGAAAGAAATCTAAAAATTTAATGGGTTGGCAAGATACAGGCAATAAACCTCTATCGTTACACCAGGTTACAAAATAGGCTAATGTACTGTAGAGCTAAATACATCTAAGGTCCCAAAGGCGATACCGATGCATTGCAAATGCTTGTTCTATGTGTGCAGCATTCTGCAGCACACAAAAAAAGGAAAAACCCTCTTGTGATTATTTTTGTACAGAAAGGTTTCCCTTCCTGCACAAAAATAATCATCCCCACAACACAGACACCCTTGCACCATGGCGCAAAGATGCATGCGCTGGCGCATGGCTGCACATTGTGCTCCTGCGGAGGGGAAAAGGACAGGATTGCGCCGTATCTAATAGATACGGCGCGTGCCTGCCCTTTTCTTTTGCCGTAGGGAAGTGCAGCCCTATGGAAAAACCTCATAAATGAGATCCTGAATATTTAAGCTTGTATGATAGCTTTCTGGACATGGATACCCTAGCATGTCCAATAAATCAGGAAGGAAAGGGCTGAGATACTGTCCAGACTTCTTTGTGGTGTCTGGACATAAATCTTGGATGAGTGGGCCCATCTAATAGTATTTTGTACTTTTACCCATGTATTTCTACGAAGGCTCCTGATTGCATCCAGTAGATGTGGTGTAGTTGCCCATGCATCCAGTAGGGCCCATAGCAGGTGTCCATCCACTTTGTCAAAGGCTGCTGCAAAATCAACAAATGTACTATAGTGCTGCCGGGCCCTCATTCAGTCGCATTATTGATTAGGATGAACATACATAGTAGATTGATATCCATACCCTGCCTCTTTTGAAATTCAGTCAGTGTGGTGGGACTTATTTTCTTATGTTGTACCCAAGCCTCCAATTCCTTTTGGAGGATTTTTGCATAGCATTTCCCCTCAAATCCAACAGGGCAATGAGTCTAAAGTTTTCAGGGTTATCTCAAGCACCCTTCTTATGTATTGGGACTAGGAGGGATCCTCTACGACTCTCGGACACTAGTGCATTCTGTAAGCAGAAGTTAAGTGGAGCCAAATAAGTGATCCATTTATCAATTGCTACCTTAAAAATGCTTGCAGGAAAGTCATTGGGACTAGAACCACCTGCCATTCCGTCCATGATTTGAGTTTAAAGATCGCCTGCATGGTTGAGCATTCCTTCCAAGTGTGATGGCTAAATAACCTCCTGGACAGAGGATTGGTCAACAAATGACATAAATATGTATGCGGTCCTGTTAATCATGAGAATGTTAAACACCATCTCGTGTTTTTGATTCCCACTCACCTTATAGAACATAAGCCGGAATTTTCTTTAACCCCTTCAATGCTGATGACGAGCTCAGCTCGTCATCAGCCACGGTGGTCGTGTGCTGATGACGAGCTGAGCTCGTCATGAATATACGGCATCAATGAATTTCCAGCACAGGGGAAAAATAACCACAGCAGCCAAGGTGTTAAATCCCTTGCTTTTGTTGCTGCAAAGACTGCTAGTCATTGGGAATCAAATTCATGCTGTTTGTTCATATAAAGGCATCGCTAAAGTACTTGCGCGCTGACTTGATCTTTTCTCGTCAAGTCATAGTCGTTGGATCCTTGCACAAAGCTCTTATTCATCTATTAAGCTCTTTTCATTTCTGTAATTTTTTATTGAAAATTATATTTAATTAGTTCATTGCTATTCACCAGGCTGAGGCTGCCCTTTTCTTTTACCGTAGGTGAGTGCAGCCCTAAGGCAAAACCTCATAAATGAGATCCTGAATATTTAAGCTTGTATAATAGCTTTCTGGACACGAATACCCAAGCATGTCCA
The DNA here is from genome assembly GCF_964263255.1 of Lissotriton vulgaris. Classification (NCBI taxonomy): domain Eukaryota; kingdom Metazoa; phylum Chordata; class Amphibia; order Caudata; family Salamandridae; genus Lissotriton; species Lissotriton vulgaris. The sequence goes on from NC_141688.1 coordinate 12,672,774, forward strand.
ATAAATCAGAAAGGAAAGGGCTGAGATACTGTACAGACTTCTTTGTGGTGCGTAAACTTGAACTGATATTGTGTCAAAATGAATATCAGCACACTCCTTCTTGTACTTTAGGAGAAATGTACCTTACTGAACTGAAATTGCTTTATTAAAGACTAGCAGCCCGTCGCGACGTTGTCCGGGTATGAATTGCTGCCGGCCAGTAGTATATTGTTTTGTAGGATTTCGTTTTGATAGCATTTCTTATCTGTGACAGGCCTGTGAAACGCTCGGATTCACAGTGCACTGCTGATGCACTTAAGAGTGCACGTTCAGTAGTGTGTGAACTCGAGTTTCCCTACTTTATTTTTCCTTGCAATATTATATAGCGTGAATTCGACAACATGGCATGAGCACAATTTACATTATAGAAGAACACATTCATTTGTCGTAGGCACGGGGAGACAAAGCGATTTACCTGGAATCACAGGATGTTGAGCTGATGCCGAGATTCGAACGTAGCTCCCCAGCTCTAAAGTTCGCAATTCTAGAACTTGTGGCGGGAGGTGTGTCTAAAAGTGTATGTCGGTGCTGGCCATCAATGAGAGAGACCTGTGCATTTTTCAAATGGGTGGTGAAAAACATATGAGTATGTTGCTGGAGATGTGGGCCGCTGTGCCACCAATGTACTTACCAGGGGAAGGTAAACACCCATTATTCCGCAACTTTCTTTCTGCATACCATCACTTCGCATACTTTCATTATGAAAGTACCATGACTCCGCAATGCCATTATAACGCATGGCATTACATTTCATATGCTTTTACCATGCATACATTTACAACGAAATTTGTTGTAAATGCATGAATGGTAAAAGCATGTTTTTTATGTTTGGATAAGGTAAGTATGGGTATAGGGGTATATGTTTTGGGGTACTGAGGTATATGTTTTGGGGTGTTTGGGTATTTTAAGGGTTCAGATATAGTTTTGGGTTATGGGGTTAAGGGGTCGTTTTAGGGTTTAGGGATAGGTACGGGTTTTGGGGTACAGGGGTATTTTTAGAGTTCAGGGCTAGGTTTGGGTTTTTGGGTATAGGGGTATTTTTAGGGTTCAGGGGTAGGTTTGGGTTTTGGGGTACAGGGGTATTTTAGGGGTTCAGGGCTAGGTTTGGGTTTTGGGGTACAGGGGTATTTTTAGGGTTCAGGGCTAGGTTTGGGTTTTGGGGTACAGGGGTATTTTAGGGTTCAGGGGTAGGTTTGGGTTTTGGGGTACAGGATTATTTTAGGGTTCAGGGCTAGGTTTGGGTTTTGGGGTACAGTGTTATTTTTAGGGTTCAGGGGTAGGTTTGGGTTTTGGGGTAGAGGGGTATTTTAAAGTTTCATGGCTAGGTTTGGGTTTTGGGGTACAGGGGTATTTTTCGGGTTTAGGGATAGGTTTGGGTTTTGGGGTACAGGTTATATTTATAGGGTTAAGATGGGTTAGTGTTTAAGGGTGTTGGGGTATTTTGAGGAGTAAGGGTGGGTTATGATTATGGGGTGCAGGGGGATTTATAGGGAGCAGTGTGGGATTTTCAGACGATATGAGACATGGCATGAAGGGCGGAACGTACCACACGCCCCCAGCGTTTGTCACGCCCCCAGCACACGCCCACAGTACAACGCAGACACGCCCATTAGGGACTACTTTGCTGGCACGGTTCTTTTACCTTTTAAATGTATATGGTGGGCGCCTGCATAGCCTATGTCCTTCTGCTGCAACTGCCCTTTCCAACGCTGTATTGGGTGTTGTGATTGGTGCTGTGGTTCCTGAGATTACCCGCCTCAAAGGTTTGGGCTCTCTCTTTATTATATTAGTATGGACTATACGAATATACTACAATAATGAAGTACTACATATGACTGCCTGAAGTGTCCTTTGTGAATGTAATCATAGAGTCAGACTGAATTTCCAAGAGTGCCTATGCAGCCTGGACAGCTTCCGTAAATCGAGTACGAGGGAGAACAGTAAATTATGTGAATGCTTGCTGCTTGAAAGGCCAATTTCGTGTTTTAAAACTGTACACATTAAAGTGATCTTAAATTAAGGTTTAGGATGGGATAGAAGAAATCTCAATCTCAAGGTGAGCGGGCATAGATATTACTTGGTATGAAAAAATGGCAATCACCACGTTAGACTCATCAGGAGAATTACACCATAATTGCCTGTAAAAGATCTAAAAGTGGTCACTCCCGCTCTGGTCCTGCCAAGGCTAGACTTCATGATGCAAGACCATCGAACAGTCCAAAAAAGCTTCTGGCACCCATCAAGGTCTCTCTATGTGCAGCATCCCTTCTGCCCTCAGTCGCTAAAATCACTATTAAGAGCCTGTACAATCTGTATTTTATTCCTACACCTATAGTTTAATCTTGCAACGCATTATCTTAAATGTTCATTCTTGTCCCTGTCTTGCATGTGTTTAACGCACAGTAACTCATGTGAAGCACCCAGAGGATAAAGTGCTGTGTATGCACCATACACAACCTCAAATCAATCAATGAAACAGACATCAAATGAGAAAAACCTCTGGCAATATTAGGTAATACTGACGCTGTATAATAAGAAGCTTTAAACAATGCAACATACCTAGCTTAGGGGCCAGCTAAATATTGATAAAAATGTCCAGTTCACCTCTTTGCTTGTTCAGATATGTCTGACTGCAGTATGAGTGCAGGCAAGAGTCATTCATCTAAGTGCCTAGAGGCCTATCTTTATGGTTTGATCTGTTAGGACAGTCAGTATTTATTATTAGGAAGACGCAAATGTTGAGTACTCTGCTTACCGAAAAACACACTGAGCACGGTCCTGTTCTTGGTGGAAGGAAGGCCGGCTCTCCCCTTCATGGCCACATTGCTAATTTCTCTTGGGTTTGGAAGATACGGCTCCTGCACAGGCTGGTACACTCCATCTCCGTAGAGCGCCGGCATAAGTCGCATAAGTCGCGTATCTGGTAAAACAAATTGATTCCTATTCAACTTCAGATTGCAGGTGCACATGTCCAAAACTACCCCTGGCTCCACTGTGGACACTAGGGAGGAAGCTTAATACATGTGACGTTGCATCAAAGGGAGAGTGAAAGTTGAAAGTTTATTCTGATTGCACGATTAATTAAAATCATAGCAAACATTACGATAAAAAATGCACAAAGATATTAAGAGACTGTACCATGCCGATTATAAAAGACAAAACAAACAAGAAAAAGCACTCATTATCACATGATTAATAATATACAAATAGCAGAAAAGAAATGTATAGTAGCAGCAACAGGAGATAGCAGGAAGACTAAAACAAGTGCAAATAAAAAAGTGCAAAGCAGAGCCTACAGAAAAGAAAGGACCCACCTCCTCATTCTACGTGTACTAAAGTTAAAGGTTGAAGTGCCAGTCCCAATTACCAATAGGGCCACTCAGACCATTATGGAGGAAAAACTGCCCACTATTGTATTATGAGCTTTGCTTTCAAGGTGTAACATGCTTAACAGCATTGACGAGCCAATTGTCAAGAACTTAATAATTCCTGCAGACAATTTGCGCGAGTCGGTGGAGGAGGGGATTGGCACGAGACACCTTCCAGACATGCAATTACAGCTGTATTTACCTGCCTGAAAATTGGAAAAAGATAATATCATCTAAATGAGATTATAAATGGGCACACACATAAAACAAGTGGAAGTGACTCCTGCTTAAAACTACAGCCCTAAAATAAAACGTCTAAGGTACCAGTCAGGCAACTGAACTTGTATGTTTTGAGTGCTATTAAGCCAAATTTCAAGCACATTAGTTGAGACTTTATCATAAAGTTTATCGGAAGTGATGCGTGCACAATCCCCTGGTGCGCCGCACAGGTGTGGCCGGTTTTGGGCCCCTAGGTGCCGATTTTGTTACAGGGCCGTTTTTGCAGCATCGGCCTTGTAACAAAATCGGCCAAAAACCGGCCCTGGCAAAGAGCTTGGCGGCTTCCCCCAACCCCCGGAGGAGGCGAGCACTTTGCCAGGGCCGGTTTTAGTTCCCAGTCCCTGTGTCTATCCACTTTGTCAAAGGCTGTTGCAAAATGCACAAATGTACTATAGTGCTGCCGGGCCCTCATTTAGTCACAATATTGATTAGGATCAACATACATAGTAGATTGATTTGCATACCCTGCCCCTTTTGAAAATCAGTCAGTGTGGTGGGAATTAGTTTTTTATGTTGTACCCAAGCCTCCAATTTCCTCTGGAGGATTTTTGCATAGCATTTCCCCTCAAATCTAACAGGGCAATGAGTCTAAAGTTTTCTGGGTTATCTCAAGCACCCTTCTTATGTATTGGGACTAGGAGGGATCCTCAACGACTCTCGGACACCAGTGCATTCTGTAAGCAGAAGTCAGGTGGAGCCAAATAGGTGATCCATTTATCAATTGTACCTTAAAAATGCTTGCAGGAAAGTCATTGGGACTAGGAGCACCTGCCATTCCGTCCATGATTTGACTTGAAAGATCGCCTGCATGGTTGAGCATTCCTTCCAAGTGTGATGGCTAAATAGCCTCCTGGACAGAGGATTCGTCAACAAATAACATAAATATGTATGCGGTCCAGTTATCCATGAGAATGTTAAACATCTTCTCTTGTTAATGATTCCCACTCGCCTTATAGACCATAATCCAGAATTATTTTTAAATCCCTTACTTTTGTTGCTGCAAAGACTGCAAGGTATTGGGAGTCAAAGTCATTCTGTCTGCTCATGTAAAGGCATCGCTATAGTACTTGCGCACTGACTTGATCTTTTCTCATCAAGTCATATTCGTTGGATCCTTGCACGCAGCTCTTATGCATCTATTAAGCTCTCTTTTAAGTGATATTAGTTCATTGCTATTCAGCAGGCTGAGGTGGAGTTTTGCGTGGCAGACCTTGATGGGTCTGAAGTTTTATTAATGAATTTAGTGAACCATTGCTGCCTCACGATTTTGGCCACAGAAGTCAAGCAACTATTTGTAAACATCCTTGAACTAGAGGGAGATTTAATCCATAGCTGGTCAAAGTACTCTGAAAAACTGGCGTACCGATTTGTAAAACTGGTACAGGCTGCCGGCTTCACAAAGGGAAGGTTCCATTTATCCTATAAGGACTGCAAAAAAGTCTTCAACCGGCTGTTGAGAAGACTCAAAAAGTCACCAATGGACCCAAAAATAATAAGCAACCTAAGAGAGGCACGAAGACAGTGGAAGGAGGCTAAACATGAACATAAAATGAAAACCTGGAACTCATTTTGGGATAAAACTACTGTCTAATATTACGATAAATTACTTTGCAAAGTTATGGGGCAAAATAAACAGCATAGGGGCACTCTTCCCAAGGTATATTTCGGAGCCAGAAGGGTAACTTTTTCTAATGAGCACTATATGTCCAACCATCACCAGACCAATTTAGCATGCAGATGGATGACTCTGCAGGCAGTGCTGTCCGGGAAGCTTAAACCACGACCCACGACCCGGCAACCTTTGGGCTTCACATCTCAGAGGCCTCCATCCAAAAGACAATTGCAAAGGTACGTAGGGACGGAGCTCCCGGCCCAGGCGGAATACCACCTGCCCTATACAAGGAAGATCCACTATTTGTCTAGCCTCGCTTTATTCATCCATATTAGAAAAGAACTCCATCCCCGCCTCATGGCATGGCTCAATTCGCGCTCCGATTTTCAAAGAAGGTGACAAAAAATCTCTTGGGAATTACTGCATGATTGCCCTAATTGATAATAAAGTGTAGTATTTCACAGGCGTGCTGCTGGTGTTTTTATGATCATAGGCTAAGATAAATAAAATCTAACCACCAAACAAAACTGGATTTATAAGACACACTGGGGCACCAATGAATCTCATCACACTCTCTACTCTGATCGACCAGGCCGAACCCAATACCAGTCCCATATACTTGGGGTTTATAGACTATAAATCTGCATTTACAGGGTTGATAGAGAGAAGCTTTGGCAGAAGCTTGCCCTCCTCATCATTCCTCAGATCCTCAGCTCCTGCACCATGACACATGGGTCAGAATTAAAATCGGGGATGGATCTCGCCTGTCATGACCTATAACCACCACGCAAGGCCTCAAGCAAGGTTGCATTCTTGCACCCACGCTATTTACCCTTATTTCTGTCTGACCTGTCACCGGTCCTAAATTCAGTAAACTCGCATCCACCCAAATTAGGTGGCCTCCGCCTCGCAAATCTCCTCTACGCATAGGATCTGGTCCTTATCAGCAACACTAAGATTGGTTTGCAACGTCTTCTTGACAAAAAATGCCATATATTCCGACAGGACGCGCTAGTGAAAGGTAGGCAGCCCAGATACTGCTGCATGCGCCGAGAATTATGATTTTTAAACTTTAAACAAGATCGTTTTTAAAGACCGTTTTTACTATCACTTCACAAATAGAAACAGAATGTTTATAAGATTCGAGCAATAACTGTGCCACTTACTGCCTTTCCCTGGTCCACCGCGGGAGAAGCCTGTTTGCTGTGGAGGGAACTGGGGCTACTTCCGGTTTCGAGGGAGGTTTGCGTTTGAGCGGCCCCTGCCTCCTCGATAAAACCAGATGATACACAAAATGCGCAGCGGACGCGCTAGTGAAAGGTAGGCAGCCCAGATACTGCTGCATGCGCCGAGAATTACGATTTTTAAACTTTAAACAAGATTGTTTTTAAAGACCGTTTTTACTAGCACTTCACAATTAGAAGCAGAATGTTTATAAGATTTGAGCAATAACTGTGCCAATTACTGCCTTTCCCTGGTCCACCGTGGGAGAATCCCGTTTGCTGTGGAGGGAACTGGGGCTACTTCCGGTTTCGAGGGAGGTTGGCGTTTGAGCGGCCCCTGCCTCCTCGATAAAACCAGATGATACACAAGACGCGCAGCGGACGCGCTAGTGAAAGGTAGGCAGCCCAGATACTGCTGCATGCGCCGAGAATTACGATTTTTAAACTTTAAATAAGATTGTTTATAAAGACCGTTTTTACTAGCACTTCACAATTAGAAGCAGAATGTTTATAAGATTTGAGCAATAACTGTGCCACTTACTGCCTTTCCCTGGTCCACCGTGGGAGAATCCTGTTTGCTGTGGAGGGAACTGGGGCTACTTCCGGGTTCGAGGGAGGTTGGCGTTTGAGCGGCCCTTGCCTCCTCGATAAAACCGGATGATACACAAGACGCACAGCGGACGCGCTAGTGAAAGGTTGGCAGCCCAGATACTGCTGCATGCGCCGAGAATTACGATTTTTAAACTTTAAACAAGATTGTTTTTAAAGACCGTTTTTACTAGCACTTCACAATTAGAAGCAGAATGTTAAGATTTGAGCAATAACTGTGCCACTTACTGCCTTTCCCTGGTCCACCGCAGGAGAATCCGGTTTGCTGTGGAGGGAACTGGGGCTACTTCCGGTTTCGAGGGAGGTTGGCGTTTGAACAGCCCCTGCCTCCTCGATAAAACCGGATGATACACAAGACGCGCAGCGGGCGCGCCGAAGGCGGGCCAAAGGCAAGCCCGTCTGCGCCCGTCTTCGCCAGACCGGGCCCAGGGGCCAGGCACTCTGAAAGTCTGGGCCGCCAGAAGAGGAAAGAGTATTTAAGAGAAGACCTAATAAGACTGAATAATCCTATATCACATAACTGTAAAAATAACTTGAATGTCGATGGGAAGTTTTTAAATTGCCAACATTGTAACTTCAACCTCACGCATAAGAATCAGCTCAATAATACGGTGAGAAAATGGTCATTAATGCTATTAAACTGCCGGTCTATGACGAAACATAAATATGAAATCTTTGACATCGTAATAGAAAGAAATCCTGATATACTATTTCTTACAGAAACCTGGTTGAATGATAGCTCGAACCCCGATATCATAGATACACGCCCGGAGGGTTACAAGATTCAAAGGCAAGATAGAGAACTTAGAGGAGGGGGAATCGCCATAGTTCATAAAGCCTCCCTGAAATGTTGTATAACAGAAGCAATGATAAAGAACTGTGAATCACTGTTCTTCAAACTTTCTGCAGCTGATGATGTAACAATAACGGGCTTCTTGATTTACCACCCACCAGGTTCAGCGACACAGTTCATAGAAAGCCTAGGGGAACAAACGGTACAACCAGCCCTACGATATAGGAAGGTTCTTATACTTGGCGATCTAAACTTACACTTTGATAAGAAAGAACATGAGGAAGCCCAATCTCTATGTAGGGATCTCATGGCAATGAATGTCTTTCAACAGGTGAAGAGCGCAACTCCCCAAGGAGGCCACACTCTTGATCCCATAATTGCCAACCAAGAGGATATAGAAGTTGAAACACCGTGGCCGATCCCTTCGACAGACCACTATTTGATCCCCTTCTCAATATCCGTGACTAGTACAAGGACAGAGGGATCTAGTATAAAAGCGACACATAGGAAATGGGCAAGTTTCAATCCTAGAACCTTTTCACAAGCATTGGAGAAAAATAAACCTGTCTTAGGAACAAATATAAACAGGGCAAATGGTCAGTTTGAGGAATGGATAACAGATGCTATCAATGAGATAGCACCCTGGAGTACTAAGAATCCTAAGAGACAGAAGGCATCAGCACCTTGGTACAATGAAACCCTTGCTAAAGCAAAGAAAGAGTGTAAGAAGCTAGAGAGAAAGTGGCGCGATACCTTTTGCAATATAATCAAAGTCAGCTATAAAAAGAACTAAAAAAGTACCACGCTTTAATTAAGGAAACTAGGTGCAAATTCTACACCGTAAAGATAGAAAACGCGAGCAGCTCCTCAAAAGAAATGTTCTCTATACTAAAATCGCAAAAAATTTATGAAAATCATAAGAAGGAAGATACACCCTCAGTGGAAAATTGCAACAAAATTGCTGAATACTTTGAAGGCAAGGTGGCTAAAATATACAGCAGTTTCTCAATAGAAGCAAGACAGGGTAGTAGTATAGAACCTAGAAAGGTGTTTCTAGGAGAAAGACTCAATAAATTCAAAATGATAGAACTTAACGAACTTAAAATAATTGCCAAAGGAATTAACTCAGGATCCCCACTTGACCCGGCACGTCCAGACAAACTACTGATGGGAGCAGATCTTATCATACCGTACATCTCTGAACTAATTACCACATCCTTTCAGAAGGGGGAAGTCCGTAACAAATGGAAACAGGCAATAGTACGTCCATTGAAAAAGAAACCATCTATAGATCTAGCAGTTTTAGATAACTTGCGACCTATCTCACTGATGCCGTATGTTGCAAAAATTGCGGAGAAACTAGTAACCAAACAGCTAGTAGCCCATATACAAAATAATAACTTACTAACTACACCCATCTCAAGCTGGCTTTAGAGCTGCCAACTCCACAGAGTCAGCTTTTTTATTGGCCACAGACACAATGAGACAATGGGTGGACGCGGGACAGACAACTGCAATAATCCTTTTGGACCTAAGTGCGGCCTTCAACACCGTTTCACATAAGCTGCTTCTGCACAGACTAGAAGAATGCAGTGTAGAAGGCTCTGCTTTACAATGGCTAACATCCTTTCTATCATCTCGAAGTTACCAAGTACTGCAACAATCACAAACATCGAAAAGTGTGGCACTATCCCAAGGAGTCCCACAAGGATCAATACTGAGCCCCACGCTCTTCAACCTATATGTAGGACCCTTAGCTGAAATGGTGGACAAACACCAGGTACACATCGTATCATATGCTGATGATACCCAGCTGATTGTAACACTCTCGGGATACAACAAACAGGAAGCGCTCAACTTCTCGAGATGCTTGGAGGACATGGCAAAATGGATGTGCAACCACTGTTTGAAGTTGAACGGAAATAAAACTGAGGTGATGATAGTGGGCAAAACCCCAAACATATGGTCCTCTGCGTGGTGGCCAGAAATATTAGGCCCCGTACCCACACCAAAGACAGAGGTTAAAAATTTGGGAGTCTGGCTAGACACCAAATTGTCTTTTGATGCCCAGATACGGAAGGTAGTGGGCAAATGCTTTGGCACCCTAAAAACTCTAAGGAAAATACTAGACCTACTCCCATCCGGCACGAGGAAAACCATAGTGCACGCTCTGGTAACCTCCCAATTAGACTATGGCAACGTATTATACCTGGGTGCACCAAAAACGGGGCTAGCCAAGCTACAGTTAGTACAAAATGCGGCAGCTCGGCTAGTACTGAGTCTTCCCAAAAGAGCATCTGCAAGGAAAGCTTTGAAGGACTAACACTGGCTGCAGACAGAAAAAAGAGTGCAATTTAAGTCACTGTGTTACTGCCATAAGATTCTTGCAAAAAAAGGACCACAATACCTGCACCCTTTAATAACATATATCATCCCGACCACAATTTGTGATCAGGCACTGGTAAAAATTACCAGAATACTGACCTCTAGAATGGGGGCAAAGTCCTTTAGATACCTTGCGGCAAAATCATGGAACAAACTTCCTGAAACTCTAAAAATGGAACAGTGTGAAACCACATTTAGGAAACAACTGAAAACACTGTTCTTCTCCTCTGTTTTGTGATAGAAACAAAGGCAGTAGCATCTCCCCCATGCAAGCTTCTGGGAGCCACCTATACCAATCTCCTAGTATCTAGTAGCATTTCCCCCACATCCTCTCTCCCAACTCTGCTTGCTTCATCATACCTCCCTTCACTTGTCCCATCCACAAATCACCACTAACCCTGTCACTGCTTTAAACCCCCATTGTAGTCTTTTTCACTCTAGTAAGTGGGGGTGTTCTGCCTTACAATATCCTGTTAGTGGATAGCTGATGTGCTGATTCGAGCATGTGTGCACAGCTGCTATTACTTTTCACAAGTGTAGTCTACGTTTATTTTCTGCATGTGTGGGTACTATGTGTGTGTGTATTTACGCCATATGTGGTCGTTCGGCAATGGTGTTTATAGCTGGAAAATCAGACCTCAAGAAAATCAGGTATGCTTTATCATAGGGCATGTCATAGCTTCCAAAGTACCTGTGTCTTCTGCTGTAAATGCATAGCAACGTTTCTCCTGTGCGAAATGATTCAACTGTTCGTGTCTCACCTTGTTGCTTTTCATTTCATAGGGTGGGACTCTATTTCTTCAAATTTCTCCTGTCTGGGCACTTTTTTCCGCATTCATCGGTGAAATATTTCAGTGCGCCATTGTTTCTTTACTTGAATTATTTTCAAAGGAGCCTGGCTGAGTCTTGATGTCATCAAGGTCTGCCTGCCCCTCTGTGTCCATAGAAAAAGTAGTCATTTTAATGAGGTTGCAGATGTGATGCATTTCCTCATGTTCACTACTGTAAACCAGCCCAACACTGGGATTTTTTATGTTTTTGGTGTGAAATTTTATATAGTGCTAACACCAACCAAAGCTAATGGAGTACTTTACATTAGCACCAGTTACTTTTTTGAGCAGTTTTATATAGCACCAACACCACGCAAAGGTATTGGAGTGCTTGACATCACAATCAGTTTATTTACACAAGGACATATTCTTTTTTGTAGGCGCAAGGAGATTAAGTGATTTGCCCAGAATCAAGGACGTTAAGCCGACGCCAAAACTCAAACCTGGTTTTCCAGCTCTTGAACCACATCCTCTTCCAAGAGGACACCACATCGTCCCCCAAGCCTCAGCCCCACAGTTTTGATTATGGCCAAACCATTTAATCTCCCTGTGGCTGCCTGCCTTTGCAGATAGTTGCCCGTCCACCTCCCGTCCGTCGAAGCTTGCCCTGCTGAACTCCATTGCACAGATCTCCTCCACCCCTGTCTCTTCTTTTCACATCTTTTTGGTGCAGTTTTATATAGCTACAACATCACCTGAAAGGAGTGGAGCCCTTTACATTAGCACCAGTTACTTTTTTGTGCAGTTTTATATAGCACCAACTGTAAGAAGCTGGCTCTGTATATGCCATACCAAAGTAAGGTATAGTGTGAACAGCATCCTGTAGATCCCCAATGGTAGGCAGAGGCTAAAGTAGGTAATACCTTACTCTCTATTTGTGGTAGTGTGGGCGAGCAGTAAGGCTTTATCGGAGGGTAGTCTTAAGCATTTATTGGCAAGAAATTATTTCACACACTCAAAGACTGAACTCTGACCAATTTGTTTTGTATAAAAATATTATTGAGTTGGATTTTATTTCTAGAACTAAGTCAGGCCTGGTGCAGGTAAGTGAAATAATACTCTGCAAAAACAATACAGTTGTATGCACACTTGATAGAGGAGGTAAGGTAGTATTAATACTGCTGGCCCTCTCAGCGGCCTTTGATACAGAGCCCCACGGACAACTCTTACAGAGACTCAGGGAATGTGGCTTGGGGGGCATGGTTCTTAGGTGGTTATCTTCTTTTTTGGAAGGCCGTCAGCAATCTGTCTGGTCCCCACCTTTTTCGGCGGATATTCCTTCGCTGAACCAGGGCTCAGTTTTGAGTCCAACTCTTTTTAATATTTATATGGCACCATTGGTACCCCTAGCGAAAAAACTTGGGACAAAAGTTATAACTTATGCAGATGATTCCCAACTGTTTTTCACGTATTAAAAGGATGAGCCGCTAAATGAAAACTAATACATCGGAGCTTGACGAAGGTGTTTGATTGGTTTCGACGAAACGAACTGTCATGCAATTCTGCAAAAACTGAGATTATCTTTTTTGGACAGACCCCTGGTGATGAATGCCGGAATTGGTGGCCTCAGGATCAGCCTCCTCCATCCAGCCCTGTCAGTCAATCACTTTTATTCGATTTTTAAAAATCACAAAAAGACACAAGATACATATCATCAAAAAGGCAATAGAATACAACAATAAAATATATACAAAAATAGTTCATGTTTAAAATGAGCATATTTCATAGATTCAATAAAAGCAGTATATGTAAACATTTCTTAGATCGTTAAAATTTTTTCATGATGACAATTATTTATCATAATCTTAAAAGATAAAGCACCGGCATTTACTAAAATAATTCAGTTAAAATGTGTCCTTGCCGTGCTTTATCACGCTTCTTGTTTATGCAAACTCCTGCCACTAAAAAGCTTGCTACATGGAAAGTTATGCGTGCACTGGGCAAAAGCTGTAAAAACAAGAGTGGTTGCCTAACCTGTAAGAAGCCAGCCTCTCGAAGAATTGGTAGTAAATATTTTTTCCTAATTAGTGCATAATGATCGCAAAACATAGTAAAATGTAAAGTGTCCTGTAACGAAAAATGATCGCAATCACAAGGACTTGCGTTAACAGGAGTATCCCATGTAGCATAGGAGCCCAACAAAAAGTGCATCAAATTTAAACGAAATCTGGTTAAAAGAGAACGATGAAATGGTTTGGTTACGAAAACCAGGTAGGGTTCAGGGCCTGAGACGGTGATAAGGGCATAATTTCTTCTAACAAACGTTTTATTCATCTCTATCACCTCCCGCTCTGCCATAAATGAATTTATAAATGTAGATTTTATCATCGTAACTTCCTCTTTTTTAATACTATCAGGAGAATAAAAAAGATCTATGCGCCCCACATATGATAACATAGATTTTACATAGGCCAGCCATGGGATTTTTTGGGCTCCGTCCAGGGCCAGACAATCTTTGAGGATCAGGTGGTTTAAAGAAATGTCCTCGTTAAGCCAGGTTTTTAGCCAACAGATAACAGGGGCAGATTTTATTTGGTCTGTGACAAACCCAATGCCTAACTCTGAATGTGTGGTGAAGGTGGGAGTGGGCTGGGGGACGGAAAGTAGCGATCTAAGGAATCTATTCTCCGCCTTCTGGATGGTGTCTGGTTTTGTGTTTCCCCAGATTGAAGACCCATAGGTGGCTATAGCCAGACATTTGGCTTTGTACACTTTAAGAATAGCCTCCACTGGTCGTGACCCCATTCTTTTAACAAAACTCAGGAGGGCTGCAGCGGATCTAGCAACTGCATTTGTTTTAGACTTATGTTGAGCGCCCCAAGTTCCTTTGCCATCGAAAATCACGCCCAAGTAAGTAAAAGAAGAGACCCTCAGAACTTCTTTCCCTGTGCAAGAGAAGGTTATAGGTTTCTTTTTCCTGCTCTTTAGTCCCACAATCATGACCTGGGATTTTTGGGTGTTTATTTTCAGGTCTAATAAGGTCATGAAATCACCAAAAGAGGCCAATAATTTATTGAGGGCCACACCTGTTCGGGCCAGAAGGACTGCGTCATCCGTGTACAGGAGCGACGGGATATCGGCCTCTCCTGCACGCGGGACGTCGACTGCCAAGGTGGTAAGCGCAGGCTCAAGTGCATTTATATATAAAGGGAATAGGAGAGGGTAAAGGATACACCCTTGCCTCACCCCCCTCTCAGATTTAAAAAAGCTAGTGCATCTTCCTTCTTGGGTGACTCTAACAGAGGCCTGTAATCCTTGATGGAGATCTGCCAAGAAGCCCACCAATGCTGGCTCGATACCCATATCCAAAAGGACCCCCCATAGCCTTGACCTGTTAACCAGGTCGAAGGCTGAGGAGAGGTCCATAAAGGCCATATACGGGGCCCCTTCTTTCACTATGGTATATTTGCTAATGATCAAGTGCAAATTTAAACATTGATCCAGTGTGCTCCTTTTGGACCTAAAACCATTCTGGGTATTCGAGAGGGTTCCTCTATCTTCTAGCCAAGTTGTTATCCTGCCAAAAATGACTCTGCCCAAGATCTTGACAGCAGAGTCTATTAGGGAAATAGGTCTATAGCAAGTTGGGTCGCCCCTTTGACCCTTTTTAAAAATTGGAATGATTATAGACCTAGCCCAGGACTGAGGAAAGTTGTTTTCTCTTGCACAATTAAAAACATTTGTCAAAATCTTGGCCCAAAATTTAGGTGCAGACTTATATAGGTCCGCAGGGACCCCATCAGGGCCCGGCGCCTTATTCTTGAGTGTTTCATTTATGGCTTTTTCTACATCCTCCTCCTCGAAAGCTTGATTTAGCTATGAGCGAGGATGGGGAAAAAGCTCCTGTGTGTGGCCAGAGGTAGGCTGGCTGTAAATGTTACCAAAGTGGGAGAGCCACTGCTCATCCGGGATGACACATTCTGCGCCGTGATTCTCCACCCCTGAAAAATAGGGCTGATTAATCACCTCCCAGAATTTGGAACTATCCCGCAAAACTTCATCTGATTGCAAGTCATCCCAAGCTTGTTCTTTAATCTGGTTTTTCCAAGCGTAGATAGCCTGTTTGTATTTCTTCCTAAGTAGAGCTATATGTATTTTATTTCTTGGTGTCTCCTTTAGTCCCTTTAAAAGGGCGGAGTGAGCCTTGGTGCAGTTAGTGTCAAACCACCGTTTTCCTCTCTGCCCCCCTGGTTTTACTTTAAGCGTTAAGTCATTATTTACTTGTTGGCATATTGAATTAAAGGCCTCAACTATTCTGATGTTAGAGGCAACAGGGTCTAAGCAAATACCGACCTCCTCTTCAACCTTTGCTAGTACCTCTTTTAAGAAAGGGACCGGGGTCACTTTAGACCATTTCAACCTTCTACCCTGATCTTTGGTTATCAAATCAGTCGCACATCGTGCCTCAAAGTCTTTAAAATCTAGTAACCCCCTCTGAGCAACCTCCAATATCACGGGGTTATGGTCGTAAAAATAGAGTCTGCTACCCTATAACTTAAAATAAAAGACAAAATAAAGGATGATAAAAAAATATAATCTATGACCGAACCTGTGTCTTTCCCTTTAAATGTTAGGGGTCTAGGGCCTACTGGACAGCAACTTGATTCGTAAAGATTAAAGGAGGCCAAAAGGTTCTCCAGGGCTTCCCCATGTTTAGTGTGTTCAAAATGCGTGAGGAGCGAAAAAGGTGGCCCCCCTTTGTCTTCCAAGATGCAATCCAGGTGGCAGGGACGTATATTAAAATCACCCATGAGGATAACCTCGAAACTATTATTGATTATTCTGTAATTATCTAGAAGTTCCTCAAGGGAATCTATGAGTTGATTTGTACTGACAAATTCTGGGGAGTTATAAAAATTAATAAGTAAAATAGTGAGTGAATTCGTCTCTAGCAGTTCTACTGCTAGACAGTGAGGGGAGCCTGTCTCTAGCTGTTTAGCTGTCCCTTTCAAATTAAGTGAAATTAGTTTGGATAGACCACCCTTTGCTCTCCCTGTCACACTTGGTTTATCAGGAATACTAAAGTGGGCATACCCATCTAAGGCGAGTCTGTTGGCTGTGTCCCAGGTTTCTTGAAAAGAAATTATGTCAAATGATGAAACAAAGCCCAGCCAATTCTCATCTTCGATCTTTGATCTTAAGCCGGCAATGTTCCAGCTGAGAATTCTACATGTATTCTTTCTGATCGGGAGAGACGTGTGATTAATATCTCGTGGCTTATGTAGTCAATCAGAGTTGTCTAGATGTGACAGTGGTGTAAAGCGATTAGATAATGAGACACCCCCAGTCTGTTTGTCATCAGGAATCAGTGTAGGTATCATGATTGGGGGTGGGTGCTGGGGAGAAAGAGTAGGGGCACCACTCTTGGGGTACATGGCAAAGTGACATGGTCCTAGTGTAGGTGTATCTCTTTTTCCTGATGCCCTCTGGGAGCAGGAACGTGGCTTCTTGCTCCCCCACGGAGAATAGAAATATCCTAAAGGGAGGGCTCTAATATCGTTGTTTACAATGGGGGACCCATCCCAGAGTAGTTTTTCGGCGACATCTCTCCCTGAGAAGTTTACAACGATACAGTCTCCATTAATATTCTTCGCCCAGTGTCCTACCCACCCCACCCTTCTAGCCATAATGATGGAGGGGGATATGTCATATTCGCCACTTGAATAATGTTTGCACCATTCCCTAGTTTTGTCTAAGAGGTCCCTGGTGGACTCTCTCTCATTTTAGTGTAAGAGTGGGACCCCGGTTATTACTGCCACAAAAGGGGCCGCATCTGGAGGAAGGTGCAACCTAGGAGTACTGGGGTACTAGGAGTACTAGAATTAGGTGTGGTGTGAGGGGGATTAGGACCACTGTGAAAAATCTTGGAGTCATGCTTGATTCAGATCTCTCCATAAAGTCGCAGGGTCAATCTGTGGCCGGTATGTGTTTTAGACTCCTAAAAATGATGAGGAACTTCTTACCATTGCTGCCATTATCACATAGGAAGACGGTAGTCCAAGCCTTGATTATGTCAAGGCTGGATTATGCCAATGTATTATACCTCTGCATCCTAAATTATTTATCGAGCCGCCTACAGGTTGTTCAAAATGCGGCAGCCAGAGCAATCTCTTTGGTAGGGCCTAGGACTCACATGGCGAGTCACTTGAAAACCTTACACTGGCTTTCAGTGAAAAATAGGATTGATTCAAGTCTCTTGTGCTGGCCTTTAAGGCTCTTCATAACAGTGGGGCTC
This sequence comes from Lissotriton vulgaris, assembly GCF_964263255.1. Lineage (NCBI taxonomy): Eukaryota > Metazoa > Chordata > Amphibia > Caudata > Salamandridae > Lissotriton > Lissotriton vulgaris. Next base: position 12,690,147 of record NC_141688.1, read on the forward strand.
AGTACATCAGAAGGAGAATTACACCTTATATTCCAGCCAGGACCCTGAGGTCATCGGCCCAACATTTGTTATTGGTGCCAAAATTCTTTCGGACCAGGAAGGAGGAACGCTCCTTCCAGGTGCTAGTGGGAATACTATGGAACTCGTTGCCTCTTTCCCTCAGACAAGAACGAGAGCTTCTTAGCTTTAGACGCTGACTTAAGCCTTGGTTGTTTCATCAGTAATGAAGTTGTGCAGGATTGTGAGTGTTCATTTTCTCTCTTTGCAAGGGGGACCTTTTAACGCCGGGACACTCCTCGCAGTAGCCATGTGCTTTACTAATTCCCCATAACATAAACATTAATATGCAGTTGTATGTACTTGTTTTATATACAGGTAGATCAATATAGAAACAGCTCAGATTACTTTTCAGTTCATTTGCAAGTACTGTATAATTACTTTTTCGATTATTTTTCAGATTACTTTTCATCCTCAGTGTGATATGCCCAGACATCACACTGGGACATTTCCTAAATAAAAGGTAAGTAAAACAGTTTTTCTCATAACACAGTTTCTTAGGTACGCATACAAATCACCCTCCACACAGAGACGTTTTACAGAGAAAAACAGTCAATACAATCCATTGGAGGAAAAGAGGGTTATAAATTTGCAGGTAAGTAAACGGTCTTGAGGGCTCAGTTTCAAAGATTGGAACAAGGGTTCCCCCAGGGTCAAGGATGCACTCTGAAAGCACCCTGGGGCGGCCAGGTGCAGAGTGCTGAGGCCCATTGTTATCCAATGGGGGAGAGGGAGCCTCCAGTTGGTGGCTACTCATGGGCACACCACAAACAATTTTGTATGCTCAAATTCTAGGAGTGTAGGATAAAGTGATACCAAACATGGAACATAGATTAGGATTAATTCTAGCTGCACATCATGGTCTGGGTCAGCACACGCAGGTATTGGTGTGACTGTTTCACTACTAAAGAAGCACTATTGGTGGCCAGGTTGCACTAAACAGACCAAAGGCTTTGCCTTCAAGTGCGACATCTGTCAGCAGATGAAAGGATCCACGATAGCACATCCACCCCAAACACTACTACTGATATCCGGCAGACCTCTTGCATGTGTCTTTTTTGGACTACTGCGGCCCATTACAATATGACAGGGCTTACAAGCACATCTTGGTGGCAGTGGATTCATGTTCTAGATTCCTGTGGGTTTGGCCTCAGCACTCAGATGATGCCTGAACTGTTATAAAGGATTTGGGAGTCTTCATGGTACATACACAATTGGCACATTATATTCCGGCTGTGGCCCTGTGTGTTTAGCTCATGGGCTTACAAATAAGTCATGGGAAGTTTGTGTGTAGTATTGCAGTACCCCTTCCCATATCATCCCAAGGGACATTCAATTGTGGAGAGGAAGAACCGAGACTAAAACAATCCTTAACAGCCAGGGTATTAGGCTGAGGTGGCAGTTAGGTAAATCACCTATATGTGGTCCAGAGGGCATTTAACAACACGCCAAGAAAACCCCTGGGTGGGGGGCCATACTCCATATGAAGTCCTGGTTGGGATAAGAATGTGGGTAACAGACCTTGACTTTGGCAGCACAGTGGAGGATGAAAAACCATTTGACCTCAATGATCGTTTGGTTATTTTATAGGAACTCAATGAATTCTGGGCATTACAAAGCAACGCCCAAGTAAAACGCACTGCCACGGAGAAGTGAAAGCTGTACTGGCAAGACTTGCCTGGGTCACGAATATTGGGGACCTGGTCAGAGAAAAGATACAAGACAAAAAAAAATTTGAACTATCTTACAGAGCACCTGTCCTGGCTGTTGAAGGAATAAGACAGTACTTCTTCCACCCCTTGCCGGTTGCAAAGACAAGAGATTTGTGTCAATTGATCTGATCAAACCACACTATGTGGCAGATACTCTATAGTAGGCTGTGTGGGCTCCTGGGTAGCCACTGATCTCCTCTCGCTACCATACAGGAAGTTCAGATGGAAAGATTAATAACTTTTGAAGACTCCACTCCATGAAGTAAAGGAGTTACCAACAATGGAAAGCAAATTGTACCTGTTGAAAATGACCACCATTAAACTACAAATGAAACACAGATCTCAATTAGGCCTAACACCAATGTCTTTGTTAATGTATCTTGAGAGGAGGCATCTTCCAGTTCCACAAAACCTGATGAGCTACTAAAGATAGATTGGACTGTGTCTGGTTACTTCATCGATTTTTATTATTTCTCATTGCATCCACGTGAACCCGAGTTAACGCCAACGCCTGTTCCTCACAAACAATGAATTTGGGATTTCTACCTTTGGCTGAAAAAGACTTAGGGCCATATGTATCATTCCAAATTCAGTTCGAAAACACCAAAATTCACAGAATCTTGACGTTTTCAATCGCAATTTGGCTCAATTGTATGTATGAAAGAAAAACTGCCTCACAAAATATGGAATCGCAAAATTTGCGATTCCTTATTTTGCGATTGCATTTAAGGAATCGCAAGTTGCTATTCCTTAATGCAATATAAGAAGCACAGAAGCAATTTGGCCTTAAGGAATAGCAAATTACCACCAACTTCAAGTTGGTGGTAATTTGTGATTTCTTTGAAAAATGCACTTTTTTGCATTTCTGAAAGTGCCATCTGGTGTATGTGCGCCACATGTATGTATGTATGTATGTAAATGTATAGGCATTTATATAGCGCACTACTTACCCGTAGGGTCCCAAGGCGCTTCGACCGCTGCGAAACCCTTCCTGGCTTCCCTGAGAGATGGTCCCTTAATGGGTATCTCCAGGGTGAGACCAGGCATCCCCGGCGGTCTGGTGGGGCCGTTAGTGAGGATGAGGCAAGCTAATGCCCAGAGTTGCCGAGTGTGATCACTGATCAGAGTGGGCACCGAGGCGAGAGAATTATCGAGTCCGCTGACCCTGGTCCAGAAACATGTGCACACATGTGCACACATGCACATTTCAGGGGTGCAACAGGGTGTCCTTTTCACACCCTGGTACCCCTAAAATTGCATTCTCAATTTACGATTCTCTAATTGAGAATCGCAAATTGAGGATGTCTTCCCATTCATTCCCATGTCTTCCCATTCATTCTTATGGGCCTATAGGTACATATGACATAGAGGCCCATAGGAATGAATAAGAGGTATTCCTTAATAGCGAATTGCAATTTGTGATTCACAATTAAGGAATGTGTAGGATTTACAAATTTATTTGCAAATCCTACATACATAGCATTTTGCGATTCTCAAATAGCGATTCTCTAAAAATCACTATTTGAGAATCGCAAAACCTAAGTTTCATACATATGGCCCTTTATTTGTTTTTCCCTACAGCTCTGGTTTGCAATAGGTCTACTGTTCCTAGTCCTTTGGATTGGTATAGTGACTGTCTTTTTCTTGCTCCTGAATGGATATAATCTCCCAGAACGCTCTGCAGTACAACATGAGAACTTGGTCCTGAAACCGCATGCACCATCACACCGTGAACAGAGGGACCTGTCCTTAGTGAACATTACAGCAGTACCAGTTCCTGAAAGAATAGTGTGGGACAGTTTTCCTATGATGTCTATGGTCCTACTGAATTTTTAAGAATACCACCATTATTCAAAACTTCTCTTAATTATATCATCTCTCTAGTACTCTCTCTGAAGATTAAGGCATTGAAATAGCATACTATGCTATCTGATTTAGAACAATCTGCTGCATTTTTAAATGATGAATTGTATGATGGTACATATAACATAGAGACTCTGTTTTGTTATCAACCCTATGGTCACCATTTTTTGCACAAAGCAAGTATCCCACGTAATGTTTTCACTTACCATCAATAGGAACATTGCCCACCACCGCTGAACTGTAGTTCATCCATATTTGCACAAATGTTTGCTTATTTTACTTGATTTACCACTTCAGACCTTACCTCTTATTACTTAAAGCTTGCACCCACACCTGCAAAGAAAAATATGCTCACTAAAACGATATACACTGCATACTTTATTTCTTAACTGTCTTCACTGGGTTTTGACTTTTGGAGGGACACTATATACACAAAATCTGTCTGGGGGAGTAAAGATTGGTAAGTTCAGGGAAATTAGGCCTTATTTAGAGCATGCCTCATACCACATCAAATGATTTTCCTGAACGGCACAATGCAACAGTCTTCCTGTCTTGGACAAGCCAAGATTATGGATTTGAACACACCTCGGATTCCATCACTTACACACTTTGATGGTTGTCAAAATGATGCTATACACAGTGAGGATACATTAGATGCCATACTACACAATAGTTTTTACAATTCATCTGATCCCAATTGGAAGGGATGGCTGGTTTGGCCTATCGTGGGATGGCTAGTTTGGCCTAAGTGCCAGTCAAGATTCAGGGGTACCACCGAAGGGTTTAGTATCCATAGGCTTGATCAGCGCTATGTACTATTAGAAAACTCAGGGGTTGTGACATCTTTCAGTGTTGGGAAGTTATGCCTACAGTGGTTGAGGACCTCGACACTGTCCCAAGTGAAACAACTCTTATCTCATCTCCCAGATGACATGAATCTAAGGGATGTTTGTTACATCCCCAGAAGCCACGTCAGAAGCATTTCTTGTATGCTATTTACAACAAGCTAAGAACAATCGCAGGCTGCTGAAAGACTGTGTGAGATTCATAAGGTTAACCTGGAAAAGTATTTGGTAGTGGTCAACAATGGTATGACCACACTCTCATTCAGAATGTATTCACTGGGCAACATTATGCCTTCTGCAATAGATATAATGGAACAGTATTTGTCTATTCTACAACAGGGACAATCGCAATTGCAGTAAATTCTTTTATCATACTGAACGCTTGAATCATTGTGTTCTGGCAATGTGCCCTGGCATTACATCAACAGCACAACTCTGTTCTCTGTATATAATTTAACGGAAAGACAGATAAAAACAGAGATAGTTATAGCATGCAGAGATGCAAAATATACCATGTTGCACAGTGATAAATTGGACCAATTATCTTTCATGATGACTGAGTCACCTTCTACAGAATGGTTAATTCATGGTTATATTACACTGCCAAATGCAAAAACTATTGATGAACAGAATGCAGAACAATTTCCTACATTCACCCTAGTACAGAGATCTGGGACTAAATCCATCAGTTTTTTTGCTCCCCATGCCATTCCAGTTTGAACCCAGCCATGTGTAAATCAGTCTTGACCCTGCCCCCAATGGGAATAGTCCAGCCCGAACTGCCAGGCTGGGTTCTCCCTTTACTGGAAACAAGCATCCAAGGACCGAATACACTGCCAGTCACAACATTCCAATTTCAAAACTACTCCAGTACCTTCAGGTAGGCAGGCATGAAGCGCTAGGAGAAGGATACGTACACGACTACTGGGAATTACCATGCAGATTTAGATGCAGGAAGGGGGACACTGAAGTTTTTCTCAGCGGTTCAAACTGTGAAAGTGCCTTAAGTGGGTCCTAGTTTGCCAAGGCATTTTACTTCCTGGAGCCTGTAATGCTTTGGTTGCTAGCCGGTCCTTTCTCTTGAAGGGTTCCCCAGCTGCCGTGATTCATCCAGTCTTCGCGTTGCTCTCGAATGGGAGCTATTTGATGCTGAATGATGTGGGATAGTGCCAGACAACGCATATCTGGTCACAGTACGTTCAGGGATTTTTGTTGTATGCAAGTATGGATTCCACCGACGCACACAGTTAGGGAGGCAACACAGTGGCCTTCATTGAATGTTTCCTTTATGCAGTTTGATTATCTGAGCAGACTGAAAGCCATGCTTCTTCAGAAAGATGTGGCCTTAACCTCAGCCTAAGAGACGTTTGATCTCCAGGTTGCAAGGTCTTCATCTGAGATACAGGCACTGTACGAACTTCCTGCTCCATTTCGATGAGATGGTTCATCGTGTCCTAAACATATGTGATACGAGGGGGGTCGTTCACCTATTCAAACATATAGGTTCTGGACTATTGAGCACCTTTCAAAAAATATTTGGATTCATTTGTGCATTCATATACTTCATACCCGGAAGCGTTTATGGAGGGCTTCCGCTGGTCCTACTACTTGTCCTAGCGACCAGACCAGTCTGGTTTGACTGCATCTTGCCTGTATTCCGCTGCCTATTCTGCGGTTACGTATGCATGTTGGACATGTGTCTGACCCTTTCATCGGTCGGGCCACCGGACATAGATGTACTACTGGACCCCTGAAAGGCCACGTGTATCAATGTCCTCAGCGTATTCCGATGATGATCACAGCATTCTTAGAGCCACCACACGATGCTTCATCTCCTGGCATAACAGACAACTGCTCTACAACAGACTCACAGGTGTTGAGTGCTTCCTCAGTGGCTGCTGTGGGAACAGGAGAAGATCACCTTTGCAGCAGGTGTTACATGGACCGTTGTCAGCGAATGCGAGCGACAGGGATGTTGCATCTCCCACACAGGATAGATAAACATTTGGCTCTCCATGTGCTGGGACCAAATTGCCCTCTTTTCCAAAACAAGCCAAATTGGAATGAGAACCATCATTTGTTTTATTTTTTCTTCTGCTCTTACTGTGCACCACGGCTTTCAATGTGCTCAATCAGTCTAATCATACATAGACTCCTTAGTGGACTTGTAGAGCTTTTGAATTTTAAAAGCATCCTTTTTTACATATAACATGTTTTTAGATGTTTTTAGTGGGTGTTATGTTCCCCAACCTAGGCCTAAGTAGAAAAGCGACCTTTTACCTACATTTGTCCTACCTAGCCCTGCATAATGCTTCTAGAACTGACCTTTTACCCAGTTATGTGCCAAATAAATGCTGATTGGTTTCCTTTAAGCTAGCCCCATTTATTATGCATTAGGATTCCTAGCAAAATCCCCTGCACATGACATACATAACAGGATAATCATACTCTGTACAAAAGTCATCGCTATTTCATCCTAGGGTGATAGAGCTACTTTTCAAAATTGATTTTATTCATCTAGGCTTATTTACATAATCATACTCACAACATATAGATTGTGGTAGGAACCCTGAGGTTATCTTTGTGGTATAAAAGAACCTCACCTGCACTAGGTAATTAGAGGAGATGCTTCCATGCTTCCATGCTGACCCAAGACACTGAGGTCCCTGCAAGCGGAATCTTCAATATGCAGTGGTCCAAAATCCCTTGCAGGGTGTCCAACTCATGACCATCCTTGTCCTTCATTCTCTCCCATCAAGTAATGGGGTTGGCTCTTTCCTAGGGGGGTTTTGGCTTTACACCCACCTACATGGTAGGTACACTTAGGTAGGGTTCGCATTGTAGGAGTACGCTTGATTTCTGTCATGTTTATATGCCTGCATATATTCCCTTTTTTATCACCATGGTAGAATTCTATCTTCTATTTACTCTGATGGTGCTTGTAAACTTTTACATTTGCTTCTGTCCAATAATTGGTGCAGCAAACATGGTTTATACTATTATGATGCTGGTTCCATAAATGCTTATTGAAAACGTCCCCAACATTTATTCTGTGAATCTCTCTGAGACTCAGTGAGCACTATTGGCTGAGCAAAAGTACCGCACTGTTTCCATGATCCCTGAAGGGTTAAGGGTTGTCATGTTCAATGGTTGCCAGAAACTATTTGCTTCTTGGTAATCTTGCGATAAGTACTGAGCCGACCGGAGTGCGGGCCCGCCTCCGGCGTGTGTGTGTTTTTCGAGACTTTTTATCGTTTCTTATGCAGATTGTACCACGGTGTCTTACAAACGTGTCTTGCTTTTGTCTGGTATCACGAGTGATAAAAGGATCTTTTAGAGACCGCGTCTGAAGTGAAAGACGCGCTCTCTTTCTTTCCTTTTCAGTAATTACGCAGGACACGTGTTTTGGAATCCTTAACAGAGGAAACTGTTAGTTTGTTTTTGTTCTTCGGAGAAGGGAGCAGTAAGAGCAAGGGCAGTGACTTGCATTGTGCTATATGAACCGGAACTGTTTTTAAGTAGACTTGCACTACTTTTACTCTGCTATCTGGCGGCTTACTTGAACTGGCTTGTGTAACGGATGAGTTACACATCTTTGCTCTTGGGATTACGTACTTTCTCATCGACAGCCTTTTCTGCAAGAAAGCCTATGCCAGTATTCCCTGATTGGGTGGTGTGACACTCGGGTGAGTACATAGAGAAGCTTTTGGGCTTTACTTTAACTCTCCCCTTAAAGGATTGATATAACCTTTTCTTTTGCCCTTCCTCTCTGCAGTGTGGACGTTCCTACTGATATCCCGTAGACCAGTGGCCAGTATTCGGAGGGATCCACAGAAAACCATCCACCACCTGTTTGTTATTTTATCCTCTTCCCCTTTTCCTATCTGGGCACGTATTCACACAGAGATTTATTTGTTTCACTGTGGGGATCGTGTTTAGGCGGGACTGGGGGGTTTGCTTCAGGCATCGTTTCTGCTGGTCGTCTGAACAAGGTTAGTGGCGATTTTTATGCTTGCGCTGCTGCCAGTCCTGACATTTTGGTGGCACTGTGAACTATCTGGTCTATAGGCTGACATATCCTTTGGGGGTGTCCAGAATCAGTCTACACAACAATCTCTTAGTTTATGTTGTCCAACAAATGTGCAGATCCGATGTATTTTTAGGAACTACACGACAGTGGTGAACCAAGTGAATTTTAGTTGGAGAGTGACAGAGAGGAAGTAAGGCACACCTCTATTTAACCTGCCCTGAGTCCTATAGTTCTCCTAATACTGTCTGCTTCCATTTTTTCAAGAAGATCCTAAAAATCTGCAGCAAACACCATCACCTTTTGGCAGTCATATCCTGCCTTAGAGAAAGGCCAATACATCAACCTAGCTGTACCTCAATAAGTTCTTTAGGCGTTGGCACAATAAGGAAGCTCTCCTCTCCAGTTTGCGACTTCTTTGCACTGAGGACGCATGCGGGCACATCACAGAATGCTCAATTTGCCGCAAAAAAGTTTGCTGTGGTAGGCTAGGTAGCCATTATGGTCCCAAGAACCACCTGTCTCATCTGAAAATCAACACGCAATTGTGTGTGAAGAGCACCTCAAAACATTGCTGTTGTTGGTGACAAGAAGAGGAGGTTCAAATGATAGAAGGAGTTGGTTGTGAGGAAGAAGAAGAGAATGTCAGCTCAGCATCATGTAAAGCATTCCTGTGACTAGCTCTTGTAGTTTACAGTCATCATTAGCAGCAACCTCAAAATGGCACAAGCGACAGAGGGAAACAGTTACCCTAAAGTGCCCAGACAGCCAACCTGTTCCCTGTAGGTCACTAGTTGAGACAACACAAAGAAAACAGTCACAACAACCCATTGTCTAGGATACATTCATCAACAGAGTCGCCATACTACCGAACCCATGAGAAAGTTCATGTAGACAATGGGCAGCTGGCAAAAATTAGAGCTTGACCACATCCCTTTTTTATTTGTGGATGGAGTAGGGTGTCTTGAATTTGTAGAGACCTTATGCCCAAAACAAAAGGTTCCTAGCCCAACCTATGTTTCCACTGTTGGTGTGCCAGCACTGCACCATTGACAGCTGCAATTGGTTAGTGAGGCTGTAAAGGAGAGCACCATTCAGTCCATCCACTTCATGACGGACATGTGAACAGTGGATATCCTACAAGAGAATGAAGCAATGGCTAACTACTGGTTTCACTGCTGCTGATGATTTTTGAGGCATTCAGTTGAGTGCAACAGTATTTTTGTTAACATGAAAGAATTGCATACCACTGCCAAATTCTTAAATGAATTTCAAATCAAAGTCTACAAAGTCAACACATGGACTCAACTCCGAAGTCCCAGCAACTAATTCATTGCCACTGACAATGGCAGCAATATTGTCCACGCCATGGCTGACTGAAGATATGCTGGAGTCTTGTGTTTAGAGCACTGCATAAATCTAATTGTGCTGGACCTTCTAAAACAAGAAGTAGTAGTCAACAGAATACTAATCCCCGTTCAAAGAAGTTGCACTCATTTTAGTCATTGAAATCCCAGAAGCAGTTGAGGAAATTTCACCATGCTAATGAAATATGTGTTGACTCGTTGGAACTAACCTACTACATGCTGCAATGCCTATCAATGATTATGTAATTCAAAGGGTATGAAGCTGCCAAGGCCATGACAATGAAGGTGGATTAATGGGGGCTACTGAAGTGTCAGATCCAAATTTCACTCCTTTTTTCGATTATGACACATAAAGTTAGCCAGGAGTAAAGTACAATTAGCCACGCAATCTTACTGTTGCACCTGCTGCAGGAACCTTTGCAAAAGGTGCAACACATATTTAGCAATGTCATTGAGGAAGCATCTGCCTCCCTTTGAGCATTAACCGAATGCTGCAAAAAGAGATTCTGGTCTCCCAAGAGTACATTTGTACCACAATTCTGGATCCACAGTACAAAAATTGCTGGACGCTTTTATTCCTTTTTTATGACTTGATGACTTATTTTAAAAGCCATGAATCATTAGGCACATGGGTGATTCAGGAAGACGAACAGCTGCAAATTCAAGACCAGAGTGGAACTGAAATACAGCCTTCAACTTCAAGAAAGGGCAATGCTTTTTGCACTTAGCCACTAAAGCAACCAACATGATTGCTACCTACTACTAAACTCACAGCAACAGCAGCCTCAGGTTCACCACCATCCTTTGCAATAGGTTGTTTTGATATGACAGGACTTACATCTAGATCACAGGCAATGGCAGCAATGACAATTGTGCAGATGGTCTAACCCTATCTGGATGATCCAGCAGAATTGTACTTGGACCAAGACCCATTGACCCATAGTTAGAGGAAGAAGGACAGTGGCCAGAGCTCAGAAGGTCGACAATAAAGTACCGACGTTCGGTTGGATCATGTCTTCAGTGCTGCTGGGGAAGTTGTAAGTCAGAAGGTCCAGTCTCTCTCCACAAATCATGAAAAGATTAATGATGATGATTTAAATGAAAAAACACTTCAGACCAAAAAATGATAAAAGCTCCCGAAGGTACAACCGCCAATGAGCGCAATTAATATGACATTGCAAGTTTGGCAAGTGAACATCCTCCGAACACCCCCCTGACTTTGTGGATGAACTTTATGTTACAGATTAAATACAAAATACAACAGACATCACTACTTAAAGAAATTAAATGTATATTTGTTGTGGGGTAGTGTGTTTTAAAGCGGCTATTGTAAATAGGCTTAAAAGGATCAGTGTGCATGGCAAAGATAGTCAATCAAGGAAGGAGAACAAAGCAGTTGATTAGCCGGGCTGACTGAGCAATGAGAGGTGAGAATATTTGCTTGAACAGAAGTCTTTGAAATGATCAATGGTATCAGCCTGCAATTGAAGCCTCGATTTCATAAAAAGCACAAGAAAATGCCTCCAATCCCTAGATTCAAAAGACTACTCTGTATTGTGTATTGCTTCCATGGGAAAAGGTAAATGGACACCGCACCTGGAACAGGTACCTTGCACCAATAAGTACCAAATGGTGACGATTCAGGTAAAGCTGGGATGGACACCGCACTTGGAACCGGTATCTTGCACCAATGAATACCAAATGGTGATTATTCATGTAAAGCTGGGATGGTCTTTATAGGTAAACTAAACTTGATATACAATGATTGGGTGATTATTGTGGATCAATGCTTTCCTTACAAGTCTTACTGCTACTTCATTTTATTATCCTTTCATTAACTTAACCCCAGCTTCTTATGAGACTGAAACCATTCAGTTTACTTAGTTTAGACTAATTGTTTTATTTTCTTGTTCAACAGGTCGATCACTTTTTATATGAAATCTAAAAGGGACATTGACAATAGCCAGAAGAAGGACCATAGCATATCTATTTCTATAGACAACAAGAGCACCCAAAGAGGCCTACCCTTGTGAACTAAAGAGAGGTGTGTTGAATAGGAAGATACAGAACGTGATGGATGAGGCAAACTCCTATTAAATAGATGTGGTCTGCCTCTGCCACACGATGGGTTTAGCTATTTCTTTTCATTGTTTGAATGAGCAGCTGGTTGCAACATAGGTAACAAATATCTAACTTGGGAGTATGGGGACTGCTACGGTAAAAGGCTGTTCGAATTTGGTAACTGAGACTATGCATTAGTTCATATAATTCTTTTTAAATTGTGTGTATTTACGTGAAAGCAAAGTATGCACCTCTCCATGCTGCTGGTTAGGATAAGCCAAGGATGTCATTTGTATGTGCCCTCTTCTAAAGGTGAACCCATTGGCATATACAAAGTATAAGAGCCCATTCTGGAGGTTATGGAACAAGCAGGGGCTATTAGGCCATGGGACCATGATGGCTGGTGTTGCTTGCCTCTGATGTCCACAGGCACATCACACTGTGGCTCTGCAAAAGGGGTCGAGTACAACCCTTCAGCACATCACTGTCAGAGGCAGTGGTGGCCAATGAGCTCAGATGTCTCAGGGAGGCAGCGTGGGTGTGCTTCAAGCTCAAAACTCAACAATCACCCAGCAGCAAAACAACAGATTGTGCAACCCAGTGTTTGTCTTTGTTGAAAGAAAGTACTTCAATGAACACAGAAATGTTATTGTCCTCTGCTCTCTCCCGGGATTCAGTTCTTACTGGGGCAGGTATGAGGCACAGGGACAGTATTACCCCACTGTATTAAGTCTGTGCACTTAATCACCCTTACTATTATCAAATGCCCTGATCTTACTACTGCATAGTTTTGTGTGCTTTTCGGTCATGACTAACCCTGGGCGAAGGACTTCGCTACGCCAACGGAGTGGGCGTAGTGTTGCCTACTTCGCCCTTTGCAAAGTAGGTGTAGCAGGCAACACTACGTGGGCGTAGCGTAGTTGCCCGCCACCCGCCTCCCTCCCGCCCTCCCCTACATACCTACTTTTTGTAAATGCAAGAAATAAAAGGCACTTACCTTGCGTTCCGGAGGTCCCTCTGATTGTTCGCGCTGCCGCCGCCATCTTGGATACCAATGTGCATGCGGGGTCGCCCGCGCATGCGCATTTCTCGTGAGAAATGCTTCTAGCTTTCTTTGGACAAACACATCTTCAGTAGGGTTTGGTTGCTCTTTCCCTTTCTCAGCAGGTAGGTTGGTCTCCATGCAATTAAAGAGAGGGACAGCGTCTTCCTTTCAGATTAGACTCCAAGTGATTCCCCCTCATCTCTAAGAAGCTGTCTATCAGGCAGATTATAGCTCCGGTTGGACTGTAGTCCTCTAAAGACTCTATAGATGACTCTCTTCCTTGGTCAAAGTGAACCAGGACCTCGAAAGTGGGTCAGCAGGTCCCACATTTATACAGTTACAGCAGACCGAAGTATATTCTTTTTCTGTAATTCAATAATTGTCAGTTCTTATTTGCTCTGACCTCTCCAGGCTGTTTGCTAGACACAACCTTTGGGCACAACGATACTCCTCACAGTACACTAGTCACCAGCCTGTAGTGCCCACAATCGGGAACAGAGAGATGTGAGCTTTCTCCACCTGGCTATCCGCAACCATACTGAGCAGTGATCAGGAAAGAGACAAATGACTGGCCTTCTCTAAAGAACTCTTCATATTCTGAACAACAGAGACTGTAGTCCCATCTTTCACCCCACCACTTACCAAATGGCATTGCCCAGGAACATTAATAAACAGCTGCTCTCAGCAAAAGGACACAATCAAACATATAGAGGGAGTCCAGTCTCTCATTCCCACGTCAGTGGCTCGGTCTTCTCCTTCCTCTATCAGGAATGTCAGCAATACATTAATCAGGGTCACTCATACACACAAAGTGTATGCCACACACACAAACGAATTACATACACTTGGAAAAAATGATGTACATCGCACATATATGACCCCAGCAATGCTGCACCACCTGAACCCTGACACAGTGAGCTGCTTCCCCAAGTCCGGCGATCCAGTGGCTACCTATTATATGACCTGGGAATGTCCTAGAATTGCTGTGCTGTAGGGGGTGGTGGTAGCCCGATACTCAGCACGTTTGTCATTAACAGTACTAAAGACCAACCAAGCAAGTTTACTAGGCATTGATGTTATTGAGCCCAAACTCAAAGTTAAAAAGAGATATGTGAATCTTAGACTTCTGCTGGCAAAGCTCCAGGTGGCCTTCCACTGGCTGAGCCTGAGGGCATACGGAGTTCCACGGATGGATACACGATGAGGTGGAATGTGTGATGGCAGAAGAGACCAGAATGTCACTGACCAGAATTGATGCAAGATGATCTTGAAATGTGGAAGGCCTGATCGAGCACTGATCTGCCCCCAGACAAAAGCCCCCTCCTGAAAATTATGCCTAACCATGTAACAATGCTCCTTACGCTCACCCTGACCGAGGCCTATCAGCATGGGCTGCACATGCTGTTGTGTCCACTATATAGTCACATCCACCCTGTTACGTTAATGAATGTTTCGTTACAGGATATGTCGCCCTGTGTGCCTACCATCACTAACATATTTATCTACTGTATTACATAACCCACTACAGAGAACATACATTTGGAATATTAGCACTAAAATCTGGGTTACCACACAGAAATAGAACTTTACACAAGTGGGGCCGTAGGAATCCACCCCAGTGACACAGGTATAATAGTCCGGTCACAACTACTGATTCACAAAACACGGTACACTGCCAGTCAAATGAAGGCATGCTCGGTGAGCCCCTCCAGGTCACAGGACAGGTCCAGTAGCTTACTCTTGTCATGTGGTTCGACTATGTTGATGCCTTTTTGTTAGGCTTGTTAGGCTTGTGTGCTTGATTAGTGTATTTGAATTGTCAACTGTACTTATTTGGCAGAGAAACTTCTCATAGAATGAACATAAAGTAAATAGTGAGAACCTCAATGGCGTTCAAACTTTGGCAAGTTTGGTTTTAACCCAGATCTTGAAAATGATATTATATTGAACCTGGTTGCAACAAATAACAACCAGTTGCAAACCACCTCCCGACTTTAGCCTTTGTAGTTCTGGCATTTCTTCGAGCCCTCTACTTCTTACACGCATTATCAGATAAGTTTATTTTTGAATGAGTGTCCTCTCCAGATGTTTGTCCTCTGGGGTGGACTAGATCACCAATAATACTCTCCACTTGAAGTCATTCTCTGTGTGGCCCATTCCTTCAAAATAAATCACCAGAGGTGCCGAAGTGACCTTTCTGCGAATTCTGGATTTTTGTAAAATAATCCTTTGCCAAACTTCTTGCTTAGTTTTTCCTATGTACAATTTTTGACAAGGGTATATAACACCATAGACTAAGTGCATTGTATGACAGTTAGAAAAGACAGTGTGTTTCCATTTGGTGTTCCTAAGCTGGAAATCCGATCCTTCTATGGATTGATTGCAAGTTACGCATGTACCACATTTGTGGTGACCTTCAATGAGAGATAGATTTCAATGTTGGCTTAGGTCGCTTTTCATCACCTTTAGAGGAGTATATGCCTGAACTAAATGTGTGCCTATATTTGCAAACAGTGGCCACTCAAACGTAGTGTCCAATTATTAAATTAAATGCCAGTTTGGAAGAATTATTTTTTGAATTGGTTTGTTTGTGGGCAGAATGTGGAAACACAGGCCGTTCAATGTCGTTTTCTTAAATCTCCTTTTCAAGGAGGGACTCACTTGGGGTGTACCTTGCTCATGTTAAAGAATGTGTAAGAATCTTGTGGGGATACCCTTTTACCTTGACTTTGTCATAAAGAATTGCTGCATGTTTTATATACTGAGTTTTTAATGTACAATTGCGCCATGTTCCTAAAAACTGACCACATGGAAGGTGAAGGCTTGTAAAGTTTAGGCCATTGTTTTTGTCAGTGGTTTTCTGTAAAGCGTGGTTATCAACTGTGCCTCTTTGACCACTACTTCAACATCCAAAAATATTATTCTACTGTGACTTTTGGTCATGTTGAAGTCTATGTCTGGTGTTCTGTTGTTTAGCAATTCATGGGATTCATTCAAGTTCTCTTCATCACCAGTCCAGATGCATATTATATTGTAAATGAATCGAAGCCACTTCATTACATTGTTTCTGGAAAGGATTATTGTTGTACACATACTTGTCATCAAACAAAGCCATAAGCAGTTCAGCTATTTCTGGAGCAAAAGAACAACCCATGGCAGTCCCTTTGGTGTGATAGAAAAATGTGCCTCTGAATTTGATGTAGTTCCTTTTTAATGCCAGATTGGCCAATTAAAGAATGAATTGTGTGGGATCTCTATGTGGTCTTGGTCTTCTCTCTAAATAATATTCTATTGCCTCTAATTCAGCGTCCTGAGGTATTTCTATATAAAGGAAACTACATCAAAAGTTACTAACCACTGAGTGCAGGAATTGAATTCTAACCCTTCAATATTAATAATGAAGTCTGTTGTGTCTCATAAATACGATGGAATGTCCATAACAAAGTCTTTCAAAAAGATTTCTACATATTGTGAAATAGACCTGAATCACATTCAGAAACAATTGATCGCCCAGGGGATTGTTCTCAACTTTATGTATATTGTGCAACAAATATATGACTGGGATTCGAGGACTCAATTTTTTAAGGAACTCCAGCTCCTTAGGGCCTATATAGCCGTTGTCAAATGCTTTCTGTAATATTGTAAAGTTCTTCCTCTGTATACTTTTTGTGGGGTCCATAAGGATCTTGCAATAAAATTCCTGGTCTGAAAGTAGCCTGTACCCTCCTTTAATGCAGCTTTCTTTAACCCAAGCCACCACTGCTCCACCCTAGCACCATTGTTTGATGACTATTGTTTTGGCATTTTCGAGTTAAAAACTAGATTTTTGTTGATGTTTTGAAAGATTACTTCTGCTAAAGTCTCCCTTCTTCTCTAGTTGTCTAATAGCTGAAAGGTCTGTTTGTTCAAAGATTGTGACTTATTTTGGAATTAAATTTGGAGGTTGGCAGAAAGTTCAATGTTTTCTGAAACCTGATGGTTCCTCCACCAGTCGGTATGGATGAATTTCACCATGCTAATGAAATATGTGTTGGCTCGTTGGAACTCACCTACTACATGCTGCAATGCCTATCAATGATTATGTAATTCAAAGGGTATGAAGCTGCCAAGGCCATGACAGTGAAGGTGGATTACTGGGGGCTACTGAAGTGTCAGATCCAAATTTCACTCCTTTTTTCGATTATGACACATGAAGTTAGCCAGGAGTAAAGTACAATTAGCCACGCAATCTTACTGTTGCACCTGCTGCAGGAACCATTGCAAAAGGTGCAACACATATTTAGCAATGTCATTGAGGAAGCATCTGCCTCCCTTTGAGCATTAACCGAATGCTGCAAAAAGAGATTCTGTTCTCCCAAGAGTACATTTGTACCACAATTCTGGATCCACAGTACAAAAATTGCTGGACGCTTTTATTCCTTTTTCATGACTTGATGACTTATTTTAAAAGACATGAATCATTAGGCACATGGGTGATTCAGGAAGACGAGCAGCTGCAAATTCAAGACCAGAGTGGAACTGAAATACAGCCTTCAACTTCAAGAAAGGGCAATGCTTTTTGCACTTAGCCACTAAAGCAACCAACATAATTGCCACCTACTACTAATCTCATAGCAACAACAGCCTCAGGTTCACCACCATCCTTTGCAATAGGTTGTTTTGATATGACAGGACTTACATCTAGATCACAGGCAATGGCAGCAATGATAATTGTGCAGATGGTCTAACCCTATCTGGATGATCCAGCAGAATTGTACTTGGACAAAGACCCATTGACCCATAGTTAGAGGAAGAAGGACAGTGGCCAGAGCTCAGAAGGCCGACAATAAAGTACCGATGTTCGATTGGATCATGTCTTCAGTGCTGCTGGGGAAGTTGTCAAAGTCAGAATGTCCAGTCTCTCTCCACAAATCATGAAAAGATGAATGATGATGATTTAAATGAAAAAACACTTCAGACCAAAAAATGATAAAAGCTCCTGAAGGTACAACCGCCAATGAGCGCAATTAATATGACATTGCAAGTTTGGCAAGTGAACATCCTCCGAACACCCCCCTGAGTTTGTGGATGAACTCTATGTTACCGATTAAATACAAAATACAACAGACATCACTACTTAAAGAAATTAAATGTATATTTGTTGTGGGGTAGTGTGTTTTAAAGCGGCTATTGTAAATAGGCATAAAAGGATCAGTGTGCATGGCAAAGATAGTCAATCAAGGAAGGAGAACAAAGCAGTTGATTAGCCGGGCTGACTGAGCAATGAGAGGTGAGAATATTTGCTTGAACAGAAGTCTATGAAACGATCAATGGTATCAGCCTGCAATTGAAGCCTCGATTTCATATAAAGCACAAGAAAATGCCTCCAATCCCTATCCTTTCCATGCTTGGCTGCCAGTGAAGATTCAAAAGACTACTCTGTATTGTGTATTGCTTCCATGGGAAAGGTAAATGGACACCGCACCTGGAACAGGTACCTTGCACCAATGAATACCAAATGGTGATGATTCAGGTAAAGCTGGAATGGACACCGCACTTGGAACAGGTATCTTGCACCAATGAATACCAAATGGTGATGATTCAGGTAAAGCTGGGATGGACACCGCACTTGGAACAGGTATCTTGCACCAATGAATACCAAATGGTGATGATTCAGGTAAAGCTGGGATGGACACCGCACTTGGAACAGGTATCTTGCACCAATGAATACCAAATGGTGATGATTCAGGTAAAGCTGGGATGGACACCGCACTTGGAACAGGTATCTTGCACCAATGAATACCAAATGGTGATTATTCATGTAAAGCTGGGATGGTCTTTATAGGTAAACTAAACTTGATATATAATGATTGGGTGATTATTGTGGATCAATGCTTTCCTTCCAAGTCTTACTGGGACTGCTACTTCATTTGATTATCCTTTCATTAACTTAACCCCAGCTTCTTATGAGACTGAAACCATTCAGTTTACTTAGACTAGACTAATTGTTTTATTTTCTTGTTCAACAGGTCGATCACTTTTTATATGAAATCTAAAAGGGACATTGAAAATAGCCAGAAGAAGGACCATAGCATATCTATTTCTATCGACAACAAGAATGCCCACAGAGGCCTACCCTTGTGAACTAAAGAGAGGTGTGTTGAATAGGAAGATACAGAACGTGATGGATGAGGCAAACTCCTATTAAATAGCTGTGGTCTGCACCTGTCACACGATGGGTTCAGCTATTTCTTTTCATTGTTTGAATGAGCAGCTGGTTGCAACATAGGTAACAAATATCTAACTTGGGAGTATGGGGACTGCTACGGTAAAAGGCTGTTCGAATTTGGTAACTGAGACTATGCATTAGTTCATATAATTCTTTTTAAATTGTGTGTATTTACGTGAAAACAAAGTATGCACCTCTCCATGCTGCTGGTTAGGATAAGCCAAGGATGTCATTTGTATGTGCCCACTTCTAAAGGTGAACCCATTGGCATATACAAAGTATAAGAGCCCATTCTGGAGGTTATGGAACAAGCAGGGGCTATTAGGCCATGGGACCATGATGGCTGGTGTTGCTTGCCTCTGATGTCCACAGGCACATCACACTGTGGCTCTGCAAAAGGGGTCGAGTACAACCCTTCAGCACATCACTGTCAGAGGCAGTGGTGGCCAATGAGCTCAGATGTCTCAGGGAGGCAGCGTGGGTGTGCTTCAAGCTCAAAACTCAACAATCACCCAGCAGCAAAACAACAGATTGTGCAACCCAGTGTTTGTCTTTGTTGAAAGAAAGTACTTCAATGAACACAGAAATGTTATTGTCCTCTGCTCTCTCCCGGGATTCAGTTCTTACTGGGGCAGGTATAAGGCACGGGGACAGTATTACCATACTGTATTAAGTCTGTGCACTTAATCACCCTTACTATTATCAAATGCCCTGATCTTACTACTGCATAGTTTTGTGTGCTTTTCGGTCATGACTAACCCTGGGCGAAGGACTTCGCTACGCCAACGGAGTGGGCGTAGTGTTGCCTACTTCGCCCTTTGCAAAGTAGGTGTAGCAGGCAACATTACGTGGGCGTAGCGTAGTTGCCCGCCACCCGCCTCCCTCCCGCCCTCCCCTACATACCTACTTTTTGTAAATGCAAGAAATAAAAGGCACTTACCTTGCGTTCCGGGGGTCCCTCTGATTGTTCGCGCCGCCGCCGCCATCTTGGATTCCAATGTGCATGCGCGGTCGCCCGCGCATGCGCATTTCTCGTGAGAAATGCTTCTAGCTTTCTTTGGACAAACACATCTTCAGTAGGGTTTGGTTGCTCTTTCCCTTTCTCAGCAGGTAGGTTGGTCTCCATGCAATTAAAGAGAGGGACAGCGTCTTCCTTTCAGATTAGACTCCAAGTGATTCCCCCTCATCTCTAAGAAGCTGTCTATCAGGCAGATTATAGCTCCGGTTGGACTGTAGTCCTCTAAAGACTCTATAGATGACTCTCTTCCTTGGTCAAAGTGAACCAGGACCTCGAAAGTGGGTCAGCAGGTCCCACATTTATACAGTTACAGCAGACCGAAGTATATTCTTTTTCTGTAATTCAATAATTGTCAGTTCTTATTTGCTCTGACCTCTCCAGGCTGTTTGCTAGACACAACCTTTGGGCACAACGATACTCCTCACAGTACACTAGTCACCAGCCTGTAGTGCCCACAATCGGGAACAGAGAGATGTGAGCTTTCTCCACCTGGCTATCCGCAACCATACTGAGCAGTGATCAGGAAAGAGACAAATGACTGGCCTCATCTAAAGAACTCTTCATATTCTGAACAACAGAGACTGTAGTCCCATCTTTCACCCCACCACTTACCCAATGGCATTGCCCAGGAACATTAATAAACAGCTGCTCTCAGCAAAAGGACACAATCAAACATATAGAGGGAGTCCTGTCTCTCTTTCCCACTTCAGTGGCTCGGTCTTCTCCTTCCTCCATCAGGAATGTCAGAAATACATTAATCAGGGTCACTCATACACACAAAGTGTATGCCACACACACAAACAAATTACATACACTTGGAAAAAATGATGTACATCGCACATATATGATCCCAGCAATGCTGCACCACCTGAACCCTGACACAGTGAGCTGCTTCCCCAAGTCCGCCGATCCAGTGGCTACCTATTATATGACCTGGGAATGTCCTAAAATTGCTGTGCTGTGGGGGTGGTGGTAGCCCGATACTCAGCACATTTGTCATTAACAATACTAAAGACCAACAAAGCAAGTTTATTAGGCATTGATGTTATTGAGCCCACACTCAAAGTTAAAAAGAGATTTGAGAATCTTAGACTTCTGCTGGCAAAGGTCCAGGTGGCCTTCCACTGGCTGAGCCTGAGGGCATCCGAAGATCCACGGATGGATACACGATGAGGTGGAATGTGTGATGGCAGAAGAGACCAGAATGTCACTGTCCAGAACTGATGCAAGATGATCTTGAACTGTGGAAGGCCTGAGTTCGAGCGCTGATCTGCCCCCCAGACAAATGCCCCCTCCTGAAATGTATGCCTAACCATGTAAAAATGCTCCTTATGCTCACCCTGACCGAGGCCTATCAGCATGGGCTGCACATACTGTTGTGTCCACTATATATTCACATTCACTCTGTTACTTTAATGAATGTTTCGTTACAGGATATGTCGCCCTGTGTGCCTACCATCACTAACATATTTATCTACTGTATTACATAACCCAATACAGAGAACATACACTTGGAATATTAGCACTAAAATCTGGGTTACCACACAGAAATAGAACTTTACACAAGTGGGGCCAGTAGGACTCCACCCCAGTGACACAGGTATAATAGTCCGGTCACAACTACTGATTCACAAAACATGGTACACTGCCAGTCAAATGAAGGCATGCTCGGGAGCCCCTCCGGGTCACAGGACAGGTCCCGTAGCTTACTCATGTCATCTGATTCGACGATGTTGATGCCTTTTTGTTAAGCTTGTGAGCTTGATTAGTGTATTTGAATTGTCTACTGTACTTATTTGGCAGAGAAGCTTCTCATGGTTAATGAACATAAATTAAACATAAATTAAATAGTGAGAACCTCAATGGCGTTCAAACTTTCGCAAATTTGGTTTTAACCCAGATCTTGAAAATGAGATTATATTGTAGCTGGTTGCAACAAATAACAACCAGTTGCAAACCACCTCCCGACTGTAGCCTTTGTAGTTCTGACATTTGGAGCCCTCTTCTTCTTGTGTTAAAACGCATTATCAGATACATTTATTTTTAAATGAGTGTCCTCTCCAGATATTGTCCTCTGGGGTCGACTAGATCACCAATAATACTCTCCACTTGAAGTCCTTCTCTGTGTGGCCCATTCCTTCAAAATAATTCACCAGAAGTACCGAAGTGACCTTTCTGCGAATTCTGGATTTTTGTTGAATAATCCTTTGCCGTACTCTTGAATAGTTTTTCCTATGTACAATTTTTGACAAGGGTACATAACACCATAGACTACATGCTTTGTATGACAGTTAGAAAAGACAGTGTGTTTCCATTTGGTGTTCTTAAGCTGGAAATCCGATCCTTCCATGGTTTGATTGCAAGTTACGCATGCACCACATTTGTGGTGACATGAAATGAAATGAAATGAAATGAAATGAAATAAGGTATTTATAGAGCGCACGGTGGCCAAACGGCTTCCTGGCGCTGGGAGCTCTCCTGAACGGAACAGACAGGGCCGAGGGAGTTTAGCGGGGGTAGGCCTGGGCAAACAAGAATGTTTTTAGCGCTTTACGGAAGTGTGAAAAGATGGGAATGGAACGCATGGAGAGAGGGAGAGAGTTCCAGAACCGGGGGGCGAGGACGGAGAATCTGGTTCCACCAGTGCGGGATTTACGAAAGCGGGGAACAGTGAGGAGGGCAAAGGAAGATGAGCGAAGGGTACGAGCAGGGGTGTGAGTAGAAATCAAAGAATTAATGAACGCCGGGGCAGAGCGATCAACAGCCCGAAAAACTAGACACCCTAGTTTAAACAGGGATCTCTGTAGAACGGGGAGCCAATGGAGAGATTTGAGGACAGGAGTGATATGGTGAGTTTTGGGAAGATGAAAGATGAGACGGGCAGCCTGATTTTGGATTGCTTGGAGACGACGGGTTTCGTAGGCAGGAATGCCCACGAACAAGCTGTTTCCGTAATCAAGACGAGAAGTGATGAGGGCCGAAATGATAATTTTAAGGGAATCAAGGGAAAAGAAACGGGAAATTTTACGAATCAAACGAAGGGAGAGAAAGCAGGAGGACACTACAGAACTGACCTGGCCGTGCATTGACAGGTCATGGCTGACCTTAATGCCCAGCGTTTTGACGGAAGGGACAGGGGTAGGAGGGGGACCAAAAATGGTGGGCCAGAAAGCGGAGGACCAAGGGCTGGATGAGCCACCCGTCAGGACAAGCTCAGTCTGACCTTCAATGAGAGATAGATTTCAATGTTGGCTTAAGTCGCTTTTCATCACCTTTGGAGAAGTATATGCCTGAACTAAATGTTTTCCTATATTTGCAGACAGTGGCCACTCAAACGTAGTGTCCAATTTTTAAATTAAATGGCAGTTTTGCAGAATTATTTTTTTAATTGGTTTGTTTGTGCTCAGAATGTGGAAACAGGCCATTCGATAAGTCGTTTTTTAAATCTCCTTTTTAAGGAGGGACTCGCTTGGGGTGTACCATACTCATGTTAAAGAATGTCTAAGAAGCATGTGGGGATACCATTTTACCTTGAGTTTGTCATAAAGAATTGCTGCATGTTTTAAATACTGAGTTTTTAATGTACAATAGTGCCATGTTCTTAAAAACTAACCACATGGAAGGTGAAGATTTGTAAAGTTTAGGCCATTGTTTTTGTCAGCAGTTTTCTGTTATGCTTGATTATAAACTGTGCCTCTTTGACCATTACTTCAACATCCAAAAATGTTATTCCACTGTAACTTTTGGTCATGTTGAATTCTATGTCTGGTGTTCTGTTGTTTAGCAATTCATGGGATTCATTCACGGTCTCTTCATCCCCAGTCCAGATGCATATTATATTGTAAATGAATCGAAGCCACTTCATTACATTGTTTCTGAAAAGGATTATTGTTGTACACATCCTTGTCTTCAAAAAAAGCCAAAAGCAGTTCAGCTATTTCTGGAGCAAAAGAACAACCCATTGCAGTCCCTTTGGTGTGATAGAAAAATGTGCCTCTAAATATGACGTAGTTCCTTCTTAATGCCAGATTGGCCAATTAAAGAATGAATTGTGTGGGAACTCTATGTGGTCTTGGTCTTTTCTCTAAAAAATATTCTATGGCCTCTAATTCAGCGTCCTGAGGTATTTCTGTATAGAAGAAAACTACATCAAAATTTACTAACCACTGAGTGCAGGAATTGAATTCTAACCCTTCAATTTTAATAATGAAGTCTGTTGTGTCACATAAATACGATGGAATGTCCATAACAAAGTCTTTCAAAAAGATTTCTACATATTGTGAAATAGACCTGAATCACATTCAGAAACAATTGATCGCCCCAGGGGATTGTTCTCAACTTTATGTATTTTGTGCAACAAATATATGACTGGGATTCGAGGACTCAATTTTTTAAGGAACTCCAGCTCCTTAGGGCCTATATAGCCATTGTCAAATGCTTTCTGTAATATTGTAAAGTTCTCCTCTTGTATACTTTTTGTGGGGTCCATAAGGATCTTGCAATAAAATTCCTGGTCTGAAAGTAGCCTGTACCCTCCTTTAATGCAGCTTTCTTTAACCCAAACCACCACTTCTCCACCATAGCACCATTGTTTAATGACTATTGTTTTGGCATTTTCGAGTTAAAAAAGAGATTTTTGTTGATGTTTTGAAAGATTACTTCTGCTAAAGTCTCCCTTCTTCTCTTGTTGTCTAATAGCTGAAAAGACTGTTTGTTCAAAGATTGTGACTTATTTTGGAATTAAATTTGGAGGTTGGCAGAAAGTAAATTTTTTTCTGAAACCTGATGGTTCCTCCACCAGGTGGTATGGATGATTTAATAAAAAAAGATTTAAGTCGAACCTTCTTGAAAAAAATCCAGGGCTTCAGTTTTTAAATTAACACAGTCTGTATGTTTGGCAAGTACCAAGGACAAACCTTTTTTAAATATAGCAATTTCATCATAGGAAAAACATCTGTTAGGTAGATTGACTATGGATGTCTTTATTGGTTCTTGTAGACTTGACATCTTGTGTACCTCTCCCATTACTGATTGTTCAGTCTAAATGTTCCTCAAGCTCTTCTTGGCCTCTAGCTAAAAAAGTCGGCTATGGTTTATTGTTTGGGTTCTTATTTGAGGGTTCTTTGCCTGGATCGGAATTTCCAGTCGACTTAGAGGAAGAAGTTTCCAAAAAGATAATGTATCTATTTCTAGATCTACCTTGGAATTCAGGAAGTGCCCTTCTTGATTCTGGTTGACTGTAGAAGTCTCCTTTTTGGTATGAATCAACTGTTTCCAAGGTGAATGGTGTCTTGTCTTTCTCAAATTCAGTGTTCTTTTAATTTATAGTGTGATCTTCAAATTCATTAATGTCTTTTTCAATTTCTCCAACAGCATCTTAGCTTCCACTAGTGCTTGATTGTCTGTTATAGTTTGTTCCAGCTGAACTATTACCGCTAGTTGATTTTGACCTAACCATTACGCAGTTTCAATCAAATGATTTGTGACTACTTAGTTTTGCGTTAGTCACAGAACTTAATTACCTTGGCTGTTTATTTGTAACCTTAATGATTTGAGAAGAATTCTTTATATTCAACTACCATTCTTAAATCATAAACATTGGATAACAGAAGCCAAAAGGGGCTGAAGGATCTGCAGGGTGCGTAGCTGGATAGCCACAGGGGATCCAGCTGAGCTGGCCTATTGAGACTGGAGACACTGAATTGGTAGTGGTGGCTCAAGGAAGACATTTTGGTCAGTGGAAAGGTGTGCAGGGTGGTAGCAAACCTGTCCTTTTTCGCTCCCCTGCCCTAGTTTATTTGAAAATAGCCACAATGTGACATGGGCCAAAGCACTTCAGTGAAAGTGACCCAACAGAACAGTTTGGAAAAGGTCTGTTTCCTCAAGGGACCCACACAATGATGACTTGAGATCTCCAGAGGCAGAAATCCAGCAAATTTCAAGATTTAAACAAGCCACTGCTGAGCTCAGAAAAGTATCTTAAAGAGTATGGAAAATAGTGAAGTTAATGGAAGAGCAATTTTCATCCATTCAAAGTATGAATGAGCAGATCAGGTTACTGAGGGAAGACATACAGTGGCTCGTGGTGTAGGCAGAAGATGTGGAGAGCCACTCACACAGGAATAATATCTATCTGGTTGGAATACCTAAAAAGGCAAATGGCCCATCCACTGAGATCTTTGTAGAGTTATTTATCCTGAAAACCCTCTGATCCTATTGACTATCTAACCCAATCTAAATATAGGTTCTAAATTTTAAGGACAGGGACACATCCCTACATTTAGCAAGATTCAAGTGCTCCCTTTAATTTGAAGAGTCACAAGTTCTCCCGTTTCTTGACTTTACTCAGTGGATGCAGGTCTTTTGTGGGTGATTTGATGCTATCAAGAGAGCTTAGCAAAAGACATGAGTGAGATGTAGATGTGGTTTCCAGGTGGCTGGAAAAATCTGCCACTTTGCCTCAGTTGATGAGGTCTAGGAGTGACTGGGCGGATGGAACAAAGTTGGGGTGAAAAAACATGAAAAACGATGAAATGTGGATGATGGAGCCGGCATGAGTTTTAGAGAAGCTGAGGAGGTGAGTCACTGCTTTGATGGTGGAGTTATAGCCCCTGAGTAGGCAACTTAATCACAACTTGAAAAGGATTAATGATGGTTTAAAGGGCATACTACAATGCTCTGATATTGTATTTCCTTAACTGCTGGCTGAAAGTAGGGGTATGTATGATGGGTAAATGGTGGGGAGAGTGATGAACCAATGTGCACCAGAACAATGGGTATGGTGCTCTATCCCTACTAAGACTCTTGTTTGAGAGGAGTCCGTTTGGGATGCGAAGAGGGGAAGACTGTTATGACCTCCTCACCTTAGACCTATCTCCACTGATAGGGGAAAGTGCATTGGGAAAAGTGTTGGCATATTGCTGGAGGTCTTGTTTTTGTTACATGCACTATTCTCGTTGATTAATAATGTGGCCGTGTCTGGTGCATTAGGGGCCGGGGCAGATCAATGTCCATTAATTGAGCTAGTGGTTACTAGCATTTTAGTTGGGGTTTATGTTCATATGTTGTTATGGGTTGGGCTCACATACCTTCTTCTCCTTGGGCACTGCAAACTAGACATGGGACACAAGGTGGTATTTAGAGAGACATAATAATATCAAGATCCTAAACTGGAAATTCAGTGGCCAGGAAACAGACTGAAATAGGAGCTGGAGATACAGTTTCTAGACAGGTACAAAACAGACCAGTTCCTACTTCAGGAAACCCACCTGGTGGGCAGTAATAGTGCATTTAACATGAGAGACTATTATAAGTTGTTAGCACACTCAGGGTTCACATCTGGATTCAACTGGGTAGCAATTATGCTGATAACGACTTAGCCTTTTGACAGTTGAACAGGTATGGGTAGACGGTTGGGTTGTTATGCAGAGCTCAGCAGTATGTGAATCAGTGTCAAAATAGACATTATGCCAATATATCTACCACTGACATTTCAGTTGCTATAGCTGTGGTGTCTAGGGATAGAGATATTGCAGTCTCCATAGGAGACCTTGATAATAGAAAGGATTTTAATTTTCATATGCAAAAGACCATGGATATATCAGCCCTCAAGCAATGTTGGGATGAAGATGGCTCAAGACTCACTAGTATTGCTAATGACTTTGGTCTGATTAATAACTCGAGGCAGGCACACCCAGGGCAAGAGAAACCTTCTCAAAGTTGGACTACCTCTCAATTCAACGCTCAAGATTCGGTGGTGCATCTTTCCTCATGATTTCTATCATTGCTCCCTGATAGTATAGATAATGACAGATCCATTCAAGAGACACTTGTTGAAAATTTGATTCATAGAGTTACAACGGTATGCGGTTATGAGTAGTCTTAGTACAGTTACTTAACTCTAGAGAATAAGGGGCTAGTACAATGTCAGGGGATAGTATGGTAGGCATACAAAATTGTCTTGCAGTGTCAAGCTATCTCTGCAATTACAGGGAAGACGAGGATCTTGGGAATGTGGATAGTTAGCTCCTCCTCCTAGAAAGGGCCACCTTGGTCAACCCTTGGCAGAGCTGGCTCACTAGGTGTCTCTCAATAGGGAATAATGTGGCACTGTAGTGGAGAGGGAGGCAAAGGCACAGTATTTGAGCAAATAATACTGGCTTTAAGAGGTGGGCAATACATCTGGGAAGTTGCTGGACTGCAAACAAAAAGTGTGCTGTGCCGTCACAAACAAAGGGGATCCAATGCTACAGTGGGGAGCTGGACCCAACAGATCATGAAGGAGCAGCTCCTTTTAGGGGCCTCAGCCCTCACTGACCAAATGCTGATGCTCCTAAAAGGACCTTCTCTTTGATGATCTGTTGGGCCCAGACCACCAATGAAGGCTTTGAAACCCCTTTTTTTCATGAACGAACATCACACTTTTTTAACTGAATATAAGTCTAGTGTGGGAGGAACTAGACTCTGAAACTCTCCCTACTCCCGCCATTTATGTGATTGAAGTTGCTGGAACGGCCAGGTAGGAAGGATGAATGGTGTAGGTGGATGCAAGTGAGAGCTGGCATAGGGAGAGTAGTGGTAGATGCTGACACTATAGCCCTAATGTTTGTGTGCTACCTGCAGAACATAAATGGGCATGACTGTCACATGTTGGTAAGGAAACCAACATGTTTCTATGTGACTAACCTACTAACAACATGTTTCTATGTGACTAACCTACTAAAAATGTTCTAACATTTGATGCCAGGCAGAGCCTGGAAAAGACATAAAGGAGGAGTACATTGTCAAGGCAATAGCACTGATAAAGCGTACCAAGGCTTTTGCCCCCAACAGTTCCAGCTGTTTAGGCACCTCATTAGGTAGGTATTGGGCCCCATTCTTGCTATGTTGGAAGACTTTAAAGCTTTTGGCTCCAGCTGGATTTGCGCACAATGACTGTTAGACTTGGCATCCTTGGTGTAGTTTCCCCTGACATTTTGCCTCTACCTCCTGCATTTTTTGGCTGTGTGCTGGATTTAGTTTTTGATGGCTTAGCTGCTTTGGGCACTTTGCCACTTCTGATCAGTGTCAAACTGCAAGTCCTCCCTGTGTAAATTGTGATTGTGATCGGTTATACATGATTGACATATTTGACTTCCTGGTAAGTAATGTGCACTGTATGAACCCCGGGCCTTTAAACCAATTGCTACTAGTAGGCATGCAGCACTGATTTTGCCACCCACACTAGTACCATTTCAAATGTGACTCAGACCTGCCACTGTAGTGTCTATGTGCGAAGTTTTAACTGCCATGTTGACCTGGCAACTTGCCAGGCCCTAACCTTCCCCTTTCTTACATCCCAAAGTAGGGGTAGGGTACAGTGTATGTGAAAGGAAGAACATGCACTGGTGTGTTTTTCATATCCTGATAGTGCATTACTGTGCATTTCGTTTTTAATTGTTGAAAGGCTGTCTGTCCCATAGGTTAACATGGGAGATGCCTTGTAACATCTTGCACATTTAACTTTCCTCTGGGACAAGATAGACAAATAGAGTTTAGGCTCTCTGAGCTCAGAATTTGATAACACACATTTTAGTGAATTTGTATTTTTGAAAATGCCACTTTTAACCACCATACACACAAAAGAAACAGACAGAAATACCATTCTCCATTATACAAGCTCACATCCACAATGCTTGAAAGAGAATTTGCCTTATGGGCAACTGTTGAGAATAAGACGTAATTGTACAAATTTGTCTGATTTTGAGTCACATGCAACTACATTCTGCAGTGAAATGGCGAAACGGGGTTACCCAAAAACGCTGCTAAAACATATAAAAAAAAGGTCCAGATTCATCCCGAGAGAGACTCTTCTCCAGGTTAAAGACAAAGGTGAGCTAGATAAATTGGTTTGCGTAACGACCTTTGGCCAGCACACAAATCAATTTAAACGCATCATTGTAAAAAACTGGCATCTATTGGAAACGTTAGAATATCCCCTACAAAAACCAATTTTCGCCATGCGGAAAAATACAAGCATAGGCCAACAGCTAATCAAAGCAGACAGTTATATTCCCAAGCAGAAAAGTGATCTTATAGCACAGTGGAATCTGAAACCTATATTTGGGCACCACAAATGTGACAATTGCGTGTCCTGTTCAACAACACTGGAATGAAATGTTTTTACCCATGATGGGGTTAAATGGAAACATGATGCATTTACAAATTGTAAGACCAAGAATGTGGTCTATGCAGTGGTGTGTCCGTGCAATAGAGTGTACATTGGAAAGACAAGCCAATCCATCAATGTAAGGATCACGCAACACCGTTCACGAATAAAGAAAAAAGTTCTGTCCGCACAGAGGGTTGAACATTTCTTGAACAACAACCATAGTGAAAATGATTTCAAATGGACAACATTGGTCTGGATTGATCCTAAACATCAGTCCAGCGTGGAAACTATGTTACTGCGAAAAGAGGCATATCTTATTATGAAATTTGATAGTGTCAATAAAGGCCTCAACTGTCTAAGTGAAATTAATAGGTCGTGAGAGCCGCATACACCACACGAACAGCTTGGCTCAACTACAAATCCCATAAGACACCGCAAAGGACTTTATGGCCCCACACGTTTTGATTGGTCACACGTACATCACATGACCGAATCTTAAACTTGCCGGAACTTCCGCGGATATCCCCAGTTGATTGAATCCGTGCTGGAGTGATACTGACTAATGCTGTCAGCCGTGCCTTCAAACGGTAAGCAACTGAAGGAGAACGGGTTGTTCCTACCCAGCTTCTTTATGTGTGACCAGTTCAGTGATTCTCTCGCGCCCTTCCATTTTTCACAGAATCGAAACTTTGCGAAGTAACAGCGGCATCAAATCTCGCGCCTCCTGGCCTTTTCACGAGTAAGTCACTCACCTTATAATTAGTTACCAGTCGGTTTGCGGACATACAAAATATTGAATCGATGTCTGAACTCTTTCAGAGACGTGACCCGATCTGAAAAATGTATTTATGCATACGACCGCAGACACGCCGCAAGAGCAAGAGAATTTAAGGTAAAGAATTTTTCCCCCCCACCCACACGAGCACCAATCCGCTCAATCTGGGAATTACCTTTGACCCTAAATTCACTCTATCGCAGTTGACACCCACGGCATTGACGACACTTTAAAGCAAGCGCACCCTCGGCCACGGAAAAAGAAGGTACGCCGCACTGTAACGATGCAACTTCTTTTAAGAATTAATGGATTGAGGACCCTTTTGTAAAAATCCCCCTTCTTTTTCTTTTTCTGTAAATAGTTCCCATGGACCTCACTAATACCGCCCTGATGAGAGTCCTCTGAATCAGAGAGTGGGATTCGAAACGCGTCGGCATTTCTTCCCTTAATGACATTCAATGCCAGCGATATTTGCTCATTAATTTGCATTTATTTTCCTGATCTAAATACGAATAGATTGACATTATATCAGGAATTGGGGTGATATTTGATAAGTTCCTTCACACTTTATGTTTTGTACTGATGATTGAGATTTGTGATCAATTAATTTTTCAGTAATGATTAATTGTTCCATGTTTTAGCAAAATTGTAAGTACACTATTGTTGTTTGTATAATCACATGTTCACTATTGAGTTTTGTCACTGTAAATATTCCTGATTCCCTTCTTAGTGTGTTAAACTATATGGCAACACATTAGGTTGACGACGATCTTTGTTCTGTCTAGATACAAAAAGAATTTGATGATTCAGTAAAAAGAAAAATGACATAAATCGATGTCAGGATAAACTAATAAAGTTTTGTTTATCCTCAAATCAACATTCATTGTTCGAATTCATAGTAGAGCCTTAGGTAAACCCCCTTATTGTTACACTTTTAGAAAGTGGGCATTTCTTGCTTAACCATCCTGTATACCTCTACCTGTGTGTGTATTCACCGCCTGGGTTTGGAGTGACAAGAGCTGGGGCTGTGCATTCACTCTAGACAGTCACAAGGAGTTTGAGGCATTTCCTGCCTTTTCTAGGTGACTCAAAGCCAGGCTGCATTCTGCATTTAGAATGGTGGGAGGAGATTTCACTAGCACCTGTACAATGCTGTCTAAACCTCTTGTAGTGAAGCTGGACCAGTGAGGACAGAACTGTTTTTTTTTACTGAGGTCAGAGACAAAGACTACAAAGATACAAGGGGGTATAAGTATTGGACCTAAAACTCCAGAACTTTAGAACTTTAGAACACTTCTGGAAACAAGAGACCCTTGCCAAGCAGAAGAGCTGTAGAAGCACTACCCTTTCTGTTGTGTGAGGGGTGGGTTGGCCTGCAGTTGCTGCTTCTGTCTGTGGGCGAAGAAAAAGGACTGACTCTATTTGTACTGCTGTGGTATCCTGCTTAAAAGATCTCCAAAGTTTGTGTGTGCTTATCTCCTGTTGTGGAAGACTCAGGGGCAACAAAGTCTCCCCCATGCTCACCTTCAGGATTCACTGAGCACTCTGCGAAGTCTGCTCTCCCCTGCCCTCCATCACCACTCGAGGCACTCGGAAGCACTGTACCAGTGTGTGCAATGTTGGGAGCGGAGGCACTCTGTCAGCATGTGCGGTGTTGGGAGTATATGCAACAAGGGGGGAAACCTGTTATCCTAATCAATTATGACTTGATTTGTACAACAACCACACTATATTCCTTTAGTGATTGACTTATTTACTCACACTATTTTTTTACAACTCTTTTTTTTAAGTTATGACAGGACCTCATATCCTTTTAGTGGAACACGTATAAAGTAACATATACATATTTACATACATGACAATTTACATAACATTTATCACAATATACAATACCAACAATTTTGTCAAACACCCATTTGACGTCATTCTACATCAACGTAAGAACAACACAAAACCAATGTTCCATATGCACTCCAAATTGACACCATAAATTTCCTTTGGCGTTTTACAATTCATTCCAGATTATTTCCCGAATCAATTCAATTTCCTTTGGCGTTTTATCTATATTTGCCAACTTAATAGCAATTGCAAATATAGATAAAACGCCAAAGGAAATTTAATTGATTCAGGAAATAATTTGGACTGAATTGTAAAACGGCAAAGGAAATTTATGGTGTCATTTTGGAGTGCATATGGCACATTGGTTTTGTGTTGTACTTACGTTGATGTATATGGGTATTGTATATTGTGATAAATGTTATGTAAATTGTCATGTATATAAATATGTATATGTTACAGTATATGTGTTCCACTAAAAGGATATAGGTCCTTTCATAACTTTAAAAAAAAAGAGTTGTAGAAAAAAATAGGGTGAATAAGTAACCCAACCACTAAAGGAATATAGTGTGGTTGTTGTATAAATCAAGTCATAATTGATTAGGATACCAGGTTTCCCCCGTGTTGCATTTATAAATGGCCCTATCTGGGTCCTTTATAATGGGCCAGACCCCTCTCTGTTGGGAGTAGAGGCACTGTGCAAGCATGTGCCATGTTGGGAGCAGAGGTACTGTGCCAATGTGTGCTGTAACTGAGGGAAGAATCCGCTCTTCAACACCACCAGTGCACGGGAGATTCCTGAGTGGGGCTCCTCCAATGGTTGTCTGGTGATCGCCAAAGAAGATGAGGGCGTACTACAATGGTAAAAAAAGGACACTATAGAGTAGGAAGAGGGTCTCAGAGAATGTTTATAGACCCAATGTGGATATATTCCCCAATCTTATACTTTATACAAACCACAATACAGGGGTCTATCTCATACAGAAGTACATTAAAGCCTACGAGGGACCTAGACACTAGTGTCACTAACGGCTACAACCCTTTCAGAAGGATGGGGGAGCTCCCGGAATTCACAGTTACATATGATCCTATAGATGTGAGCAAACAGTTCGTGTAGGGATGATAAGTGCAGTGCAAACTAGTGAATATTAGTGAGTTAAAATTGGACAGTGAGGGAAAAACTATTTAATATGTATCTCTCATTGCGCAAGCTTAAAAACAGTGCAAAGACAGTTTTCAACAAATGACGGTCTGTGAGTCGAAACATAAGGTCGACATGTTTCAGCCAAAAAAGGACAGAATAGTCCTAGGCTTTCTTCAGGATCCCCAATGTTGCTACTGCATTAGTGAAAGCACACACTAAAGTGAAAATAAACACTAAAGTGAAAAAAGAGAGAAAGAGGTTGGTATCAAATACAACCTCGTCACCTGTTTACAGGGATATACGAATTCTCTGCACAAGACGGTTCACTGTGGATATCCGTTTTGCATGATCATATATAGCTGTGAAACAGAAAACATCTGCAAGCTCCCCCTTCCGTCTGAAAGGGTTGTAGCCGTTAGTGACACTAGTGTGCCACTAGGAGGAGACCAAGATGATGAAGCATATCACCAATGGTGAGTGATGGGAATCTGTCCTTTTAAAATTATTTTCCTAGGTCTGCCTAGTGGTAGACAGGTTGTGGTTTCTCTAGGTTCCTCATAGGCTTCAATGTACATCTGTATGAGTGAGACCTGTGGATATTGTGGTTTGTATACAGTACTACAGTGGTTGCCTATTGACCGCCGAAGCAGACGTCAGCGTACTGCAGCTGTTGCGACGTGAAAGCCCAGCCCGCTTGTCTCACCACTGGAAGCTGCAGAACTCATGAGAAAGGAGCGAGGCGCTGCCTGACACCGCGAACACTGTGAGGGACGACAGCACTGTGACAGTCCCCAGACCCAGCGGGACATTGGAGCAGAAAGGAGAAGAGAATCACCACAGCTTTTCAAAATGGAGGCAGGTCCCAGAGGTGTGGGGCTTCTGTAGACAGTGGGAAGACCACACAGCCCATGTTTTAATCACAACAGTTTTTGGGGGGAGGCGGTACTAACAAATAAACCGGGGCGGCTGATAGTGTTAGGTCCTATGCTGTGGCCGGCAGCACAGAAACCGGCACTTTCAGCCGTTTCAGTCTTTTTGTCAGTAACGCCTCCCCCCGCCCCCAAACTGGTTTTGATTAATACCGGACCCCTTTTGGCTATTTGATCTTCCTGTTCTTTTTATTCACCTTATTTATGTTGGATTACTGCCATTTTGGTTGTGTCGAAGATTAGATCAATATTATTTTTTTTAAACTTCTAAGGATACTTAATGGTATTTCTTAAAGGTAATGTGTCTCTTCTTTGGTGTTTTCACTGTGTTACTCTATGGTTGGGTGCAAACACTTCACACATTGTGGAGAAGTGTGGCTCAATGGTTGGAGCGGCAGACCCTGATGCAGAGGTCTAGCCTGGGACCAGGGTTCAATTCCCCGCCTCGGCGGGTCTTGGGCTCGAAATTCCACGGACCTGATTATTCTCGCCTCGGTGCCTATTCTAATCATGGAGTCCCACTCTGCAACTCTGGGCAATAGCTTGCTTAATCTCCACAACGGCCCCCCACAACGCTAAGGATGCCTGGCCTCCACCTTGGGGGTGCCCAGGAGTGGACACCTCACAGGGAAAGCCAGGATGGGTTCCACAGCGGTATTCGTACAAGCGCCTTGAGACCCTTGCGGGTGAGTAGAGCGCTATACAAGTATCAATTTACTTTTTACAATTTACATTTACATTGCCTCTGGGATATGCCTATCTGCTCATGCTAAGCTACCAGGGGGGTGAGCATGCGTCATCTAAAGTGTGTAATCCCTCTACCTTGACTAGAAGCAAGGGTCCCTACTTGGGCATAGTGCATACCTTGGCCAACTAGAGACCTCCATTTCTAACAATAGTGGGCACTGGTGAGGATTTGACTTATATTTGTCTATGACATACAGTAAACAGTGTGTACCACTACTACTGAGTACAGCCCATTACGCAACTGCATACTGTTTGCTTTTGACCTTTTTTTATGATAATCCTTGAAGTATACACGCACCATGTCTGTGAGAGGTAAACCAGCAAGTGAGGTAGCAGAGTTAGAGTTTGGGATGAAAATTTTGCACTCGTACAAAGTAGATCAGCTCAAACAATTTTGCAAGAACTTTGGTTGTTCCATTAGAAGCTCCACTAGGAAGTAAGAGCTGCAGAAGGCCTTGAGTGCCTGGTGGGAGGCCAGAGAAGCTGGGGAAGCCGAGAATGGGAATGTGGATCTGGAGGTGCAGTGCCAGCACACATTGCCTCTGGGATAGGCCTGTCTGCTCATGCCAAGCTACAAATGTAGTCAGCAGGGGTTATCTAAAGTGTGTAATCCTCTAACCTGGGCTAGATGATATTACAAATACACAAACATGGTAAGCCCTTTGATGTGTGGGCCTTATGTCACCTGAATATCATCTTACTGCAGTCATAGACATTCTGATGTATCCCAATAAATCAAAATCAGACTTTATTCCTCATAGATCCTCTTGATATAATCTGCAGTGCCTTTTTGGGCTTGTCTTGAAGGTCCAGAGTCTACTTCAGCCTGCTTTGATTCTCTCCTTAGATGCTTTAAAACCATTTGACTTTGTCAATAATTCTTTTCAATAGCAGTGTTAAAACATAGGGGATTTTGTCTGGGTCACACCGCTGTGCACTCAATCATTAGCTGCCCTGGTGGTTAATTTTGCTGTGTTTTATACTCTCCCCCTCAGTTGGTGTACTATGTAGGGCTGCTTCCTTTAATTGCTCCTTCTTTAGCCTGACCTTGGAAACATGGGAATGCTGGATCAAAAAGGATGCCCTCATTAGAGGCCAAGATTTGAAGCCACATTTCAAACTTAATAAACCAGCACACTAAATCCCTAGGATACTTGCTTTAATAAATACATACGAAGGTCTCTCTGGGCTCTGCATTAACTTATCAAAATCAATCCTTTTTCCCATCACAGATTTGGCACCTTCTACTGGGATCGATTGCCCAAAAAACATTGTTAGAGAAGGCTTTTGATATTTAGGCATATATGCGACAGAAACAGGAAGATGTTTTAGAGAGGAATCTCACAAACTACCTCATTGATTTCAACACTTAGGTGAAACATTGGAGAAACTCCAGCTCTCCCTGCTAGATAGCCAGAACTCTAAGATTGTAGCGTAACCTAAGTTTTTATATGTTGCATCTGGACTTGTTCTTTCAAAAGGTCAAAAAGGGGGTAAACACCCCGTTATGAGATGGCAAGGTGGCCAGAATTACTCTTTCTACTCTATGTGAGGGGTGCTTAACTGGCAGAGGGAACACTATGCCAGACATCAAGAAATACTAATGGGTGGCACAATTAGTGGTGATTAATGACTGGGCATTGAGTATTCACCAAAAACCATTGCTAATGGTAGATACGGGGGCCATTGGCAAGGTGGGCCCCTCAGAAAGAAATACATAGCAAGGAATCTCTGAAACTGGCTGGATCAAAAAGGGGCTGTGATTCAGGTCTATATACTTGTAGACCAATAAACGGGTTAGCAGGGGGAATTAACTTTGGAGACCCCCCTTTTGGAACTAGGCAATACTCAAAAACCGAGGTTCATAAATGGGATGCCATTAGCATAGCATAGCTGGATGACATCTGGGGCTCTAAAGACATCAAGTCTTGCATGCATATCCAAAAGGTGTTTGATCTTGCAGATTTCCAATACTTCAAATGCAGGTGGAATACTTGGTACAAACTTATTCAGATCACATACAGATAGACAAAGAGGAAGCCCTATTGAAGTATAGGTTTTTGGTGCCTGCTGATCAGGCATTCTACATCCTTTATACAAAGAAACCTTATGAACCACATCATAATGCCACTTACAATATGCCCAAAGAAATGGGAAAAAATCCTGGGGCAATTTATGATAATGAGTGAGAGGAAGCATTTATGCTCCCCTGTGAGTTGGGCATATGATCCAGTTTTAGCCTGGTACAGGAACAAATTGCACATTAGGCCTGTTACACAGCAGAACAGTTAGCCAGAATTGGCATGACCACCAAAGCCAAATGACACATTTCAGGGGCTCTAGCCAATTGGGGGCACTACTGCACACTCCAAGGTATTGCCCACACATTTAACCTTCCTGGTATGGGATCAGCGAGCGCTGGGGACTACTTTTGAAAATGCAAGTATAGCTGGTAGTTTTGGATATCTGTTATTACTATCTTTAGATATAGCAAAATGGACTGTGGCCACGATGATGGCTGTAGGTAAATGCCTCTTATTAAATGATCACCAACATTCTTTTGACTGACGCAGCTGTTTTTTCACTCCGTGCACTGAGACCCTGCTCCCATGGATGTGTTTTAACCCCTTAAAATATCTCAAAATTGACTATACTCCTAGATTGGTATATTTAACTTACTTATGATTCTCTAGTATATGGCACAAAGTGGACACAGGGTCTGTAAGTTAAATGTCACTAGGGGGACTGTAGAACACATTGTGCCAAAACTAGAATGGAAGTGCAAAACATGACTGCAGGCCTGCCACCAGTAACCTGGCTATGCAGGTTTAATATGCAAATTTCACCTGCCAAAATAACCTGTTTTGATAGACCCAAACCCCCTTTAGAATGCATTAATGCCCAATAAGGCAGAGTGCATGGTATTTAAAAGTAGGACATGTAAACTATGTTCTTACAGTGACAAATCCCAGAAAGCTATTGTCACTGTAGCAGGGTTTGCTGTTCCCTAGTAAAGTATTGGGAGTTAATATTAAAATTGAAGAATATTATATACGGCCATGTTCTATTCCTCTGACACAATGGCCTGTGCTTAGGAACGTCATTATCTTCACAGAGGCCTACCCTGTCACAGAACTCATACCTTGGCCTGCCCCTTCTTTTTTCCTTCTAGCAATTCAGGCACCAATCCAAGTGGAAGAAGAACTGTGCCCCGAACCCGTTTTGGGTGACTACAGGGAGGATTTGCTCATTTCCCTGGTCACACCTCTAGGGTGTACACAGGAGCTCTGCACAAGGGAAAAAAGTTCTGCCATCTTGGTTTTGGGTAGAGAAGATCACTGTGAAATTGTTTGCAGTTGGGGACACAGGAAATGCTGCAAAAGTGGGCTGGGTTACTTCTGGGAACTTTTTACCTATTGGTTACAAAGGGGCCTGAAGTCACCCTCACCCAAAGTCTAGTGCCAAAGTCTAGTGCCAGGCATAAATGATAATTAAACAGCAGGGGGTGGTGATGGACAGAGCTTCTGAATTAAGCAGAATACTCTCACCCAGTCAAGAGATCAGGGCTTAATCCAACACCGTTTTTTAGCTCACTGCACCATCCCAGCTCAGAACCTGGCTATATGCAAATTAGTCTGTCCCTGGCCCAGTGCATCATGGGAACAGGGCAAACCAAACTACCAAGCCAATTCTTTCACTGGGAAGGAAACAAGCTACCGGGGACCGGTTTCTGGCATTTCAGCCGTCTTCGGCCCGGCTTGCTGTAATCCTGATGGTGCAATGAGCAAGGGACTCACGTCTGAGTATACCCTTCCACGCTTATGGTGGACAAAATAATTAAACAACAGGGGGTGGTGATGGACAGAGCTTCTGAATTAAGCAGAATACTCTCACCCAGTCAAGAGATCAGGGCTTAATCCAACACCGTTTTTTAGCTCACTGCACCATCCCAGCTCAGAACCTGGCTATATGCAAATTAGTCTGTCCCTGGCCCAGTGCATCATGGGAACAGGGCAAACCAAACTACCAAGCCAATTCTTTCACTGGGAAGGAAACAAGCTACCGGGGACCGGTTTCTGGCATTTCAGCTGTCTTCGGCCCGGCTTGCTTGAATCCTGATGGCGCAATGAGCAAGGGACTCACGTCTGAGTATACCCTTCCACGCTTATGGTGGACAAAATAATTAAACAACAGGGGGTGGTGATGGACAGAGCTTCTGAATTAAGCAAAATACTCTCACCCAGTCAAGAGATCAGGGCTTAATCCAACACCGTTTTTTAGCTCACTGCACCATCCCAGCTCAGAACCTGGCTATATGCAAATTAGTCTGTCCCTGGCCCAGTGCATCATGGGAACAGGGCAAACCAAACTACCAAGCCAATTCTTTCACTGGGAAGGAAACAAGCTACCGGGGACCGGTTTTTGGCATTTCAGCCGTCTTCGGCCCGGCTTGCTTGAATCCTGATGGTGCAATGAGCAAGGGACTCACGTCTGAGTATACCCTTCCACGCTTATGGTGGACAAAATAATTAAACAACAGGGGGTGGTGATGGACAGAGCTTCTGAATTAAGCAGAATACTCTCACCCAGTCAAGAGATCAGGGCTTAATCCAACACCGTTTTTAGCTCACTGCACCATCCCAGCTCAGAACCTGGCTATATGCAAATTAGTCTGTCCCTGGCCCAGTGCATCATGGGAACAGGGCAAACCAAACTACCAAGCCAATTCTTTCACTGGGAAGGAAACAAGCTACCGGGGACCGGTTTCTGGCATTTCAGCCGTCTTCGGCCCGGCTTGCTTGAATCCTGATGGTGCAATGAGCAAGGGACTCACATCTGAGTATACCGTTCCACGCTTATGATGGACAAAATAATTAAACAACAGGGGGTGGTGATGGACAGAGCTTCTGAATTAAGCAGAATACTCTCACCCAGTCAAGAGATCAGGGCTTAATCCAACACCGTTTTTTAGCTCACTGCACCATCCCAGCTCAGAACCTGGCTATATGCAAATTAGTCTGTCCCTGGCCCAGTGCATCATGGGAACAGGGCAAACAAAACTACCAAGCCAATTCTTTCACTGGGAAGGAAGCAAGCTACCGCGGACCGGTTTCTGGCATTTCAGCCGTCTTCGGCCCGGCTTGCTTGAATCCTGATGGTGCAATGAGCACCCCTGGATACACCCTTCAGAAGATAGAAGGGGACTGCACTTGCTATTGAGACCTGTGAGAAGAACCCTTAGAGCTTCACCTGCTCCCACATGGACCCAGGAAATAAAAAAGTCAGCTTCAAGGGTAAGTTGGCTGGCCTCCTATTAAGCACAGGCACACAAAAGCTGCAGGAAGCCACTTTCCTGAAACAGACTATCTTACCACTTGTAACTGGCCTTGCCTTGGACCGCTGCTGGTGGCTTCTGTTGAAGTGTGCCCCGACCCCCACTTGATTTTCCTGAGATGCTGGAACCTTTGGCTGCTGTCAAACTCCTGCCTGAACTTAAAAGTTTTACTTGAATTTAAATATTTACTAAATTTCTACCTGGAGAACCGTCATGGGAAGGAGACCAACCTGCCAGCCAATCCGAACAGGGTACATCGCCGGCAGACCTGACTTCACTGTGACTCTCCATACATTCTTCTCTGCAGCAGCAAATCTGATTCATTAGATCTACTGGCAACTGGCATCAGATGACGTT
This sequence comes from Lissotriton vulgaris, assembly GCF_964263255.1. Taxonomy (NCBI): domain Eukaryota; kingdom Metazoa; phylum Chordata; class Amphibia; order Caudata; family Salamandridae; genus Lissotriton; species Lissotriton vulgaris. The sequence goes on from NC_141688.1 coordinate 12,731,623, forward strand.
GAACCATCTTCGGCTCCAGCCTACAACCTTGCCCCGAAGAGGAAATTCAACTTACAGAAAAGAGTCTAACTCCGTGGGTGGAAATCTTCACTCGGCCTGGCACTGAGTAACATTCGATTAATGTTCATGACTTCCTGGGTGTGAATTATGGACTTTTCCTGCTCAGAGTTTTCCCATCTTCATCGAATAATTCATCAAAACCCGTTCTTTGTCAACCTGCTGTCGACGAGTCCTTCAGATTCAGGCTGCAACCTTTCCTCACTGAGGAATATACCTATTTGAAAATTATTGAAAAGTGTGATGGTAATTTTTCTACCAGGAAGAATCCAACACGTATATCTGATCTGTGCTCCACCATGGCTGGTCTCCCATCTTATCCTTATACCAGTATAACGTGACCAGCCGCTTTACATTTTTGGTGCTATTTTTATTTCAAACTTTAAAAATCATTCATCTGATTACCCTTGAAGGTCTTTTGTTGTTTTGAGGACATTTTGTGTTCATTAAATTATTCTCTACTCTATTTTTAGGAATTGGAGAGAGATTTTTATTGTGTGGCGTTACAAACTTTTTAACTATTTTAGAACATCTAAATTCTTTACACATTTTCTTACGTTAAGGCTGTCTGCTGTGTACCATAGCTACCAGAGACTGAGCTCAGGTTTCAATTACTGAAACTTTTACTGGACTAAACAAGAACAGTGACATTATTACTTATGGTGAACAACCATCCTCCCTGACTAATAATCCACTTACTGAAAGAGGTAAGAAGAGATATTGGATAACTGTGAGGAGGAAAGGACGTGTTTAATCTACCAGTGACATATAATGTCACAATTTAAACAGCCACAATTTAGACTGGCACAAGAACAAGTGGTTGGTGTACAGGCTGTGGATATCCCAAGAAGTTTGAAAAGGTCTGGGGCCCTGGATGGAGCTTTGGGCCCTCACCTAGCTAGATGTTCAAATGAGGTGGGGGTGGGTCTTTTTATTATTTTATGATTTTAAGTCATAAGTATGTTACAGATGATTTACTTCCTCATTAAATACTGCACTTTGAAGAAAACAATAAATAGTTTAAAGACCTCTAAATGTGCAGCTTGATTTGTTCCATCAAAGTGTAGCTTTCTATGACAAATGTTGGATACAGTTGTGATATCTGACAATTTAATTTTGAACCAGTCCTCTGTTACCTGACCGGTGAAAAAAAATTATTTAACAAAAGAATTTGGAAGCTGAATATCAGAGAGGCTGTGCATTGCATTAAGGGTTTTACCACAATTATTAACACTAGTTTAACAATAATGTTCGTATGGAAAATGCAGTACTACCAAAGTACTGTAATAGCTTGTTGCTAAATCTAGAGTGAATATGATTGTTTCTAACTATTCATAAAAAGGAACTGCAACCTTTACTTTTTCTTCCTCTTCTGCTGTAGGTTGTGAAATGCCCATAGACAAGGTGGAGAGTGGAGCTGGGGCACTGGGGAACAGCCCCCCCATTTAAAAAAGAACAAAAATGGCAATCATCGCTGGGCAAACATTGGTTTCAAGAGTGTGTCAGTGTTTGCTCTGGCTGTGAAATGTCCAAAAATCCAAATAATCTACCCCAAGAGTAAATATTATCACATTGCAAGTCTTCACAAAGTTAAATTTACACTTTTGTGTAAGTATATAATTTTTTTGCAATTCATAAAGGAATTTTACGAGTAGTATTTTAACAACTGTGGAGTTTCATGGTGACGACTCTGCAAATAGAAAGATAGGCAGTCGTAAAAATAGTACTTGCAAAATTCCTTTGTGAATTGCAGGTCGGCGGCTTTCCTAGTCACATTGTAGTTTTCACTTCCGACAGGTGCATTACAATGCAGGTGGTCAAAAGTGAAACGGGCCAGTCATTCTGTCTGGATTCCGACGGGCTCAAAGAGCCGGTCAGCCGGTCGGAGACCTCCCCGTAATCCCAATGGATGGCATTTCTGCCTTTGGGATTACTATGTTGGTTTCTGACAGGCTTTCCATGTTGGGATTTCGGACATGGAAATCCTGTCTGAAATCGACATTGGGGGCCCCTAGCATGCCTCCCTTCTCGCTGCGGCATCCGGTTGGGGGCTGAGGGGGCACCTATGGTGTTCCCCTGTTAATCCCTGCACCGTGAGGCAGGCACCATTAGGTGCCTACCACACGATGCAGGGGTTAACAGAAACTACAATTTCTTCATAGGGGGCTTGTGCTATGACCGGTTTACGGCTGAAGCACAATTGCCCATAAAGAGATAGGAGTATGCATCATGTGTGGTCGCATTGTAATTGCTGTCATGAGACCGCAGCAGTGTCAGGTGGATGTAAGTCCGCCCAACATCGTAATAGAGCCCATAACGTTTTCTAATGTGCCAGTTAGAGTCTTTATTACTAGCTCGTCGCCATAACCAACTCATGCCTACTGTGTTCCTCATAAGCTTCCCTACAGGGCAACTATGGGTATATCATCATAAAATTACAAATATGAAAAAAAACTACAATTTGTGAAACAATATATAACCCTTCCTAAAACACCACAACAAGGATTTTCAAATTGCAAATCAACTACCTTGAGGGTTTGTTATGGAGATAACCAACACCAAAACCTTTGATGATTATGGTAATGAGTGAGATTCCCTACAACAAAAAGCCTATTTACAGGCTTAAATACAGAGTATTGGCAATTGACCTTGAACAGTGTATTGGCTTTAACATATGTTTTCACAATAAATAAATCAGGACTATTGCCTTTGTCGTAACGGTCCATAATAATGCAATCTGGCCTATCGCCTTTACCAACAGCTTGTCACCATAACTAACTAAGTCCTGCTGTTTTGAGAATAAGTTTTCCCACAAGAAGAAAAGTGTATTACAAGCTATTTTTTCTGCAGAAGCGAGGCACACAACTTCTCCCCATAAAAACCTGTACTCAAGAAAATCAACATTTGGCTGCAGCCTAGACCTGAACTTTGGGCAGGTCTAAAACGTAGACCAATAGAGGAAGGGCCAACACTTCAAACAATAGGGCAGAAAAAACCTTAGATCCATTGCTCGAACCTAGAGTGATAAATTGTGCATTTTAAGCATACCTGTTAAACCGAATACAATTGCAAGAAACGTCATAATACATTTCACAATGTTTATAGGCAACTGACAAAGGACCCAATTTATGTTGTGGAGAGGGAGCTCCATCTCAGTGGCGAAAGAGTTCCCTCCCTGCCAATACAGCGATTCACCCCAGTCCGATTATAATGGGGTGGACCATGGGTTTGGCTATGGTGGTAATGTTGTAATCTGTAGAAAATTGCTTCTACAAATGATTAAATAATGAAATGTATTCTTTATTGTAAGCACCAGTGAAGCATTGGTTTTCCTCTTCAGCTGGCAACCAACTAACTATAAAGAACACTCATGAAGAACTCAGTTATGTCATAGGTCATAGTGACGGAGCAAAGTTGCACACGTAAATTGACTTGCTTGTATTCAGCCCTCTCGAAAATAATAATAATATTAATGTACTAACTAACATGTATCGTTATGCTAAAATTGCATTACAAAACATTACACAACATTTCTAGTATCTAGGGGAAGCTTAACAATGTGCTTTTTTATTATAATTATTATTATTATTATTAAATGAAATTTGTGAAGCGCGCTGACACCATGGGTTTCCTGGCGCTTTGCTAGCTATAATCTGCTTGCATTAAAATGGTTGCTTTTACTCAAGATTTTCGACTGCGCATGTGTCTGTCACACTCACATGATGTGACGTGATATCTTGCATGGTGGGAAATTTTTGCTTCTGCGCACTAGAACTAAGATGGCTGATTTGTGTCCTAACTTGCAAGAAGCTTGCATCGCTGCTTTTGCTAAGCTGTTTGTTCTGCTTAACCTCGAATGCAATAGTTAAAATAAAATAATGGGAATAGAATAGAGATAAGTGGTATACAGTGCATTTGTTTATTCTGTGTCTCTAAAACTGTTTCTCTTCTATTTTTGCATGTATCGCATTTGGGCCTGAAATGCAATTCTGAACTCCGTCTTTGGAGGAACTGAGCCTGAGGAAGAAATCTGAGTCACTGAAGCCAATGGCCTTGAACCAGTGCCAGAAAACTGACATGGACTAAGAAACTATGAAAAGCGACCTCCTCATCCTGCCAAAGGAAGCTGAATTGAATAAATTGTTAAAATATTAAATGTTATTGTTACATTAACTGCCGGGTGATGACTTCTTCTTGTCTTCTGATCAATAAAATTGTGGGATTTACACATTTGCAACATTTGGGGGTGTACACTGACCTGAAAAATAGTATAACTAGGGTAGGCTTAGTAGGTTAGATTGTCCGACTTGTCTGAATAGCTGACCTGTCACTGACCCAATGCACTCAATAGGGGATCGAGAGCAGAGGTGCTGGCAGAGCACTCTGTCAGAAGATTTGATAACCCAATCAGGGTTCTGGGAAGGAGTTCGATAACCCAATCGGGGTTCCACTGTTAGTTGCAGAGAGGGTTGTAACGCTGTCATTGCACTTTAGCTGTGGGTGCCGGTCCTAGCCTGTAGTGGTGCTGTCCTGATCCAATTTGGTACATAACCTGTCCTGATTTTGGTTTGCACCTGTTCTTTCTCGCTGGCACCTACACTTTGGGATTCTTGTCCTTTGTTTCAGCCCGTGGCCAGGGTTGGTCTTCACACCGTTCTAGGTAACTATAAAGTGTGGGTTTGTCATTGTATTGTTTTCCCTTCGCTATCCATCCTCTGTCTAATGCTTTATGATATTTCTCTTCAATATTATTGCATATGTTTGTTTTCAATCTTCATTATTCTAAATAAGAAAATATTGATTTTCATGGTTTCAAACATTTGAAGTTTAAACTTAGATAAAAGAACTTAAACCTTTCCCGAGTATGTGGTTAAATATAAAATATTAAATTTTAGTATTCTACCTATTTTCTGTCTAACTCCCTTGATTCTCTAGGACTTTAGGTATCGATGACTTGGATTGGTAAGTTAAAGGTATAGATCCCGAATGGTATAATGTAAAATTGATTGAGTGTAAGTATACCTATTTAAATATATACTTAGTTTTATGGGCCAAGGTGAGTATGTTGATCAGGTGAGTGTTGTATTAATAAAACACTGGAGCGAACTAATAAAGATAGATATCTTTATTTTAAGTAACAACTAATAAAAACTCAACCAGCAGAGCCAGGAAGTACAAACAAGATTTAATGAACATAACAGTGAGCTTGCGCTCCATCAGTTAATTTGGTAGCAGTGTGATCGTTAGGGTTTAGTTACGATAGGTAGTTAGTCGTAGTTAGTTAGTATATTGAATTGCATTGTGTATTTAAAATTATATTGACTCTTATGTATTAACCAAACTTGTTCGTACCTGTTTATATGTTTTGTTTTGGAATCCCCGGGGGCAGAATAAACAGGTGGTAAATGGAAGCCACTCTGTAGTGAGGTCACTTGTCTGAGGAAGTAAGTGCATGGTTAGGTAAAACCGGAAGCACTGTTTTAGGGACTTTCTGTATGAATGTGTAAATAATTGATAGCAAAGAGTTCGCTAGTAAAACTTTGGTGTTATATCACCTAGAAAGGGTCACACTAAAGAAGTAACAGGTTCCTCTGAGCTTGATTGACGGCAAAGGGGTTCGCTGGTGAAACTTTGCCTTATATCACCTAGAAAGGGTGAGCCCGAGGGAGTAACAGGTTCTCCTATGCTTGCGTGAAAGGTAGACGGAAGAGATCTATTTGTAGTATATGAAGAGTAAACGGAAGGGAGTTACTCACAGTGAAACAAATCATTATTTTCTTTGAATTAGTTACTCAGGCACAGTGGCGAATGTTTTTACATTGTTAATTAATGAGAATGAATATCTAAAGTGAATAAAAGGAAGTTCTTGTATTTCCTTGCAAAGGAGGGAGTCAGTTGTGGAGTTGCACTGACGCCACTCAGAGTCACGCTGGTATTGGTTGAGACAGCAGGTGTGTAGTTGAGGTAATATTGTAAAGGAGGGGTGAGTACAGGAGCGTGAGAACTTGTCTCATGAGAAAAGCTGTACAATTATTGGCTGGATTTATTTGAATTCTAAATGTTGATTGGTCATTGAAAATAAGAGACGCATTGGTATTGGAGGTTTTTTCCACAAACAAACGAGTGACTTCACGAAAGTAAAGCGGCATAAAATATATGTGGTATTTAGATCCAGGATTCAAAGGAAATTGACCAGATAGAAAATATCTAGGTTTTGCTAAGGAACAAATGATTAGAGGAAGATCTTATATCATGTACGGAGATAAAAGAAAAATGTAATTGGTCAAGAAAGTTAAACATTTCTTTAAAAAGGATAAGCCGATAAAAACCAGAGAAGGAATTATTAATACACCACCAAATACGCCCGCATCATACATGAAGGTTGAAAGGGGCTATCACACTTGCATATGGTTAGAAAACTGGTTAGAATATATCAAAGATTATGGAATTTTGAAATTTCCAGAAAATGGTACCTTCAATGGTAGAGTTGTGTACAATTTAAAAGCATGCATGAATGAATTAGATCCTAGACCTAGATTAACTCCATATGAGGCATTAGAGGAATGGGAAACAGAAGCTTTTGAGCGAGATAGATCTAGAAGTGACAAGAAGTTTTATAAATGTTATCCCAAATTTCCTAAAGAGACGAGAGATAAACAGATGAAACAATGGAGGCAGTCCATGTTAGTGGAAGGATTATATCCTGTCCGAGCTTTAGAAGAACAAACAGGGAGTAAAAGTACAGAGAAAACTAAACATGTAATGACAAGTGCTCATCCAGAAGATGATTACTTGGAGGATTTATTAATGAAAAATCTGCCACCTTATAATGAGGAGCAAAATCAAGCTAATCCTAGTGCTCAGTTCTTAAAGCCACCTTTAGTTCCGCAAGTAATACATGAAGCATCATTAGAAAAAGTATTACAGGAAAAGGAACAAGAAGCAATAAATAAACAAAGAAATTAGTTAATTCAGAAAATTACACAGTTAAATTTAAATCCTGAAGCCTTAACGATTCCAGTAACTATAGGTCCCGTTGTCCCTTTATATGGAGATAAGCAAACCAGTCCTAGACCTCTTGTTCTAACCACACCTGTAGTCCAGCCAAGAAAAGAAACATTAATAGTGGATGATCAAGCAAGTGAATGTGAGTCAGACATTTCTCTGATGGATTTACCTATAAGAGAACCTGTAAGTAGCTCAGCTAGAAAAACTACACCTGTAAATTCTAGAGAGGTACAAATAAATACTTCCTCAGGTACGAGAAGTGCTACTGTAGTTACCCCAGAAGAAATAGAAAGATGGTCTCGAGAAATAGAAAAAACTAAATTACAGCCAAAGACATTGGATATTTTTAAATTAAGAGTTGAATTGGAAGAACTGCTTGCTGGAAATGTGTTTTTAGACTGATTAAATGCATTAAATGAAGATGAATTGTTGTTTATATGTCCAAGTATCACTCAAAATACAAAAACAATCACGAAAAAGTTAACGAGTTTTGCAAATGAAATGGGAATTGATATTGGTAATTTGAAAGTGTTACAAAAACCACATCGAGCTAAATTTTCTGACAAAGATTTAGAAAATATGAATGTGTCAGGACGAAAATTGCAGATTAAAGAGTTGTTATCACTATTGCAAAAATGGGGTGATTTAGACAGATGGAAAGCTAGATGGATAAAGAAAAAGGAAGAAGCTCAAACGAAAAGCATTTCATCAGAGTATATGTTGAAAGAATCAGTAAAAGTGGAAAGGTTGTGTCCAATGAGAGAAATGCCAGGTGGACGTTAAGTGCATATCCCATGGTCCCGACAAGATATTTTGTCATTTACAAATGATTCTCCTAAATTACGAGACAAACCTGTAGAATGGTACAGACAAGTTGAAAGATTTGTTAAAGTTATAAAAGTGTTGTTAAAAGATTTAGATGGGTTATTCGATATTGTTGTTCCTGTTGATTTATGGACAGAATGTAAAATCGCAGTAGATTGGCCAAGTGATGAGTATCCTAGAGATCTAAAAATGGGAGCCCCGTCAGATGAGGTAATGAAGAAATATAATCAGGTAATATTGTACTTGAAAGGGAGGGTGCTTCCAAAAGAGACTGATTGGACTAGGATAGCCAGAACTATACAGAATAAAGCTGAATCTGTGCATGCATATTATGAACGCCTCTTACAAGTTTTTAAACAGTTTAGTGGTTTAGAAAACATTGATAGCAAAGACATGACGCATTTCATCTATCGGTTTGTGTCTGGGCTAGGACCAGAAATTTCACAATGTATTAAAGATCATAAGATTTGTTGGCAGGCCAAACCTATTATGAAATACTCAAATTTGCAAAATATTGTGAAGATGAATTGGACAATAAGCGAAAGAATTTAGAAGAAAAAGTAATGTGGGCAAAAGTAAAATTAGCAGAGCAACACAAACTTCAAATGAAAAATATTCAGACCCAAGTAGGTGGAAATGGAAATAAACCTATGGGAAAGTTTAACCGAGATGAAGCTCAAAAGAAATTTCCTTGTCATGGGTGTGGCAAGTTGGGGCTTTGGAAAAACGAGTGTAAGGCTGTATTGAATAATAACATGCAAAATGATAATTTGAATTCACAGACGCATAATGAGATATCGAAAATGCAGCAACAACAGGTAATACAAAACCAGTTACCATTGGCTCCTATGCCAAACCCTGGGAGTCAGCCCACATACAGTGTGGATACCACAAATTCGGAAGGAAGTGGTAAAAGGGACACAGTGACACCCCAATTTCTTTTGAGTGACACATATTTTGATGAAGACAGTTTCTGACGGTGCCTGAGAGGGGAGGACGAGGAGTGCGTACTTGGCGCATCCTTGCAGGTAGATCAGTCAGGTCCATATATTAAGGGAAAGGTTGAAGGGAATGATGTTACCTTTCTGTTGGATACTGGCGCTACCCGTTCTACTGTAAGAACAGCAGCGATTCAAGTACTGGGCGTTTCTAATAAACAAATTAGTACCCAGTTATAGAATCAATGGAAATTAAAATTGGCAATTTTAAAGAAATGCATACGTTTGTTGTATGTGATTCCAGTCCAGTAAACCTATTAGGTAGGGATTTGTTGTGCAGAATGAATTGCACTATCTTTGGCACACCAAATGGTGTCGAAATTCAAACCCCAGATGAAGATGGAATTTATAAAATTATGTTAGCAAAACAAGGATATGAAAATAAAAAGTTTACCTTAGAAGATTTGCCAAAAGAATTACAACATACGGTAAATCCTAAAGTGTGGGATTTCATGGGAAAAGATGTAGGATTAATGGCAGATGTTGATCCAGTAAAAGTGACCGTAAAAGAAGGTGCAGTTTATCCAAATATTCGACAGTACAAAATGAGCCCTGAAATAAAAGCAGGAGTTGCACTAGAAATAAAACGTCTAGTTGAAGCAGGAATTTTGCTGGAGATAATGAGTAGTGCATGTAATTCACCCATAATTGGCATAAAGAAACCGAGCGGAAAGTACAGGGTCGTACAAGACCTCCGCAAAATTAATAAAATTGTTGTCCCATGTTGTCCAGTTGTGCTAAACCCTGCTGTGATTTTGTATCAAATACCATGGGCAGCAGCCTGGTTTACTGTAATAGATCTATGCCATGCATTCTTTTCTATACCATTGCATCCAGAAAGCAAGTATCTTTTCTCATTTAAGTTTGACAACCATATCTACGTTTGGAATCGTGTCCCTCAGGGGTACACGGAAAATCCATCGATTTTTAATCAGATCTTGAAAAAGTGCCTTGAATACCAGATATTGCCCGGACAGTCAGTTCTGGTGCAATATATAGATGACCTACTGGTGGCGTCTAAGAATCGAAATTACTGTGTTGTTGATACAATTGCTCTATTAAATTATTTAGGTAAAGGAGGACACAAAGCATCACCTGAGAAACTGCAATTTTGCACCACGTCAGTGAAATATCTGGGGCACCAGAGAGAAAGAGGTGTCAGAAGGGTTACTTCTGAAAGAATCAGAATAATTCAAAACATGAATCTACCTCAAACGCAGAAAGAAATCAGAATGTTTCTTGGAGTTGTAGGTTACTGCAGGCAATGGATTGTGGGATTTACAGTCCTAGCAGAACCATTGATACAAATGACAAATAAAAAAGCAAAAGACCCAGTAGACTGGGGTGATGAAAGCATGTCATATTTCCTAAAATTATGAGATTGTCTGTGCTCAACTCCAGCATTAGGGATGCCTGACTATTCAAAAGATTTTGCATTGTTTTGTGATACACAAGACAATTGTGCACTTTCAGTTCTGACTCAGACCCATGGTCTGATGAGACGTCCTGTTGCATATTTTTCCTCTACACTACATCCAGTGGCAGCTGCATTGCCAGGATGTCTACAATCAGTAGCAGCAACTTGCATGAGTCTTGAGCAAAGTGAGTCCATTATTATGGGACATCCAGTAACTGTATATGTCCCACATGCAGTTGTGATTTTGTTGACCAGGACTAAAACTCAGTACCTAACTCCTAGTCGGCTGACTAAATATGAACGAATCCTTGTAGGTGCAGAAAATGTAACTATTGCTAGGTGTAATATTCTGAACCCAGCAACATTATTGCCTGATTCACACTTTGCAGAAGTAAAAAATGAAGTCGAACACAATTGTATTGATCTAACAGAATACTGTACTAAACCTTGTCCAGATATAAGAGAAGAGCCACTGATAAACTCAGAACCCAGAACTCAGAACGTGAACTATTTGTAGATGGTTTATGCATGCAACATGAGGAAGAAGGTTTGAGTGCTGCTTATGCTGTATGTACTCTATGGGGTCCAGTCGAAGCATCCTATTTACCTGGAGTCAAATCTGCACAAGTAGCTGAATTAATTGCATTGACAAAGGCTTGAAAAATTGGGAAAAATTGTGACTATTTATACTGATAGCCAATATGGCTAGGGCGTTGTGCATGATTTTGGCCAACTCTGGATGCAAAGGGAGTTTCTGACTTCATCAGGTACTCCTATTAAAAATGGAAATTTGGTGTAAGATTTGCTGAAAGCAATCCAATTGCCAGAAACAGTGGCTGTGGTCAAGTGTGCTGCTCACCAATCTGGCAATGACAGAGTGACAGCAAGTAATCGATATGCTGACCAATTAGTTCAATATTGTGCCAAAAATAACATGGCAATAAACAAGAAAATTTAAACAAATGGAAACAGCTGCCAACTTATGCTGCTTGAAAGAGTGAAAACGTGGGAAGAAGTGAGAGATTTGCTAAATGATGCAGAACAAAAGGAAAGAGTTGAATGGGCAAATATAGGTTGTCAGAAAAGAGCTTGAGATGTTGTCATTGTTTACCTTGATGGAAGGCCTGTGTTGCCAGACTGTATGCTTGCTCCTATCGCAAGGATGTACCATGGTGATTCCCATCTAGGATGGTATGCCATGACTAGATTGTTCAGACAAACTTGGTTCAATGCGAAGTTCAGGAATGTAGCTGAGAGTCTTTGCCATAGGTGCTTAATTTGTCAGCAAATGAATCCTGGGAAGAAAACTGTAGAGTTGCCAGGAAAAATTGGGAAAGCAGAAGGTCCTTTTGTTCGTATTCAGATTTACTTTATTCAGTTACCCCCTTGCAGAGGAATGAAGTATGTTCTTGTCATTGTCTGCCTTTTCTCAAAATGGGTAGAAGCTTATCCTACACGCAGGAATGATAGCATCACAGTAGCAAGATTACTACTCAGAGAGCTCATACCACGTTCCGGTTTTCCAGTAACAATTGAATCAGACAGAGGAAGTCATTTTAATAATGAAATATTTGGTCTAATCTGTGAAGCATTCAAAATTGAGCAAAGACTGCACTGTGCATATCGCCCAGAGGCTTCAGGAGTGGTAGAACAACTGAATGGCACAATCAAATCAAGATTGGGAAAGATATATGAATCTACTCGGTTAGCTTGGCCAGATGCCTTACCTCTTGTTTTGATGAGAGCAATGAGGCAGGCATGGGTGCCAGGACACAAGCTGATAAATATATCTGAAGACTTAGTACTACAGTACTGCAAAGAACTGGCTGACTATCTCTCACCCGGTTGGAGAAGACGCTGTCACCAGACAATCAACTCCAGCACATGATCTGATTCCAGGTGACTGGTTTGTGATAAAGAGACATACACAAGAATCTTGCCTAGCTCCGAGGTGGGGAAGGCCAAAACAAGTGAAATTGGTCACTACTACAGCAGTAAAATGCAAGGGAATTCCGAATTGGATCCATGCAAGTCACTAAGCATGGGCGGATTTCGCGGATTCACGATCCGCTAATTTGCGGATTTGTGGATTTGCAAAATCCGCGAATTTGCGGATTCGCGGATTTCGAGGATTTTTTAAATGGGGGGTATTCTGTGCGAGTTCAAGTGCCTCTTGTGTGTATAAATGGTCAGAGACCGATCAGAGCAGAAGATGAAGAGAAAGTAGCTCCTGGTCACAGGAACAGCACGAGGATTGCGCTCGTGAAAGTCAAGGATACAAAGGCCTCTATCCAGTATCACAGCTGATTTTAGATGGTAGATTTGGGAAGAAGGCACACTTGCCCAGCCTCGACGATGCTCACGATTCTTTTTGGGCTGATGAATGAGTCACTGAATTTGAGCTGCAACTAGTTCCTGCGGCCATGTGTGTGTTACTATGCAATCGCACTGATGTGCCTAGGGGTCCCTTGAGTGAGCTGTCCATCATCCTGTAACTATTTTAGGATGGCGCCGGCAAGCTGCCAGCGCCATCCTAAAATAGTTACTAAATCAGCTTCATCAGGAAACACTAATAGATAAAATAAAGCAGGTGCTCGAGCACCTGCTTTATTTTATCTATTAGTGCTTCCTGTTGAAGCTAACTTAGTAACTATTTTAGGGTGGCGCTGGCAGCTTTCCGGCGCCATCCTAAAATATTTACAACAACTTCAAGCTTGAAGGCTTGAACTTTTGCCCCCCGGATCCGCCGCTCGCGGATTTGCTGATTTTCAGTAAATTCGCGGGAGTTCGCGGATTGCGGATTTACCGAAAATCCACGAAATCCGCAAACGGAACGGATTTTGCGCTCACACCTACAGGTCACACTAAAAGAGAGACTGAACCTGATGAAACTGAAGCTGAAGGTTGTGCAGCTGAGGAGTCCCAGGAAAGTGATTCCGAAGTAGTTGATGATGAACAACTGAGCACCAGTCAGGATCAATGGATTTCAGTGATTGACATTCCTGCAGATGTTGTAAGAACCAGACGTCAAACTTATTTAGTTAGACAGAGTGATAGTGAGGATGAGTCAGGAATAGAAGAACGTACTCAGATTACAGAAATAAACGCCAATAGTAATTCTGAGGAGGAACAGATGAGGAGAGATCAATATACTCAGACAGTCCAGATACCTGTCACAGTTCCAGAGTCTGAGGAGGGAAAGATAGGTAATAGGGTGAAGGCTCAGGAAGAAGAAAAACAAGAGATCGAGATATCTTAGCAGGACCAGATAGATGTAGAAAAACGTGTTCAGGAAGTAGAAAATAAACAAAATCAAAGGAAAATACAGTAACTCCTGAAGGAGGTCAGATTAGCATCCAGGCAGAAGAAACAGATGCAAGACCTGGACCAAGTCAGATAGAAAGGGATACAGACGACGAAGATGTACAAATTGTGCCTCAACTAAACGAGAATAAAAGAGCAATTGAAGAAAAACAAAGCACAGTACCAGCTAAAAGACTCAGAAAAGGAGATAATTGGCCTGGTTTTTGTCAAAAGGTTAAAATTTCGCCTTGAACCAATAAATGAGGAACCAGAGAAAAAAAACAAAATATCAAGTCAAACTGGGCTTTTCACAGAACAACTGGGAAGAAAGAGTCCACAGCTGAAAAGACTAAATAATAAGTTCAGAGGCCCTGAATGGAGCTACGTCATCCTTGAAGATTTTGAAAATTTAGAACTGAGTGATGAAAGTGATGACGAAGTAATTGATGATCCAACAGACGAAGAAGTGAGGCCAACTTGAAAGATTTCACAAGTTGAAATTCTATGAAAAGTCTCAAAGAGGGGCTAAATCTCCTTAGTCGAAAAATGGCTGATCATACAGTAATGGTAAACCGAAAAGAAACTGCTCAAAATCATGCTGTGAAATATGCACAAGTAGTATAGTAATAATACTCATAGTATGGTTAGGACTGATAGTAGCTATTCCTTACTTAATGGATAAAAGTGAGAAGAATGACACTTACATTCATGAGAAAGTAGATGCACCTGAAAAGTTAAATATTCATGAAAGAATAGTTAATTTTAGGCAGCAAAGAGTAGAATTAGAAGCATCAGATGAGGAAGAATTACATTACAATAAAATTAGAAATAGAACACACTTGAACGTATTTGCAAATTTGTTAGTACATTATGTAGAGGCAATGGAAATAAGCGATTGCTATGTTTGTATGAAGCTACCATTATCTGTAGCTGAGGGCGTCAATTATCACCATTTGCCCCTGACTAATGGCATTTCATGTAGTATTCTAGCTAGTTTATTTTATAAAAAAGGTCCTTTGCAATATTATTATTCTAACTCAGACGTAATTTTCTCTGAACTTCCTATTCATAGAAACCTAAATCCTGTACATACTAAGGGCAACATAACATGGGTGAATATTTCCTAACAATATGTACAATAGATATAGCTGAAGCACACAAGAATAATTTAACATGCATTTTACATGAAGAAGAAAAGATATTTTTGAATATAGGAGAGAACATTTCCATAGAAAAGCTACAGAACAGAAAAGAAAAAATACTAAATGGGCAGAAAATAAAGTGTACACCTTGAATGGCAAAACTCATGCTGCTATGTAAATATATTTATTGGTTCTAGTGAATGTTAACACAATTATAAAGTAATTGGGAATTGGGGTTTCAAAGATGGAACTGAGCCAGTATTTCCTGGAATTTATTACATATGTGGGAACAAAGCATATTACAAATTGCATGATCATTGGTATGGGAGTTGCTGTTTTGGAATAGTATTCCCAAAAGTATATCATCTAAACACAATCACTGGAAACAATGAAAAAACGAATGGACAAATACGTTGTAAAAGAGCTAGTTTTTCAGAAATTGTAGGTGATATATTAAGTGCATTGATACCTTCAGTGGGATAGGTTCTGAATACTCAAAGAATTTGCAAATTGTCAACAGGGATAGATTGTTTACCGACTGACACTGCTGGAGGACTGTTAATGATCAATACTGAACTGGTTGCGGTAAGGTCAATGGTTTTACAAAATCGACCTGCTCTTGATACATTGTAGGCAAAAGAGGGAGGAGTCTGCAGAATGCTGAAAGAGCAACATTGTTGCACTTACATACCTGACAAAAGTGTAGAACTTAAGGGGTATGTAAGGAATATTACGCATTTAGAAAGAGAACTCACTGGAAGTTGATAGTGCATGAAAGAGACTTATAGATGGTCTCTCCTTTATAGGTAGTTGGTTTTCTAATGTTGGAAAAAGTTTTGTAGGTAGAATACTGATGCCAATGGTGGGAATAGCCCTACTGATTTTAGGGTTAATAACTTGTTACAAATGTCGTAAGCATAAAAAGACATATACAGTGAATAAGGAAGGAAAGGAAAGAGAAAATTATGAAATTGAATTAGAAGAGCATAATGGACATTTGTGCAAGAAAGTGAAAGAACTTCATATGAAAAATTAAAAGAATTTTAACAGAAAGTTTGAAGAAATTAGGTAGGTGAAATGTAAAAAGTTGGCATCTGTTTCATTACTTAGTGATGATATAAAATATCAAGAAAGAGGGGATTGATGGAGCAAGATTGCACACGTAAAGTCACTTGCTTATATTCAGCCCTCTGAAAAATAATATTAATATACTAACTAACGTATCGTTATGTTAAAATTGCATTTCACTGCATTTCAAGTATCTAGGGGATGCTTAACAATGTGCTTTACTAACTATAATCCGCTTGCATTAAAATGGCTGCTTTTACGCAGGATTTTCTAATGCGCATGCGTCTGTCACACTCACGTGATGTGACGTGCTATCTTGCTTGGTGGGAAATTTTTGCTTCTGCGCACTAGAACTAAGATGGCTGATTTGTGTCCTAGCGTGCAAGAAGCTTGCATTGCTGCTTTTGCTAAGCTGGTTGTTCTGCTTAACCTCTAATGCAATAGTTTAAATAAAATAATAGGAATAGAATAGAGATAAGTGGTATACAGTGCATTTATTATTCTGTGTCTCTAACACAGTTTCTCTTCTATTTTTCCATCTATCGCATTTGGGCCTGAAATGTATTTCTGAACTCTGTATTTGGAGGAACTGCGTCTGCGCAAGAAATTCAAGTCACTGAAGCCAGTGGCCTTGAACCAGTGCCAGAAAACTGACATGGACTATGAAACTATGAAAAGCGACCTCCTCACCCTGCCAAAGGAAGCTGAATTGAATACATTGTTAAAATATTAAATGTTATTGTTACATTCAGTGCCGGGTGGAATAAAAGTACATGGGAAATTAAAGTCATGGGAGGGAACATTTAAATACATGATTGACAAGTTACCTCATATCAATATGGTGTGATGACTTCTCCTCATCTTCTGACCAATACAATTGCTGGATTTACACATTTGCAACATTTGGGGGTGGTACACAGACCTGAAAAATAGTATAACTAGGGTAGGCTTAGTTAGTTAGATTGTCAGACTTGTCTGAATAGCTGACCTGTCACTGACCCAATGCACTCAATAGGTGATCGAGAGCAGAGGTGCTGGCGGAGCACTCTTTCAGAAGATTCGATAACCCAATCAGGGTTCTGGGAAGGAGTTCGATAACCCAATCGGGGTTCGACTGTTAGCTGCGGAGAGTGTAATGCTGGTGTTGCACTTTAGCCGTGGGTGCCGGTCCTATCCTGTGGTGGTGCTGTCCTGATCCAATTTGGTACGTAACCTGTCCTGATTCTGGTCTGCACCTGTTCTTTCTCACTGGCACCTACACTTTGGGATTCTTGTCCTTTGTTTCAGCCCGTGGCCAGGGTTGATCTTCATACCATTCTAGGTAACTATAAAGTGTGGGTTTGTCATTGTATTGTTTTCCCTTCTCTACCAATCCTCTTTCTAATGCTTAATGATATTTCTTTCCAAAATTATTGCATATGTTTATTTTCAATCTTCATTTTTCTAAATAAGGACTTATTGATTTTCAAGGTTTCAAACATTTGAAGTTTAAACTTAGATAAAAGAACCTAAACCTTTCCGAAGTTTGTGGTTAAATATAAAATGTTAAATGTTATTATTCTACCTATTTTCTTGCTAACTTCCTTGATCCTCTAGGACTTTAGGTGTCGATGACTTGGATTGGTAAGTTAAAGGTATAGATCTTGAATGGTAAAAGTTAAAATTGATTGAGTGTAAGTTTACCTGTTTAAATATATACTTACTTTTATGGGCCCAGGTGAGTATGTTGAGCAGGTGAGCTTGCGCTTTATCAATAGCAACAGTAGAATATACACAAGAGAACACATTTAAAGTGCCAGGCATATACTTTATATGGAATACAACACATCCTCTTCTCTTTATACATTTCAAGATAATAAATAAACATAGTAAAAGAAAATAGTTAAGAATTAAACTAATGAAATACTTAGTAAACACATATCTATCAATACAAATAAATTATTGCTCAAAAACAAAATCCAGAAATCGCCACATACATAGTCTTGTAAATATCTGGGAGGACATCCAACTCTTTGAAGTGAAACTCTATTAGTTGGGCTATCACCATTACAATTTGTCGGCAGTGTGGTACTACCATTGGTATTGTCCACACTACCTGATGGTAAATTCACAATTGGTCTTTAACAAACTTCATTATCATTCATAAGAAGAAAATGATTAAGGAGATCATTACCACACTTAAGCTCAATACCCTTATACCTTTTATGAAGAGCCACCCTTCTCAAATTCCAATTCTCTCCATTTTGTAACGTTACAAATCTATTGTGAACTGATTTGACTCTGAAAGGACCACAAAATGTAGTAAACCCACTACCAATACGACCGGGTTTAACTTTAACCAGATCTTTGGGTTTTAAATTACCTTTAATTAATTGAACATCCTTGGTCATTGAATTATTACCATTAAGATTTGTCAAGCCTATGCAATCCTTCATCAAAGCAGGAATGAGTTTTGTACTTGCAGGACGCCCTATCATGATGGTAAAAGGTATTTTCCCTGAAAGAGAGTTTTCAGTGGTACGGTATGCCCAAATCGAGTCATTTACCATACTCTTAACATTACCACCAGTTGTTACTGCCATTTGAATAGCGCCCTTCACCATGTGATTCGCTCTCTCTACAACACCCTTTCCCTGTGGATTATATAATGATGTTCTACTATGTATAATTCCACACAAATTTAAAAACTTCACCATTTCATCAGAAGTTAATTGTGTGCCATTGTCTGTAAAATGTTTTACTGGAAACCCTCCTCCCTGAAAATCTCCGATAAGATATTAATGGTATTTCTGGTGGTGATTTCTTTAGTAAATTTCACAATTAACCATTTAGATGTGACATCTACCATTACTACACCAAATCTCAAATTTATACTTAGACCACTGAATGGACCTATAAAATCCAAACACACTGTGTGCCATGGTAAGTCTGGATCCTCAATTTGCCCAATCTCTAATTGGTTGCCTACCTTCAATCTTTTTTCCCTCTCCATACAATCAACACATCTCTCAACCCACTCAGAGATATGTTGATCCATAGCAGGCCACCAAAAATATTCTCTTACTCTTTTTTAGTAATAGTTTGGCCTAGATGTCCCTCATGAGCCAACTTAAACAAAGTAAACCTAAGATCTTGTAGTGGAATATATTTATCCTCTTTCATTATGATATTTCCATCCTTATCAAATATAGATAACTCTTCTAAAATTTTAACATAAGGTCTTACTGAAACAGGTAAAGTGCTTTCACGTCTGTTACCCTTGACAATTAAATCTTTCACTCTACATAACACCTCATCTTTAGCCATACTCTGTTTCCATTGACATTTGCTGATAGCATCTCCACACAATTCTACCAACTCAACAACTGCAGCCACAGCACCTTCACATTGGAAAGACTCCACATTGGATTTATCCACATCTTGCCAAGGTAAAGGAAGTCTAGACAATCCATCAGCTTGACAATTTTTCCATTCAGCAATATAATCAATTTTCTATAAGTATTCCTGTAGTCGAGCTGCTAATCTAGCCAATCTTGCTGATCCTTTGCCTGCACCACCTGGAGATAAGATTTTAATAAGAGGTTTGTGATCTGTTAGTAATTTGAATTGAAAACCCCATAAATACTTACGAAAGTATTCACAACCCAAGCCACTGCCAATGCCTCTTTCTCTATTGTCAAGTATTTCCTTTCAGAACAAGTAAGAGATCTTGAAGCAAATGCCAGTCTTAATACCAGAAACATGTTCTTGGGCTAGAACAGCATTGATTCCCACTGCACTGGCATCCACTAACAAAATAGATTTTAATTTAGTGTCGAAAGGGGTCAAAATCTGAGCCATACAAATTTCATTCATGGTTTCAATAAAAGCACCTTGTTGCTCTTCACCCCATACAAATTTTCAACCCTACCTAAGAAACATTCTGATTTTTTCCGTTTTATCTGCAAAATCATGTACAAACTTGGCATAGTACTCTATAAGACCAAGAAAAGATCTTCATTGGTCTTTATCACTGGGTGCAGGTGCTTTCCTTATTGCCTCTAAAAGACCCTTCTTTGGCCTAACTCCTTCAGCAGATAAGGTATATCCTAAATATTCCACCACTTCAACAGCAAATATGCATTTTTCTTTTTTCAAAGTTAAACCAGCACTGTCCATTGTATTCAAAACGTCTTTCAAAACCAAATCATGATGTTCTTTAGTATCACCAAACAGTAGTACATCGTCTTGAAAATATACCAAATTTTTTATGCCCTTCAAAACGAACCCATCATCTTCTAGAAAACCCCAGCAGCAAACGCTTGACCAAATGGCATTCTATTGAAATGGAAGATACCTTCCGTAGTAATGAATGCTGTAAGGGGTTTAGAATCTGCATGCAATTTAATCTGGTGGTACACACTGCGCAGACCTAATTTAGAGAAAAATCTCCCACCCTTCAAATATAATATCAATTCATTGATATTTGGCAGAGGAAAAATGTCAACAATAATATTCTGAATCAAAGTGCGTAAGTCAAGACAGAACCTGTAACTACCATCAGATTTGGCCGTAATAACTACTGGTGAAATCCAACTAGATGTTTCAATCTGTTCAATAATTTCTTGTTTCACCATTTCACACAGCAAACGTTTGATTTCTTGTCTGGCAATAATGGGAACTCTATGTACTTTATGCTGCATGGGAGTAGCATTCGGTTTGAGCATAATTTTGTGAACATAAACCTTAAGTTCATCAATTTCCTCAGAGAACAAGGTATTCATTCCATCTACTATTGACTCAGTTGTAATTTCATCAACGACCATCACTAGATGAGTAGCTCTTGGATTTATAATTATATGAAGATCATATTGATGTGCCCATCCCAACATTGGTGGTCCACTATGAGCTACATATACTTTCCCTTTCACACTTCTGTCATGAAACTTAATATCAGTGAACATATATTCTATGATGTCAATCTTCTCCCCTTGATATCCGCTCGGATTGATATCCCCTGGAAGTAATTTAACATCTTTCCAATTTTGTTCAAACAATGCCCTGGGAATGATAGTCCAAAATGAACCCGAGTCCACCATTAATTCTATTTCTTTACCTTGTATTAAGACTAACGCTTTAGGTCTTATCCTTCTCCCAGGTGTCATTGTTACTTCAACATCATCTACACACAACATTTTATTGGCACCTTCAACATCACACACTGATGCAACATTTCTCTTAATATTTTGTACTAAAGCCACCTTATACCTGTTAGCCGCTTTACACATTTTATAAAAATGTCCTTTACGCCCACATTTTTTGCATTCTTTATCTCTGGCAAAACATTTTTTATAGTCTGCTGTGTGATATGTGCTTCCACACCTGGTGCACAATTTTTCTTGTGTTTTATTATGTTCAAAAGAAGAAGAGCTATTGTATTTTTTTGTAGATGAACTTTTTTCACTCGACTCATTACCCTTCTTAGAGTTAATAGCAGCCACCTCATCATGTTCTACACAAGATACACCTGTTGTACTCATACCCTCCTTCTTTTCCATTCCCTCCATACATGCATCCGAGTCTTCCACCACTTTAGCTATATCAATGGCATTTGGTAAGGTGGGGTTCTTTGCAGCATACAACCTTTCCTGCATCTTTTTGTTACAGCATTGTAATAATTTCATCTCTGATCGCCCCAAAATTACATTTGATCGATAACTCATGTAAACGTGTTACGAACTGATCAATAGTCTCATGTCTATGAGGTTGTGTGTAAAACTTGTGTCTACACATGACAATGGTAACCTCTTTAGAATATTGTTTCTTCAACCTAGACTTAGCTTCTAAATACACATTAGAAATTGCCTTTCCCTCAGCGTCTGTACCAGCAGGTAAATATTTGAAAGCATGTTGGCCCTCTTTCCCTAATGTGCTCAACAACAGAGCCTTCTTCCTTGCAGTGCTAAAGTCTTTTCCATCTAACGCCTCAATATAATTCTCAAAAATTTCAATCCATTCATCTCACTCAATCGGGGAATCCCCAGTTTGCTGTAAAAATAAAGGAGGTGATATTACTGTTGCATTTTCCATAATATGAATACAAAACGCAGTATAGCTAAGCCCAACACTATATAACACATTAAATTCAAAATATATACTACTCTTGTACCAATTTAAATTATACCTTCTTACAAGTGGATGATCATTGGTCGTTATTAAAAAAATCTTTTGACTTATGAGTAGTAGTGCAATATTGTTATGATATGATATAAATATTTCACTTGTAGTTTGAATTAGTACTTGTTAAATAGTAAATTCTTTGTATATCTTCTTCCGATAGTTTTACTGTTATTCTTTGTCAGTTTATATTAAATTCATAAGCTTGCCGTTTGTCATTCGTAAACTTGCCGTTTGTAGTTTCCCGGTATTGCAAATTTGTTTGACTTCGCGTCACCTTACAACACGCCGTGCAAGTCTTCTTCTTTTTCCGTATTTATTATGTCTGTAACTTAGCAACCGATGAAATACCAAAACAAAATGGCCACTACATTTTTGACGCTAGTACGTCACGACGTCTCCACCTATTTCAGAATCAGAAGGTACGAAGAGGACAGCACGTAATGTTGATCGCCTCAAGACAAGAGCGGTGAGAAATGCACCTTTCAAAATGTTCTACCGGTGGTTTAAAGCATCAATAACTCCAACGCACTATGAATTATTATGAAGTCAAACCAACAGTTTTTGATAATATCTATCTGTCAAGGGCTGTCTCCGACGACATTTCAAAAACATTGCGCTGTCTTCAACAACACTTCAATTACATAGAACAGATTTGCAATGTATCTGTACATGCACATTAAATTCAGAGCGACAGTTGTTGTCGCAGCACAAATTCTTTTCCAGGCACAAATTACAAGTTACTTGTGATCCAAAGGCATTTCCAATAAGCGTTAGATGACAATCAGTCACACACTGTTTCAGTGTTATTTCTACACGCACATAAAATATTAACTTATCTCTATATCAATCGCCCCAGTATGTTGATAGTTCGAGATAATGTTAGAATTATTATTAAAGAGTAATTTCAATTCTTTAGAATCTCATGGTCGATTCCTTACTTAAATTTTGATTACATTCTCAAGCACATATGGGTTCACCTTCACCAACGGAGTGGATACTCACTCTGGGCTTTTTTCCTATCACCAGCTGATCATCTCCATCTGTTGTAATCGGTAGATAAATGCTTCCACAAATGATTAAATAATCAAATGTATTCTTTATTGTGAGGACCAGAGGAGAAACGTTGGTGTTACCTCTTCAGCCTGCAACCAACTAACTATAAAGAACACTCATGAAGAACTCAGTTATGTCATAGAACATAGCAATAGTAGAATATACACAAGATAACACATGTAAAGTGCCAGGCATATACTTTACCTGGAATACAACAGGTAACTACTCTATCACCGCCATAGACTTACTTCTTCAAAGGACAGAAGAAGTAAGGGCAGTCTGAGAAATGGCTAAATGTTAGTCTGGCCAATTTGGAATGGCAGATATATAGACGTTTTTTTACTGTCTGTCACTGTACGGTAAACCCCAGCAGTAAATAACACTAAAAAACAAGTAATGCCTCCACGCCATGAGAGATTACTCCCATGGGGAGGAAGGTATTTTCTTTTAAAAAAGAAAACCCCTCTCCTCTAATTTATTTTCATAAACAAAAAACTGTTTGGTAAATGGTTTCTGTCATGCCCTACACCAAACTGCAAAAATCATTGGCACGACTAAACTTTAGAAGTGACGTCAGTTTGGAGGGCAATTAGAAATCTGGAAGACGGCGCCATCAGGGTGATGAAGTAATTTACTCATTTGCCCTGGCAGAGAAACGGACTGCCTGCCAGAATATAAATTATGTCCCAGGGCTCTTTAAAAAGGGAATCAGCGATGTGACAACTAAACAACAGTTTCTACAGATTTCAATATAACGAACCTTAACACCAGGTTTTTCAAAGCTATTTCAATACGACAATCCTTTTTCCAATTCCTTCTGTGGAATGAAAGTGAGGTTGTGATATATTATTTATTCCATCTTTAGAAATAAACTCCTGCTTGGCTGTTGCTCAAAGGTATATGTTCAATCTGATCATGGAGACGTTGCAATATATATCTTTGTTTGAGGTCGCTCACAGGTAGAGGTGTCAGAATATTGAACTTAGTGGGTTCATTCCCCTGCTTTCCTGGCAAGACACCGGATTGCTTCTTAATACAACTTTATTTCCTTTGGGGTTGAATATGTGAGTGAAAATCAGCAATATTATCACCAATACCTATATATTTCTCTGCCAGGACTCTGCACTGTCCAAACTTAAAATAAAATAGTTGTTTTACGCACACCACATTGAGCAGTTCTAAAATGAAATGACTGAGGCACATTCATGGACTGAACACACCAAGCATGAAGTATTGACAACTAAGAAAATAAAAAATAAACGGATTCTAACAGTAATTTATTCATATTCCCTGTGGCTCTTTTTTCATAAGCATTTCTTTACAAGGCAACATTCTTCAGTCATGTCACTGTCTGAATTGCCCTGTTTTGGGGATTCATTGCTGGGCTTTTACTGCAGTGGGCGTGCTGTAAGGTGCCCCTGCTATGTATTTATTGATAGGTTGACTTTCATAAGAGCAGCTTTTGTCTGTGCTGCTGTCTTGACAACTCGTAATCTTCCTTGATAGGGGAATGATTAGGCACACCGGTGCAGGTGGCAGGGGGCACCTGAGTTGATGAAAAAACTCAAACGTAAAGGCAGATTGGCTTGTTGCACTTCAAATGTGCTTAAGAGCGGAAAGGAACATTTAAAGGGTCCCACCTGCAGGGCAGGCTGGCAGCCCAGCGGCTCCAGCATATCCAGGCCAGCCCACAGAAACTGAAGGGGGGGGGGGGGCTAGAGTACATTCAGCCCAGTAAGCGTCACGTGCCTAGGTTGGAACCAAAGCCTGTTTTTTGTGTTGATCACATAGGGTCTGGCGACAGCTGCGCTGTTAACACCTAAATGCAACATACTCTGGCCGAGCAAAATGACAAATGTTCCCATCCCCAATTGTGAAGTAAATAGAAAGTAATTTGGCACAAACACTCCAACTCATAATATAACAGAAACAACTTCCGTGAGGGAAATCATTTTACTTTCACATTAACTTGCAAAAACCACTTCAAAACTTAACACTGTGCATACTCTCAATTAACCAAACACAAGAAAAACATCAACAAAACAGCAGACACTTTCAATCTATGGCACTGCTGCTTGATTGATGGACTTCCCAGATCTGAACAAAATGGAGTCAGGATAGAGGATGTGCCCCATTACCTATCTGGCTGCTGACGTAAGTCAAACATTATTTTAAATTTATGTTGTGTACAAGGCTGCTGGTGAGGGTGTGCGTATGTAAGAGAGAGGGTGTGTATGAGTAAGTGTGTGTGTATTTTTATGCAAGTGTGAGTGAAAGTTAACATCAAATGGCATGTGTTGTCACTTCCGCTACCCCTAACATTTTGGTGAATTGACGTCTATGCCCTGCTTATTTGTTTTTTTATTATTTCACAAGCAGTGGTGGCTCCTCCATAGGGGTGTTTGGGCGTCGCCCCACTGCTTTCTCACAGTGCAAGAAGCAGAAACATAAAATGGTAAAATGACTATTTTATGTTTCTGCTTCTCGCACTGCGAGAAAGCAGAAGTGCCTGCTTGGGGGCGGGTGAGTGGGCGGTCCTGCTCGAGGGCAGGGGGGGAGTGGCTTGCCCACTTTTGTGGGGACTGACTGTTTGGTCGGCCCTGGAGCGGACCAAACCGTCAGTACCCACAATAGTGGGTAAGCCACTCCCCCCCGCCCTCGAGCGGTACAACCCACTCTCCCTTTTTCCCTATGCAGAGAAAATGGCCCGGCTGGGGCGCTCTGCTGCTGCGCCAATTGGCTTGTGTAGGGGAGGGAAGCTCAAGCTGTCTGCTGGCTGCTTCCTGTTCCTGCAGCAGGAACATGCGGGAGTGGGACTTAGCTGCACCATTACACCATGACCTGACTGGCCAGTCAGGAGAAGCGGCTCGGTAATCGTCAGTAGGGTAGGTTTCATTTTTAATTTTCTATGTCCCTCCCGTGAACATGCCGGCCAATCATTATGCACAATGCTCCAGCTGAAAGCAGGCATTCTCTTATTATCTCCTGGTCTGCGCGCTGGAGGAAATTGAAGCTATCCGTCCTGTACTTTGTGCTGGAAATGTCAAGATTTAAATACTAGGTAAGGAGTTTCAGCCTCACTGGAATATACCATTTCTGAACGGACTGCCAGCGAAACATAGGCTACTCTAATCCGGCGGCAATACAGGTCTCTACTCAGTGGCGGCTTCTCCATAGGGGCATTTGGGCGTCGCCCCACTGCTTTCTCGCAGTGCGAGAAGCAGGAACATAAAATGGTAAAACTACCATTTTATGTTTCTGCTTCTCTCACTTTGAGAAAGCAGAAGTGCCTGGTTGGGGGCGGGTGTGTGGGCGGTCCTTCTCAAGGGCAGGGGGGAGTGGCTTGCCCACTTTTGGTCGTCCCCGGAACCAACCAAACAGTCAGTACCCACAACAGTGGGTAAGCCACTCCCCCCCCTGCCCTTGAACAGAACCGCCCACTCTCCCTTTTTCTCTATGCAGAGAAAATGGCCCGGCTGGGGCGCTCTCCTGCTGCGCCGATTGGTTTGCTTGGGGAAGGGAAGCTCAAGCTGCCTGCTGGCTGCTTCCTGTTCCTTCAGCAGGAACACGCAGGAGTGGGACATAGCTGCACCATTACACCGTGACCCGACTGGCCAGTCAGGACAGAGGCGGCTGGGTAATCGACAGTAAGGTAGGTTTCATTTTTCATTTTCTATGTCCCTCCCACAAGCATGCTGGCCAATCATTATGCACAATGCTCCAGCTGACAGCAGGCATTCTCTTATTATCTCCTGGTCTGCGTGCGGGAGGAAATTGAAGCTATCCGTCCTCGTACTTTGTGATGTAAATGTCAAGATTTAAAGAATGGGTAAGGAGTTCCAGTCTCACTGGAATAGACCATTTCTGAACGGAAATATTGGCTGGTCTAATCCGGCGGCAATGCAGGTCTCTGCTGGCTACATTAGACAAGGAAGGGATTGGGGCTAATGGGAAGAGCGGACCTGTGGACTAGGGAGCGCAATATAATCAAAGCATTTAGAATTATTAAAAAAAAAAATCTTTAAAAAACGCTGTGCCTTATAGTCCAAAAAACATGGGGGCAGATTTTTGTTAACTGGCGCATCCCAAGGGATGCGCCAGTTAACATGCGCCACAGTGCGCCACAGCTGCGCCAGCCATGGTGCGCCGCATTTATAACGGTGATGGATCAAGCCCTGATCTTTGGACTGGGTAAGAGTGGTCTGCTTAATTCAGACACTCTGTTCATCACCACCCCCCTTTTCTGAAGCATTTATAATGCGGCGCACCATGGTGCAAAAACGGCACAGATGCGTGACGCATCTGTGCCGGAAATGTGTCGCATTGCTGGAGTTGCGTCGCAAGTGCGACGCAGCTCCAGCAAGGCTCGGGGTGCCCCATTTTAACAATGCTGCGTCAAGACCTACGCCTGCTTCAAGCAGGCGCAGGCTTTTGACGCAGCATTGGCTTAAAAGTGACTGAGTGAAATCTCATAGATTTCACTCAGCCACTTTTGCGAGGCGCACCTGCCCCGGAACGCCCACCCTACGCCGGAACGCCCACAAGCGGCGCAGGGCTTTACAACATGACGCATCTGCCTAGATGCGTCACGTTGTAAATCGTTCGTAGGGATGTGCCACGTTTACGCCGCCTTGCGTGACGCAACAGCGGCGTAAACGTGGCGCAAGGGCCTCATAAATCTGCCCCAGTGTGTATTAATCATACCCATGTCTGACCAGCTTATTAATCGCACCAATGCCTCATTTTACAGTGATAGAGGCATTTCACGTGCTGTAAATCGGCAAAGCTTCAAATTGCTGCTAACTGATGTTAACATTAGTTCAACAAGACACTCGTGTTAGCCTTTTTAGTGTCCAAAAGTGACAAGAATGCTACGCCAATTTTCGGGGATACACCCTAGGGGTGAACATATTTCACTGGTAAATGTGCGCCAATCCACGAATATATCTTCGCGGTTTAAGGTCTCAGGGTCTCAGACAGACTGCAAATTTCAACAGAAGCATGAAAAATACATTCTTGCGATAAATTGGAAGAGGAGGAGGGAGACAGACTGAGGGAGAGCAGAGGCTTGAGGGTGGAGAGGGGAGAGAGTGAGAGGGAGCGGGGCCTTGGAGATGGAAGAGAGAGAGAGGCTGAGACTTGAAGATGGAGGAGAGAGAGAGACACTGGAGGGAGAGTGGAGGCTTGGAGGTGGGGGAGAGAGCGTCTGGGGGAGAGCAGAGTCAAGGGTGGATGAGAGAGGAACTGTAGAGGAGTGGAAAATCAGAAGTGCATTGTTGACCTTCTTGCTTTCTCAAGTTTGCTTGAAAATGCACTATTTGCAAACTCTAAAAAAATAGTTTTTCTGGGTCGCTTCCTCGCCTCAGGGTACTCGAGCTTTTACGCCCCACCACTTTCAAATGTCACCAGCCACCAGTGTTCGCAAGAACTTTGCCCTTTCACAGGGATACCAGCACAGCTGTGCAGCTTCTTAATACACCATTGAATAATGGTAATCAGCCATCTTCAAAGAGTAAATAAATAAACCATAACATAAAATCATTAGAAGATGGCAGGTGTGTAAGAACACTACATTACACCGGTGAATATCTTGGAACTATTTTTTCAACGCCACATTGCACAGGCGAATATCTTTTATATTATTTTTTTCAGAGTATAAAAAACATACAATCTAGGCCCTCTGCAAATGCAAGTATTATGGTTTGTTATCCTTCATGAAAGAAATAATTTCAGTATGGCTGACGTTGTGTACAGATGTGGGCCCATATGTGGTCAGTCATGTTTAAATGGATTTGGTCATAAAGTATGCCATAGCCAGTGGTGTGGCAAGGAGGGCTGGTGGGGGGCTGTCCACCCAGGGTGGCACATGTTTCAGGGGGGGCGGCCTCCCCTACCCCGCTCTTAACTGTGGTCATCGCAGGGCGGTAGCCGAGGAAATCGCCAGGAAAACCCCCTGCTCTTACACACGGCAACGGGGCAGCAGATGAGCAGATGCAGGGGCCACCACTGGCAGCCTTAGGTCTAGCTATGCCACTGGCCATACCAAAGAAGTATTGGCGAAGGCCAAAAGTTCTGCACCCTAATTTAAAAGGTGAGACATATTGCTTTGTCAGTGATTTTTTTTATTAATGGATTTCTGATGAACAAGAGAAAGCAAGCATCGGCAAAGTTGATAAGTTTGGCCTTGGTAAGCTGTTGCAAAAGTTGTTTTCCTTTTTATTTAGTATTGTGAGCATATGCCACAAAACTTTATTTTTAAAAGATGAATAACAAACAAAAACCTGCAGGGGCCTAAAATGGCAGCCAAATGCTTGCAATAACATTTTCAAATTTAAAAAATGGATCTCATATAATTTTAGTATAACAATATTGGTGCTTCCTCTCCGGCATGTATACTTAAAACAGGCATAGAAACCCCTTTAAACTGCATCACAGGAAACAGGAAAATCTGATTCTCTGATACTCTTGGCTTTGGAATAATGTAACCAGAAACATTGGTTAAACAGTGAAGGATAAGAAAAAAAAATTGGCAGAGTGAAGGAGTGACACACCAATCCTGGCACTGAAGTACACAGATTTGTGGATGGCCGTGTAGATGTGATCAGGCAAAATGCCATCACCCAAAGTTCAAGAGAACCAAAGGCTGAAATGGGCTGATCCCTTGCTCCATGCTATATGATGCGGTGGGTGGCAGCAAATATGAATGACAGTTGAACAGACCACTGAATGAAGAGAGCTGACTGAAAGCCCTTCAATGTATGTGTATATTTTTGATCTTATATTTAAGATTTTGTATTTCATGAGGCTGAGATAAAGCTAAATTGTTTGTAGGCCAGACTTAAGAATTGGAAAGAAAGCGATTTTAAGGGGTGAGGGTGGAGCATGAGCTGTGTTGTCCCAAATTAGTTCACTTACCTCTTGCATGTATTTAGTACAGTCTTGTCATATATCTTTTAGCAATCTATGCCATAGCCACTAAGAAAAAATTTCCTTAACACATTGTTATAAATACATATGTACATAGGAGTCCCTAACATATCTTATCCTCAAGGGCCTTCTTCGAAAAGGCAAATCTGAGTCAGCATTTCTAGGCCCACTACTGCCCCATCCAAACATAATGTTACTGAGAAAACTACTTACCGACAACATGAACAAACCTTTTTGTTTTTGTTTTAGAAGTTAAGTAGGTTGCACAGGCAGCACCGGTACATATGAATATTGTTTTGCATTTGTTATTTTTGGGAAAACATCTGGACCCACCTGCAGCTCCTCTGCTGTTATGGGCGAGGTTATTGTACCAGCCGTCATAGCGCTGCACCTCCCAGGTCACGTAGCCTTGAGCATCTGCAGAAGAAGAGAGAGGAAGAAAGTGCTAGAGTCCTCTTGTGCACAGATATATCCAAAAAACCTGCCTCCTCCATACAATTCTTCCCATGACCAGAATCATCTAATGCAGTGGCAGGGATGGTGAACCCAACTATCTGATGTGCCTGCGCTGTGATGGATATGAGCAGTGATATGTCCAGTTTCTTACTGAATGTCTGAATATGTAGGTCAGCTGCCCTTAACCTTTAGATCCTTAATGTATCATTACTGGAAATCGGAGACCCCTATCTAAGAAATTTCTATGACTTTAAACTCAAAGCAATATACAAAAATACAGAAACAAGTATGCATCATTTACATAACTTACAACATATTTTAATTCAAAACAATAACATGCAAAAAGTAGTCATTTTTAGGTTGAGCATTCAAGACCTCTTGTATATACTTTAGTATATACTTATATGTGTATGTACTCTGTCGGCTCTTGAGATCAGCCCAGGGACTTGTCTGCTTCCACTTCGTTAAAAAAAGGCAGTTAAACAGTAAAAAATTCCCGGTCTTCATAAAAAACAACCAGTAGATGTCAGTAAGATACCAGAATTGCTTTCTGCTTAGTGACTTATTTTTAAAATTTTTCTGGCAACTGTCTTTATATAACTTTCTTATTAGAAAACGACCAGCAGAGGTCGGTAAAATACCAGAATCACTTTAGCATTCTCTAGATTCCAGTTCATAGAAATTGTCTTCCAAGAGCACCCATAGACACTAATATTATTTCCAATCTTGTATTTTCAGTGATACGACCCCCGAAGGCCATGATTTTATATTAAAAACAGAGCTTTGGACTTTACCCCTTCCCGCTGAAAAGCAAAATTACTCTCCATGTTTTCCCATACCTGGCGTGTCACGCAGTCTGGTGCTTGCTTTACCTCCATGTTAAAGAACAGTAGATATTTCAGCACCTGGGCTAATATGCTGCATAGCTAAATACATATAAGGTCCCAAAGGCAAGACCGATTGCATTGCAAATGCAAATTACTCTTTTTGTTAGCGCATCACAGTGCTTCATTTGAGGCAATACTGAATTCTCTTTGGTCTACTTGCTTTGCTCAAATGACTCAAGATAAGGATACCAATTTAGTTTCTAGTTTCCAATGTTAAATTCCTTCACATCAAGAGTGCTTTGTATGTTTCAATGTTCAATTTATCTTCACATATAATTTATTAATCTGTTCAAATTATTTAATTTTCAAATAATTCACAGACCCTCTGAGTGGGTGTCGCGGGCCTTAAGGGATAGATGTACAACCAGGTTAGGACCGCTGGTCCAGATGTTCCTGTAAATCTTTTGAAGCTTCAGTGCTCCACGTGAGAGACAAGGACAGGGTGGATTCTGAAGTGTTTGCCTTCTTATTACCCACAACATGATTTGTGAGTTACATAAAATGCCTTCATCCTATCAGGGATTAACTAAGTATGGTGGGTAACCATATGAAGGTGAGCCTTGTAGAGAAATAATGAGTAGACAGGTCATTCTATGCTCAAGTTCTGGTAGTGTTTCTGAGGAAAGGATGTAGCAAGTAATCTCCCAGGTTCATTCTAGGCCATGCCGGATGCCCAGGGATCGCTCATTTGGAGCAGTATGTGGCACGTCCAATACACTTTCTGCTTCCCAGGGGTCAGTTGTGCTGAGATCTCTTTCAATAATGCTACCATTACCAACACTGACTTGAGGTTTGGGTGAGCATGAGCTTTCACTCACTGGAGGGAGGCTCTTTAAGGTAAAGTAGCATGTGGTGTGGCCTGCGGGTGCCTCAGCTGTTGGTGGGTGCTGCCCGAGAGATGCCTGTTGCATCATGCAGGTGCTGTGCAAATATGCAACAGAGAGCCCGCCTACACACACCAGCAGTCACAACAGCAAGAAGATCCCCCCACGCCCCGTTCCTCCTCCTAACCATGCTAATTCTGATCTTTTGGGCTGTGCATCTCCCAGGCTACAGTCTTTTGACGTGCGAAGGACAGGCAGAAGAGAACTTGTTCCATCAATGCGCCTATAGTTAAGTAGCACTTGGTCCCTGTCACATTGAAGGAAGTGTCTTTGAAGCTTGTCTATAGGGTTTTTGTGCTACTTTTAAAGTCTGCAGTCATGTAAAATGAGGTCCGGAGGAGGACAGGGACAGTCTTGCCCTCGAGTGAATTAGATGGCAGTGGGTAACTCTGGTTCAAAAAGGGACTGTCTGTGATGTGAACAAACAGTAGAAGTTTGCCATGAGCAAGAGGACATTGGGGCATGGGGTGGCAGAGGTCAGGCCATTGTGAGATCAAGGATGATGAGCTTATTATATTAGGTTTCTTCTACCAACCTCCTAGATCTCAGCGATTTCCACAAGAGCAGGGTTTTTCAGCAGGGCCATTGCGGTTCGGCTATGCTGTCCCGATTAATAATTATTTTTATCCCCTCAATAACCTAGAGGAGATCGATTGACTAACTCATAATAACCAGCAGTTAGAACCAGGTGGTGAGGCAGTTTTGGATCAAGAAGAAGGTCTCTCAGAACAAGTGGTCAGCTTAGATTGTTGTAAGCAAGTGAAAAGAATACCGCATATGCAGCTGAAACCTGATCCAACTTTAAGGGGTGGTGACCCAGTATTTTAGGACCAACAAACAGACCCATGTGTATATTGCACTAGCCCACAGGAGATAGGAGGCTAGGGTCAGATCCTCCCCTCAGGCGTGCTGCCAACTGTTTTTCTTTACCAATTCCGGTGACCCCACTTGGAGGATTACTTCATGGAACATAGCGGGGATGCGCTCAAAAACCCAAGACCCTACCTGGCGTGAGTTATAGCTAAAGTTGATATATTGGGAGTGCAGGAAACATGGTTACTGGACCGAATCCACATCAACGGTTTTAAGACGTTTAATACTGCTGCAATAAAGGGTTTAGGGGCAGACCTAAGGGCGGACTCTGTACCTACATTTCGAATAGTTTGGTAATCGGAGATAAAGCCTTCGGTGCGGGGACCCCTATTATCATACCTTAGAGTTTTCCTTGGGCCCTATTCAGAGCATAGTTTTGGCCAACTTGTAGAACAATGCACCACCTGGGGAAATTAGCACCGTGGTTGGGAAGTTATCTGAGACTTTGTTAGATATCTGCAATGCAGATACATCTGATTGTATGACTATTCTGATGGGGGACTTTAACTGTGCAATATGTAATTCTGTAGACACCAGAACATGTGGACTTGAGAATGATGGTGGGGGTGCAACACTCACTTCTGTCACACGCCACTGGAATATCTGTTTAATGAGACTGCAGTTTCAACGCACAACATCGGCGCTTACTTCATTTTCAAGGAAACTGGGCAAGCCCGCCCCTGCCGTAATTTTGAAGATTTACCAAGCCAAATGTATGAGCGTGGCCACTTATGGAGCTGGTGTATGGGGCTATACGCCCGCTAATAAGCTTCAAACTACCGAAAACGATTTTTTTAAATACATACTAGCCCTTCCCCGAAGTGCTTCTACTTACGGCACCCATATGGAGCTCGGCTGGGAGTATCTAACTGACATCATTAGATACCAGCCGATTCTCCTTTGGCATCGCATATGGACCCAGGAGCAATGTCATCTTACTAGGTCACTAATATCTGATTGTCTTACATTGACCTATTGGAAAAAGATCCCCTGGCTGTTATATGTTTTGAAATTTTTGAATGATTTGAATTGCCCTGCATATTTCCCTGACCCTGTATCACTATTGGCTATACCAAGAAAAGCTTTGAAGAAACTATGTGTCGCCCATTTAAGTGATTTACGTTTGAGCTCAGAACTTGGTAAAAAGTCAAATGTTCATTTAACGATGATTCAATCCTCCTATGGCATTCAACCTTATTTGTCTTTTTTTCTGTCCAATTATGAGAGATATGTTTTAACCAGATTTCGGTTTGATTTATTTTATCGTCTTGTCTCACTGCCTGTGCCCTCTGATTGGTCACGTCATCTAGCTAGCTGTCCATGTGATGGACACACTCGCCAGTCAACCCTGCATGTAACCTTCTTCTGCAGCTTTTATGAGACCCCGCGTAAACGCTGGTTGGTCCCACTTCTCCGACAGTTAGGACTGAGAAGATGCAGACCGGCTCTTTTGGCACTTCAGCACTTAGATACTCCGTTTACTGCCAAAACTGTAGCCTGCTACCTCAAAGCCTGTTTGAAAATCCATTCCCAAATACTGGCTACTGCCCCTTAAGACTCCATTTCTGTGCAAATGACTACTATGCTATTATATCTCTGTATAGAGTGTCAATGTTTAGCTGAATTTGAATGATCTCTCAATGTTCCGAGTCATAGTGCTATGCTTCCTTCAGTAATTATTGAGTAAATGAAATTTTTTTATAAATTGTTGTAAATATTTGTTTTTAAATGTACTTTTTATGATTGTAAATTCAATCAAAATAAAGTTACTTTTTGACTTTGACTTTGAGATTGTGTATATGAATGATTTGGGCCTTGTGAATGATCTACTACCCCCCCCCCCGTACCCATGCCATGTACTTTTAACGGAAGAGGATTAGCATCTACAATCGATTTTATGTTAGTGTCATGCTCATTTACACTCAGGGTTTCCTCTTTTAAGGTCGGTGATAACCCAATGAGTGACCACTTTCCACTTCGTTTGGAGGATAAAATTCCTCCTCGTAAAGCTAAGAAGGTCCAACAAAACCTTCAGTTAACAGGCAACCTTGAACTGAGCAGAACAAATGGATTTTCTGTACGCTGGTCCAAAGTGGACCCAGTGGTGGTTATTACTAAAATACTAAAGAAGAGCAAATTATCCTTTGACATCTGTTTGAATGAGACATCCCCCTGTAACAGCATTATACAGTCTTTTTTAACTATATGTAATGAGATCAGGAGTTTATTAACTGCAAAACATCTTAATAACCATAAAGAATAAGGGTGTTTGATAAACACTGCACACAAGCACACACTAACCTGAAACAGGAGATGCAGAGACAACATAGATCCCCTGATCGAGTGAGACAGGCTAGATTAGAGTACAAGCGGGCCATCATGGATAGAAAACGTATCTCGTGGCAGGAAGCTTGGGAAACTCTTCACACAGCGGCTTTATTGAAAGACAGTGCAGCATTTTGGAGGGCAGTAAGGGTTCCCTTTTTATCAGACTGTAACGGACCAACAATTGAGATCGCAATTTTGGAGGAGGTATGGATTAACCATTATACTAAGGTTTATAATGGGCAAGGAGCATCTGATCCACAACAGCTCCCTTCTCTCACCTCTCAGCCAGGTAGTGTAAAGCTGCAGGTTACACTGGATGAGGTAAACAGAGCGCTCTCTAACAGTCGGGACCAGACGGAGTGCCGGTTGATTGATTCCAATCTAACATCTCCATCTGGGGTCAAATACTAACTCAAGTTATAAATGCCAGCTTTAGAATATCAATACCAAAGACCTGGGCTGAATCAATAACTATCCCAATATTTAAAAAAGGTGATCGTCATGACCCAGGGTGCTACAGACCAATCTCCATTCTCGATTCAATGGTAAAAGTGGTGGGCTGCAACATCTTGGAGCGCTTGCAAGACCGGGGAGAAGACAAACAGGTATTGTATGACTTACGGTGGCTTTAGAGAAGGGCTAGGCACCTCAGAAGAAAGCGTAAACCTGTCTATTTTGATTGGCAAATACACAGAAGCAAAAAAGGGCAGTTTGTTTTTGGTGTTTGTGGACCTCACCGCGGCTTTCAACTCCGTAAGGCAATTGGAGGCTATGAGAGGTCCTGACAGCATTAGGGGTTGACCAAAACATAATAGTGTTATTGCAACAACTGTATAATGGAGCCTCAGCCAGTGTTCGATATGGCATAGAAGGGGAGCATACTGATTCTTTCCCCATTAGGAGGGGGGTCAGGCAGGGTTGTGTCCTGGCCCCCTTCCTTTTTAATTTGTATATATATGGCCTTGGCGAAGCACTGACTAGGCAGGAACAAGATTTTCCTCAAGCCGGAGGGCGACCTATCCCAGCCCAGCTATATGCAGACGATGCAGTTTTAATGGTGCGGACACAAAATGGTCTGCAGAGGGTCCTAGACAGCTTCAATGACTTCATAAAAGATCTGGGACTTAGTATTAATGTTTCTAAAACTTTTGTCATGAGATGCGGTAAGAGGACTCAGAGAGTAAGGGAAATGTTTCTGGATGGCAATAAGTTAGCCACAACAAGGAACTTTTCATATCTGGGCATTTTATTAAATCAGAATGACGCCTGGTCCCAAGCGAATTCACAGCCCTAGGATCTTTTGCTAAGAAATTGGGGAAGAAGCCGCCAGGGGAACTTTTGCAAATTTTTAAAGTAAAGTGCATCACTATGTATGGGGCAGGGGTGGGGGGCTTCGCTAATACTCTCCCACTGCAGTAGGTGGAAAATTCCTTCTTGCAGTACATTTTATCTGCTCCTCAGAGCACGTCCTTCTCTGTTTGTCACCAGGAGCTTGGTCATCCTTTTATTTCTGACCTTTTTAGATTGGACGCAGTACGCCTTTGGCATATGATTTGGACCAAAGAGCAGACAAAGTTAAATAGGGACATTATGAAGAATAGTTTGGGTCTGGATGGGGCCTTAAAGATCCAGTGGAACAACTTTATATGTAACTAGCAGCCCGTCCCGACGTTGTCCGGGTATGAATTGCTGCCGGCCAGTAGTATATTGTTTTGTAGGTTCTCATTTTGATAGCATTTCTTATCTGTGACAGGCCTGTGAAATGCTCCGATTCACAGTGCACTGCTGATGCACTTAAGAGTGCCCTAAGGCAAAACCTCATAAATTAGATCCTGAATATTTAAGCTTGTATGATAGCTTTCTGGACACGAATACCCAAGCATGTCCAATAAATCAGAAAGGAAAGGGCTGAGATACTGTACAGACTTCTTTATGGTGCGTAATCTTGAACTGATATTGTGTCAAAATGAATATCAGCACAACCCTTCTTGTACTTTAGGAGATATGTACCTTACTGAACTGAAATCACTTTATTAAAGACTAGCAGCCCGTCCCGACGTTGTACGGGTATGAATTGCTGCCAGCCAGTAGTATATTGTTTTGTAGGATTTCGTTTTGATAGCATTTCTTATCTGTGACAGGCCTGTGAAACGCTCCGATTCACAGTGCACTGCTGATGCACTTAAGAGTGTGCGTTCAGTAGTGTGTGAACTCGAGTTTCCCTACTTTATTTTTCCTTGCAATATTATATAGCGCAAACTCGACAACATGGCATGAGCACAATTTACATTACAGAAGAACACATTAATTTGTGGTAGGCACGTAGAGACAAAGAGATTTGCCTGGAATCACAGGATGTTGAGCTGATGCCGAGATTCGAACATAGCTGCCCAGCTCTAAAGTTCGCAATTCTAGAACTTGTGGCGGGAGGTGTGTCTAAAAGTGTATGTCGGTGCTGGCCATCAATGTGAGAGACCTGTGCATTTTTCAAATCGGTGGTGAAAAAATATGAGTATGTTGCTGGAGGTGTGGGCCGCCGTGCCACCAATGTACTTCCCAAGGGAGGGTAAACACCCATTATTCTGCAACTTTCTTTCCAAATACCATCACTCCTCATACTTTCATTATGAAAGTACCATGACTCCGCAATGCCATTATAACGCATGGCATTGCATTTTATATGCTTTTACCACGCATAAATTTACAACGAAAATCGTTGTAAATGCATGAATGGTAAAAGCATGTTTTTTTACAATGTTTGGATAAGGTAAGTATGGGTATAGGCGTATATGTTTTGGGGTACTGAGGTATATGTTTTGGGGTGTTTGGGAATTTTAAGAGATCAGATATAGTTTTGGGTTATGGGGTACAGGGGTAGTTTTAGGGTTTAGGGATAGGTATGGGTTTTGGGGTATAGGGGTATTTTTAGGGTTCAGGGCTAGGTTCGGGTTTAGGGTACAGGGGTATTTTAGGGTTCAGGGGTAGGTTTGGGTTTTGGGGTACAGGGTTATTTTTATGGTTCAGGGCTAGGTTCGGGTTTTGGGGTACAGGGGTATTTTTAGGGTTCAGGGGTAAGTTTGGGTTTTGGGGTACAGGGGTATTTTAAGGGTTCAGGGCTAGGTTTGGGTTTTGGGGTACAGGGGTATTTTAGGGTTCAGTGGTAGGTTTGGGTTTTGGGGTACAGGGGTATTTTTAGGGTTCAGGGCTAGGTATGGGTTTTGGGGTACAAGGGTATTTTTAGGGTTCAGGGGTAGGTTTGGGTTTTGAGGTACAGGGGTATTCATAGGGTTCAGGGCTAGGTTTGGGTTTTGGGGCACAGGGGTATTATTAGGGTTTAGGGATAGGTTTGGGTTTTGGGGTACAGGGTATATTTATAGGGTTAAGATGGGTTAGTGCTTAAGGGTGTTGGGTATTTTAAGGAGTACGGGTGGGTTATGATTATGGGCTGCAGGGGTATTTAAAGGGAGCAGGGTGGACACCCGGAGCTGGAATGTACAGAATCTGGGAAGAAAAAACAATGAAATATTGGGCACAACATGTCAAGGTGTAAGGCAATTCCGTCCAGCTTTTATTTGGCTTCAGTTCTTGGAAGATGAGCACATTGGGTGGAGAGTAACAAAGTATCTCTAGAAGGCTATCCTGCAGCAAAAACACATGATATTTGATGCTCTGTAAACCCTGGGCACCTCCTTTGCGGAAAACATCTGTTTTGTTGTTGTTTTTTTTCATGACAAATTTGTATTCGTATGGTTTTATGGCATCTTAAATATATTATAGTATACTTTTTGATTTTATCTTGAGCTTTTATGATTGGTACAGTAACAATCGAATAAAGCTTTCCTTGACTTGAATCAAGATGTATTAGCTGTTTGAGGCATGTTATCATTATGGCTGAGGGTTCAGAAACTGCAAGCTTTAGTTTGAACCCATCCGATGGATGAAGTGACATTAGGTCTCGTGCCCAAGGAGGCATCACCAAACCAATCTATTGTTGGCAATTGCTAGTAATGAAGACTGGATAACCAAAACCGCCTTTTTTCCTCCCTCTGCAGGGCTCCTTTAGATGCGAACTTTCATGAAAACCATGGTTCAGTGTCTTGAGTTGTGCCAGCCCTTTCGACGGGTGGTACAATATTAATGTTTCATCAGTTTACTTTTTCTAGTATTTGATCCTGTGCTCCCCTGCATCAAACAGAGGACTAACAGGCCAATTCATCAAGCTAAATTGCGCTCACAAAGGCCAGATTCTCAGAATCTGGACCTTTGCGAGTGCAATTTTTGCATTTGGGATTCATCATCCCAAATGCAAAAATCGCTATTTGCGAAATCGGATATTTGCGAGGAATTGGACTTAAGGAATCTCTATTAGAGATTCCTTAAATGCAATTCATTACCAATTTGAAATTGCGAATTCGCAATATTTGGTCGCTATTTACCACGAAGTCTGACTTCGTGGTAAATATCGAAAAATTAGAAAAAAGCACTTTAGTGCATTTCTCTCTGTTGCATGTTACACACACACATGTCCTTTGGACATTTGTGTGCGCAACACCTGTGTAAATTTGCATTTCAGGGGTGCTACAGGGTGTCCTTTGGACACCCCTGGCACCCTTGAAATCGCTATCTTTTTTGCGATTAGCTAATTGCTAATCGCAAATAAGGAAGATGTAGGAATCGCAATATTTTGGGCAATTCCTACATGAATCCCGTTTTGCAAGTCCTTAATAGCGATTTCTTATAAATCGCTATTAAAGACTCGCAAATTGGGTCTTTGATGAATCTAGCTTTAAATACATACATACCCTGCTCTAACAGTCATGCTAGGGTTTGGGCACTGTGCTTTGTCTTGTTACCTTGGCAGCATAAAATAAAGACTCTTCAATCACGCCGAGTAGCAGTGTGTGGCACAAAACGTATTTTCAGTAGATTTATCTAATTCTGCATTTCGATTCCCAACTACTGGCTTCTTTAACCACCCACCAGGAGGGAGATGGGATACCAGTAACCTTTCAAAACAACTGCCAGCTCAGAAAAGAAAAATGCGGACTTCTGGGAGACTTCAACACCACTGCAGCTTCGCTCTGTCTCCCAGGAGAGGGACTTGGTAATGGTGCCATGTGAACTCGTCCAGCAAGTAAATGAAAATGTGACTTTCAGGCCTAGGCACTCCATTGTCGCATTCGACGGATAAACAAGGAATGACATACATGCCGATACAAAGAAATGTAGGTACTCGATGCAGACATGTGTACATTACTGTTCCATTCTCTTAAGGAGAGGCGATGGGGGTTGCTTTGGACAACCAATGGGGTTACTATCAGGAGAGCATGACTTATTATTACTAGTAACATTTTGCCAAAATACACTTGTTATGCTTTTTTGTGAAGTCTGCTAAATTTCGCTGTTTGCTTTTTCAACGCAAATCTTTTCACCACATAGTAACGTTGTTTTTGTTTCACAGTGAGAGTATTTTCATTCTACTCTAACTCATCAAAAATTCGAAAATGTACGCAAACTATTTCTTTTCAAGTTTACCTTTTTCAGATCCGTTTTATGCACAAATGCATTGGGAGAAGAATGGTACTTTCACCAAGGTATATTTTATGTGATACCATTCTGCTACTATTAAATAGAATTAGGTGCAACACAAATTTTCAACATTCTTGATTTTCATGAAGATTTTGAAAAGCGAAAAAAATGTTAAACTACGCAAAGTCATAACGTTTTCTGTCTGCAATTGGAAATGTTGCAAAAACACTCTCGGTATAATGCTTCGATAGATGGCGAGGAGTGAGCTTTGATTGTTTACAATTTAGTAAGATAATACATAAGTGACATATGAAAGGTAAATGGCACGTGTAGGTTGTGTTGGCCTTCCAATTAGTATATGCGTGAAGCAAATCACATCGAGGACAGAGAAGAAGAACGCGCAGGGATTTGCAAAGATTTCTTTTTTTAAAGTTCACTTACTATCTCTCAGTTTAAAAAAATATATATACAGATTCATAATGTCAGCACAGCAGAAGATTTAAAAGGTCTATGGAACAAGTAAGTCTTTACCAATGTTTCACGATTTGGCAAGGAAGTGGGTGTTTTACTCTTCTCAGGCAGACCTTACCCGTTCCCAAGCACATTTAAGGTAGGTCTGCATCCTCCCCTTTGCTGGGTCAAATGTAAGCTCTACAAACGGGAAGCTTGGTTCAATCTCATTTAGTAGATTTTTTTGTATTTCCTAGATTATGACCCACAGAAACATATTGTAAATGAACAATAACCAGACGGAAATAGCCATCCTGTAGAAACAAGATAGGGACAAAAAACACCAAGTAAAAGAAGGTTGCAGTTAGCCTGATAATAAAGATAAAGCCGATCACGCCCGTCACAGCTGCACCGGAAACCGATTCCAAGTGGTGAGAACATTTACAGAGGCAGAACACCAAGAGGTTGTAGCTTTTGGAACTCGGGTAGTTGATCATGCAGCTTGTCTCTGCTATGTGTCAGTTTTCCCAGAAACCTACTTTCCTCAGATAAACCCACGGTGTTGACCGATGTGATGAACCGCTTTGCAAGTTGTAAGGCTGTTTCAAGCTAGGGACGGGAGATAGTAAAAACCAAGGTTGATAATGTAGCATTTTGGGGGCGTGGCTTGGATGGCAAGGAGGCAGCAGACCTAAGTCCGGAGCTCCTGACCCCCAAGTCAAACGAACGGCGAGCAGGAGAAGTGAAACGCCAATAAGCGTGATAAAGAGCATAAGGAGAGGTGCATGAACATAAGGGGCACCCGTCAGACGTATCCAAGCCCGGCTACATCCACTGGGAAGGCGGACAGAGGAGAAAGGAAATCGGCTGGAAAAAAGGAAGAGGGAAGCGCAAGATGGCGGCAAGTTCCTAGAGGAGAAACCCGAGACGTTAGACCGCCAAGCCACCAAGTAAGAGCGCTCCAAGGCGGACACCGCAAGCGCCGCATGCAAACTTCCGCCGCTGGCGTCCCCCGTATGCGAAGTATTGAGGGATCTCCAAGCCGACCCTAATACCAGACACGAAGGAAACGAAGGAGACAAACACGGAAGGCAACCATCCTAGGTAGGAGCGAAGCTAGTAGCGGCCATCTTGGTAAGACAAGACAAGGCGGACTCCTGCACAACCGAGTAATTACCGCACTGCTCAAAACCCGCCAGAAGCCACAGAGCCTGTCAGCAGACGCGGAGGGGGTGGCGAAACGAGGCAAAGCTACGGGTCGAGGCGAGATGCGCAAGAGCCCCCTGAAAGCGGAAACCGAATAACGGAGGCGACACCCAAGCAAGAGCGCCCTAAGCAAACAGACATCCCCGCCGGCTACAAACAAGCCTGCGACGCACAGCAGAGATCCAATCCCTGCCTAACCAAGGACGATCAAAGACTACACGCCATCCACCAGGAGAGTCACAGACGCAGGGGGCGGCCATCTTGGGAAGGGCACAGAAGTAAACAAGCGGCCATCTTTGGGGGGTGAAACAGTACGGCACTGCAGCGACTGTACTCCAGGAGCAGAGGGCTCGTAGCTAAGCCGAAGCAGCTGGCCAAAAAAACACCCGCCCGCTCACACGCAACCCCCGACCACATCGTACCACGAAGCAACAAGCGGAGAACCGTGTGCAATGCAACGCTATCCTCACGCACGACGGCGGCCATCTTTAGACAGCGAACGGCGGCGGGCAGGCGGGCAAGCGGGCAGTAATTGGGGAAACGGAAAACACGGAAAACACGAAGCAAGGTACAAACAACAAACTGCCAAATAGACGCACGCCAAGGGAAAGGAAGCAACGAGGGAGGCGCCAAAACCACGCTGAGGCAAGGTAGAAGGGACGGCCAAAGTAAGGCCAGCAAGCAGAACAACGCGCTCAACAGCAACCAGCGTGTTGGCACCCCCCCAGCAGTAGCAACAGAGTGGAAAGAAGTAAAGACCGGGGGAAACACAAAGAGGGGAAGACGCAAAGGGGGAGATACCGCAAGAGGCTGGCGGAATCCAGGACAAAGACCAGAGTGGTCAAGTGGCCACCCAGATTCAGGGACAGCAACCTAACAGCAACAAACACCCCAAGTAACAAAGAAGATAAGGGACCAAAAAAAGAACCCGCAAAACAACAACTAACAGAAGGGAGATCCCAAACGCATCAGGTTAGAAGAGGCTTCGACGCCATGGCGGAGAGAGATGGTAAACAGGTCACAAATGACCAAAAAAAGAGCAAAAACGACATACCTGCCTCACCTGCAAAGGAGCGCGGCGGCCAAGGCAACAAAGCTATCACACTGGACACACTACTGAGGAAGATAACAGAAGGGAACGATCTTGCAAAGGCCACAAAAAAGACAGTGGACAATATCCATATGGAACTGATAGCAATCAGAGCTGAGCAAAGCAGGGCTAACGGCAGAATTGACGAGGCGGAGAAAAGGAAAAGCCAGCTTGAAGACCGCGCTAATGTAACTCACAAGGACCTAGGCTTGGTGATAAAGAGAACCACAGCGTTACAAAGATCCATGGCGGAGCAAGAAGACAGAAGCCGCAAAGGGAATATAAGACTCCTGGGAGCGCCCGAAGATGAGGAGGAAACACCAGGGGCGTGCGCCCTAATGCTGGAAAACATAATCCCCAAACTGACCGGTCTCAATTTTGACAGACCGCTCGAAATCGTTAAAGCCTACCGTATATCAGCAAAGAAACTAGCGAACAGCAACACTCCCAGACCAATAATATGCAAGCCATTAAGAGACAATCATACAGACGCAATCTTCGCCGTGGCCAGGAAGGGCAAGCCAATGTTGATTAACGGGAAGAAGGTAACGATCACCCTAGACTTCTCCAGGCTAACAGTGGAGGTGAGGAAAGGTTTCCTAGCCCAGAGAGAGAACCTGCGCAAAAACAACATCACATTCACCTTTGCAGGGCCTTCAAAAATGAAGATTACGGACAGGCACGGAAGCAGAATATTTGACGATCCCAACGACCTACAAAGATACCTGCAAGGCCCAGTCCCAGAAGAAATGGAGCTACAAAGCCCAGGAGCAAAGAGAAGAGCCTCCTCAGACGGAGCCGAAGGAAAGGACATATGATGAAGGCGTGGAACCCACATTTATTACTTTTTGTTTTTTGACTCGAACTCAAACGAACTTATCTACCTCAAACAAACGCACACACAATCAACCGCATCTACCTCAGCCGCCGAATACGACGGGAACGACGGAGAAGGGGCAACAACAACAACCATATCCTTTTCCTTTGAATGTTTTTGCATTTCTTTCCCTCCACTCTAGGCGGATAGCCTTTGCGCATGAACAAACTCAGCAAAAGAGACTATGCAAGGACTTGGGGGGGGGAGTGTGAGGACCCTTGCTGTCGCACACCCGATTTTCTACAGGCGGGGGGAGGGGGGAAGGGAGGGAGGGGGGCAGACAGAGGGGGAGGGCGGGACAGGTGGACAGGACGGCAGACGAGACAGTAGGCATTTGTGTAACTAGAATGTCCCTTTTCTTTCCTTGCTATATCTTTTCCTCACC
The DNA here is from genome assembly GCF_964263255.1 of Lissotriton vulgaris. NCBI lineage: Eukaryota > Metazoa > Chordata > Amphibia > Caudata > Salamandridae > Lissotriton > Lissotriton vulgaris. The sequence goes on from NC_141688.1 coordinate 12,776,545, forward strand.
TATCACCCCACTTCGTACATTCCAGCCCCCGGAGGGGGGGGGCCACAAGGCACACCACAGAATATGGACATACATGCCAGCACTAAAACATAAAGAAGATAGAAACACCAGCGACAGCATGGCACCTCCATGACAGACTCATCAAGGGCTAGCCTAACCACGAACCTAAAGGTGGTGTCCATGAACGTTAAAGGCCTGAACCATCCGATCAAACGCAGGAAAATATTAGAGCACCTGGCCAAACTAAAAGGGGACATATACACGCTGCAAGAGACCAAACTCTCGGAGGAAGAAGCAAAGCTACTCAAAGCAAAATGGATAGGAAACGTACTATGCTCGCCAGCTAAGGGGAAGAAACGTGGAGTAATAACCATCCTGAGCAAGAGGGCTACCCTAACCATACAAACGACAAACGCAGACGAAGACGGACGCATGCTGATAACAAGAGTCCAGAAAGGTAACGACCGGATACATGTAGTCAACATCTATGGACCAAATTCTGAAGACAAACGGTTCTGGCAAGAAGTGGACAGCAAGCTAACTGATATACCGCAGGAAGACCTCCTGCTCGTAGCAGGAGACATGAACAAGACGATGGATCAGGCTACGGACAGGCACCCAATCAGACCAAGTCACAACTCCCATAACAACAACACCCTGAAAGACCTATGCATCAAACAACACCTAGCGGACCCATGGAGGCTACAGCACCCAACGGCGCGCGAGTACACTTTCTACTCACACCCACACAATTCCTACAGCAGGATCGATTACATACTGAGGTCCAACAACCATACGCACCTAATAGAAGAAACGGAGATAGCTCCAATAACCATCTCTGACCACGCGCACATATCGCTCGCTCTAAGCGGCAGACACAACGAGAACCCAACGAGAAGATGGAGACTAAATGACGACATCCTGCAAAACAAAGGAAACGTGAAAGAGATCAAGGAAGCACTAAGAGACTACCTTGAACACAACGACAACGGTGAAGTGGGGAAGAGCACCATTTGGGACGCCCTCAACGCGACACTAAGAGGTAAAATGATCAACATCAAATCAAGGATGAACAGAAGCAGGAACAAAAAAATCTCCGAGATAGAAGAGGAGATAAAAGCACTGGAAAGAGGTCACTGCGCAAACATAACAGACAAGAACACACTCACCATGCTCACAAAAAAGAAATACAAACTGAACAAGATTCTGAGCGAACGAGCAGGCTCTTGGCTGACAAAATTCAAATCTGTGAACTTGTGCAGAGCCAACAAAGCAGGGAAACAGCTGGCATCCTACCTAAAAGCTAAACAAAGGCAACATACAATAGCAGCAATAACAGACAAAACAAACATATCCCAAACAACGAACAAAGGAATACTGGAAGTTTTTAGACAGTTCTACCAGGAACTATACTCCGAGGATAAGAACCTGAGCAGAGACGGAGGACTCGCTCTCCTAAATGACACCAACCTGCCAGAACTCAAAGAGGAGGAGAGAAGCCCGCTCGAAGCCGACATAACGGAAGAAGAAATCGAAGCTGCAATCAGCCAGCTAAAACAGAACAAAGCGCCAGGACCAGATGGATACACCTCCATGTTCTACAAAACCTTCAGCCACCACATAAAAAAGCTACTGTCAGAAACTTACTCGGCCTGCTTACAGAACGGCAAGATGACAGAGTCCATGAGCGAAGCCAAAATCACAATAATCCCCAAGGAGGGGAAAGACCCTCAGTACCCGCAGAACTACAGACCCATCTCGCTAATAAATGTCGACTGCAAAATCTACGCGAAGATACTGGCCAATAGACTAAACAAAGTCCTACCAGACATCATCCACAGCTCTCAAGTAGGGTACATCAAAAACAGGCTATCGCAAGATAACACAAGGCTACTATGCCATCTAATCAATCATACAACACAGAGCAGCGAACAGGCGGTCATGATAGCGCTGGACGCAGAGAAAGCCTTTGACAGAGTCTCATGGCCGTTCCCTAGGAACTGCATGGCTAGATTCGGTCTAAGGGAGAAATACATAGCAATGGTGATGGCCCTCTACAACAAACCCAAAGCAAAAATAGTGGCGAACGGCAGCACATCCGAAACGCTCACACTAGGAAGAGGCACCAGGCAAGGATGCCTACTCTCACCAGGCCTCTTCCTGCTGGCACTAGAACCCCTACTAGCAAAAATTAGAGACAATAAGGGAATAACGGGCGTTAAGGTCAAAGAGAAGACAGTTAAACTAGCGGCATCCGCGGACGACATCCTCATCACAACCACAAACCCATCTACGTCAATAACAGCGCTCATGGACACAATAGGAGAGTACGCAGAAGCCTCAGGGTACAAACTCAACAAAGACAAATCGGAGTGCAAACCAATGAACGTCCACACTACAAGAGAGGTCCTCGGGGACTCAGGCCTGGCTTGGCAGACAAAACCACTCAAATACCTAGGACTACACTTTGGGAGAGACCTAACATCCACGCTACAACTTAATGAGGACTTACTGCTGAAAAAAATAAAAGAAAGACTAGAACTATGGTCGCCAAAATACATAAGCTGGTGGGGAAGGATAGAAACGATCAAAATGATGATAACACCGGCGATAAACTACACGCTAAACATGCTGCCACTCCCAATGACAGAAGGCTTCCACAAGAGACTGGACAAACTCATAAACACCTTCCTATGGAAAAACAAAAGACCCAGAATCAGCCTACTCAAACTGAGACTAACCAAAGACCTCGGGGGCCTCAACCTGGCAAACTTCAAAACATACCAAACAGCATGCCTGGCAAGACAGGGGATGGCCTGGATAGATGACACCCAAACCTACAAACCACTCTGGCTAGAGGTGGAGAAAGACTTCCTGGGAGGCCTCAACCCGACAGCTCTTCTAACAGCAAACAGACACCCCCTAAGGTCCAACCCAATACTGAAACACACCAGGGAAGCGCTGATGAAAATAGACAGGCGAATGATGCAGAAGTTGAGAGGCACAACATGGGAATCTATCTGGTTCAACACAAAAGTAACATACCAAGGGGCAACATGGATCGAGAAAGGAATCAGCCTCCCCAAACAGATGCAAACCAAGCAAAAGCCGCTGACATTTCAAAACATACAACAACTACATGGCCTTCCAAACCAAGAGCTCTACAACTTCCTCAAGATCAAAACTGCCATAACCAGAGCAAACCTACACAGAGAAGAACCAGGCATCATCAAATACATGCAAACCCTAAACTCAACAGGCCACCAAACTGCAAAGATCTATAAGCTCCTGAGCCCATCCACACTGTCGCAAAACAAGAAAACAACAAACTCATGGGAAACACTCCTAGGCAGGCAGCTAAATGAAAAAGAACGAGCAAAAATGTGGAGCTCAGCAACAACAAACAAAGTCACCCCACAACTAGCACAAACCAAATACTGGCTCCTCCACAGGGCCTACTGGACCCCGTCCAGGCTCCACAAGGTCGGCATCGCAGAATCAGGCAACTGCTAGAACTGGCAGAAGGAGGAAGGAACCCTCGAACACCTCATCTTCGAATGCGTGAAAGTCAAGAAGTTCTGGACGCAGATCAACGCATTCCTAAACGACATGCTCAAAGCAGACCTAACAATCAGCTTTGCAAGCCTGGCAACAGAACACCTGACCGCAAACCTAAACAGCAGAGAAGAGAGAGACCTACTAGACCTGCTGCTCACAGCAGCCCTAAAAATAATCCTGACTAACTGGAAGAACACTGCCAAAGCTAATTTTAAAACATGGATTAATTGGGTCACATTCCTGAGAGGAGCAGACAACATCACAGGCAACTTCTCTAAGGAGCATAACGCCAAAGTACACATGTGGAGCACACTCGACGAGCACCTGAAGAAAGCCCAATAGACCCCCCCCCCCTCTCTCTATCCTTTTTCTCTCTTTCTCTCCACCCCCCTTCTTACCTGGGGGAAGCCAAGAAAAAGCAAGCACAAATGGGCTATATATAAAGAAAATGCCAAATGTATATTCCACTTATATTTTTTATCAAGAAAAATGTATTAAATAAATAAAAAAAGATAATGTAGCATTGGGCTGATACTGCAAGCCCATCATGCACCAGGGCCCATATTAGTAACAGGTGCGCTGTGTGCAAACAGGCAGAGTGAACCCTATTACAATTAATGCGATGCCCCAAGGGTAGGTGCAAACTCACCCTGTCCCCATGGGAGCATTGCAGTAAAATACGGAGTGGCTGCTTCAAAGCTGCTACATGTTTCCAGTGCAGGCAGTAACCCACTTGCACTTTGAAGAAGGGAGAGAGATCCCCTTGCAGGCAGGTGCAGTGAGTTATTGCACCCACCTGCAATGGATTGTTTGGGGAGTCCATGGGACCCCTTCTACACATGCAGAGGGCTTCTCTCAGGGGGCCAACTGACAGTACGCTACCTTTTAGTGTCACAATGTTAGTGCCCTTCCTAAGGGAATTTATGTATTATGGATGCAGGTGCAAAGTCAAAGTGAGAGGAAACGCCCCCAGAAGATGTCCCTAATGCGACAAGTGCACCAATGTCAGCGGTATTACAGAAGGGGGTGCACAAACCGGCCACACTTGCCCATTGTGCCCTTGGGGAACTATGTGTAATGCGGCCCCTGGTTCTTAACAAAAACCTCACAACTGGAAAATAGTGTTCCTGGTGATAGGGAGTCTCTTAGTATCTAGTAACTTTAATTTAGGTGGGCAAGATAGAATGCACAGAACAGAGTCCCTAAATCAGCGCCCAGGCAACTAATGTAAAGTCTAATGGTGGAATAAGGAGTTAGCTGTGAACAGGAAGCACACCTGGAATCTAGGTATTGACACACATTATTTTTAATGGATTGTCTTAGTTATCGTTACCTCCACTAAACAAGACTTGTTCACTAAACTGCAGTGGTTATTTAGCAGTAACAGAAACTTACATTTAGCAGTGACCAATTTCAGAACTTTGCCTACAATCCACATAATAAATATTTGTGTGCCATGCTGGCTGGAGACACTTGTAGGTCCTTTGGCGCTGTGCACCTTCTAAGTGCGGTACTGGAGACGTACTCATAGCACATCAATACTCTCTACCAGAGGCTAAATGGAAAGACAGATGAGTGTAAATGATAAGACACACTTCAGGTGCATCACTACAATACAAAGCAGCAAGCCACTTCTCAAACCTGTCTCAGCCTGGGGTTAGGCTTTTAAAAATGTGCCCAAGTGGTAAAATATGTTAAAAGCGGGTGAGAGATTCAACCAGACCAATTAACAAGAAGCACATCATCCATTGGTGAGTGTCCTGTAGGAAGTTGCAGGTCCAGGGCTTAATTTGAGCCAGTGGTTTCTGTGCTCAGTACAGGAACTTAATATTCAGCAGCAGCACTTATGAAAGACTGTCACATTGTGGCACTGTCTGCCTAAATTATGGACGATCAAAACCACAGTTATTCATTCATTCATTCATTTTTTTTTTGTCTTTTTTATTAATTAAATACGTAAATAGAAATATAGATGCATAGGTAGATAACAACATAGTAAATAAATAATACCAATAATACGAACATGACCCATAATCTAAAAGCTATACAAGGATCAGAAAAAAACTCATCACTAAATCTGAAGATTAAGGAGAGTGATTTCCATTCCTGAGGCTTACGTTACCATAGGAGTCCTAACTGAATTTTGCCCAAATTCAATCAAATTCTTTAGTAAATCGGAGCCCCCTAGATTTATCCAAAGCGAGTTCTAGTTTATGGATTTGCCGTCAAGTAGCCTACTATTAGATTACCCTAGGGGATAATGGGGAGATCCAAGCTTTACCAATGCAAAGCCTGGTCGTAATAATAATTGTAGATAACATCTGCTACAACTCAGGATCATCACCGTCCTATAGCCTAACACGATTTCCTTGTGCGTAAACTGTATATCATAACCAATATAAGAACTAGAAAGCTGTGTCATACCAGCCCAGAATTTTTGAAGCCTAGGGCAGGAGAAACATATAGTTTTAAATTGTTGCACTTTTACATTAATAGATTATCCCACAAAGGTGTGTCCTGATGCAAAAGTGAAAAAGGTATATTTAGTGGAAATGTCCACCATATATTTACTATGTCTTTAATAAACTTAAATCTAACATGCTTAAAGTAGTTAGGATACAAAAGTCTGTACAAGAACAATCTAGAATCGGCTCCTAGCGCAAAACAAAAACAGTAATTTGTTGGGTCCCAAATACAAACAGCCAGAAGACTACAGAGAAGTTAAGCGAACGCTGCCCAAAAGTAGACCTTAAAGTCATGGAAAAGAAACCCCCTTGATTGTACGGGAGTTTAATAATTAAACGTATTGCATGTTTAGCCAGCCCATAGCCCCCCAAAAATCTACTAATGATTCCATCAAGCCTTTTAATGAAGGAAACTGGAACCCATAAGGGAATGGCCATAAAAAAGTATGAACATTTAGGCAGTGCTTCATTTGTAAAAGTTGAAGTGCAGGTGCTCAAATGTTTGTCGAAGGCCACACCTACTTTTCTCTGGATCCACCCACTGCATCCACCCACTTACTCTATTAGCTCCATCCACAACTGGCACTGCGAAAAAAGTCAGATGTTAAACCCGATCTGAATTTCAGCAAGGGAGCCTTCCTCATAGTAAGGTTTAGATAGGTTCCTCTGCCCTGTGCACATTTTGAAAAAGATTAAATCAAACGTGCATTTAAAGCATAATTTTGGAATAAATGAGCTAAAAACAATAACGCATTAAAAAGGGACAATTCCAGTGCTATATGTGCTGATTTGGGGAAAGGACAATACAGGGGTATGCCAATTTTAACAAAGTCCAGGCGTGCCACCCCTACAATTTTGTATGTATCCCTAACCCCGTAAAGCATATTGAAGGTATGAAATATTGTTACAGGGAGCAAATTAAAATGGTGAAGAGAAAAAGATGAATGACAAAGAGAAATGTATTTTCTGCTAGAGCAGCAAAGAAGAGGAAGCTGTCTCTCGTATTCACGACTATTTATCCGAGGACAGTGATGCCATAGGACCCTCTGTGATATGTGATTTTGAACACCTAAGGGCCGATTCACAAAGGGCCCCCACATTCCCGGAAGTCTTGGTAGAGGGGCACACTTGTGGCGGGACCTCCCAACTGCAGTTACTCATTGTGGAGGTCCCCCGACGAGTGTAAAGGCCCCCACCATGAGTGCAGGCACTGTTGATACAAGTGCAGGGCCTCTGCCACGAGTGTGAAGGCCCTTTGTGAATCGGACCCCTAGTAAGTAAACTTCACTGAGGTATGGATCTTCTCATGTTTTGATGAATTTCATAGTTTAAATATGCTTGTGAAATGTTGCTGCTAGAACTTAATGTAATGAAGAACCAGATGTAATTCAGCCTCCAGTCTTGTAATGAAATCATTTTGGACTGTAGGTCCACATATGAAACAAAAGTATTAGCAGGGTTTTTTGTTGACATCGAGCATTTTATCAACTCCGTACTTAAGATAAATTTCTTATTGACTCCAGCATTGGTAATATTCGGGGTTGATGTGGGCAATAGCCTGGCCAGCACTCATTCTTTTTATAAATACACATTTCTTTTCATTGCCATGTCCCAGGCACGTCTATGTATCACATCTCAGTGGTTGTCTGCGGAAGCCTCAACATTTGTACAATGGCGAGCAAGATTGTTAGCCCTGCATAGGTTAGAATTCTCTGTATTTTCTTGTAAAGGGGGGAGGAGCCGGCAATTAGCAACTAGGATATGGGCGCCGGTGGCTGAATGGGTCGGTTAACCCCTTGCGTGTGGCGGGAATTCCCCGCCCATGCTGACTGCGCCTTGCGCGGGCGGAGTCATGACGGAACGGTTCCGTCATCAGCACAGCTCACCCGTAGCTGATGACGGAACCGCTCCGTCATCAGCATGCAAGGGGTTAAAGATCTATTGTACTATGGGGTATTGATGGATCTGTGTGCTGTTGTCACTGTTGTTGATATCTATTATTATTTTGTAAACCGCTACAAAAGTGCCTATCATTAGATTGTCTATAGGGATGTGCAATGTTACTTTTTTGCAAAGTTTGTTTTTTCTTTTCGGGGTTAAAAACCAATTCTGCAATGTGTATTGTCATGTGTTCTTTGTGCTTCAATAATAAAAAAATTATTAAAAAAAAAAAAGAAACAAAAGATAACCATTATCATAGAACCTGGTCAAAGGACGGCCTACACAGTCAAACTAGTAAAGCTAGAGTGTAACACTTGAATTGTGGGGAAAAAACAACTGTGTTAGGATAACTGTGCTAGCTGAGTTCACATCAGCAATTGAAAGGAGCTTGTGAGAAACAATATTGAAAGCCCTACACCAACTTTTTCAATCAATCAATCATATCATTTGTAAAGCACACTACTCACCCGTGAGGGTCTCAAGGCGCTGGGGTGGGGAATGCTGCTACTGCTCGAAAAGCCAGGTCTTGAGGAGTTTTCTGAAGGTCAGCAGGTCTTGGGTCTGCCTAGGTGGATGGGGAGGGTGTTCTAGGTCTTTGCGGCGAGGTGGGAGAACGATCTGCTGCCTGAGGTCACTCTTCGGAAGCGGGGGACTGAAGCGAGGGTGAGGTCGGCGGAGCGGAGCTGGCGGGTGTGGGTGTAAAAGCTGAGTCGCCTGTTGAGGTACTCTGGTCCGGTGTTGTGGAGTGCCTTGTGTGCGTGGATGAGGAGCTTAAAGGTTATCCTCTTGTTGGCCAGGAGCCAGTGCAGGTCTCTCAGGTGGGATGTGATGTGGCTGCGGCAAGGGATGTCGAGGATCAGGCGTTCAGGAGCGTTCTGGATGCGTTGGAGCCCTCTCATGAGTTTGGTTGAGGCTCCTGCGTAGAGGGCGTTTCCATAGACCAACCAACTGCTGACAAGGGCCTGAGCGACGTTCTTCTCGTTTCAGTGGGGATCCACTTGTATATCCTACGGAGCATGGGGAGGGTGTTGAAGCAGGAGGAGGAGACGGCGTTGACTTGTTTAGTCATGGAGAGGGTGGAGTTGAGGATGACCCCTAGTTTGCATGTGTGGTCGGTGGGTGTTGGAGCGGTTCCCAGTGCGGTCAGCCACCAGGAGTCGTCCCAGGCCGAAGGGTTGGATTCAAGGATGAGGACCTCCGTCTTGTCCGAGTTCAGCTTCAGTCGGCTGTTCCTCATCCATTCAGCAACGGCCTTCATTCCTTCGTGAAGGTTGGTTTTGGCAGTCCTTGGTGAGGGAGAGTATCAGCTGGGTGTCATCGGCATAGGAGAGGATGTTGAGGTCATCCCTTTGGGCTACGTGGGCGAGTGGTGCCATGTAGATGTTAAACAGAGTTGGGCTGAGGGATGAGCCTTGGGGTACGCCACAGATGATCTCGGTGGCTTTGGAGCGGAAGGGGGGAAGGCGGACGCTCTGTGTTCTGCCAGAGAGGAAGGAGGTGGTCCAGTCCAGGGCCTTCTCTTGGATCCCAGCGTTGTGGAGGCTTGTTCGTAGTGTGTGGTAACAGACCGTGTCGAAGGCGACTGACAGGTCCAGGAGGATGAGGGCCGCCGTTTCTCCGTTGTTCAGCAGGGACTTGTTGTCATCGGTGGCAGCGATGAGGGCAGTCTCGGTGCTGTATTTGCTGCAGAACCGGGACTGGGAAGGGTCCAGGATGTTGTTCTCCTCGAGTAAGCGGGTCAGATGTTCGTTGACGGTCTTCTCGATGACCTTTGCCAGGAATGGTGTACAGCCAATTTCCTACCGTCTATTCACCCACTCCTCACCAAAGAAGCGGTATGGTATAACTGCTGTCTTTGAGTTTTCATTTATCCTGAAGGCACTATCCAAAGTGTTCATTTACTATACATATCAAGATTTGAACTATGAACGTCTTGTGCAGATGCACTATCATCTTCCTGTAAGGCACACATTTGGAGAATACTAAAACAATTGCTATTAACTTTAGCTCAGGCTGTGGTGCCTTATCTGTGAATTCCTCTTCTGTTTCTACTTTCCAAAAGAGAGGTTAAGCTGACTTTTAAACCGCTGCTCCCTCTCTAGGCTTAGTTTTAAGAGTGCCTGTTTATGCCAATGTTTTACTCAATGCTTAATTTGAACTGTTCGTTTCCAGTGCTCAGCACTGGCCATTAATCAACAACATGGCACTTAATCATTAACATCGGAGCTTTTCTTGAGCACCAGTTAAGGGCACATTAATTTACGGGGAGATTAAGTGATTTGCCCAGAATCACAGCATGTTGAGCTGACTGAGGAGACTTTTACCTGGTTCCCCATCTCAGAAGTTTGCAGCACTGGCCATTAAGCAACATTCTCTGACCACTTTCATGGTTAGCAGATGCTTCTGTTTTAGGTGGCGCTAGCAAGTGAAATGGCTGGTGCAAGCTGCCTCCTGACAAGAGCCCTGGCACTTCTTTTTTTTACAAATGAACCACTGAATTTATTAGAGGTAGGCGAGCCAAAAAGTTAACAGGGTGAGCCGAGCCCGAGCCAAGCTACTGGTCTTGCTCAGATCCTAAAGCCTGTGCACGAGCTGAGCCCTGAAAAGCATTTACTATGTAAATCATAAAACAAACATTATGTAAACTATTATAAGGTCTCTTCAAAATTCAAAAAAGTGTATTTCTTTACCATGTGGAATCTTTGCCATTAATAGTCAGGTTATACAACTGCACTGAGAAGTATTTATTAAAAGTGTTTCTAAACATAAACCATTAGTGAACTAAGAGACAAGACAAATGACGGAGTTCTCGCGCTGGGACTGCAAACTTGCGTACAAGAAGAGTTATGAAACGAATGTGCCGCAGCCCAATTACACGAGGGTCCTAGCCACGCTTCTTGAAGTACAACCGTCCCCTCTCTCCACTGTTTAACCAGAGGTTAGGTAGTAAAATACGGCAATGTTGGAATTCAACGGGTTCTTGCCTCTCTGGGCCTCTTAGCCCCGTTGCTACTGCACCTGCTGCACCACTGACCTCCACGCCCTTTGATCATATGTACACTGTTCAGAATTAGGAAGGATGTACCTGTTACTAGAGCACCCTGATTCCGGCCTTCTAGTGTGTGGGCAGGGGTCAGCCGTGCTGGAGATCAAAGGTAAGCTCTTTGCTGCACTCACACTTTACCATCAGCCTCTATTCTCAGTGTGCCAGCTGCGTTAAATAGAGGGTGGGGGGCGGGGATCATATCTGTGTCCTGTTGTCTTTTTTCCCATTTCTGCTCTTGGCTTTCACACCTGAGTTGCATGAGAGGCAGCGCAGTAGGAGAGAAAGTTTTGTCTTACCTCGCCACCAAAGCCCATGGGCGTGCTCTGGCTCAGGCGGCGGGGTCAGGAGCCATGTCAGCAGCGAGCTGAGTGCTGGGTGGGTGGTGGGGGGGGGAAGCTGCTGGGGGAAACTGTTGAAATATGACTGTGATTAAATCAGGTGAAGGCAAGCAGGCACCTGCCTGGTTGAGACAATAATTATTATATCAGCTTCTATCAAGCCCCGAGCACATGTGCGTTTCAAGTGGAGCATTCAGCAGGAGCCCTCACTATGCATGAGTGGTTCCGTTTGGTTGGCCTGGTGCTGCTGCTAATAACTGTTGAACGGATGACTCGCGGTGGGGTGCACGCATGCGGGTAAGCTGGGGCGTGGCAAATTGAAAAGAATCTGCACGCTTCCTGCTGCCACACAGCCCCTGACCCCAGGCCCGGAAGAACCAAAATCCAGCGCGATGAATCAGTGTCCTGCGGCCCAGGCACCGGCGGCAACACTCAACTAAAGGCCGCCATCAATAAACATTTTATGATTTTTCACTCGGGACTGGAGATGGTCATAAGAGCCACACTCTGCAGCTGCGCCGAGGAAAACTTACCTAAACACATCAATGCAATATGCATTAAGTCTCCACCAAGTGCAGCAGGTGGGTGTAGAGTGTAGAACCTGCCCTGATAAGAAAGTGCTGGTGGTAAGCACTGGAAAGCACCGGCATAAATTAAGCACTGCTTTTAGGTAGAACATTAATTTTAATGGTGTTACATTGGCCTTCGATAGAAATAGGGATCTTGTTTCATCCCCTTAAGTTTCCTTTGATCAGATAGTAGGAGAGGCTCATAATTTATCTTAACGATTTGTACCACCTGCAATGTCAGCTGAATACCGAGATTTGTGCCAGTCGAGGAAACCCTGTTATCCACACATAAGGTTCGAAGTTGAGAAGTACTTGTTTTTTTGTATTATTGAGCTTATAGCCAGAAAATACTCCGAACTAATTGGCACCATTGATAACAGAATAGGGAGCAGCAGATGGATTAGAGGAATAAATTGTGACGTCAACAGCGTACAATAATTTTAAGGTTGAAGTTGAAAGAGATAACAGGCTGGATATATTTATGAAAATGCAAAAAGTGCAGACATGGCTCCATAAAAAGGGTAAATGACAGCGGGGCTAGGGGACACCTAAACCAGGTGCAACGATCAATCTGAAAAGGAGTAGAAAATGTCCCCGCATATGCTAATTGAGAACTGGGCTTGTTATGTAAAGACTGTGTCCATTTTTTAAAGCGGTCACCGATAACGAGAGCGTACATCGCTGCCCAAAGATATTCCCAGATTAAGCGATTGAATGCTTTCTCAGTGTCTAAAAGTATCATTTTGATATTCATGCCCGAATTTTTCTGCTATATCGAATGCGGCAACAGTAGAAGTAACGTGGCAGGTGGCATCCCTCCCAGGTATAAAACCGTGCTGCTGTTGTCAAACAAGACAGACCTTAAGAGGAGCAAGGTGGATCACTAAAAAATATGCGATTATCTTTGCATCAGCATTAATGACTGACTGACGCGTCTTGGCGCTAACAGATCCAGAAGAAAAAGGAGGCAGAGGAGCAGATTGATCTAGACAAAGAGCCAGGTTTTTAGGTCTTTTCTGAAGCGCGTTTTAAATTTTTGGGCACGAAGTGCTGGGGGTAGCGAGTTCCAGATTTTTGCCGCTTGGTGTGAGAAGGACTTTCCCCCCCACCGAACTTTATTTATTCTGGGTTGGCAGACGAGGTCAAGGGTGGATGACCTCAGTGCGCGCGGGGGAATGTATCGGGGCAGTAGGTTATTGAAGTCGTCGGGTCCCTTGCCGTGAAGAGATCTGTGGACCAGGCAAAGAGCTTTAAAGTGGATGCGGCGTCTGACCGGGAGCCAATGTAGCTCAGGAATAGCTTTGGACGTGGGGTGGCATCTGGGAATTTTCAGTAGGGCTCTGGCCGCCGCGTTTTGGATTGCCTGAAGTTTAGACAGCTGTTTTTCTCCTGCTCCCAAATAGAGGGAGTTACAGTAGTCAATGCGGGATAAAACGCGGGCTCCCATTACCGTTTTCCTAAGGGTGTCTGGGATGTAGGGAAGAACCTTCCTGATCAGTTTGATGTTGTGAAAGCAATCTGAGGTCACCTGGTTCACCTGGGCTTTGAAGGAGAGTTCTTTGTCCAATAAGAAGCCAAGGTTTCTGACCTTGTCTACGGGAAGAAGACAAGTTCCTGCTTCGGGGGGCCACCATAGGTCGTTCCAAATGGAAGTTTTATGGCCGAACTCGATGACTTCGGTTTTATCCGTATTTAGTCTTAGGAAGTTGTTGCACATCCAGTTCTTAACCTGAGAGAGGCAGTTCCTAAATCGTTCTGCAGTGGCGTCAATAGATTGGGAGATGGACACTATGATTTGTGTGTCGTCGGCGTACAACACCAATTGTAGGCCGTGGGATCGGATCAGGGCAGCTAGGGGAGTGACGTAAAGGTTAAAAAGAGTTGGAGACAGTGTCGAAGACCGCTGTGAGGTCTAAAAGTATCAGGGCCGACCGTCCACCTTCATCCATGGTTTTGCAAATGTTTTCAGTAGCCATGATAGGGCTGATTCTGTAGAGTGTAGGGGTCTGAAGCCATGTTGTGATGGATCAAGTAGCTTTTTTTCCTCCACATGCCGCATTATTACCTGATTTATAGCTTTTTCTAAAATTTTTGAAGGTAGGGGCAGGCAGGAAATGGGCCGATAGGGTTTGGGTTCAGATGGATCAAGGGATTCTTTCTTGAGGATAGGCCTAATGAAGGCCATTTTCCAATTTTTGGGGAAATTCTCCTTGGGAGATAATTTTATTGAGCAGAGGAGTCAAGGTGTTTGCGATGGTCTCAGGAATTTGATGGAGCACATAGGGGGGGCATGGATACAAAGGAGAGCCAGATTTTATCTGGATTAGTAAATCATGTACTTGTTGTTTTTCAAGTGCAGGGAAGCTGGAAAAGCGGGGGGGAGTAATGTCGGTATGTCCATCTATGTTAGGAAGTATGGTGGATACCATGGTGCTATGGTCATCATATACTGATTGTACCTTTTTTTGAAAGAAGGTGGCCATTCCATCGACGAAACTCTGATCAGGGTTAAATACTGTGTCTCGCTGGGTTTTTGTTAGGTGGGCCACAGTTTTATAAAGTTCCCTGGAGGAGTTTGCCGATTTTTGTATTTTCTCTGTGAAGTAAGCGGCCTTTGCCTGAACTATTATGGATTTGTACTCCTGTAAAGTATTTAAATATTTAAGTTTTTTCTCACAGCTATAATCAGAGCGCCAGCTATGTTCTGCGCGTCAGCACTTAATCTTAACAGTTTTTACCTCAGCCGTGTACCATTGAGCGGTAACTAGCCGTTTTCTGGGTTTCTTTGATTCAGGTGGGGCCAGCTCGTTCATTGCATCAATAATCCATTGATTAAAGTTGGAAGCCCAGTCTTCACTACTGCCGTGATCAAATTCGGGAGAGGTATTTCCCAGAGTCTCGGCGAGTTGGTTGGATTCGAGTTTTTTCCAGGGCGGGAGGTTTCGGGATGTAAGTAGCTTCTGCGCTGAATTGCAGAGTTTTTTATTTGTAAATTAAAGAAGATGGCGTAGTGATACGACCACGGTATGGAAGTAATGGATAAGATTTTGATGGAGTGGCAGTTGGAGAAGATCCCATCAAGGGTGTGCCCTGCTGTGTTAGTAGGAGTAGTAATGAGGGCAACAGGACGATATGGACCGAGTTCTTCAGGTGGTTTAGCTTTTAAAAAAATAAATAAAAAATAACAATATTGGTTATGTTCCATGAACTGGGCACTTCACCACTAGCATGACATATTGAATAACACTTAGAAATAGCGGGGTAATAATATCCTTAACTGTTTTGTAAAATTCCAAAGGTATAACAAAGACATTTTGATGATGAAGGCAATATGCTCTTCAGACAGTGTCAATACTCTTGGGAGTGCACAAATGTTGTCTGATTTGGGGTTCCTTCCAGGCTACTCCCTGGTGGATACAAGCACAGCATGGCAATTATTGAATTGCATTTACTGGTGGGCTCTGTTTGTGTGCCAATGTTATCAGCACCCCTGAGAGACCGGTAGGTTCAGTATCAAAAGTTCGGTCTGATTCCTTCAGTCTTGCTTATAGCCAAGTTCCGCAGGGCAATGTACATATCCGGCATTTGGAGAACATCAGTACACCTCTAGTCGAGGTTTGAGGTTGGCTACAGGATAAACTACAGGATAAACTACAGGAATGAATCACCACTTCCCAGAAACACTTCTTTTGGCTGCTGCTGTAATTACGATTGAGAGTTAAGGTTGTCCACCTCATTTTAAAATGTATCTTTTGGTACAGTATTTGGACAAAATGTTGAGTTTCAACTATCGATAGACAAAAATATTGGGGAAAAAATATATCGTTGTCAAGAATATAAATTTTTCTGGTAAAAAAAATCATTGTTAAGAGTATTGTTGTTGTCAATATTGTTTTCAATAATATAGTTGTAAAGAATATATTTTTTTCATTATTGTAATGTTTTAGTTCATTTATTAATTTGTGTTAATATTGTTTGAATAATTGTTATGAATGTTATTAAATAGATTTTATAACTTTAAGTTATTTAGATTTTTAATTTAATTTGCTGATAGAAATTTATAGTGTCATAGCGTGTTGCTGGCTTTGTAGCAGGATAGGGTGGGTAGTTAATTAAGTATTAATTAATTATTCATTAATTAATTAATTTCTAAGTAAATGTGTGATTGATATTTTTACTGTTTATTATGTAATACTGATCTAATTTAGTTATATTTTAATTGCAGGTTGCTATGTTTGTTAGAGTAAAGGGTAAGAATAAATGAAGTAATAATTAATTAAAAATTAAGTTTTCATTTGTTCTTCAATATTTAATTGATTATTAATTATGTCAATTGTGTAATAATCATGTATTTGAGTTACATTTTAGGTGTGGGCTACTAGGTTTCTAGGGGTATAGGGAGGCAAGTTAATTAAGTAGTATTCGAAAAATATTAATTATTAATGTATAATTAAATATTGAATGTATTCATATTTATGTAAATTGTGTAATAATGATATATTTGAGTTATATTTCAGGTGTTGGCTGCTGGGTTTTAGGGTTGTTATGTGGAAATGTAACTAAGTAATTATTACATAACAATTAATTATTAATTTTAATTGAAGACCAATTATGCAAATTGTGTTATACTCATTTTAGTTATATTTTAGGTGTATGTTGCTAGATTTGTATGGAAATAGAGTGACTTCTCAATATTGTTGATGATATTCATCTTGCACTGGACAAGATCGAGGCCTACCTTCTTATCCTTCTTGACCTTTCTGCGGCATTTGATACTGTTTATCACCCAACCCTTCTCAACACACTCAAAAATCGCTTCGGCCTCAGTGGCATTGTTCTTAATTGGTTCACCTCCTATTTTCAGCATAGAGCCCAACAAATTAAAATTCAAAACTGCCTCTCTAGCCCAACCTATGTCTCCCTTGGTGTCCCTCAAGGATCCATCCTCTCTCCCGCTCTCTTTAACCTCTTTATGGAACCCCTTAACCTGATACTCAAACAAGAGAAAATTAACTACCACCTCTATGCTGATGACACCCAATTGTAGTATAAAATAAAATCCCTTGCTCATATCCTGCACCTTAACATGACCTTAACCAAGATCCAAACCTGGTTCCACAACAATCATCTGAAACTCAACCCGAACAAAACTGAGATCATCCTCCTCTCTCCCAAAAACAACCCTCTCCCCATCCAGTTATGGATCGCCGACCTCAATGCTCTAAACTGCTCTCTCTCCCCTGCTGATTCAGTTAAATCTCAAGGCATCACCATCAACAACAATCTCACACTAAATTCCCATGTCAAGAACTCAGCAAAAAGCGCACTTTTCACTCTCCGGCATATCAAAAATATTTAACCTTTTATCCCTGATGAAGACTTTAAATTGATTATACAGTCTCTCGTCCTGTCTAAAATAGATTATGGTAAGGCTCTTCTCTCTGGCACCCCCAAAATCCACCTGGCCCCATCAAATCCATTCTTAACCTAGCAGCCAGGTAACAACAAACTGTAGACGCTTTGACCACATCTCCAATGCCCTTAAATCCCTCAAGTGGCTCCCCACAGAAGGCAGATCCTCCTATATATTGCCTGTATTACTCACAAAGCCCTTTACCAGAAGACCCCATCCAACCTCTCAAGTAAACTTAAAAAAGCTGGCTGTGCCCAAACACTGAGAAGCATCAGCACTATTCTTCTCATACCCCCTACTCAAAAAAGCTGCTTCGAAATTCCGCTCCTTCTCTGGCAAGGCCCCATCCATTTTGAATGCCCTACCCAAAGATC
This sequence comes from Lissotriton vulgaris, assembly GCF_964263255.1. Taxonomy (NCBI): domain Eukaryota; kingdom Metazoa; phylum Chordata; class Amphibia; order Caudata; family Salamandridae; genus Lissotriton; species Lissotriton vulgaris. The sequence continues at coordinate 12,794,249 of NC_141688.1, forward strand.
TTCGTTGCAACCCCTCCTACTCCAGATTAAAAAAAGAACTTGAAATTCATTTGCTCGCCAAATTTTGGGGAAATTAATTATTGGATACCTAGTCATTCTGACTACCTCTCCTTCTTCCTCTTTAGTCTTCCCCCTGTGCCACATTCACTCCCCTTTATTTTTCTCCTGTCACCTCACCCCCTCCACCTATCTTTACCACCCACTTCCTACCATGTCCCTTGAATCCTCCTTGACATACTATTAAATTTACTATCTTCATTAATACCCTTGTTCCGGCAACCGGCTTCTCTATCGCCATTCTCCATCCATATGTACCTCTAATCATCTCCCATTATTCTTTTTGTTTTTTCTTTGTTTTCCTTTTTCTGTTTTTGAGCACCTGTACAACCTGTTTTGTTCAAATGCCATGATTGTTCTTTATTGTATACTACCACTGCTGATGTAAAGCGCTCTGATACCCACAGGTGGAGTTAGCGCTATATAAAACCTTTCAAATATATAAAATAAATAAACAGTTAATTATTACATTGTGTTTAAATGTTGTAAATTGGCAAAAACAAGTGTTAAAAAATGCATATATTTTTATGTTAAGTAATAATGTTTTTATTAAGAGTTTTATATTTTTTTTCTAAATTAACAAGGTTATTCAAATACACAATGTGTCTGGAGTGAAGTAGTTCACCTACTATTTCTTATAATAGAGTGGGAAGAGTACATTTAACCCCTCCAAAGTTCAACATATTCCCTGCTGTTGCACATAGTGTTTTGGGAATGGTAAACTTTAACCCTCTGAATTCCAACGCTTTCCTTACTGTTGCACGGACTTGGGAGGGCCAAAGTTCAACCCTTTCCCTACTGTTGCACTGCTTGGAGTGGGACCAATATATTTAACCCCTCCGAATTCCTACGCTTTCTCTACTTCAACTATGCAGTTGCATAACTGGAGTGGGAATAGTGGATGCATTATGCCCAGATTCGAATACCTTTCTTAATATTGGTTAAATATATTTATAATTAATATTTATTTGTAATTTTAATTTTAGAGTATTTTTTTAATATTTGCAATGATGTAAAACATTTTATAGTACTTTTTGAAAATTTCCTTTTTTGTTATTTAATTTTTTTTGGTTAGCAAATTATGTAATGTTTTTGAATCTTATTGATAATATGTTTTATGTGTCTTGTATATGTGTGTGTGTGTGTGTGTGTGTATGTGTGTGTGTGTGTGTTTGTGTGTGCATGTGTGTGCGTAAATCGGTGTGCCCAAATAGGTTCAGGTGATTATTGAGGTTCAGCTCCCACACGGGTAACATGGCACAGAGACGTCTATGACCTGACCTATGCCTCCACAACCAGCCAAAATGAAATGTGAGCCCTAGAGGTGGGACCTCTGCGAGCTTCCCCATGCTGTTATTTAAACAATGATTATCCTTACATAAGATGAGGGGATAGAGGCAAATTTCCACCTGGGTTAGGTGCCCTTCTCTTTACCCAGGGAGAAAGGAAGAGTCCCCATAGGTAAGACAATGGGTGAGGGTCCACATTTCCAATCTATTCTCGGGCAAGGTTGAGGTGGTGGAAAATTCCTTATCCTTTGTAGCCATTTGGCAAGACTAGGTGAGTGTGCATTTTTACAATGCAGCCTATTAAGGTCAATGGTGTTTTTGAAACCTGCGCACAGGTCAGGGATATTGTGAGGCAGGCTGGCATACCTATAAAGGTGCTGTATTTTTCTTCCATTTCTCTGTGGCCCCTATGAGAGGTCACAGAGAGACCTTCAGAACCCAACAGCCCACTGGTTCATATTCTGTTATCAGTTATCCCTCTGTTATGGCTTTCCTTATTTTCACTTATGTTTGCAGAATTTGGTTGATAGCAATGATGATATTTCAATAAACAGACACAAACAACCATTACACCAATGTGAAATTATTGAATGAATGCATCTTTATTGTTAATTTGAAAAAAACGTATAAATGTTAGTCAGCACAAGAAGACGCCCACCACCAACGTTTTATCTAGTAGGCCCATCTTTGGAATCAGTGACAGAGTATAAGTACCTGGGGGTAATATTTGACTCAAGAGGCACATTCGCAAGGAACTGCTGCTCGATTCAAAGATAAAGTAATACCCTAATGTCAGCCTACTTCTCGTTAAGGAGGACTTTAAAGGGCCTGTATCTCAAACCATTACTGCAATTTATGCCTGCAAAATATGGAACCTGTAATATTTAACACTGCAGCTTTAATAGAATCTTAAGGATGTCACTAGGTATGTCAGCCAATGTTGTCATGGGTATGTTCTAATTTCAGTCAGTTGATGTCTGCTGGCATTGTATGTGGATGGGATCTTTTATTTCTGCATTAAACTTCATTTTATGAACTATACCTCATCTTGGATTTATTGGAAATTACTTCAGAACCTCAGTAGCATATGGAGTTGAAGCTATGTGGGGAGAGCAGATATAGCTATATAAAACTCAACCGTTGGCACTTATCGCTGGGTGTTCTGCATCCCACAGTATACTTCCACAGCCCAGATATGCCTCGATTTTGGACTACGGAAGCTGAAACTAACTAGCATTGGAGCTTACCTAAAAACGTGCTACAACAACAAAAAATAAGTCGGGAGGTACATTAAGTAGTGTGGTGTGGATTGCCATATCTGATCCTCATAACACCCAGGCACATGAATATTTGAACCTAGCTCTAACAACATTGCAGGTCGTTCCACTTTGGGCAGTATCCACACAAGATGCTTTTAATAGAGCCATCAATTCAGTAGTTAAAAAGCTTTCCTCCCTCAGTGATAAAGCCCACATGCATGGGTGATAATAGGCTAATATGGGCTTCTCAAGCAATACTTAGAAGAACTGTTTGGGCCAAGGGAAAAGCTCACGTTGCTGTGCTGTTGGTTTGGCAGTTTTAACACCTTATGCAACTCCCCTGCCCGGCTGAGACAAATCACGGTAACTGCATGTCGCTGTGCCAAAATGTAAAGTAAGACATTTGACATACTGTCTCTACCTGCCCTGCATTGAAGGCAGAGCGAAAGAGACTTGTGAAACTCCACCTCCTCAGGAACAGAATTCAAATGTGCCAACAGGCAGTTGGCACATTTGAATTGAAATTCATATCACTGGCAGAAGGAAAACTGGCCAACCAAGAGCTTAAGTGATATGATATAATTGTAATCGCTAAATGCTCTGATGGCGGCAATTGTTTATTTCGGCTCACCCACTTGCTAATCGGTAAAAGAAATGTAATTTAAATACAGGGAGATTCATATCTAATGCACTGATTGCACTTTGTTTCAAGTTTTAATTATTATCTGTAAATCTGCAAAAAGCATCTACCACTTTACTTAGTGAAATCCTATAAACGGGCTGTACTCTCCCCGTAAGATGCCTGCATTCTGCTTGTTCTTTTCCTTTATTCTAGCTCGATAACGCACTAGGCACCTTATTGTAATCAAATGTCTTGCTGACGAGGACATGGACTATGGCACCGAGTACCTAAAAACCTCAAGGCAAGTTGTCCATTTACTACTTTTTTAGTGTTCGATTTTACAACGAGACAATTGCTTAAAAAAATTACACATATTTTATTAAACGTTTTGGAAAGGGGCGACCATTCGGTCCCCCCGAACGTATGGTGGAGTACCACGATCCCCCCGGGAAGCCATCTTGGGCGGGAGGCGAGTCTCGGCTGGTATGCCCGAAGCGGCGTAGCCGGGGCGCGCCTTTTTCCCGCCCTTGAGTGGGTTGTCCTAGACACTGACGCGGCCGGCCACGCCCTCGCAGGCAGGCGGGCGCGGGTTTACGCCCGCCCTGAAGACGGATAAAAGGAGCAGAAGCCAAGAAAGCATCCTCTTGTTCCTGTGCTCTGAAGCTGCACCTACCCGCTGCATGTGAGCTCGAGATGGAACGAAGAGCCAATTTTGAGCGTTGTAATCTTTCTTTTTGTCTTACAGATATTCCGTCTGAGAATGCCCAAGAAAGTCGGGAAGCGGGTCAGTACCGATCAGATGCTCCGCATGCTCATGAAGGAGGTAGCCGATTTGAAGAAGCAGGTGGCGGCTAAGGACGGGGAGGGAGGACCGAAACGGCCTTTGCCGGGAGCAGTCCCCGGTGGGAGAGGCAGGAGGTCCAGAAGGGGGGCACTCAGGGGGGAAACCCCGGTTCCCGATACCCCACTTGAGGAGCCAACCCCGACGCCGAAAGAAGGGAATCCGATCCCCGTGGTGGTCACCCCCGTGAACGGGGAGGATATGCCTCCCGAGTTAGCGGCGCAATTGGCAGCGTGGTTGGGAAAAGATAGCGAGGGCACCACGGCTGACGACGCCCGCGCAGTAATGAGGCAACTGCGGGAATCTAGGGAGGCTGCGAAGGCACCATCTTCTGTTAACGCATCAGGCCCGGGTTCGGTGGCAGATGCAGCGTCTGGTTCAGGTAAGCGGCCATTGCCGATTGCGGGGGAGGGGTCTGTACCTTCACGAAGGGAAAAGGTGGCTCAGCATGTTCCACTGGAAGTTAAGGAAAAGATTTGGGCAAATAAGTATGTGAACATTTTTTCTTTGCTTACCGATCATTACGAGATGGAGCATGTAAAGAGCCAAAAGGAGCTCATGCATCCGAGTGTTTGGCGCGCAAAAATGGCCGCCTTTAAGGTTGACGAAAACATTGGTACTTGGGGCAGAGCATGGGGCATTTTTACCTCCATCATGGGAGAGCGCAGGCCCGAGTTGTTGACCGAGTTGCCAATTTATCAATCACGTATCATGGAGTATTCCGTAGCATATGGGGGCAATCAGTGGTTCTGCTATGACAATCTTTTTAGAAAAGCTAAGGAACACGACCCGATTTTGACTTGGGATTGTTACGACTCCGTGTCATGGCAAAAAATGGAGAGTACAGGAATGTTGAAGGTACCATTGTTAGGGAGTAACGGGGGGGAATCTTCCCGCCAAAACTCTGGGACACCCTTTCGGACGGGTGCAGGTAACGAGTACCACTCGAAGCCGAGTGGCAACACAGGTAAAAGGGGGATCTGTTGGAATTTTAACAGAGGGAAATGTACGAGGCCCCAGGGGTCATGCAAATTCAGACATGAGTGTGGGGGGTGTGGGCAGCCATCCCATCCTGAGTCCATGTGCAGAGCCAAAACGGGTGATAACGGTGGTAAGGGAGGCGCCAAACAGGTCTGATATAGTCCGAGGGGCGCCTTTACCTACCCCGATTGATACCATGGCAATGATTCCTTGGCTCAACGAATACCCGGATCATGCTTCCGCTGGGGTGTTGCGAAACGGGTTTTCATATGGTATCCGCATCCCAGTGGGGGATTTTCAAGGTGTAGCAAATTGTAAGAATCAACTGTCGGTCTTGCAGCACACGGCGGAGGTACAGGTAAAGATTGGGAAAGAGGTGACTCGAGGTCGCGTCACCGGTCCATTCGATTTGCCACCGGTTGCTAACTTTGTTTGTTCCCCTCTAGGGGTGGTCCCCAAGAAGGACCCGGGTGAGTTTTGGCTGATACATAACTTGTCAGCCCCACGTGGTCTTTCCGTGAATGACGCGATAGACCCGGAAGTGTGTTCGGTGCGGTACGCATCTTTCGATGAGGCCGTTGCCATGTTGAATCGCCTGGGGCCCGGGACGCTGATGGTAAAATCGGACATCGAGTCAGCGTTCCGGTTGCTCCCGGTACACCCAGACGATCAGCGTCTCCTTGGTTTTCAGTTTCAGGGTCGC